>NC_051063.1:103871086-104476711 GCF_004664715.2 Peromyscus leucopus | reverse complement strand
TTGATGAACTCAATGACATGGAGTGCCAATCAGCGGGAGAGAGGCTAAAAGTTAGGAGCTGTCTGGATATGGCTGGGCGAAATAACTCGCTTTTCACCCTGACGCCTAGGATGATGATACAGCCAAGTGTGCAGTGCCGATGGGGGGGGTGGCGGGGTGGGAGGGGAGACAGAGAGAAAGAGGGAGGTATCTCCCTTGGGTCCTGCAAGATGGCTCATGAGTAAAGGTGCCTGCCACCAAACAACCTGAGTTCAATCCCGGGCGGGACCCACATGCTAACAGGACAGAACCAATTACTGCAAGCTGTCCTCTGCCCTCCACACGTGTGCCTTGGCGACACGCATAAATGACAAATGTAATTTTAAAAATAAGAAAATGCCTCCCTCTTTCACAGCAACAATTAAGTGCTTATAGATCCTCCTTCTGATACGGATCACACTGCGCATATGTTTCCTGGGTCTTGGGAATGAAAAATAATGTCCATGCGGTTTTGAAATTTATTTTCTGGACCCTGTGCCCTCCAGCTTACTTAGCAACCCATGGACTAACTCACTTCGGACATGGGGGCCAGGCATAGCTCTCGCTGATGAAAAGGCACATGGGCAACACACTTCCCCTGCTGCTCTTTCAGGCCTGGAGTTAACTGAGGGTGTGCACCTAGTCTCAGAACCATCTACGGTATCTCCCCCATGATCCCGCCCCCATTTGTCCGCCTCTTCCGCCCTTTCCCGGAAGAGTGGGACTGAGGGAGGGCTCTACATGGAGCCCGCCAATAAGAATGCGCAGAAGGTTCCATACTTCCGTGTGTGCGCTCCCACGATGGTCCGCTTCCTGCAGAGAGAAGCCGGAGACTCCTCTGTGCCTGCGGAGCTAGGCATCTGAGGCGGAACGTGCTCGCACGCTCTTCGGCATCCGCGGGTGAGCACTGCGCACTCATCATTGCGCCAGAGGCACCGTGGGGACCGCCGCAGTGAACCCGGAACTGGGAGAGGTGCTCCAAGGGACCTGGATGCCTTTATTTCTCTGCTTCATTGTCATGTCATTCTAGAAGTGCAGGGCAAGCTGTCAGCCATCTAGCCTGCCCTTATCTCAGAACATGGGTCGAAGTCGTTTCATTCAAGGAATACCGAGGGCAATAACGTTTACTGAGTCTACCCAGTGAATCCTAAAGCAAGCAAGCGCGTGCGTGTGACTTGCTGGTGATTCCACCCAGTGTGTGTGTGTGTGTGTGTGTGTGTGTGTGTGTGTGTGTGTGTGTGTGTGTGACTTGCTGGTGATTTCCACTTACCCAGTGTGTGTGTGTGTGTGTGTGTGTGTTGTGTGTGTGTGTGTGTGTGTGACTTGCTGGTGATTCCACCCAGTGAGGCAGGTTTCCAGCCAGCGTGTTTTAAAGCCGTTCTCCCCTTTATTGTGCCTCTGTACACGTGAGTTTTATATAGAGATGGAGTGCTTCATTCCACTTGTGCCTTAATCCTTGTCCTCATAATAGTCTTAAACTCCTAACATGGACTGCAAAGCTTTGCTGGTCAACCATTTAATCATTTCCGCCAGTTTTCATTTCCTGCTCAACTGTTTTCTCCAGTCACTGAAGTGTTTTATGGTTTTATGGTGCTGGGGATCAAATTCAGTGGACTCTCCCATGTTGGACATTTGCTCTACCACCAAAGTACACCTTCAGCCCAGTCACCGAACTTTTGATTCCGTGTGTCCAATGCTGTCTTTCTACCTCTAGCCAGAAATGGTTTTCTCATGTCTGTCTAACTCCTATTCATCCTTGAATTTCAGCCTGGAAGTCATTTCCTCTAGAAGAGTGGTTCTCAACCTTCCTAATGCTGTGACCCTTTAATACAGTTCCTCATAGTGTGGTGACCCCCAACCAGAAAATCATTTCGTTGTTACTTTATAACTGTAAATTTGCTATTATGAGTCACAATGTAAATATCTGATATGTGACCCCTGGGAGAGGGTCGTTTGACCCTCAGTAGGGTCACAACCGACCAGTTGAGAAACACTGATCTAGAAAGTCTTTGAGGCTAATTCCTGCCCATTGTGTTCCCAGCTGGATGTATATACTGTTGTAAATTGCTTGTTTACTTGACTAAATTGTAAACTCCGTGAGGGCAGGAGCTGTCTCTTGTACACTCTCAACATAGCAGCTGGTACACATCTTAGTAACCGCCGGTTAATGATCGAGACAGAGAAGAGGCATCTAAGTCCTTTTAGCTCCTTTACAGCCATTGGGACAAAGCGTGTGCAAAGGTGACGTCATCTCTGGTGAAGCCTTTCCTCCTTGCGGCGTGCTGAAGTAGATGATCTTGGGCAAATATACCTCACATTAGGAGGAGATTGCTGACCAAGCAGCTCATGCCCCAGCCTCATCCTTTGCTCCAGCCTCCATGTGCTTATGCGACAGCTACACTGAACTCTCAGTTCCTGCCATGTGTCAGCCCTGCATGTACTTGGATTCCCTTCCACGTGTTTGATGTTATTCTTCTAGAGGAAAGAAGAAAGGCTGGTTCTTTTGAGGTAGATCAGAAATGGCTTCTTCAGAAAGATAGCATTTCATTTCATGTGCATCCTACTAGCAGACTCCATTGAGCTTGGATACTTTTATCTCTTGTCTGTTCAAACCATTTTGCAGGCCCTCTCTCTGCCAGGCTTCGTGCTGGAGGGGCCTCTGGTAAATCAGGCCCAGCATTTGACCTCCAGGAGCTTGGTCTCTCAGGGAGGCAGGCATAGAAGCAGGCTTCGCTGTGCAGTCGGGACTATACTGTTTATGAGCAGGAAGGTGTGTGTAACCTGCCTGTACTTTAACCTCGTCTGTGTTGACTCTAGGTTCCTCAGGATGTCAGCTCCAGTCCCGCAGGGCCATACCCGGACCCGGCCGATGAAGAAAGATGATGAGGAAGAAGACCCGCTGGACCAGCTGATCGCCCGCTCTGGCTGTGCTGCCTCCCACTTTGCGGTGCAGGAGTGCATGGCCCAGCACCAGGACTGGCGTCAGTGCCAGCCACAAGTGCAGGCGTTCAGGGACTGCATGAGTGCACAGCAGGCGAGGCGGCGGGAGGAACTGCAGAGGAGGAAAGAGCAAGCCAACGCCCACCACTGAGACCCTAAACCAACACCCCACAGGCTGCCCCTGAAGAAATAAGCTCCCAGAGAGACCCTGGGAAGAGGCAACCCTAAGTATTCGAAGTGTGCGACAGGAGGTATAAAATCTGGGGACAGTCTTTGGACTGGGGGTGAAAGCCAGACACCGGGCATTTGCACAGGACGGTCACCATGGTCACCATGAGCTGTTTCACGCTATGGTCAGATCATACATATCTTCGTCTTTCCTGTTCCACCAATCTTGGTATTTAAAACGAGTGGGATATAGGCCACTTCCTCTGCCCTACCTCGAGTCAGTGTGCCAAGCACTTTCTAAGTAAATTCACAACCTAAAGGTAAATCGGTCGCCCAGTCAGGCCTTCTTCTTTCAGTCACAAATTTAACATCAGAAAGTGTTTCTAAGGCAGTGTTTTAGTAATGTGCAATTCAAAGGGTAATGTGACCTTCCTGTCACTTAGAGACTAGTGTGAGAGGCAGAAATAAAGCCACACGCAAACAGTGACCTCAGTTTCCAACAGTGATATAAGAGCCTTTATCTTTCCTCACTTCTGGGTGTTTTATTCAGTTTAACGGGGGCCAGGAGCTAATAGAGAAACATTTTTTTTTTTTTTAAAAAAAAGACAGAATCTGTGTAGTCCAGACTGACCTTGAACTTGCTATATAGCCAAGGATCACCTTAAACTCATGATTCTCCTGCCTCCACTCTACATAGTGAGATTACAGGCACATGCTACCACACCGACCAGGGAAACCTGTCATATTCCAGGCTCTGTTGGACTAACAGATTCAGAGTCTGCCCCTAGCCTAACCAACACACAAAGCTTGCCTGACATTTGGAAGTATGTTTAACATTAAAATACAGACTTTGACCTTTGGAATAATGGAACCACTATCAACGTGGAGCTTATGTTCCTACTTGACAACAGATTGACAGAGCTGATAATGCCTTCTTTGGGGTGCTGGGTCCTGTTTATAGCATCAACAGTTGCTTCTCATTTTTAGTCAGTGAAACCACCAAATCTATTTCTGCATGTCCCTGGAAGTCATCTAAGAATGGGAAGCGGGTTGGAAGGTACCCTGCTACAGAAGCTGGGGTGCTTTTTTATCATTATTAACTAACATTTCTCAGGCATCTATATGTTAGCAGTCCAGTCTGAAGTATGGCAGACCCTAAAACCTGCTTTGAGCCTTGTGTGCAGAAATTTTAGGGAAGGGGGAGCAGGGAACAAAGTTTTAGCTGATTTTGCTGGCAAGTAAAGTGACCAGTATTGATGGAAACAGGAACAGACATTCTTTAAGTGAGGAGATCACTAGGTTTTTGGAGGACAATTTGGTGGGCTCTATACACAATTTAAATACACTAAGCTGTATATTTATGTAGTGGCACATGCCTATAATCACAGCATTCGGGAAGACTGAAACAGGAGGATTGCAGCCAGTCTGGGCTACACTGAGTTCCAGGACAGCCAGAGCTACAGTGTGAGAACCTATCTCAGGAATAAAATTAAATAGAAAAAGCCTAAAATGTACAAATCCATTTCATAAGAGAGCCTCTTCTGAATACATGTCATCAGATGCATGTGCTTGTGTCCTGCAGCACTATCCGGGTAAATCCACCAGTAAGGAACACAGTTGCTCTGGATTCAAATCTGTGATGGGAATGTGTCCCCATAAACTCCCATCATAAGTGGAAATGCATTTAGGTAGACGGTGTACCATGAGGGAAGGGGAAGATACCCTGATTGAGGGAGTAGGAGGAAGAGGGATAAAATTGAATTGTAGTAGAGGCATATGTGGAAATATTTTGATGAAACCCATTCCTCTACAATTACAGTGATGAGCAGTGGCATATTTATTATTTATTTTAATGCAGTTAAAAAACATCTAAGCATGAAACAAGAGACTTCCAGGTTAGAGGCCAGCCTGGGTAACATGCAAGATCCTGTCTGAGAATTATAAACAATAACTAAAGGCCGGGCTGTGGCTCAGTGGAAGGGCTCGGCCTCCGTTTACTGCCCAGCATCACACAGTGAAGTAGCACGTGAGCTTGGGAGTGTTGGCTCACACTGTAATCCCAGCAAGGGAGCCGAGACAGCAGGATTGTGTTCCTGGGCTCAGGAGCAGGCCGGGGTACAGCCTGCAGACCGTCTCAAAAAGCAAGCAAGCAAAGTGTTTGCTAACCCAACCTGCCGATCAGCACAGCTTTACCAGCACAGCACACCGTCGCGTCAGTTGTTCCCCTTCTTTATCCTAGTGGCTGAGGGGAGTCAGGACCACAGCCACCCGCAGCATCGCGGAGACTGTATCTACAGCCTGGAAACAGATCAACGTTCACAGCTCAAGTATGCTAGGGTGTAGCTCAGGGGCTGAGCGGTCACCTAGCAGGCACAAAGGTTCAGTCACTGGCACTGCAAAACTAAGTAAGTAAATAAGAAAATAGCTGGACACGGTGGCACACCCCTCCACTCCCGAGCACCAGGGAGACAGAGACATGGGACGTACTATGAGGACACCCTGGTCCACATAGTGAGTTCCAGGCCAGCAAGGGCTACATGGTGAGACCCTGTCTAAGAAAATAAGATTTCTATTTTTATTCATTAAAGTAGAAATATCATTAAATTCTACCATCATGTGCAGAAATTGTTAGCTGATGTAAAAATGACAGGCCATGGGCACAGCCACATGATGACAGCAGCAGAGAGGACATCCTTCCTTAGTAAGTGGAATGGCTTCCCTGCTACCTAAGCAGAGTGGGCCGACTTCACGGACTCCAGCTCAAACCATGTGTCAGCTAACATCGCTATAACTAAGTACCTCAGAGAATCAACGTAGAAACAGGGAAGGTGTACTTGGTACTTTGCCTCACAGTTTTGGAGATTTCAGTTCACGGCCAGTTAGCTCCATTGCTTTTGGGCCTGTGGCAAGGCGACATTTTATTACAGGAGCATGTGGTAGTGGCAGCCAGTTCACCTCATGGCTGGGAGCAAAGAGCAAAGTGTCCAGAATCCTACAATCCCTTCCAAGGGGTTGTATCCCTCCTTGACCCAAAGACATCTCACAAGACCCTACCTCTTAAAGCTTCTGCCATGTCCCAATAGCATCGGTCTGGGGATGAGCCTTTAACACTCGGGCCTTCAGATACTTATCTAGCCAGCACTGGGTGAGTCATGAACTGTATTTGGGCCAACAAGACTCTTACTACACACGCCTCTTTCTTTAACTAAACAGGGACATTTCCTACTTCCTAGTACTACTAAGAAAACTGAAGTAGCTGAGGAAAGGTATGGTTTAGTGCTAAAGGACTTGTCTCATGTCTAGGGGGCCCTGGGTTCAATACCTAGCACTGAAAAAAGGGGGAAAGAAATAAAATGGAGTGATCGGAAACAGGTAACAGAATTACCGCCATTCTTTGAGTGCTGATAACTAATGTGTTCTAAGTCCTTAGCTCAGGCAATTCAGGCTCTCAACCCTGTGGCAAACTTGTCTTCAAACCCTAGCGATGACAGTCACAGCTGTGTGGTTCTGAGCAAATTAATGTACATTTTAGAACCTGTTTTCTCTTCTGTGAAAATGTACAGCCGGTCAGTGGTGGCGCATGCCTTTAATCCGAGCAGAGCCAGGCAGATCTCTGTGAGTTCGAGGCCAGCCTGGTCTACAGAGCGAGATCCAGGAAAGGCACAAAGCTACACAGAGAAACCCTGTCTAGAAAAAAAAAAAAAAAAAAAAAAAAAAAAAAGAAAGAAAGAAAACATATAGTTGCTAAGGAGATGGCCCAGTGAGCAAAGTGCTTGCCACTTAGGCATGGGGACCTGAGTTCAGATCCCCAGCTGTGAAAAAGCTGGGAGCAGAGAGACATCTATAATCTCAGTTCTAGGGGACAGAGACAGGAGTATCTCTGGAGCTCACTGGCTAGCGAGTCTAGCTGAATCAGTGAGCTGTAGGTTCAAGAGAGAGACCCTGTCTCAAAATACATGGTGGAGAGCAACTGAGGAAGACACCCAACTTCATCCTCTCAGCTCCACATGCCAGTGCACACACATGTGCTAACACACACACAAAACAGTACGTACACACACCCTCACAAGCCTTAAAACTAATCAGCGTAGGCTCTCCTCTTCAGACTGTTTAAAGAGTGGATTAACACTGCTGAGGAGCTTGGAGACGGTCTGACCTCACCACTGTGTGTTCACTGTTGCCCTGACTTCTGTTTTCTCAGCTAACCCTCACAGCACTCTATCACAGAGAAAACCAAGGTCAGACTGAGGAAGAACACACCTAGTTTTCTCTAAAGCATGGGCTGTTCTCTGCTCTGTGTTCTTGTGTAAGTACCCAGTGTCCAATACAGTGCTGAACACAGCGAATAACTGCATTGACTTTTAAAATATTGCTTCTGTCAGCCCTTTACAAAAGGAAATTAGCCACTCATAGTGATCTGGATTGACTTTTGGTTCTGTTTTCCACAGCTGAGTTGGATTTAAAGGTGGTCCACACCACCCCCCTAAGATCTATGCCTATCTGAGGAAGCTTTGTGTCATCCCTGCAGGTGTGATGCCAGGCATTAATAGAGACTGTAACAGGAACACAGAAGCTGCTGTAGCTAAAAAACATTGATTCCTCACTTGGACCTCAAGGTCACTAATAGCAGAATGGGAAAGCCTGGCATCTCTGCCTCCATTTTGTATCTGTCCCCTTTGGGTTATACTCATGAGTGACTGTGTCAGCATGTGAGCCATTCACACAGCTACCTAACCCACCTCATCCCCCTTCAAGGCTGAAGGCATAGGGATATTCATTGTCTTAAACCTGACACCAAACCGAGTCCCCCCTTGGGTTCTAGGAACAGGCACAGCCTGGTAGGACAGGACATTCCCCTCACCCAGTTGAGAGTAATTTCCACAATGGTGAGGTCACAGCCAGGAGTGCTGTGAGATACTTGATTATATTGTGTAAAAATATGTCACTGTGGACTGGAGAGGTGACTCAGAGGTTAAGAGCACTGGCTGCTCTTCCAGAGGTCCTGAGTTCAATTCCCAGCAACTACATGGTGGCTCACAACCATCTATAATGAGATCTGGTGCCCTCTTCTGGTGTGCAGACAGAACACTGTATACATAATTAATAAATAAATAAATAAATATTTTTTTAAAAAAGTCACTGTGATGGGTTTAATAAAAAGCTGAATGGCCAATAGCTAGGCAGGGTTTCCAGGCACAAAGGATGCTGGGAAGAAGAAGGGTGGAGACACAGAGAGACACATGGGCCTTACAAAGTAAAGGTAACCAAGCCACATAAAAGAAGAATATAAACCGGGTAATCCCAGCACTCAGGAGGCAGAGCTAAGCGGATCTCTGTGAGTTCGAGGCCAGCCTGGACTACCAAGTGAGTTCCAGGAAAGGCACAAAGCTACACAGAGAAACCTTGTCTTGAAAAAAACAAAAAAAAAAAAAAAGGGGGGGATCTATAGGGGCTGGAGAGATGGCTCAGGGGTTAAGAACACTGCTGTTCTTCCAGAGTCCTGAGTTCAATTCCCAGCATCCATATGGTGGCTCACAATGATCTGTAATAAGATCTGGTGCCCTCTTCTGGTATGCAGGCATACATTGCAAGCAGAACACTGTATACATAATAAATAAATAAATCTTAAAAAAAAAAAATAGATTAAAAGAAATGGGTTAATTTAAGTTATAAGATCTAGTTTGAGACAAGCCTAAGCTATCGGCCAAGTTTTCATAATAAGTCTCTGTGTGGTGATTCGGGAGCTGGCTGGTGGGCCACAGAAAGTCTGACCACACAGGAGCAGAAGTAGTCATCTCCTACCAGACACCTTGGGATTCACATCCAGATCCCAGCACTTAGAAGGTGGAGTCAGAGAACTGCCAGGAGTTTGAGGTCATCTTGAGTTACATCCTGGGAGCTGTAAGCCAGCCTGGGGTATAGAGTGAGTTCCGTCTGAACAAATCCAAATAAATGAAAAGATTGTATAAGAATCAGCATGTCCACCCAAACAAGGACTTTTTGTTTTGTTTTGTTTCTCAAGACAGCTTTCTCTATGTAGCTCTGGCTGTCCTGGAACTCACTCTGTAGACCAGGCTGGGCTTAAACTCATAGAGATCCACCCATCTCTGCCTCTTCTGATGTGCTTATTATTGGCTGGAGATGTCAAATAAGCATGCTGCTCTCGTCTGATTAACAAACATTGTCATACCATCTGTAATGAATCTGTTATTTGTGAGGTAATGCAGGTAGACACTGTTACATAATAATAAATAAATCTTTAAAAAAAATTTATAATTAAGATTTATTGTATATGCATGGATGTTTTGTTTGTGTGTGCCTGGTGCCTACCAAGGCCAGAAGAGAGCACCAGATCCCCTGGAACTGGAGTTACTGATGTTTGTGAGCCACAGTGTGGGTGCTGGGAACTGAACTGGGTCCTTTGCAAGAACAAGTGCTTTTAACTGCTGAGCCAGCTCTCCAGCCCCAAAGACTTTTCCAGACCACTTTACAGAACCAGAGCTGAGACAACCATCAAGGCGATTACACTGTGAATGAACGGTCTGCCTAATTACGTGGACCTCTTGCCCCAATTCTTTTATTTAAACCTAAAGCCCAACTCAGTTCCCAGAGTCAAACAGGTTCTTCTTCCCAGTGTACTAAATCTCCCTTGCCTTTCCACAGCCACCAGTCTCTCTAATTGTCTTACTGGATGGGCTGCCAAGGCTAGCCTGCCTGGGTTGCCAAGAGAGTTAGGGGACTTTTCCCTAAAGCTCTAGTTACAAGACTTCTTAGCTGGGTGTCCTCTTGACTAGGCCTAGGGAAGACTCATGTTAGCTCCTCCTTGAAAGGTCCTTGTCTGGCCATTTCGCCTTGTGCTTGGTACAAAAGTGCACTGTAATGTGTTTTACTAGATAAGTAAGGTCCTCTCCCCTCCTACTGCCCTCAGGTGAGGTGGTCAGACAGCATCCTTCGGCTGCCCACTTTAGAAACCCAAGGAGACCTGGAGTGAGTCCAGACTGAAACTGTACACGTTACCTATGCAGAGAAGGCAGGGGCTCCCTCCTCTGCTCCAGCCAGGCCTTAAAGCTTCGGGGAAGTGGAGGGACTTCTCCTGTTTAGCAGCTATTATTCTAAAGAATTCTCATTCTTTTGAGACTGGGCACTGTCTGGTGAGGCGAGTCCCAGAAATGAGTGGAAATGTCTGAGAATGAGTTGTTCCAGGGAAGTGTAGAGTTAAGTAAATCATTTCACACTCTGCAGGTCAGAGTGATGTAGGCATGTGGAGGGGAAACCACCACAAAGAAATCAAAGCACAGATGAAATCAACACAAGACACATTGGCCACTTCTGCCTACGGTTTCCAGCAGGTCTAGCTCAGACATGCCCAATGTGTACTCCGACATCGTTCCTTCCTTGAATCCACTAGCCCTGGCAATGGGCGACCAGGGTCCTCAGTGCTGCTGCTGTTCCCAAATGGCCAAAATACATACATTCCTCCTTTTCTCTGTGACTAAAATATACCGTTTCAGAATCCACAACTGGCTAGTCCCCAGGCATCCTAGGAAGAGAAGCAAGGCATCCTCAACCAGAGGAAAAGGACTAAGCCCTTAACTAGGGGAACTGCCCTTCTGACTCAGGCATGCTGTCCTTGGAAGTTACTGAGCTACATAAAAGTCTTTTCTAAAAGTCTTAGTAATGTGCGTGGGACCGGGCACTGTGAGCTGGAGCAGGCACTGGCCGGAGGGAAGGAGTCTAGCATTCACTGAGCTCTTGCCTGCCGCCCACTCCCCCAGAAGGGGTGAGCCCATCTTGCAGGTCAGAAAACACAAAGTCAGTGAGGTTACAATAGCTTACTAGGATCAACAACTCACAAGGGGCCTCAAAGTAGTGTAGAAGCTGGGTACACCACGGGACTGTCTGCTTTCCCCTTATAAAGGTCTGTGAGTTCAAGGCCAGCTTGGTCTACAAATCCAGTTCCAGGACAGCCAGGGCGGTTACACAGGGAAAGTGTCTTGAAAAGCAAGCAAGCAAACAAAAGGTTGTTCCAAGGAGGAAGGGACAGGCATTTTCAACCTGCAGCTGGATGTGTTTCCATTTGGTTTCATTATACGAGACCCTAAGAAAGTCATCTCCTCAGCCCCTCTCTGCAGAGTCCAGCGAAGCCTGTGACTGTTTCAGAGCCCTGAGGATCTAGTGGTCAGACCATCTCCTGTCACTCCGACAGGACAGGACAAATGTTAAGAGCCATTTCCACTTCCCAGAGCAGAGGAACAAAGGCCTTTTGACTCCGGGGGAGGACAAATCATGGACTAGGTCAGTGACACAAGTGCTCCCAAGTGACAGAGTCCAGTTGCCTCCTGTTAGAGAGAAGCCCGACTCACCCCCCAGTGCTGATGGGAACCGAGGAATGATGGGAAACAGGCCTGCTGCCTTCTGCCAGGAGCTGTCCTGTGACCTTGGGTAAGCACGCTTTCTAGACTCTTAGCCTGACACTGCTGAGTCACACGGGCTGCTGGCTGGCTCCTAAGGATTTTGGTGACAATATTTTGTCAGTGAAATCCCGAGTGAGTCCTGCTTCCGCAAACTGGTAAATAGGAAGTCTGGGCAACCAGAAGACTGTTTGCTAGGTTTGGAAACAGAGTGCATGTGACATTGCCTACACGCTATGGGAGCAGAGTGTGTGTGTGTGTGTGTGTGTGTGTGTGTGTGTGTGTGTGTGTATACGCGTATGTGTACATGTGCATGCATTTATTTATCTGTGAATCTTCACATTGTTATAGACCCCTGACCTCACACTCCTTGTTAGATATTGTTACTGTATTTCCCCTGATAGAACTCAGCAACAAGCAATTTACAACCAGAACATCAATCTTCTCTGGGAAATTCTGCCTATACTTATAGCAGAGTTTGCTTGGAAAATCCTGACTGGCTGAGCACAGCATCTAAATCAGAGCTTTTTTTTTTCCAATATCCTTTTTTTTAGCCTTTAAATTACATTGATTTGTGTGTATGTGTGCATGCATGTGCATATTCATATGTGTGGCCAAGTGTGTGTCATGCACACATGTGGAAGTCACAGGACAATCTGTGGGCGTTCTCTCCTCTACTGTGAGACCAAACTCGGGTTGTCAGAAGTGGCCGCAACCCCCCCCCCCACACCCAGTAGAACATTTTAATTAAGGGTTCCTGAAATCTTGACAGCCTACCCTTAGTGATATTTTTCGTTGTTTTTTTGTTTTGTTTTGTTTGTTCTGTTTTGAGCTAATAGTCTTGACATGTAGCCCTGGCTGGCCTGGAACTGGCAAACTCTTCTGCTTCTGCCTCCTGTGAGCTGGGATCCCAGGAACAGTCACACCCTGAGAGCCTAGAAGGGGTCAGAGCTACAGTGTACCGAGCACAAGATCTGGCTCAGTAACTTATTCTAGGGTCCAGAGAGTTGGCTCAGCAGTTAGGAGCACTTGATGCTCTGTAGAGGACCCAGGTTCGAATCCCAGAACCTACACAGGGACTCACAACCCTCTGTAACTCCAATCCCACAGGACCTGAAATCCTCTTTTGACCACAAAGGGTACCAGCATACAGTCACACAGTAAGATAATAAAATAAACCTATTTAAAAAAAAAAAAAAAAGATAAGCCAGGTGGTGTCAGCACATGCCTTTAATCCCAGCACTCGGGAGGCAGATCTCAGTGAGTTCAAGGCCAGTCTGGTCTACAAAGTGAGTTCCAGGACACCCAAGGCTACTCAGAGAAACCCTGTCTCAAAAAACCAAAAAACGAAGATAGCCTTCTTCAGGAAGACTCTGATGCTCAGAGAAGCAGGCACACTGGAGTCACCTAGAAGTTCCCAGACTAGCAACAGCATCATCGTCTGGGAAACAGTAAGATGCAAAGTCAAAACCTTTGCTCCTCACCTACAGGACGGAAAAACCCTACGGCAGTTGAGTGAATAGTGCTCAAAAACCCTGACGCAGAGACCCTGATGAGCACAGTTTGAGAAACAATGATGTAGCCGAAGATTTGACGACGTTTCCAATGGACAAGCCAGCCGGTGTCTGTGTAACTGCTCGGCTCCCCACTGCAGCACCAGCGCAGCGGAGGCAGCAGGGAGTGAGGAGACTGGCTCCCCAAACTTTACAGCGGAGGCAGCAGGGAGTGGATGGATGACCATGGCTCTCTCCCAACAAACCTTTACTGACTAAACGGAAGCTGGACCCCACCAGAAGTGGTGGTTACACAGTACTGTGAATATACTACAGAACACTGAACTGTGCATTTTAAAATGGCTGATTTAGACCGTATTATTACACTTACTTGTTTTGGGTATGTGTGTGTAGCATTCAGAGGTCAGCAGACAACTTTCAGGAGTTGGTTCTTTTTACCTTTTGAGTCCCAGGAGCCAAACTAAGGTCACCAGGCTTGGCAGCAAGCATCCCTACCCACTGAGCATCTTTCTAGTCCTACAATCACTAGTTCTGTGGTATGCAAATGTTACCGCAATAAGTTATTATAGAACAAAAATAGGGCCAAGTATAGTGGCGCACACCTTTAATCCCAGCACTTAGGAGGCAGAGGCAGGTGGATCTCTGTGAGTTCAAGGCCAGCCTGGTCTACAGAGTGAGTTCCAGGACAGCCAGAGCTACACAGTGAGACTCTGTCTCGAAAAAACAAACAAAAATCCCAAAATAGGCAAAGACAGGATTTGATTCATAGACCACAGTTTATTGGCCCCTGATCAAGGTCAGTTTTTTGAACTTGCAATACTCCTGCTTCAATCTCCTGAATACTGGGATGAAACACACCACTACACTTAGCAAATATCTTGTATGCATGTACATATGTATGTATGTGGATACAGACTCATGTGACCCAAGTTGGCCTTGAACTCACTATATACCTGTGAATGACCCTGAACTCCTAATCCTCCTGCCTTTACCTCCTAAATGCTGGGAGCACAGGTGAGTATTATCAAAACTGGTTGAATTTTCTTCTTTATAAAGAACCCAGCCCCAGGAACTTCACGATAGCAACAGAAAACAGACAAATACAGAGTTCACTAAAGTTATAATCGCTAATTCATTATAAAACTTCATGCCATGTTCTTTCAAAAGATGAGTTCCTACAGGGCACAGTGGCACATACCTTTAATCCCAGCATTTAGGGGGTGGGAGTTGGGGGTAAGGAGGCAGGGATCTCTGTGAGTTTGAGGCTACCCTCATCTCTACAGCAAGCTCCAAAACAGCCAGGACTGCATAGAGACCTTGACTCAGACAAACAAATAAACAATTAGTTTACACCAGATTGCTTTAAAGGATGACTTCACTCTAATTGAAAAAGTATGGTGGAATAAGAACATGTTTAGACAAGGAGAAACAGAATTCCTTTAAGACAGTTTACAGGATAACAGACACACACACACACACACACACACACACACACACATACACACACACATACACACACATAGACACACATACATACACACACACAGTGGTTACAGCAGATTTTTATTAGGTGGAGAATGCCCTAGGCTTTGTTAAGGTAAGTGGTAACTGGCAAGCACAGCATGTCACAGACACAGGAGGCATTCCCAGTATAAGCATCATTCTCCTGCTTATTCTGATCAAGCAGGAAGAACTTCTCTGAGACCGATAATGGCATGAAAGGGCTCACAGTGTTTAGTTCAACTTGGCCAACAATTCTTCCAGTTCTGGCCGAGCTTTGAACCTTCCTTTGAAGTCTTCTTCGGTGTGCTGGGACAAGGAAAGAAAAACAATGGCAGTCACTACAGAACTTTTACTACCCATACACATCCAAAAAGGGCCCTTGGGCAGCTCTGCACAGGGTCATTCACAGCCAGCCCTTTCTCAATGAGTATGTAGCATGACCCAGACTTGAAATGAGTACCTTACACTTCCTCTTAGTGTGCTGAAACAAGACAGATATGTAAACAGGGTGCTCTAAGTATCACAACAGAAGTTGTCTAGTTATTTTTGGTTTTTATTTGGTTTTACATCATGTTGGGAACCAGGGCCTTCCACATACAAGGTAACACTACCACTGAGCCATATGGTCTAGAAACTTTGTTTTTTTTTTTGTTTTTTTAAAGATTTATTTATTTATTATGTATACAGTTTCTGCATGTATGCTGCAGCAGAAGAGGCACCAGATCTCATTACAGATGGTTGTGAGCACCATGTGTTGCTGGAATTGAATCAGACCTCTGGAAGAACAGTCAGTGCTCTTAACCTCTGAGCCATCTCTCCAGCCCCGAAACTTTGTTTTTTTATTATAGTGTGTGTGTGTGTGTGTGTGTGTGTGTGTGTGTGTGTGTGTGTAGAGTGTGTGTGCATGTGTACCCACGTGGAAGTCAGAGGAGCAACATTTGAGAGTCAGTTCTCTCCCTCCACCATGTGGTCCTGGGAACTGACCTCAGGCTGTCAGGTTTGGCGGCAAGTACCTTTATCTGCTGGGCCATCTCACCAGCTTTGTTTGCTTTTTTGAGACAGGGTCTTGGTATGGAGACTAGGCTGACCCTGAATCTGCTACATACACCAGGCTAGCCTCAAACCTCAATCTTCCTGCTTCTGCCTGCTGAGAGCTGGGATTACATGCACAAGGACTGTAGTATTTTTAGCACAACCAGCACATTCTCGTCCCATACACAGATCTCTGTGAAACTGAAATAACAACCAGACAGGTATGCACAGAACAAGGCGAGCTGGATGAAGCAATGACACCAAGCTAACATGACCTAATGGGAACTGTGTCATGAGAAGATTGTCATGGCAACTAGACTTAACACCCAGTATTTGGGCTAATGTTGCTAATTTCTGCATGCTTCTCATTCTTTACCAGATACATTCAATGGAGCTATAACCGTGCCTTGGCAGTCTATAAAATGTCTAAATGCTCTGATGCAGTGGTTCTCAACCTGTGGATCGTGACCTCTCTGGGGGTCAAATGACCTTTTCACAGGGGTTGCCTAAGACTAACAGAAAACACAGATATTTACATTATGATTCATAACAGTAGCAAAATTATAGTTATGAAGTAGCAACAAAAATAATTATATGGTTGGGGTCACCAAAACATGAGGAACTGTATTAAAGAGTCACAGTGTTAGGAAGGTTGAGAACCATTGCATTATACTGTTTAAAATCTTAAAACATGTTTCTGCTTTTCAGCTACCTGAAAGGAGAGAATCTGGAGGTAATGGGCTCAGCCCCTAACGTCAGGATGCTGTGATGCAGGCCAGTTCCTGTGGTACACACACAGCATCATCCCTGACACCTCAGAGGCTTTAGAGTGATAGTCACAGGGCCACCGGGCTGCACAGCTCTCTTGACAGCAGCTGAGACACACATCCTCTGTTGTTTCAAAAGCCAAGCAGCACTGACTTCTTGACCCTCGCTGTGAGCACACCTAGGCCACCAGGAGCCTCTTTCCACACTGGTACCTACCTCCCTCACTGACAACCTGACTCCTTCTGGAAGATTGCTTTGGAGTATTTCCAAGAAAATCTCTGCAAACGTAGCACTCAGACCGCTGATCTGCAAAGGAAGAAAGATGCCTAAGGAGGGCGCTGAAGGCCAGGTGACAGGCAAGCAGGGCTCCCTGCAGCTCCAGGGGAGAGGCTGACACTCAGCCCAGTCCCCGCAGGACTTCTTGCTGTTTGTTGAGATGTTTGCTTGCCAACGTTCCTGTAGGCAGGGAATGTCACAACCAGACCAATACTGATTTTTCTGATGCAATTCGGGTTTACACACTGGCCAGGTGCTGGTGTCAGGCCTGACTCAAGAATCCAGAGGTGAGTCAGATGTGTGGTGGAAAGGCACAAAGAGTACTATGAGGACCACAAGAGACATAACAACTTAACTCAGTCAAGGGAAAGTCAAAGAAAGCTTCAAGAGTGGATAAAGTCTGGGTGAAGTTTGGAGGAAATTGATTAACTCAGGAGCCTCAGACAGTAGCATGGTCAGTTTTCAGGGCTGAGGGCACAGCACTCAGTAAACTGTGGATTGTAGAGCAGCATTAGAAAATCCAGGTAAGCGCCTGCAGCTGGAGTGAAAGGGACAGCAGCCGTCAAGGAGCCAGGAGGAACCCACAATGCACTGGTGCTACAGACATCAGCCTGTGGGCCTCGGCAGCAAGTGACAGCCACCGAGCGCACATCACAAGCAAATTACCATTTAAAGACTTGAACATTTCAAAGTCATTTTAAAATGAGCATGTTTAGATTTGGGTATTGCTCCCTCAACATTCTTACTGCCCTGCTGATAAGGTTCTTTGGTGGATTAAAAGGGGAATACAATGGAATATTACTTGGCCACAAAAAGAAGTGCCATCTTGAACAAGTATCAGAAGACAAAGAAGGATTAAAGATTAGGCTCAAAGGATTTTGAGAAGTTGTCCTGAACAATTAATTTCCATACAATGAGGCCAGCGAATACACTGTGGAGCATCCACAAAAGTCCACTGGACAACTAGGTCTACTATATTTGAGCTCAGCCAACAGATCAGGGTGTGTGTGTGTGTGTGTGTGTGTGTGTGTGTGTGTGTGTGTGTGTACACCTAGGGGTATTGGTATACAATGAAGCTTGGGGAACAAATGCAATTTCCTAACAGGAGAGGTAGAGGAGTCAAGAACCCAGCTCTGGAGTACACCATCATTTAAGGGCAGGAAGGACAAGAGGAAAAGATGTGTGACAAATGGAAAGAAAGAGAGAGGGTGGGAACCAGAGAAGCAAAAGCACTTGGGGATCCCCCAGAGTGCCTACCTGAACCACTCGCTCATGGGTGGTAAGGACTGAGTCTAGGACCATTTTGTTGCCTTGGGCTGGTAGCCGCATCACCTCCATGGTTTTGGTGGGCATCGCGTAACTGCAGAAGAAGAGTTAGCTGTTGAGTGTCCACTCAGGCCAGCAGCACCCTGTCTACCAGGGTCATCTGTGAGTACAACCACTGCTCCATGTCATATCTCCTACAGCCAGTGTCAAGGTAAGCAGACACCTTTACCTTTTCCAGACATCTCTGAACTCTGAGGGAACACACTGTTCAGTGCCTTTCTGTGCCCCTTGACACTGACTGACACAAGACCCTGACTATAACCCTGGTGATAGTACATATTTGCTGCTTCCGAACAAGAGTCTGCTCTAAGGGAATCCAGCCCAGCACCTAGGTATACTTTGGAGGTGAGCCCTGATCACTGTGCTTGCTCCGGAGAAATAAGGTGTTATATCCAACAGTTGTGGAACAGCTCTTTCAACGTCGGCACTAGTAACTTTCCAGACCAGCAATTCTCATTGTGGGTGCTGGCCTATGTATTCCCGCCTCTACCCACTGAATGCCATGAGGCTCCTCCAGTGGGACAGAATGATTCAGTCACTGAGGTTGGGAATCACTACTGCCAAGTCTATGCTACTCTGTTAGCGTCAGCAGGCCAAGCGCTGTGGTGGTATTCTAATTGTACTGAAATGTGATTTTGATTGTATGTTAATAATAAAGTTGCCCGGGGGTCAGAGCTATTAGAGCCATAGAAAGAGCATGGCAGTGGTGGCACACGCCTTTAATCCCATAGATCTCTGTGTGTTCAGGGATACAGCCAGCATTGGAGACATACGCCTTTAAGACCTAGAGGGCTGTACATACAGACAGTGACGAGGCAGTCACGTGTTTGGGTTTACAACCAATGAGAAGGCAGAATGACTTTGAAACGACGGACACACAAGGAAATAGCTCTCTTTCGGGAAGCTGGGACACAGCAGGAGGAAGGGTGAGATTTTAGCTCTGAGCTCTGACCTCTTGGCTTTCTCTTTTACATTGTTTCTGTGTTTCTTATTTAATAAGACAGTTGGTTACATCAACAAAGCGCTACAGGGAAAAGAGCAGTGTGCTTGGAGTCTGCCATTTATCAACAATATGAGCTTGGGTAGGCCACTCTCCCCTCTGAGCTTCATGAGTAAATGAGATTACAATTTGAGCCTCCGTGAGCATATTCTGAGGATCTGATATGGGGGTGAGACTAAACTAATGGCTACGGGGAAATAAGGTATTAATGTTGCATTTATTTCACCGAAAAGCTCATCAAACCAAAGAGAAAGGAAATACTAATAATGACAGGCAGCGATACCACACCCCTTTAATCCCAGCACTCGGGAGGCAGAGAGTAGATCTCCGAGTTCAAGGCCAGCCTGGTCTACAGAGTTAGTTCCAGGACAGCCAGGGCTGCACAGAGAAACCCTGTCTCGAAAAAACCAAAAAGATTCAGGTGCTTATCGCTTACAAAGAGACCAGGAGAAGCTGGGGAGTTGGCTCAGTCAGTAAAGTGCCTGCTCTGCAAGCATGAGGACCTGGGTTCGGATCCCAGCACCAGTTCAAACTCCAGGTATAGCAGTGAGTGCCTGGATGCCCAGAGTTTGAAAGGTGGGGACAGAGGGGTCCCTGGGGCTTGCTTACCAGCCAATCTAGTTGTATCACTGAGCACGAGGTTCAATGAGAGACCCTGCCTCAAAAAATAAAGTGGAGACCAACTGAGGAAGACAGCTGCCCCCCTCCCCACACACACTTGTAATACCAGCACTTGGGAGGTGGAGGCAGGGTGATTAGATGTTCAAGGCATTTTGGCTACATAGTGAGTTCCCATCTGAATGAATAAATGAGAAAACTAAGAATCAATAAAGATAACTGAGAAATCTGGTCATTTCAAAGCAGACCATGTCTTTAAGTAGTTAGAGTCCAGGTAATTTTTCTTCACTTATCTATATTCTCTTTACTTTCCAGTTCTCCATGCTGAATAAAGAGCTGGTCAACGAGCAGACACAGAAAGGGAGAAGTGAAAACCTGAAGAGTCAAGCCAGTGGCTAGTGCTCTCTCTGGACTCCCTCCCCAGCACAGCAAATACCAGGGAGCGCCGGGGAAGAGAGCCTGCGGGGCATGCGTTAGACCCCACATTCAGTCCCCAGTGCTGCCCAAACAAACAGTCAGAAACACACAAAGCTAGACGCCAACTCTTTTGAAAAGGGATCTTTTTCTTTAAGGTAAAGAAAGACTGGCCTCCCAGCCAGTGATGCTGAGTGGTACCTTTCACACTCCATGAAACACAGGCTGGTCAGCTCCAGGCCTGGAAGCCGCTCCTTGATGAATATTTCTGTCCCCCAGGCAGCTGCTTAGCAAAGGAAGCAGGCAAATCAGGAGGAGCAGCAGCTGCACAATTCAGACCGCAGGCGAACACAAGCTGGCAGGCTGCTCTTCTAGCCCAATTCCAGCTCAAGGTCACAGCTATTATCCCCACACCTCCATCCCCACCCAGAGACAAAAATGAAATGAGAATCACCAGAAAACAAATCCATCTCTGAAAAGCTGGGCGATGTGAATGCCTAGTGATACAACAGTTAGAAAACCTCACTCAATGCAGAGCAACGAATCGGTAAAACAAACAGCTCTTTATGCTGAGCTATTGCAGCAAAGAGCCAAGAAAGAAGCCCACACCAGGATGCCGCTCATCCTGCTGTTCTAGGAAGCTTATCCATGAGGGTTGGCACACAACCCAGATCAAGCAGCATCTACCTGGAACGTACTGCAGACTGGGCCAGCTCTTAGGACTGGACCACTAATGAAGACAGAAGCAGCATTGCCTTATAGAACTTAACATAATACAGAACATAATCTGAAAGTCATTGTGAAATAAATACAAGAATAAGGAATGTGTGTTACGAAAGGGAACATATATACCCTTTATTTCTCCTGAATATATAGCACAAGGATTTAATAAGCTTTCTTAAAGAAGTAATAATCAAGATGACACCCAAGAAAAACCTGGGGCTGGCTGAGGCTGTAGCTCAGCTGGTAGAGAGCTTGCTAGCAAGCGCGAAGCCCCAGTCAATCCCCAGCACAGAACTGACTAAAACACAGCGGCACACACCATTAACCCAGCACCTGGAGAGGGAGGCAGAAGCTTCGACTACATAATCAAGGCCAACCTGGGCTACATGAAACCCTATCTCAAAATAAAGGAAGAAAAGACAAAGAGGGAGGGAGGGATGAAAAGAGAAAGGAAAGTGGGTGAGGGAAGGCACAAGAACAGTCAAGCTCTGCAGAGTCTAAGCAAAGGTCTTGAAGTAGAAATCCAACCTTGAAGCAGAGAGGAGGGAAGGGCAGGATGGGTTAAAATAGGGGAAGGGTGCCAGGCCATGAGCACCTAGCAAGCCACAGAAGACATTAGCTAATCCTAAGAGAGTGGAAGCAGTGAGGTGAGAAGGAATGAGAAGTGTCGTAAGCAGGGAAGGACACAATCACATTTCCATTATAGAAAAATTATACCAAACACTACATGAAGTGCCTGTTAGAAGAACTGAGAACCAGACAGGGAAAAATGGTTTCAAATCTAGGATGATGGACAAGCTTCAATTTCACTATTATTTGTGTGTGTGTGTGTGTGTGTGTGTGTGCGTGCGCGCGCGCGCGCTGCATAGGCATTGTGTGTGGGTACAGTTGCTATGGGCGGTTGTGGAAGCCAGAGGCTGATGTCAGGTGCCTCCTTTTATCACTCTCCAACATATTTTTTGAGACAGGGTCTCTCATCAGTTCATCAATCTCCACCTCCCCGTGCTGAGATTACAGGTGTGTGATGTCACACATGGGGTGCTGGGGTTCTCAGGCTTGCACAGTAAGCATTACCTGCTGAGCCATCTTCCCAGGCTGAAGCAAAGCATTATGTTGACATTGCACACTTTTTCATGTACCCTATTCCATTCCATGAATATTTCTCTTAGTGTGTGTGCATGTACACATATAGGTAAGCTGTGTGTGCATCCTGAAAGTACTTTAGGACCTTTTCACCTAGCTGGAGTCAGAATTATTGCAAAGACTAACCATTATGTTCATTAGTCAGAATGTCTAGGACAGAGCCTACCACATATGGGAAAAAGGGTCCAACAATAGTGTTTTATTAATTAAAAGCCCTTTCCCTAATTTTTAGGAATTGTGTCCTACACAACTGGATTGTATAGTCACATTCAAGAACCTGTCAGTCTTCAATGACTGAATGTTTCCCATGTGACAGGCTTTGTTAGCTGCTACAGAAACAAAGACCACAGTCCCCATCGCCAAGGAGCACACAGTCAGGGAAGGGGAACTAATGAATGCATAGCGCACCAGGCCACACGGCAGATGTGTGTGCTGAGTGCTAAAGAACATCCAGTCCTCAGAGGCCTAAGAAAAACCTTGATCCCGCGTTCAGTGTTCAGGCTTAGAAGAATGACAGCAATGCTCCTGCCGTCGAGAGCTAACGTCACAGCTTCTCATCACGTCTCCAAGGCACTTTTAACAGCTGCACGCTACACTGTGAAGGTGTAAAAGTCCAAATCTGGCTTAAAAACTTAGACCTAACATAACTGAAAATATGGAAATCAGACAAAACTGATTTAGAGTCCTAAGAACTTCCTGGTTCTGTGACTTTAGTCTTTCAGATCCTTGGTTTCCTGGTCTGTAAAATGGGAATGTATTACTATCAAAAAGGAAATGACATCAAATATCTCACAGGTGCCAAGTTTTAGTAATGATTTTATACCAATCCATGCAGAAAAATAAGGTAGTGCAAGAGTCAGATGAGGACCATTTGAGGTTTCTCTTAGTCTGCATTTTTCTTTTTGATTAAAAAAAAAAACTTTATAATTTAATAAATACTAGAGTTTATCAAAAATAATGTTTCTTGTTTGAGTCTGAAAAAGGGATGGGGGTACTTTGGTATTTGTGGCTAAAGAGCTTTTTAAAAGGTGGGATTTGAATTGATTGTATTCGCTCAATTTGTCCCTACCCAGAAGTCTGATTTCTTCATAGGAGAATGTGTATGTACAGAGAAGCTATCTATTGCATTGTGTTTGGAATAAAAAGATGTGGAAAAAGAAAAAAAAAAAAAAAGAAATGGTCACCTTTGTGTACCCACATGGTATGTATCTACTTACAACCTTATCAGAACAACAAATTACCTAAGCTGTTATTAACTCTTTTAAAAAATCGTCTCGGGGCTGGAGAGATGGCTCAGTGGTTAAGAGCACTAGCTGCTCTTTCAGAGGTCTTGAGTTCAATTCCCAGAAACATGGTAGTTCACAACCATCTATAGTGAGATTTGATGCCCTCTTCTGGCATAAAGGTGTACATGCAGATAGATCACTCATATACATAAAATAAGCAAATTTCTTTAAAAAATCATCTCACTTAAAAAGTTAATTTAAGAAGGAATGTGAGATGTAGAACAATGTGGAAGTCAAACATTGTTGGTGAGGGATTAAGGGTATAGCCTTTTTAGAAAAGCTTGCAGAATCTCCTATAAACCAAACATATATTACACTTACGGTGTGACCGTAAACCACATTCTTACTTAGAAATGAAAATTTGTGCTCTCACACAAACTCATTCCTATTTATAGTGGCTCTACTCATAACTGCCAAAAACTGAAAGTGCAATAGCCCTTCAATTAGTAAAGGGACAAACTGCAGCACATTCTTCTAATGAAATGCCACTGAGCAGCAAGAAGGAGCAAGGTGTCTGATGCAGCAAATATGGTAAATCATGACGATATTACTCCATCTTTAGATGGAAAATGCTATATTTTTTTCATTTATATGACATCCTGCAAAGGTCAAAACTACAGGGAAAGGAACCAGGTTAAAAGTTAGCATGGACTTGGGTGGGAGAGGAGTTGACTACTACCGAAGCAGAGAACTCATATGACAGAATGTTCTGTATCTTGATTATAATGGAACCGATTCTACTGTGTACATTAGTCAAAGCTCACAGACATGTTCACTGAAAGTAAATGATACCACAGAAAGTCTGACTTTATGTCATGATTGTTAAGGAAAACCTGTATCAGCTGACAAAGTAGAAGGCAGGTTAAAAATAAACACAATGAAAACAAAATCCATGTCACAAATTCTAGCAAGGTATCTTGCCAAAGACTCCAGGCCCGAGGGCCCCTCTTTGTTGCCAAGATCAGGAAGTGCTAGAGCAATGTTCAGGACACACCAGCGCCACTCTGAGAATGTCTCCTTGGCATAATTAAGTTGAATAAGAACTTAAAAGGGAAGTCATTTCTAATCAAGTGACTTAACGTTATTTAAGGCAAACCACAGGACATGTATGCCGACAGAAACACTGAGATAAGATATGAAAAGAACCTGCCCTGGAATAGGCGGTTAGTAAACATCACTTCCCTTCTCCTATAGGTTTTCCAGAAAGTACAGAGAATACATGAAAAGGAGAGTAAGCAAAAAATGCCTGTATCAATGGAGAAAATTATTATGACTTCAATTTCCCCCAAACTGATCTACGGGCTCCACACATAATCAAAAAATCCCAACAGGCTTTTACATAGATATCAACAAATTAATAAAACTTTTAAATGAAAAAAAACAAAAGACCATTATAGAAAAATAAATTTAAAAAGAACAAAGCATAATCAAGCTACAGAAATCAAAAGAGTGGGACATTAGTGTAAGCACAGACATACAGACCAATGTAACATGAATCACTTCAGGGAACAGACACACACACTCATGGTACACTAGCTTCCAACAAAGATGAGATATTCAGTGGAGAAAAAAAAAAGTTTTTCTCACCAAATGGTACTGGAACAACTGAAGAGCCATATTAGAAAAGAAAGGTACTGGGTGGGTGTGGCCCACGCCTGGAATCCCAGCTCTAGGCAGGTGGATCTCTGTTGAGTTCCAGGCCAGCCTGGTCTACAAAGTGAGTTCCAGGACAGCCAGGGCTATACAGAGAATCCCTGTTGTGAAAAAATAAAAACAAAAACAAACAAACAAACAAACAAACCCCACAAAGGCAAGGAGAGAAAAAGAGGAAAAGAAACCAACTCCCTCTTAAAGAGGAAGGGACAAGCACAAATTACACACCATATACAGAAACAGTACAAAACGGACCTCTCAATGTAAAACTTTAAAATGAGGACGGCTAGTCAAATAGCTTTGTGACTTTGGATTAGACAGTAAGTTATTATACATGATACCAAAATCATAAACCATGAAATAAAAAATTGATAATTCAAACTTAAAAAACACTACACTACCCTTCTAAAGAAACACTTAAGAACAGGTTGGATGTGGTGGCTCATGTCTATAATCTCGGTACTTAGGAGGCAGAGGCAGGAAGATTGCTACAGGTTTGAGAAGCTAACCTGGTCTACATAGTGAGTTCCAGACCAGCTAAGGTTACCATAGTGAGACTCCATCTCAAAACCAAAACTGAACAGAGTCATCTATTGACAGATGAATAGAGAAGCAAAATATGGTATATAATCGAGTATTCAGTCTTAAGGAAATTCTGACATAATCTACAACATGGATGAATTCTGAAGGCATTATGCTCAGCAAAATAAACCAGCCACAATACACACACACACACACACACACACACACACACACACACACACACACACACACACAGTACTGTATAGTTCTACTTCTACAGGGTAATCAAAAATCGATAATAAGTAGATTGGTTGTGGGGGGGGGGCTAGGGGTAGGGGGGCAGCAGTTCCGGGCTAAGCAGAGGAGGGAAAGCAGGATTCCTGCTTACTAAGTGCAGAACTTCAGTTCACAAGCTGAGCAGTCACAAACACGGGCGGTGGTAACAACTGCACATTACAGATGTGTATGACATCACTGGCAAACACATTTAAAGAAAATTAACGTGGGGCTGGAGAGACGGCTCAGCAGGGAAAGGTGACTGCCCCCGAGCCTGATGAACTGAGCCCCTGGGGCCCACATGGCGGATGGAGAACTGACTGCTGCAAGCTGTGCTCTGACGTCACACTCTTGTGCTCTGGCACATTCATCTCCAGACCTACATAGTCACAATAAATACGTGAATGCAACAAAAAATTTTAGAAGGAGTAAAATGACTGGTTTTACATATATTTTGCCACAATTTTTAAAAACAACTTGCAAAAGCGTGTGTGAACTTAAACCCATTATGCAAAGTGAAAAGGTCAGATATAAACAGTTATCCACTGTGTGATTCCATTTATACATTCTGAAGACACTGAAACAACAGGAACAAGGGGCAGTGAGATGAAGACCCTCCGAGAAGGCACCTGCCACCAAGTCTGATGACTGGAGTTCCATCCCAGGGACCCATGTAAGGGAGCAAAAGAACTGACTCCTGAAAACTAACCTTTGACCTCCACGCACTGCTGCGCCATATGCACGCTGAGGCTTGTGTGAGCAGCACATACACAATACATAAGTAAATACAGTTAAAAACTGGGTGGTTAACTGGTTGGTGGGAGGGGAGGAGACTGGCTGTACGGGAACTTTTGAGGTCAATGAGCTGTTCTATACTTTGGTTGTGGCAGGTATGTAACTAAGGAGTAACTTTTATTACATGTACATTATTTTTCCAAAACCTAACTTGACAGAAAAGTGGAGCATGACACCCAGACACATCCCAAACAAAGGCATCCTTCCTACCTTTCCTCAACTTGGATGGAGAGCCGGTTGCAGAGGCGGTGGACATACTGGGCATAGCTTTCTGCCAGAGTCATGTCATAAGCGATCAGGTGGATATTTAAAACACCATATTCATAATCTGTCCCCAGATTAATGGCTCTCACTTCCACTTTTGCCTTCTTCTTTTTAGGCTGAATAGAAAACAAAGAGAAAGGAAATAGTCCAAGGACTGTATAAGAAATTTAATCTGACGAGCATGGTAGTGAGCAGCCCTTAGGAGGCAGGGACAGGTGGATCTCTGTAAGTTCAAATCTAGCCTGGTCTACATAGGAAGTTCCAGGCCATCTAGAGCTATATAGTGAAACTTTATGCAAAAAAGGAAGAAATTTAATCATAATTTTGTTTTGTTTTTCAAAACACAGTTTCTCTGTGTAGTTTTGGAGCCTGTTCTGGAACTTGCTCTGTAGACCAGGCTAGCCTCAAACTCACAGAGATCCACCTGGCTCTGCCTCCAGTGTTGGGATTAAAGGTGTGTGCTACCACTGCCCAGTGTGTTCATATTTTTTAAGAGCAACCTTTCAAGTCAAATTGTTTACTATTTTTCCCCCAGGTTACCCTTTTGAGATGTTAAAGTTCTCATAGGAAGGAACAGGCAGTTTCCCTTACCAGTGGCCAGTATAAGAACAGAGCAAGCACTATTTTAACAAGACTGAATGTGACTGTGTCTGTCATTACTTTGTTTTGAGGCTAACCTCCCATCTCGAGTGCTGTTTCTCAATTTGAAAATTGATAGTTATGCTATAAGCAAAAAAAATTCCTTTTTCTTTATTCTTTTTGGTGCTGGTTATTAAACTCAGTATGTACTTTATTTCTTAGCTACATCTTCAACCAAAGATGCTTTGTTTGCTTGAAATTAGTCTGTGTGTGTGTGTGTGTGTGTGTGTGTGTGTGTGTACATATGCACATGACATGGCACTTGAGTGTAAGTCAGAGGATGAACTGAGGGAACTGATTTTCTTCCCACCAAGTGATTCTGGGGATCAGGTTTGGCAGCATTTTTAATATGTTATGAAACAGCAGTCCAGGGTCACCTGCTTTCATGTGAACAGCCAAGTCATGTGACCCAACACTACAGCAATGCACTGTCACCTCTATCATACACTAAATACCCACAGGGAAGATGCTTCTGGACTTGTGTTCTGTCCTGCTGGGTGCTGTGTCCATGCTGGCGTCAACATCACATTGTTTCTACTAATAAGGGGGGATTCGCTCCGTCTTGCTGCTGGTAAAAATCTTTGTTTATTTGTTTGTTTTTTTTTTTTTTTTTTTTTTGGTTTTTCGAGACAGGATTTCTCTGTGTAGTTTTGGAGCCTGTCCGGTAAAAATCATTTTTAAAGACTATTGGGGGTTGGAATACAGCTCAGTCATAAAGCATGTTCTTTTTTTTATGATTTATTTATTATGTATACAGTGCTCTGTCTGCATGTGTCCCTGTGGGCCAGAGGAGGGCATAGGATCTCATTATAGATGGTTGTGAGCCACCATGTGGGTGCTGGGAATTGAACTCAGGACCTCTGGAAGAGCAGCCAGTGCTCTTAACCTCTGAGCCATCTCTCCAGTCCATAAAGCATGTTCTTAATATTCAAGAGGGTCCAGGCTGAATTCTCAGCATTAAAGGAGGGGGAGGGAGCCAATCATGGTAGTGCTCACCTATAATCCTAGCACCCAGGAAACTAGCAGGAAGGTCACAAGTTCAAGGCCAACCCAGGCTATAACAGTAAGACTCTGTTTCCAAAAGGAAAATCTAAGATTCTGTATCTTCAGCCGCCTCTGCACAGCAGCTGCCACAGTGCTGTTCCTGACAGAGCAGCACCACTTTCCAGGTCGACCTAAGACAGCAGGCATCATCCAGTGTGGAGAAGCAGGAGGAGGACAGAGGAAGGGACTCCAAATACAGTAATCCTGACAACAGAACCAATCCCACAATGCCCTGAGCACTGAACAAAATGTTGTATGGAAGTGGTTAACACAGAGCAGCACATCCTCCTGACTTCAATCCTAACTCTTTGTGTGAGAAAAATATGAAGCCGGAAATATTAAGGTTTGTCTTCCAGAGTTACACAGCCAGAAAAGATAGACTCCAGAAACTAAAATCCAGAATTGCTGAACTGCAATAGATATGTATCTAGAGCAGGTTCTCTGCTTTCCATGCTGGCCTACATCTGCCGGGACTACATTACCAGAAGACCATTGTGATATTACACTTCTGTTCTGAGCCACAGCACAGCCCGCAAGAGCTTAGTTAGCTGCATGTAATACCAGATGCTAGTTTCTAGTAAAAAACCTTTTGTGGTTTTTGTTTGTTTGTTTGCTTGCTTGCTCGTGTATGTATGTGTGTGTGTGTGTGTGTGTGTGTGTGTGTGTGTGTGTTGGGGGGTAATTGGGGATTAAACTCAAGGCTTTGTGCATACCAAGCACACACTCTACCACTGAGCTATACCTCCTTTCCCTGGTTTATGTAATTTCATAGCACTCTTCCCCACCCTCCACATCGATCCTCTCCTCTATTCGTACTGCTTGAGTTCAGGCCTTAGTGAATGCCATGGGGAATTATCAGAGACATCTGAAAGGGATGTAAGTCAACAGAGCTGTGCTTTGGAAGCCTACCCCAATGGCACAAGGATAACTAGTCAGACAAGAAAGGAAGGCAGGCTAGGAGAAAAGTGCCAGGGACAATGGTTACTGTCCAACAAACCTCAGCACTGTGGCTAGCCTGGTTTTACTGAGGAGGCACAGGGAAATGTGGCCGACCTTCTATTCCTATAGGATTGTACTCTGATCCTCCAAATGGACCACAAAAGAAATTAACCACATCTGTACAAGAATGTTAACATTGTTACCCTTTATTTCACAAATAGAAAATTGATGCTGGGCAATGGTAGCACATGCCTTTCATCCCAGCACTCAGAAGGCAGAGGCAGGCAGATCTCTGTGAGTTCAAGACCAGCCTGGTCTACAGAGTGAGTTCCAGGAGAGCCACAAACAAAAAGCAGCAGAATACCTCTTTTTTTTTTTTTTGTTTTTCGAGACAGGGTTTCTCTGTGTAGCTGTGTCCTAGAACTCATTCTGTAGACCAGGCTGGCCTCAAACTCACAGAGATCCACCTGCCTCTGCCTCCCAAGTGCTGGGATGAAAGGCATGCACCATCACTGCCTAGCAAAAACAGGTATTCTGGAGGCAAGGTTTTGCCCACCCTCACTGGCAAAGAACTGACAGAAGAGTAAATTAGAAACAAGGGTCTCTTACAGTTGGAAGAGATCTTAGAGATAATTTTGTCTCTCATCCCCTGACATAGAGAGAAAACTCTTGTTTAGGGTTTCAACAGTAAGGAAATGGCCAAGTTAAGTACTGTCTGTCATTTGCGCAGAAAGCTAGGCCTGTGGGCACGAGCCCAGGCTCTATATGTAAAGTGAGAGCATCTGTTGCCAGTGCAGGAGGCATCCTATATAGCAGGAGAGCTGGGGAAGACTTGCGTCATCAAACATCTCAGTGCTAACACCTGATAAACCACAGCATTCAGCTTCCAGAAGTTCTGGAGATGAAAATAATGAGGCTGAGTGCCTGAAGGAGTTGGTGATGGTTCTCTGAAAGGTCCGTAATGATCTGAGGGGGTGCATGCTCAGTGGGTGGGCATGTTTATAATTCAGTGCCAAACACTGGAGACACAGTTTCCTCACTTGGAACAGCAAAATTGTGGTAAAGGTGTAAGCAACCACAGGGACCTTTGATGAGTTTCTATAAAATGTAAATAGCATTGATGTTAGATGGGTTCTGACCATCTTTAGTTCAAATACTAGCTCTGGAAATCACCAGTCACTTGGTAAGTTAATAATCTAAGTCTCTGATTCCTTAAACTACATCTTTAATAACCAGTATATTATAAGAATTAAATGGAGCCGGGCGTGGTGGCGCACGCCTTTAATCCCAGCACTCGGAGGCAGAGCCAGGTGGATCTTTGTGAGTTCGAGGCCAGCCTGGGCTACCAAGTGAGCTCCAGGAAAGGCGCAAAGCTACACAGAGAAACCCTGTCTCGAAAAAAAAACAAAAAACAAAAAACAAAAAAAGAATTAAATGGAATATATCAGCTTTAATACTGTAAAAATAAAATGTTTGTAAAGCCCAGTAGTTATAGCACCTGCTTAAAAGAATTATTTTGTATGTTTTTTTGTTGTTGTTGTTGCTTTTTTTTGAGACACAGTCTCACTATGTAGCCCTAGCTGACCTCGAACTCACAAGCGATCCACCTGCCCCTGCCTCCCAAATGCTGGGATTAAAGGTGTGCACTACCAGCACTGGCACCTTAAATATATTCTTTTCAGCATTTCTCTGTGTAGCCTTGGCTGTCCTGGAACTCTGTATGTAGACCAGGTTGGCCTTAAACTCCCAGAGACCCTGCCTCCTGATTGCTGGGATTAAGGTGTACACCACCACAACCTGGCACCTTGAATATATTCTTAATGGGAAGAAGCATGTCAGCTACTTCCCATCACCCTTGACGGCTAGACTGCAGACATGATGGTTCAGGAAGGAGCTGCCATCAGTCAATGAGAGAAGCGGGAGAAGTATGGCAGAACAAATGATGGAATATTTAACTGATTTCTATATGAAAGAGAAAGTAACTTCTCTCTTATTTAAGCCCTTACTGTGGGTCTACGATGGCAGGCAGATCATTAACTCAATTCATGTAATAGGAGCTATGTCTCATTCTTCCTTTTATTTCTGGAGCCCAATAACATTAAATGCAGAGTCGAACTGACTGGATTCTGGGAACTTACTAGCCCCATGTCCACAGACACATCCTTTTCTCTCCATTAGTCAGTCTCCTCTCTGCCCTGGTTACCTCATAGAGTAGCTACTGAATCAAAAGATGGGGTGTTCAAATTTGCTCTGAGGCTAAAATTGCAGTCTAAAAGAATTGTGTTCATCTCTGAAACTCCATGTAATACTGCACTGTACATAACAAGCAGACTTTACTAGGAGCAAATATGGTTTTTTTAAAAAGCCCTCTGCATCTCAAAAAATCCATATCCAATTTTATTTGTGAAACATTTTTTCTTTTCTTTTCTTTTCAAAACAGGCTTTCTTTGTGCAGCCCTGGCTGTCCTGGAACCTCTGTAGACCAGGCTGGCCTTGTACTCATAGAGATCCAACTGCCTCTGCCTCCCGAGTGCTGGGATTCAAGGCATGCACCACCACTGCCTGGCTAAAACTTTATTTTCAACAAGTAAAACAGAGGGGTGAAATTTGGGGATTTAGGAAATCCTGTTTATTCATCTGGTATGTTTGCAATGGGGAAGACTGCTATTAATAGACCTGCATAGGGAATGGCTCCAGGACACCGGTGTCCAGTGAACATGGTTTGTAAAGCACTGTTTCAATGGCCGTGAAAGCACTTTGAAAACTGAAAGGCATCTCTACTGCTATTCATGTCAAGTCTGAAAATCAATATGGTTATAATTTGAAAGAATAAGTGAGGTAGGGCAAGACTCCTAGCGATCTGGAGACCAGAGGCCTCTCTGGAAAATCTGGAAAGTCTGGAAAATCCCCAGTTAACTATTTTATGTTCTGGATAGCTCGGTGTTACAAGGTGCCCCAAGCAACTAGATACTCTCAGATGTCTGTTACATACCCAGTACTAATAATACTGATGGCATTTAACAAATCTCTATTGTGCCAACCCCCATAACTTCTTCATTGACTCTTGCAGGAAACATCACTTCTTTTACAGATTGATGCATCTGAAATTGACAGGTAAAATTGTACTTCAACATGTACATACACATATATGCATACGTACATGACAGGATTGCTTGTGCATCTCTGCTCTCTTGATGTAATCCTCCAGTAAAGCATCACCACATGTATTCAGTTAGACTGAGAACTTCCTCGGCTGACTGACTGCCTTTGCAGGACCAAGTCCTACTCACCTGAGCATCAGTGCTCGGCACAGAGCAGGCGCACGGCAGATAATCAATGATGGCATTCTTGTCACTGAGTTACAAGGAGCAGATTTAAGGGGGAACAGGGGTCCTAATACAAAACAAGCCTCCCCAAGGCACTCCTGTAATCCACGTCTAGACCTGCAGTCACCAGACCAACGAAAGCAATCTTGTTTCCAGTTAGCTAGGACTATTAGCTGTAAAGCATTCCAACTTGTTGATTTTTCTGGAAATGACTGCAGTCTCCTCAGACTTGTGGCCATGAGTACCGACCTATATCTAAAGATGCTTAAACAAAATAAAGATGTCAAAACTGGGAGTCACTTCTTTTGTGCCAACAGTAGAAACAGCATAAAGTTTCCCAGAGAAAAGGTATCTTGATCGCTAAAGTCCACTGGGTAAAGACTGAAATCAACCGAGTTATGAGAGTCACAACTTACTCTCCTGCCCCAAAGCCTGGAAAACCATTTATGCTGCCTCTGATATTATCCTCCCTTACCTTCTTTACAATTCTGATTGCTAAGCTGCTGCTACCTCAAGGCTGGAAGCTGGGCAACAGTTAAGGGCAAGTGAGTAAGTGAGAATCAGTAAATTAGACAGTTGTGAAGCTTTTTTATCTCTCTGTGTGTGTGTGTGTGTGTGTGTCTAACAGAGAAATAAAGGGCCTTTGAATATACTGTACCATGAATTGACAGGATTATGGACTGTGTGTACGAGCCCATGTAGTTTAGTGGTTTAACATGATTTTGGCTCCATAAGAACTTGACTTTAGTGGTTGGTGCTGCTTCTTGTAATTCTGACCAACAGTTAATAGCTGGAATGGGGTCTCCCCAACAGGTAGACTATTATTACTTTTAACCTGTCAAAGAAAAATCACACCGAAAGAATCTGAAGCATGTAAAATTCAACAGAAGGATTCAAGGCATTTGGAGAAAGCTGAGATTGACAAAGTGCGTGCTGAGTGCAGAGATGTGCCCTGGAAAGTGATCCCTCACTGTCGATAGTCAAGCGGGATCTTGCAGGAGGAGAACCATGGCGAAAACAGGAAGATGAGTTCATGGAGAAGAATGGTATGTGCAAGGGCACACATGGGTGTGTGAGAAAGTATGCAGAAGATCCCCAAGAGAGAGGTTGGCCTGTGGTGTAAGAGGGGTTCTCAGTGGTTTGTTACCACCCTCCTGTGCCTCCTAGATCACGGTGTTACCTCCTCCTGTGTCTCCCCAGATCACGGTGTTACCTCCTCCTGTGTGTCTCCCCAGATCACGGTGTTACCTCCTGTGTGCCTCCTAGATCACAGTGTTACCTCCTGTGTGTCTCCCCAGATCACAGTGTTACCTCCTCCTGTGTGCCTCCCCAGATCACAGTGTTACCTCCTCCTGTGTCTCCCCAGATCACGGTGTTACCTCCTCCTGTGTGCCTCCCCAGATCACAGTGTTACCTCCTGTGTGCCTCTCCAGATCACGGTGTTACCCACCTCCTGTGTGTCTCCCCAGATCACGGTGTTACCTCCTCCTGTGTGCCTCCCCAGATCACAGTGTTACCTCCTGTGCCTCTCCAGATCACGGTGTTACCCCCCTCCTGTGTGTCTCCCCAGATCACGGTGTTACCTCCTCCTATGTGTCTCCCTAGAAGCTTCACTCTATCCCCCCTCATTACCTCCTCAGGGACAAGGACACATGATTTGGGTGGAAATCAAGTAAAGAGTTATAAATTGGGTCAACCAGCACTGACAAGAGGAGGTGAACTAGACGCCCCCTTCTTTCCAAAAGGTTTAAAAGTCAGAAGGCGGCTGGAATAGTGGAACACTATAATCCCAGCATTCAGGAGGCAGAGGAGGCAGGCGGACCTCTGTGAGTTTTGGACTCTGTCTCAAAACAACTCTAAAGAAACAAAAGTCTCAGAAGACTGAGAAGTGCATTTGAAAGGAGGGAAGGGAGAACAGGAGTAAAGACGAGACAAAGGCGCTTCAAGCACGAGTGTGAAAACTGACTGACATCTCCTTGGGGACATTAGACTCTGGGAGGATGAGAAAGACACCAGGAAAGGAAAAAATGGGGACCTGCCTACTTACTGCTTGCTGTTGTTTGTTGTTTTTATTTTCCCCTTGCCTCTGGTTTCAAGGAGACCACACAGGGATCCTAGTTTCCCTAGGCCAGGTCCCCAGAGGGGTGGAAAGTGACAAGCCTGCAGGACGGGTCGAAAGCTCTGGAAGCCACAGATGAAAGCTTTCCTTGTGCTGTCCTGAAGAGCAGAGACTCCTAAAGCAGCGTCCACACCATCCAGCACGACTGTGCCAGCCATGGTGGGCACCACACAGTCCTGGAGCGGGGGCCTCCAGCCCTGACCATCCAGCACGACTCCCTTCAAACCACCAAGGCTGTGTGGAGCCAGCTGCTGCCAATTGCAGGATGTCTGCCACCTCTGCTTTACGAAGCCTCAGGGCAGCTCCCATAACCACATTTCAACTCCACTGGATCAATATTTATTGTCCCTGCTTGATGTCATGCCCTATGCTGGACACAGAGGACACAAAGGAAAGAGATACATGTCCTCTACCCTTAGGTATCTCGAAATCTAGAAGAGGAGAGAGCCATCAAAACAGACAGTCACAGACAGTGAGTCCTGGGACACAGAGAACACAAGAAACTATGGCAGCTCACAGAAGGACAAATAACTCCATGCAGGAAATCCAAGAAGGCTTCTCTGAGGGATGATTCATTTCTGCCCCAGTTTAAAAGCTGAAGACAGCGGGGGGTGGGGGGGGGGTGCATGGCTGTAACCCCAGTCCTGGGAAGACTATGGCAGGAGAATCGTTAAGGTAAAAAAAAAAAAGACTGAGAAGTTTTTTAAATGAAGAAGGGGAGCAGCACAGGAGAGGCCTCGAAACGGGCAAACGTGCATGAAAAGCAAAAGGTACAATATAGGTAAGCCAGGGGACGGTGAGGTGGAGACGCCAGAGAGACAGACAGCACTCGGCTTCCTTTTTGATCAAGCTATGGGGCTGCTCAGCATATGGTATGTGTAGAAAATTCCTTGGAGGAAAGATCCCAAGGAACAGAGGGATCAAGCTACCTCAAGCCCCACCCAAACAAAATGAATTCTTTTCCTACTATTTATGTGAGGCTTTTAGAAAGAGGATGTTTTAAAAGGGAGATGTACTAAAATAAAACAACCCCAACAATATGCTCTAAGTGCCACGACTCAAAAGGAGTGTAAGTCACTCTGCTTTAATAGCAATTCGCATCCTCTTAGCACCCTCCTGGGAGCAGTGTCTCTGCCAGCTGACCAGAGCTCCCTGTGGGCATGCACCAGGTCCTGTTCATCCTTTCCACAAAAATTATTTTTCTGATCCTGTAAACTAGTCCAAAGCCCATGGCTGGGGAGCTCATAGCCCCAGGTGAGGAAGCTACTGCCAGTGTTCTGTGAAATAAACAAGATGTCCTGCCACATCACCTCCTAAATAACTGTTTACACCATGTATCACTGCTGCTGTCCACTTTGACCAGAGAAGCTTCTTTTTGCAGTGGTCAGCCCTGACTACAGAAACTCAGAACTAGCCAAAGCACTGAAAATAAATGATTACTGAATGCCCAGTCATAAAGGGGAAAACCTATATGACCCCCCCCCTCAAGGCTTAGGAAACTCATAGAAGAAAGGGTGGAAAGAATGGAAGAGCCAGAAGGGAGGTGGGGAGACATGTGGGGTGTTGACTTCCAGGCATGATATGGTTGCTGCACTCCTGGAATCCCAGAAGCTGTGGTTACCCACATAAGACCAGGCCTGTCCACAGCTGTCATGGAAACCCCCCCCCCCAGACTTATATACAGTCTGCTGATGGAAAAAGGAGAGACCATTTCTTCAGTAATGTAGTCACTAGTAAGGCACCCATGCTCCTGTAAATAAATTCTCACCCATGTTCCTGTAAGCTACTGTTATGAGACTCACTGAGTCTCACACACACATAGCATTCATTCAAGTAATGTTAATTAAAATTTTTTTATTTATTTTTTAAAATTTTATTTTTAATTATTAAAATTTTATTTTAATTAACTAGCTAAAATGGTTTTATTAAAATAATCAATATTTTTAGTTAATTAAGATAATTTGTATAAGTGTTTCTATTTTAATTTTTAATTATTTTAATTATGCACACTTGCATGCACACATGACTGCAGGTATCAACAGAGACCTCAGGCATTGTATCCCCCTGGAGCTGGAGTTATAGGGAGTTATGAGTCAGCAGATATGGATTTTGGGAACCAAACCTGGGCCCCCTGCAAGAGTAGTACATGCTCTTTTTTTTTTCTTTTCTTTTCTTCCAGTTTTAGAGATAGGGTTTCTCTGTGTAACTCAAGATGCCCTGGATCTCGCTCTGTAGACCAGGCTGGCCTTAAACCACAGAGATCCACCAGCTTCTGCCTCCTGAGTGCTGGGATTAAACGTGTGTACCACTACACCTGGTGGCAGTACATGCTCTTAACTGTTGGGAAATCCCCAGCCCCTCAACTAATGCCACTTTCTAATTTCCACTCTGAGGTCTACACTGAACTAAGTACTAAGAAGATTTTTATCCCCAAAATATCGTAATAAAAACCTGAAAATTGGGGTTTTACTCTGTCTGGCCAAGGAGCAAGATCGGCAGCTGGCAGGACCGTCTTCAGCCTGTATGATTTCAACTAAAACACCCAAGATGACGGAGGACTCTATATCCTCTACAGCTCTCGGGGCCGTGTGCACACGTGATCTTCGCATCTCTGTTCACAGAGGACTTGCCTCGCCTCTTACCTCTAGCACTTTCACCAAGTGTTTGTATCTGCCAATGCCATGAGTGGGCTTTGTCTTGTAGTGCCGACTGGCCCTCAGCAGAATACCACCTAAGAGAAAACAAGACAAAACCAGAGACAGACAGAGCAGATATGTGGAGGTAGTTCTTGGTTATTCCCAGTTTTCCCTTTCTTTCTCTCCTTTTAGCTCCTGAAATATCTTCAGCCCCCCACTACTCAGCTTTCTTCGGGAAATTCTCTCTTGAAAAAAGTCAGTGGTGGTCAAGGAGACAAACACATTTTAGTGAGACTCATTTCTTCTTGTTCCTCAACAAGCAACATTCTTTGGACTTTTTTAATTCTTGGTTTGGTTGGTTTTGTTATTGTTGGTTTTTTTTTTTTTTGAGGGCAATGGCTCAGCAGGTAAGGGTGCTCTTGCCAAGCCTGATGACTGAGCTCCAACTCCAGGACCCACGTGTAGAAAGAGAGAATGACCCTGAGAGCTGCCTTCTGTCTTCCAGATGTGCACACACACACACACACCACAGACCACAAATCCTCCATAGCTGCACACATACCTCAGAGCATAATTAATCAAAGTTCTTTTTAAGACAGGGTCTCACTCTGTAGCCCAGGCTGGGACTCAGTATGTGGACCAAGCTGCCGTGAAGCTCACAGCGCTCCTCCTACCTCAGCTTCAAAGGGCTGAGATCACAGACATGAGCCACCATGTCCAGGCCTTTGGAGATTTGCTGATGGAGACTATGAAGAAAAGAAGCAGGCAGCAAAGAAAGGATTAGGAATTTCTATAAACTCTTAAAATCATGCAGTATGGCCGGGCGGTGGCGGCGGCGCATGTCTTTAATTCCAACACTCAGGAGACAGAGCCAGGCAGATCTCTGTGAGTTCGAGGCCAGCCTGGTCTACAGAATCCAGGACAGGTACCAAAACTATACAGAGAAACGCTGTCTCAAAAAAAAAAAAAAAAAAAAAAAAAAAAAAAAAAAAAAAAAAAAAAGAAACAAACAAAAAAAAAAAATCATGCAGTACTGTACACAGCTCAGCTGCTCACCACTTGCTTAATGCTCCCAATTCAAGTCTGGGCCCAGCTTCCACAAAACAAACAAAAAATGTGATTTGATTTATTTGTGTTTATAGCACAAGAGTCAATATATTTTAAGTAAACACACCCACCCAAAAAAAATCTAGGTACAGGTATGTATGTATGTATAGAGATATATATGCCATATATACCATTATTAAGAAAAAGCATGTGAGTTCGAGGCCAGACTGGTCTACAGAGCAAGTTCCAGGACAGGCTCAAAGCTACACAGAGAAACCCTGTCTTGGAAAACAAAAACAAAAACAAAAAAACAGAAAGAAAAAGAAAAAGCAGAGGGCTCCCACACGTGCATATTGCAGTGGGCTCAGGAGGAAGACTTGCAAACACACATGCATCGTTCTGTTGGTTTCTCTACAGTCTCTTTGAGTCATCATTCAGGCAGTGTGATAGTTGCTATTAACTGTCAACTTGACAGGACTAGAACCACCAAAAAGACAAGCTTCTGAGCAAGTCTGTGAGGAATTTCTAGATTAGGTCAACTGAGGTGGTAAGACCCACCCTAAATGTGGGGGGTACCACTCCATGGCCGGGGGTGGAGGGCTGCACCAAAAAGAGGAGCAGGCTGAGCGCCAGCATCACTTCTCTGCCTCCTGACTGTGTGACAGAGTGTCCAGACGATCTTGTTCCTGCCACCATGCCGGCTGTGTGCCTTCCAACTGTGAGACGAGCAAACCCTCCCTTCCTTAAGTTGCTTCTTGTCAGTGTCTGCTTGGAGCAGTGGAAAAGCTAACTAATATGGTAGCTCACAAAATTAGGTGAAATGACCAAGTCATTCTACAAGTAGAATTACCACTTACACTTGGGTCTACCTGACTATGTAGTTCATGCTGATAACCACTAGGTAATAACACTTGAATTTCTATAATAATATGCTAAACATAGAAAAATATAATAACACAGACTTCATAGGCAAATAGGAGTTTATTAGAGAAAAAAATGGAAGATGAGTGTATAGTTGAAGGAATAGCACATAGACACTAACATGGGGCACATGCAAGAGCAGAAAGGCTGTGAGTGTGGCTGACATGGAGTGGGTCCTGCCAAAGATATTACAGTAAGTTGGAGGGCTGAAACCAGCAAAGCTGGCCCTTGTCAGGGGTTTGGATCTCATCATGAACAGCAATAAAAAAATTATATTGATGCTATTTTTAAAAAGATTTTATTTATATTTATTTTATGTGTATGAGTGTTTTGTCTCCATGTATGTATGTGCGCCACATGCATGCAGTGCCTGCAGAGACCAGAAGAGGGCATCAGATTCCCTTGGAACTGGAGCTACAGATGGTTGTGAGCCAACATATAGGTGCTGAAAACTGAACCCAGGTCCTCTACAAAAGCAGCAAGAGCTCTTAACTTCTGATCCAGTACTCCAGGCCCCTGTGTTTTTTTTTTTTTTTTTAATTTAATTTAATTTTATTTTACAATACCATTCAGTTCTACATAACAGCCACAGATTCCCTTGTTCTCCCCCTTCCTGCCCCCTCCCCTTCCCCCCAGCCCACCTCCCATTCCCACCTCCTCCAGGGCAAAGCCTCCCCTGAGGACTGAGATGGACCTGGTTTATTTTATTTTTAAAATAGTTTTTTTTTATTTTATGTGCATTGGTGTTTTGCCTGCATGTGTGAGGGTGTTAGATCTTGGAGTTCTAGATAGTTGTAAGCTGCCATGTGGGTACTAGGAATTGAACTCAGGACTTCTGGAATAACAGTCAGTGCTCTTAACCACTGAGCCATCTCTCCAGCCCTCTGTTTCTTTTTAAATGATCACTTTGGTTGCTGTGTGGAGGGAGTGGGAAGGAGTACAGACAGAGCCATAGGTGACTAAATGTCACTAGGTGTCACTAGATGTCAATGTTCCTGATCTACATCCTCACACCCTTACTCCACCCTCCACAGCTACAGAACAGTCCTTCTAAAACATTTAAAATTATTACTCTTTTTCAATAATTCGGCCATTTATCCATTTTATTTTTATTTTTAGAAGTATTCACTATGGCCAGATACTATACAGTCAGCACTGAATGAGACAGAAAAGGGTTTTGCCATATTTTTCAATACTTGATGGCGTTTCACTGCCCGAGGATGACACTTCTTAGCTAAGCATTTTAATGACCCTGACTTTATAATCTAGGTCCAATTACTTTATCTCATCTCCTATTCTGTATGTTCTACTAAAGGTCTACAGAAGCTTTGGAGTTGCCATATCTTTGGTGCATTGTGGGGCTGTCCCCTCATCTTGGTAACATTCTTTTGTGGCTCTAAACAGACAAAGATCAAGAGATCAGCTTCAGAGTTAGAGCTCTCTCATGCCTGCCTGATTACATAATAAAACACTGTGTAAATTAAAAACCCAGATGTCAATCACCATGCTTAAGTATAGAGACAACTCAATCACCCCTCAGTGACTTCAAAAGTAGACAAGAAAGTGATCTTTGAGATGATGATACAGTCCAAGTTGCAAGGGCTGCAAATGCTTGCCTCAGTCTCTCATCTGCGGGAATTCTTTGGCAAGGAGACAGTCTTAAATTCACTTTGGGACAATTCCTATAATTAGAGCTGCTGGTAATTAAAAAGCTGGCTCAAACTACTGTTAAATTAACCATTTCCCCCTTAAATGAAAGGTTTGGGTCAAACTGTCAGTGGTTAAGCTGTTTAATTAGACAGTTGTTTTTATTGTAAACTGTGTAAGTCTGAAAGCCTCTTAGTCCCAGGAAATTCAACTGGCTTCTTTCCCTCTGGTCTGTCACTAAAGCTGGATTTCCTGCTGTCTCACTAACAGCCCAGCCTCCTGGGAGGAAAGGCCACCCCTCACTGACGAGGACACCAAACCCCTTGTTTCAGATTAAAAATCATTCCGTTGTCACAGTTGTAAGATGTAGAGCCACACTGACGTCTCCCCTTTCCTCTGTCTGTGCCACCCCTAACTGTCCTTCAGAATTCCTGTTTACTAACAGGGGAACCAAACCTGTCAACCTAGGATAAGAGTAAACAACTCTGGGCAGGGCGATGGTGGCACACATCTTTAATCCCAGCACTCAGAAGGCAGAGCCAAGTGGATCTCTGTGAGTTCTAGGCCAGCCTGGGCTACAGAGAGAGATCCAGGAGAGGCTCCAAAACTACACAGGGTAACCACGTCTCTAAATAAATAAATAAATAAATAAATAAATAAATAAATAAATAAATAAATAAATAAATAAATAAAATAAACAACTCTGTTTTAATTCTTTCTCTTTAGAAATTGGAACAAGCGTTTTCAGCAGAGCTATGCAAGCAGAGAATGGGGATGAAACTGGAATAACACCAGCTGAGAATCTAATTACAGGATATTCTCTCTACTCAATAGACTCAAGTCCCTCAAGGACAGAGAAAATGCTAGCACCTGGCAAACAATATATGCTCAATGTATATTTAAAAAACAAAATAAAACTGTTCTCCACATACTCTACCAAAGTGGTCTGCAAAGATTTGTTCCTGGTAGCTGCCCACATTGTTCTGTCAAAATATCTTTTTGTCCTCCCCTCAATGCTTCTTAGACCTGAATATACCACATTCCTTCTACCTTTTGCTCATGCTGTGGTCAAGAGTACTCTGAGCTCCGTTTATTCACTTCCTTTCTATATATTTACTTTGAACTACCATGTCCAAATAAATAAGAAAAAGATAGTGACCATAAGCAGGCCTTTCCTTGGACAGATGCAGCTGAGATGGTACCCAAAGCCCATATATTAAGTCGGTAACTGAGGGCAGAAATGGGATACTCTTCCTTATTCTTCTGAACACCATTATAATGTAATTTTGAAACTGTATATAGCTTGGGTTGGCTAGAATTAGTATGTAGCAAAGGATGACCTTGAATGTTTGATCCCACTGCCTCCATCTCCCAAGTGCTGGTATTATAGGTACACACCACCACACACTACTGAACATCACTGGTTCATAAGATGCTGAGGACTGAATCCAGGGTTTTGTGTATGCTAAGCAAGCACTGTGCCAACTAAAATACATCTCCAGCTCCAAATGGAAGACAGCATCATCATCAGCATCATCATCATAATCATCATCATCTTGTCTGCCAGGTGTGATGACACAGACCTATAATTCCAGCACATAGGAGGCTGAGGCATAAGCAGCTCTTTCCGTTTAAGGCCAGCCTGGGCTACATAAGTTAAAAGACCAGCCTTTGTCTCGGACAAATCTTAAGGTAGAGGAGAGCTCACTAAGCATGAAACAAAATTTAGAAATCAAAGACTAATAAATTTACCTATATGAAAATGTAAAACTTCTGGTCATCAAAAAACAAAGTCATGGCACAGTTGACTGGAAAACACAGAAAGTATATGAAATAGAAAAATGTTAATTCTTCCATTAAAAGCTTTTACAGGGGCTAGAGAGATGACTCCACACTGGCTGCTCTCCAGAGGACTCAGATCCAATTCCTAGCCCCCACACAGCAGCTCACAACCATCTGTAACTCCAGTTCCAGGGAATCCAATGGCCCTCTTGGGAGTTCTTTCTCATTTTCCTTAACACATCAATGTTTAGCAGGCTTTAAAAAAAAAAAAAAAAAAAAAAATTTAAAAAGTGCTGCAACCTTTTGAGTTTTTCTTTCTTTCTTTCTTTCTTCCTTCCTTCCTTCCTTCCTTTCTTTTTTTCTTCTGAGACAGGGTCTCACTATGCAGCCCTGGATGACCTAGAACTCTCTATTTAGATCAGGCTGGCTTCAAAGTTGGAGCAACTCTTCTGCCTCTGCCTCTCAAGTGCTGAGATAACAGGTATGTGAGATCACACCAGTCTACCTTTTAAATTTTCTATACTTTGTAATCTTACAAGATAATTAATAAATTCACCTCCTGACAATTTTTTTCTTGATTTATTTTTCTTGAAAGTTGGGCCCGGAGGTCCAGTGGCGAGTTACAGCACTAACCAGGCCCTCTGCAGGAGTAGCACACACTCTTAACCATCTCTCCAGCCCCACAATGACCATGCTCTCGAGATGGACAACAGCTCTGTCAATAGAGCGTTGGTCTTGCCTGCTCGAGGACTTAAGTCAGGTGCCTGGTGTCCTCATAAAAAATGAAGCACTAGCCAGGCGGCGGCGGCGGCGGCGGCGGCGGTGGCGGTGCACACCTTTAATCCCAGATCTCTGTGAGTTTGAGGCTAGCCTGGTCTACTTTGTCCCAGAACAGCGGAATAGCTAGAACTGTTACACAGAGAAACCCTCAAAAAACCAAAAATAAGAATAAGATAAAAATTAAAAACTAAAAAATGAAGCACTGGAGCACACTCTTGTAACCCCTGTGGTGGGGAGGGGGAAGGGAAGACAGGAGGGTCCCTGGGACTTGCTAACTGTTCAGCTGAAACCAGTGAGCTCCAGGTAAAATGAGATACTGTCTCAAAACTGTACAAAACTTGAGGGAAACAGTTAACGCCAACCTCTGGCATACACACCTGGTGCACGTGTGTACGTACATGTGTACACACACACACACACACACACACACACACACACACACACACACACAAGCTGGTATTTGGAGATACCTAGCTCTGGGTCCAGTACTGAAGCAGTGCCTATCCACTCCTATAACCGTTCTAATTACTATCATACTTAAAGTCTCTTCTTACATACTGTCTTGTACACTGAGTTCGTATTTGTTCTTTGCCTTATTCCTGTATCTCTGGTACTCATTAGTTACATGACAAACAGCTGTTGGGAGCACAAAGGTCCTTGTGCTCACAGATAGCACTAGGGAAACCAGGAATGTTAAACATGCAGAGTTATCTTTTCAAGGGAAAAGATATACAGCCTGTTTTCTGCCCAGAAGACTGGGAATGGAGGTGGCTAACAGCCTAGGTGGTGACCCCTGCATCATCTGTAGGGCCTGGCCACACCAAGCTCCCACAAGCCGGCTGGAGATGGCTAATAACCCAGGTAACCTCTGAGCTATCTGTATGACCGAGACCACACCAGATCCTCCTTCCAGGCCCTTAAGGTAACGCATGTAGAACCCATCTTCATGGAAGAAGTGCCATGTACTTTGAGAACATTTCAAAGTAATTATGCCTCGTGCACACATGGGATTGTGTTACACTAGGAAACTTCTTTCCAAATTGCACTGTACTTATATATGCCTAAAATAAACTGTCCAGTGTCAGACTGCAGAAGTCTGAACCAACACTGGCTACTGAGTCATGTTAAAACAGAGTTCCTTCTTGCCTCACATGGATCATTACTCTGCCAGCCCTGATGGTCACATAAACAGCTTTGAACTGTGTCATGACAGATAATGCAAATGTATAAAGTAGTTGAGTTGACACAGACTAAGTGTAGTTGAGTTAATAAAGTTGAATGGACACTCATTGTGGATGAAAGACTGAAAAAGCCCTAGCCTGGTTGAATGTGTACTTGAAAAACAAGTTTGAGACAGTAGAAGTGTTATAATAAGCAGAGAAGCTGGTTATTTAGAAAAAGTATGTTTTATCTCATTGAATTTTCAAATACCTCATTACAATTTTTTTTTTTTTTTTTTTTTTTTTTTTTTTTTTTTTTTGGGTTTTTCGAGACAGGGTTTCTCTGCGTAGCTTTGTGCCTTTCCTGGAGCTCACTTGGTAGCCCAGACTGGCCTTGAACTCACAGAGATCCGCCTGGCTCTGCCTCCCGAGTGCTGGGATTAAAGGCGTGCGCCACCACCGCCCGGCTACCTCATTACAATTTATAGTAGAATTATCCTCCTCATTTTTTAAATTGAGGAAACCAAGCTCCAGAGAGATAGTCAAAGGTCATAAAATGTGCCAGACACAGGGTATGCCTTTAATCCTCACACCTGTAAGCCTGTCAAAGGTCATAGACTGTGCCAGACATGCATAGGGCATGCCTTTAATCCTGAGGGAGGAGACTCACTAACTTTAAGGCCAACCTAGATGACACAGTAAGGCTCTGTCTCAAAATAATAAACAAGCAAGTAAGTAGGTAGTAGTGATGCACATCTTTAATCTCAGCACTCAGGAGACAGAGGCAAGTCAATCTCTGAGTTCAAGGCCAACCTGGTCTACAGAATGAGTTCCAGGACAGCCAGGACTACTACACAGAGAAACCTTGTCTCAAAACAAACAAAAACAAAAACAAACAAACAAACAAACAAGTAATTAATCACTGAAGAAGGAAATGGTAGAATTGGAACCCAAACTCACTGCAGGGCTCTTGCTGTAACTACTTCATGTTCTTGTCCATGGTTCTAGTCTATGAAGGGAAGGATCTGGGCCCTGCCACCCTATTAAAAGATACATTTCACATTCTAGACAAAATTATTGCAAAGTGCTAGAGGGAAAATTCCAGAAAGTAAACCACACCAAGAAATAATCACTTACCTGCAGAACAAATGGGATTTTCTTCCAAAACTCTGAATCTAAAAAGAGAGAGAAAAGTATGTTGAATATAATTAGACATTCACATATATTTACAAAATTCCTATAGCTTTTATGCTCTGTGTTAGGATATGCTAACAGTAGATACTTCCTTACTATTTCCTTCCACAAACATTATTAAGCACTTAATATATACCAGTTAAAGTGGTCCTGAGAATGCAAACTAAGTACAGTATCTCTCACAAGGTCTACTTGGGAATGGTAAATATAAACACATGAGACAGCACTGATCCAGAACAGAAACGTGTACAAGAGTTGAAAGAAGTGTGACCTCTTCAACCAGGGAGTTGGAAATAGGAAATGGAATCATTTAAATTGAGTTTTTTAAAACTAGGAACCAGAGGATGGAGAAATAGCTCAGAGGTAAAGAGTACTTGCTGCTTGTGCAAAGGACCCACGTTCAGTTCCCAGCACCGACACAGCAGCTCCCAACTGTCTGTAACTTCAGTTCCAGGAAATCCAATGCCCTGTTCTGGCCTCTCTGGACAAGAGGTACATGGTACATATATATATGTGCAGGCAAACCACTCATATACATAGAATGTTTTTTAAAAAATTCTTTCTCTGGGGGCTGGAGAGATGGCTCAGAGGTTAAGAGCACTGGCTAATCTTCCAGAGGACCTGGGATCAATCCCCAGCCCCTACATGAGAGCTAACAATTGTCTCTAACTCTGGTTCCAAGGGGACTTGATGCCCTCTACATGCTGGCAAAACACCCATAATATAAAATAAAAAATAAATAAATCTCAAAAAAAAAATCTTCCTCTTCTGATCCCAGGTGCTTTTGGGAGCTTCAGGTTACTGTGTAGACATGGCCAAGTTCAAGAACCACACCACACACAGCCAATCCCAAAAATGGCACAGAAATGTCATCAAAAAACCCCAATCACAGCTGGGGGAGGGTGGGTAGGTGGGGGTGGCGCATGCCTTTAATCCTAGCACTCGGGAGGCAGAGGCAGGCGGATCTCTGAGTTTAAGGCCAGCCTGGTCTACAGAGCTAGTTCCAGGAGAGTCAGGGCTACACGAGAGAGAAGTGGGGGGACAGAGAGAAAGAGAGAAAGAAAAAGAGACAGAGAAGAAGAGAAAGAGGGAGGGAGGAAGGGAGGGAGGGAGGGAGGAAGGGAAGGAAGGAAGGAAGGAAGGAAGGAAGGAAGGAAGGAAGGAAGGAAGGAAGGAAGGAAGGACAGTCACAAACATACTCTTAAGGAGGTCGACCTGTTGTGGAATATTCCTTTACACTGTGCAAAGGTATGTCACTATGACTGGTTCAATAAAAGGCTAAACGGCCAATGGGCAGAATTTTTAGGGCAGAGAATTCTGTGAAGAAGGCCGAGTCGACAGCCAGACACAGAGGAAGCAGCATGGGCTATATACAGAGAAAAGGTAATAAAGCCTCGGGGCAGCACATAAATTAATAGAAATGGGTTAAGTTGTTCGATAGTTAGAAACAAGCCTAAGCTAATGGCTGAGCATTTATAATTAATAATAAGCCTCTGTGTCCTTACTGGGGAGCTGGCAGTCTGATAAAGAAGTCCAACTACATCGACCCCAAGTTCTTGAGGAACATGTGCTTTGCCAAGAGGCACACAAAGGCAGAAAAAGACACAAGCAAACAATGTAAAGGCAAAAAGTGCATGTGCAGAGGCCATTAACGCCCTTGTGAAGCCTAAGACAGTTAAGCCCAAAATGCTGAAGGGCCACAGCTGTCTTACTTCATCGCTCGCCCCAAGCTTGGGAAGCAGATTCGAAACTACTTGGCCAAGTGTTGCAGACTCTGCCAAGCAAAGTCCAAGGTTCAAACCAAGGCAGAGGCCACAGCTCTAGCTTAGGTCCAGGCTTCAGCTCCAGCTCAGACTCCCAAATGTGCCCAGGTCCCTGTAAAGGTCCCATAGTTTGAAAAAGGCTGCTATCTGCCAATGTGAAGACAAGATGGACTGGTATGACACACCCACACAATATTTACAGATGGCCAGCACCCTATGTTTTTACAAATAAACTTGAAGCAAGGTCTGTTAAGAAAAAAAATTAAAAAATAAAAGTGACTATGGGCTAGGGTATAGCCCAGTGGTAGAGGAGTTGCCTAGCATGCCCAAAGCCCTGGGTTTGACCCCCTAATACTGAAAAAAAAAAAGCAAGAAAAGGAGGACAGGAGAGGAAAGGAACTGATCTCAACTACTTAGCATGACAGGAAAAGAATTCAGGCCGAAGTATGAAAAGGTATTTGGGAAATAGCAAGCAACAGAATATGAGTAGAGCCCAAGTCGGAGATAAGATGACAGGGAGAAAAATCCAGGCTAGAGAGGTGCTCAGAAGCCAGGTCACGAAGAACCCCCTGAGCTGTACCGTTTGTTTTCACCTGTGTAGGCAAGGGAACGCTCCTGGAAGATTTTAAGAACAGCAGTGAAATAATCAGGCCTGAGTTTTAAAAACTCGGCAACAAGTAAGAGATGAAATGGGAAGGGCACTGAAGCAGATGGATGGGTGAGATGAACACTGAGCCTCGCAGTATTAGTGGACTCTGGGGGGCGGGGGGACAGCAGTGACAGCTAGGCTGCATGGAGAAGAGGACAGGCCAATCAGACGGCTCTGGTCTAGCTGACTAGGTATCTAGAGCATTCCAGTTTCTGCATTCTGAGAAGCTTTGAAACTAAACTGTGGTAGACTTGAGGAAAGCAAATCTGTGATGGAATGCTGACTGAACCATTTCTAAACTGTGACACTAAGTGAGGTATTTGATGTCACTGTGATTCGGTTATTTCATCTTTAAAATACAGGCAATAATAGGTAATAATAATGGGCCTGAAATGCTATCTTAAACTGAGTCAGTTTTTCGTTTTGTGAAATGATGGTATTTGATTTGTTGTATAATATGTTTGTAACCATTAGAGATAAGATGTAAAATACCTTGGTATCATTGCAGGTATTTATCAAATAGATAAATAATGATGGGAAAATATATTGAAATGGAAAGAGAATAAAAAGAGAAAGGCTTCAATAAATGTGATTTAAAAACAAACAAAAAAGCCGGGAGGCGGTGGCGCACACCTTTAATCCCAGCACTCGGGAGGCAGAGCCAGGCAGATCTCTGAGTTCAAGGCCAGCCTGGTCTACAGAGCGAGATCCAGTACAGGCACCAAAATTACACAGAGAAATCCTGTCTCGAAACCGCCCCCCCAAAAAAACCAACCACATTGGATTTGAAACCTAATTCGAATTTATATAAGCTATATCATTTTAAAGCAATATATTTCACTCTCTTTAGACTTAGTTATTAAGTGTTGTAGACCATGATAAGGATTGTAGAATTTATTTTGAGTAAGATGATATAATAGTCTTCATTATCAACTTGACTGGATTTAGAACTACCTAGAAGACACACCTCTGGATATGTCTAGGAGGGTGTTCCCAGAGAAGTTTAACTGACCAGGAAAGACCAACCTTGAATGTGGGTGGCACCATCCCACGGGCTTGGGTTCCAGGTTGAATAAAAAGAAGCAAGGTAAAGAGAGCCAAGTGCAGGCTTTCACCTCTCCACTATCTGACTGTGGATACAGTACTCCTGTTCTGGGGCCCACCTTCTCCACCACAATGAAACAAACACTCTCAAACTGTAAAGCCAATCTTTGATAATAATGCTGAGACCGTAGTTAATATAGATAGCTCACCATTTGAGTATTCTGAGCAGAGGAATGATATAATTGAATATATTTTGTAAGAATCACTGCAATTTCAGTATGAAGGAGAAAAAAGTAAACATGGGGAGAAGATGGGAGCCAATTCCCCAGGGTTTAGCAAAACTGGAAGCATGAGGCTGAAAACTGGGGTAAGAAATGGTGTGCCTCTGTGTATGTAAAGTGGAGCCAACAGGCTCTGATGATAAACGGTGGAACAAGGGAAATAACAGTATCAAGGGTAACTCCAAGGTATGAGCAATGAAATGGATGGAACACCCTTTTGCTGAAAGTGGTGAAGGAGCAATGTGGCAGGGAATTAAAACCTGAGATGCTTTGCAGACACATAGTGGACATGAAAGCTACATCCATGTCAGCTATGAATCTACTGTTAGCTACATTTATCATTAATATCCTTACCTTAGGAGAGAAAAGGCTTGCTTAGAAACAGCATCTTTCCAGAGGCCCAGCACCTACAAGACAACAGTCATGTGAGGACCTTAACTTTTCAAATGCCAAGCACCTCTTCTCATGAGGAAAACCCACAGTATACAAACCAAAATGTACCAAAGGGTTCTTACCTAGCAAACACCTATCATGCAAGCAAAACAAGGTTCTTTTTTCTTACTCTGCCCACTTCAGAAAATGCTTAAAAAAACCAGAACCCCTCTCCCACAATTTTTCATCCTGTTTCCCTTTTCCAACTTGATACATTTTTTCTAACGTCAACCATAACATAGTATACATCTGCCATTCACCGCATAGTAAGAGGGCTTTCGTAAATATTCTCTAACTCTCAAATACTGCAATTTTGGAGGACTAAAGCCCAGAAAGGTTTTATTTTTTAAAAGTTACAGCTAATAAGAGACTAAGAAGACTGTCTCACACCAAAGACTATGCCGTTCTTACAGCACACTGACTCTATAGCAAGAGTAATAATCATACTAGCACATGTGAGAAAACAATACTAAAGAGAGGAGGCAACCGATACGTTAATCTCACTCTGCCCTGTTAGCACCCATCTGAAAGATCAGTGTACTGTCCTACTAAGGAAGAAGATGGCATATAGAAGTTTTTTTATAAACTAGATCATAAATTCTAAATGTCTGAATTTCTGCTCATCATGAGCAACAATTCAATTCTTTTGACATATATATGTAAAAATATTATGCAAAAACATCAAAAATCTGAGAAACTGTCCCAGTCAAGACTAGCCTAAGGAAATATGATGACGAAATGGAATATAATATCAGGATGGATCTTGGAACAGAAAAAGAAAGAAATTAGATAAAAACAAAAGAAACCTGAATAAAGTATGGGCTTTTGTTAATAATAGGATATCGATACTGGTTTGTTAATCATGGAAATTACACTACGAATATAATTGTTCCATGTACTTATTTATTTTACGGTTAGAGAGTACATGAGGAGATCTTGGACAACGTGAGGAAACTGGTTCTCTATTTCCACCATGGGTTCCAGGAACCAAGCTCGGGTTGACAGCAAGTGCCTTTACCTGCTGAGCCAGCTCACTGGCCCTAAAATGTTAATAGAGAGAGTGAGGTTTATGTGAACTCTTCGAGCCATTAACAGTTTTTTGTTTTTTTGTTTTTTTGTAAATCTAAAGCTAGTCTAAAACAGTAATTTATTTATTTATTTATTTTATTGGTATTGCTATGGTGCCAGGCCTTTGTGCACTTTTCCTGGCAACAAAGTTTCTTTAAAAAGTGCCTAATACTGTGTTGCATATTAAAAGGAATATAAAAACAAAATGTAACAAACACAATGAACTTTTAAAGGCATTATATTAAGTGAAACAAGCAAGCCAGTCACAAAAGGCCAAATACTGTATGACAGATTCCTTTCTGTGAAATATCCAGAGTGGGCAAGTCTAGAGGGAAAGGAAGTAGATTAACTCGTGCTGGAGTGGGGATGGGGTGGGGATGCCAGCTAAGGGGCATAGGTTTGTTCTAGAGTTGATGGAATGATATGCTTGTATTAAACAGCTAAAAGAAACCACAAGTATTATATGATGAAGAAAAATGTATGTCATTAACAGCAAGCATGCCTGGCAGGATTTCCTGGGGAAGAGGGTTGGAAGTTCGGAGCCTTTGCAGCTAACAGACTTTCCTAAAGATCTGTTCAAAATCAAGAACCATCTTCTGAGACAAGCGCTTAAGAAGCACTGATGAGGGGCTGGAGAGATGGCTCAGTGGTTAAGAGCACCGACTGCTCTTCCAGAGGTCCTGAGTTCAATTCCCAGCAACCACATGGTGGATCACAACCATCTATAATGAGATCTGGTGCCCTCTTCTGGCCTGCAGGGACACATGCAGAATACTGTACACATAATAAATACATCTTAAAAAAATAAATAAAAATAAAGATCTAAAAAAAAAAAAGAAAAAGAAGCACTGATGAACAAAATGTTTACAGCCTACTTCAGTTTACATACAGTACTAACTACTACCTCACTGAGACACTCAATATCATCCAATGAGCTCTATGTTGAGCCATCCTCAGCAGGGGAGGTTCCTCTCAGGTACAATGTACACAGTCAAGTTTTGTTTGGGGGCAAACTCAGAAAGAAATGAATAAATGGAATTCCTTCCAGTCATATATTAACCATCCATATGTGTTTTGTTGAATGCCTATTCTGTGTCTAAATCACAACAAGGTAAGTATTACTAACCCTATTGTATAGTGCAGGAAACTGATACTAAATCTACCTCAAAGTCACATAGTAACTCCCCAAGCTAGCATAGGGGTTGGAGTTTGTCTGGCTCTAAAGTCCCTCATTTCTCCACCATGCTACACCTCCTCTCGCAGATGAAGAGATGGTACTTAGTGGTACATCATCAGAGGGACAGCTGATGAAATGGTCCAGTGCGTAAATGTGCTTGCCAGGCAAACCTGATGACCTGACTCTGACTCCTGAAACTCCTAGTGTGATGTGTATGAAACACCTACACATCACATGCATACACATTCATAATAAATAGTTTTAAAAATGGGGGGGGGTAGTCAACTTTAGGAAAAGCCTCTCAAAGAACGTGAGGCCGTAAAAATTATGAAGGATGTAAAGAGAAAGAACAAAGGGCAAAGTGCATAAGGATCTTTAAAAGTATAATTGCATCTCATTCTATTACAAAAGACTATGTAGGGGATGGAAAGATAGCTCAGTTGCTAAGAGCACTAGTTGCTTTTGCAGAGGACTCAGGTTTGATTCCCAGCACCCACATACTCCAGTTCTAGGAGATCTCATACCCTCTTCTGACCTTCATAGTAGCCAGGCACACATGTGGTGAACACACACACATGCAGGCAAAACACTCATACATAAAATTAAAAATAAATAAATCTAAGTACGGTAGTTTGAATGTAATTGGCCCCCATAATCTCATAGGGAGTGGCATTATTAGGAGGTGTGGCTTTGTTGCAGTGGGTATGGTCTTTTTGGAGGAAGTGTGTCACTGTGGAGGTGGGCTTTGAGGTCTCCTATGCTCAGGATACTGCCTGGTGTCTGAGTTGACTTCCTGTTGCCTGCAAGATGTAGGACTGTCAGCTCCAGCACCACATCTGCCTGCATGCCACCATGCTCCCACCATGCTGATAATGGACTGAACCTCTGAAGCTGTGTAAACCAGCCACTCTCAATTAAATGTTCTTTTATAAGAGTTGCTGTGGTCTTCACAGCAATAGAAACCCTAACTAAGACACTAAGTTTAAAACTTTTTAAAAACTGTATAAAGTGTGTGTATAATGTGCTTACCCTAATATGGGCCAGAGTAGGAAACTAAGAGCTTTTGGAGAGCTCAAGTTGGCTCCCCTATCACTGACCACAAAGTTACAGCACATAATGCAAAGTTCCCTGCTGGCCCAAGATCCATTCACATGACAAATAGAATAGAAATCAGAGTGAACAGAACACACTTTTAAATGGGTCACTTCAAATAGAGGAGGCATTGGGTGGAAAGAAAGATCTGGATGAGACTGCTTTCTCTTTTGATTGTTCAGAGTCTCTACAATAGCTAAGGATTTAATTATCTAAAAGTCAGACTTAAATAGTTGACAACTTTCTGGAAGACATTCAAATTGTGTGAACTCCTCAGCTCTGGGAAATGCGCTTTCTTTTTCCTGCAGTGCCTGGCATTATTTATCAGGACAAAAGTAGTCTATTTTGAGACTGATTCCACAAACACCCCCACCCCCTCCACTCCCCACCCAGCACAATCAGCAGATGAATAGCTCTGGCTCTGTAAACAGAAGAGGAGGACAGTGACACCAGCGAATGAATGAATGGGGACACAGCTGCTGCAGTGGGTTACAAAAATACTTGTCCCATGAGCTCTGGAGCCAGCAACCAAGAAAGAAGTGCAGAGTTACCAAAGAAACCGTCACAGGGAAAAATCCATTAGTGTATAATACCTTGAAATGACAGAGTCTGGGTTGGGTTGTGAACACAGTTGTTCAGGGCCCTAGGTGAGCAAATGAGACCTGTTTTATGTTCATTTGTTTTAGTTTTTTGAGACAAGTCTCTCTATATAGCCCTAGCTGTCCTAGAACTCACTATGTAGACCAGGGTGGCCTCAAAATCACAGAGATCTGCCTGCCTCTGCCTTTGAGGGCTGGGACTAAAGTCATGGGCTACCACGCCCAGCTAAGAGCTGTTATGAAAATTTAAGAATGTTTGTATATTAATACTAAAGGGCCAATGACTGAGTGCCTCTTCTGTGCCAAGCACTCCACATGTTCTAATCTTTACTGCAGCTCTCTGATAGAGACCCTACTAAGATACCTGCTCGGCTGGTGAGATGACTCATCAAGTGAAGATAATTGCTGTTGAGCCTGAAGGCCTAGGACCTACGTGGCAGGAGAGAACTGATTTCTTTAAGTTGTCCTCTGACCTCCACATGTGTGCCATGGCATGCATGTGCCCACACACAGACACACACTAAATAAATTTTAAAAATGTAACTTCCTCTATTTTATGGGAAAAAAAAACACAGGTTTACATCAACTGATTAAAATTTTAGGTTCAGCAATAGGTGCAAACCCAGGTCTGATTATGTCCAATGCCCACGTTTTCCATTCTGCCATACTACCTGTCAAAATTTAAAACAACTTATACTAGTGAAGTTTATATGTTAATACTAGTTTCAACAAGCTTGCCATTCATTAAGAATAGCCGTTATCTTAGTTAGGGTTTTCTATTGCTGTGAAGATACACCATGACCATGGCAACTCTTATAAAAGAAAACATTTAATTGAGGGTGGCTCACCTACAATTTCAGAGGTTCAGTCCATTATCATCATGAAGGGGAGCATGGCAGCATGCAAGCAGATGTGGTGCCAGGGCTAAGAGTGCTACATCTTGCAGGCAACAGGAAGTTAACTGACTTTCACACTGAGGGAAGCTTGAGAAAAAGAGATCTCAAAGCCTGCCCCTACAGTGACACATTTCCTCAACAAGGCCACATTATTAATAGTGCCACTTCCTTTGGGGGCCATTTTCTTTCAAACCACCACAGCCATATACCTAGCATCCTCTCCTTTAATCCTCATAAGCGTTCTGTGAGATGGCTATCCTTACCCTCATTCAAAGAGAAGAAAAACATATGTTATATACTATATAAGTGAACACAGATGGGTTGCAACCCCTTGGGGGTTTGAATGACCCTTTCACAAGGGTCACATATCAGGTGTCCTGCAAACAGAGATTTACATTACAATTCATAACAGTAGCAAAATTACAGTGATAAAGTAGCATTGAAAATAATTTTATGGTTGGGGTCACCACAACATGAGGAATTGTATTAAAGGATTGCAGGATTAGGAAGGTTGAGAACCACTGATCTAGCATATCCTATCATTGCAAAGCAAGTTCTGCTATTACATGATGGCTCTTTCTTGGACTAAACAATACCCTGACATGCATTCCAGCTCTTACACAGGGTATGTAGTTTTTTTAGATTTATTATTTTTTATTTCTATTGATGTTGAGTATGTACCACATGTATGTAGTTCCCACAGAGGCCAGGAGAGAGCTTGGGGTCCCCTGCAGCTGAAGTTACATGCTGGAGTGAACCTGTAACTGGAAGAGCTGCGAGTGCTACTCCCACTGAACCACCTCTCCAGGAAGATTCCTTTTGCCCTGGGTGGTTCTTGCTTGGATTCATCCATTAGAAATTTCAAGTTAACCTGAGTGAAAGGACAAATACCTAGAGACTGAGCTACTTGGGAGACTGAGGCAGGAGGATCACTTGAACCTGGAAGTTCAAGGTCAGCCTGGGCAAAAAGTAAGATACTATCTCAATAAAATAAAACAAAGTAGCCTAATTCAAAAGAGGAGGAAGAGAAGAGGAGGCAATAAAAAAAGAAACCCAGAAGCTTCACTTTCTCCTAGCTGTCCTTAGCCAGTACCCACAGGGCTGACAGCACCCCTGTGCCCCATCCATAACAATGCATCTGCTACTTAAACACCATCCTGGTTCAGAACTCAAACATTTGCAGACACCTCTTACTATCAGAAGGAGCTCACATCTAGAAAATCCAAACCAATCTCCCTGTGTTTTCCATGGTTTGAACCTAGTTCCCCACTCTCGTATAACAGAATAAACACAGTTCTGCACACTAGCACCTCAATATTTGAATACAATGATCAATGCTTTCAAGTTTGTCTAAGTTCTTTCAAATATTGCTGCTTCTAATGTTTCCTGTGGCTGTCTTCTTCCAACATAACTGTATTGACCATCAAAATCTATTTTCCTATAGGTCACTAGGAGCACAGATTTTCTAACCACTGACATTTGAATGTCCACATCTATTCTGTCTGCTGGGATTGTTTAATAATATGTGAAGAACAAATAAAACTACACAAATGACTACAAAATACCAATATCTCTATTAGCACCATCTTTCATCCCTTACAAAGTACTCAGTCTGCTTACAGTATCCTCTATCATACTTATTGGGTTTGTTTTTCTTTTTCTTTTTTATTTTTTGAGACAGGGTCTCAAGTAGCTTAGGCTGGCTTCAAACTCAATCTGTAACAAAGGCTGTCCTTGAACTCCTGATCCTCCTGCCTCTACTTCCCAAGTTCTAGGATTAAAGGCACTACCCCAATGCCTGACTTTGTCAGACGATGGTCTTAATGTCAGATTTCAAAGGGCTCTTCTGGAGTACCAATAGTTGGGAAACACATTCTTAGAACACTGATCCTCCCTTCCAGGATTCCTTGGAAGGAAGACAAACAGAACCAGAGAATAGACTGGAATGTTGAAATTGACTTCTTTCTATTATCCTTGCACCAGACCTGTTCTCACAAGTTGGCTAGAGAACCAGTGAGTCCTTCCATGAAGGATGAAGAAAGAAACTCAAGTTTAGAGACATTCAAGTTTAGTCCCATATCCATAAATGGCAATGACGGATTTATACTTACATTTAATGTCTACAATTAATGCCTAAAATAAAATCTCAATATGATGAGAGAGAAAGAGAATATCAAAAATCTAAGCAGCATGATACAAATGAAAAGCCCAACTGAGATCTGTTAAATTTGTTATGGTAAGAGAGAAATAGGAACCGGATTTAAGAATAGTGATTTGGCTGGGTCAGTGGAGCATGCCTGAGATCCAAGCAATGGGGAAGCTCAGGCAGAAGGACTGTAAGTTCAAGTGTGGGCTACATGTTAAGACCCCTGTCTCATAAAAAGAATGAAGGCTGGGAGGGGAGGGGCTGGGAGGAGAGGAAAGAGGGGGAAACAAACAAACAAAAAAAATGAAGGCTCCGCTAGTTCTTCCATAGCTTCTTAAATAAGATTTTGGAAGCCAAAGAGTAACAACAAAATAGTTGGTTCTTTGACAGACTCTTAAATACGTTTTTTTTTTTAAATGTAGTTCATCATTATCATATTCCTCTTATCACCGAATAACTTCATTCATATCCCAACCACTTCAGCATGGTAAGATTCTTAAAAGTTAATTAAATGTAAAAATAAAATGACCTGCCCAAGGTCACAATTTATGGGGGCTATATCCCGGCGTCCTAATTCCGTAAGTGGGCTCTTCCTGGCCAAAGAGCAGCCAGGTGACGAGGGAAGGGGCGTGGCGGGACACTGCAAAGTTCACCCTTGGCGGAGGGAGGAACTGATAGTGAAGCACCGCACGGACTGCTGGGACGGGCCTGTTCGCAGAGTTCTAGGCCCGGATATCTGCTCGCCGCCACTTTCCAGCTCTACTTTTCTTCCGCCTCCCCAGCGCCCAGCGTGCGTGGAATCTGCGTTACCTTCCCCAGGGTTCCGCTCATTCTTGCTTACTGCAGCTTCTGAGCAAACCGAAGATCAGCCCCAGAAGTCACGACCCCTGGGCTTCTGAAACACTGCCGGAAAAGTCTTAATCTGGTCCGTCTACAAAATCCGACCGAGATTCTCTCTACGCCCGCAGCACCTTGGTTCCGGCAGTTTTTAAAACCCAAGGAATAGAAATCTCCCTAAATTCCACTGTCATTCCAGGGTGTGTCACGCTTCCTGTGATTTCTCTGGGCAGTATTAGTTGCCATTCTTTGTTACTCGAGTGCTTTTCACATAATTTTGGTATTTCACCTATGAAACTATATATTATTTCCCCATATTTGATTGAAATCCTTTAGGACTCGTATCTGATTAATTCATTCCAGCGTCTAATATAGAACATAGAAATCCTGACTTGCAACCTCGACTCAGGGACCTGATTAACCCCGTGTGAACCTTCCTAACATTCCATTCCCTCATAATAATTGAGAATAATTATCTTTTATTGAGTGGCCACTGTGTGTGATACTTTGTGCTCACTTTATTCTTCACAAGCCTCCTAGAGAGATGTTGCTCGGTGTTACAGATAAAGATTTGAGAAATCAAGAGATTAAGAGACTTGTCTGGGATCTGTGAACTGAGAGCTGAATTTCAAGCCGTCTTGTTTATGTGAAATGTTTTCACTCTGACACACCCCTTCTTACATGAGATAAAGTCAACGTACCAATTCATTTATTTACACAATAAAAACAGACCTGTATTGTTTTTGGGACAGGGTCTCCAGGGTAGACCAGACTGGGCTTGAATTTGTGTTTGCTTCCAGGGTGCTTTCATTAGAAATTTATGGCATCACACCCAGCTACCAACTATTTTCCTAGAAATACTTTTTTCTCCTTGGATAGAATCCTGGGAACACAAAAATGAATATCTCATGGTTCCTGTCCTTAAATGGCATGTATAAACTATTATAGAGCAATTAGAAATTCAAGATACCAAGCTAGTCATATAAACTCTGTGTACAGAGGGAGTATGTGAGTACATAATAAAGTCAGCATTGAGTGAAATAACAAATATGTAGTGATCTCTTTTTATTATTTTTTTTCTATTGTTGCTTTGTTTTGTTGTTTGGTTTCTTCTGTGTAACAGCCCTGGCTATCCTGGAACTCACTCTGTAGAGCAGGCTGACTACTGTTGCTGTTCTCAACAAAGAAAAGGTGCAAAAACTGGTGACTAGAGGCTGGAAAGACTGCTCAGCTGTTAAGAACTCCTGCTGCTCTTGCAAAGGACCTGAGCTGGGTTGCAGCCCCTGTATCAGACGTCTCACAACCTCCTTTAACTTCACCTCTGCACTTTGAACACGCTCTCTAGCCTCCTCGGGTACCTACACTCACATGTGCATACTTACAAACCACAGACACACATGCAGCATAAATAAAAATAAAATCCTGGCCTTTAATGCAAGCAGTATGGAGGCAGAGGCAGGCAGATCTCTGTGAGTTTGAGGCCAGCCTGGTCTATATGCAAGTTCCAGAACAGCTACAGCTATACAGAGAAACCTGTCTCAAAAACAAAATCCTTTTTAAAAATGGTAAACATAAAAAGACAAAAAACATGGTAAATGAATTAGGCTTCAGTGACAGTGTGGTTTGTTGTCAGCATTCCTTCCAAGATCCTAGTGCTTCATCTACACTTCCTAGAATGAAATTCCAAAGAGCTACCAACAGCTGTGTAGATAAATCTATCTCTCCCATCTGGTGCAGAAGACAAGGAGACTATTGTGGTCAATTTTATGTGCCAACTTTCCTGAGCAATGTGGCAACCAGATACTTAGTGAAACATTCCGAGTGTTTCTGTTATGATGTTTTGGAATGCAATTAACTTTTAAATGAATAGAATAAGTAAAGCAAATTGCCCTCCCTAATGTGAGTGGGCCTTATCCAATCAGTTGAAAGCCTAAATAGAACCAAAATGTTGACCTTCCTCCAAATAAGAGAATGTTTACTAGTTGATGTCCTTTGACATGGGATATCATTTGTTTCCTGCCATCCAACTCAGGCTGAAATATAAGACCTTTATATTGCTTGCCAGCCTTCGGGGTGTAACTACATTTATCAATTCTCATGGCTCTCAGGCCTTCAGACCCTAATGGGTCTCCGGCTTGCCAATTCACTCTGCAGATCTTAAGACTTCTCAATTTCCATAATAATAAAATTTCAATAGGTACTTGATAGATATGTATACAGATACATACGTACATATTTTTGTGTGTGTGTGTACATACATATCCTTTTAGATTTGTTTCTCTAGAGAACCCCAACTAACACAAGATTATTATTTTTTTTAAAGATATATTTATTATGTATACAGTGTTCTGCCTGCATGTACACCTGCAGGCCAGAAGGGGGCACCAGATCTCATTACAGGTGGTTGTGAGCCACCGTGTGGTTGCTGGGAATTGAACTCAGGACCTCTGGAAGAGCAGTTAGTGCTCTTAACTGCTGAGCCATCTCCCCAGCCCCACACAAGATTATTTAAAGAGACAGGTTCATGGCTAAATGATGCACTGGGAATTATACATTGCACATAGTAGTCACTCAATAGAAGGTATCTATTCTCAGTTATTATTAGGCAGTTGATTGTCAGAGTAATTCACATAGAGTCAATCAGCTCTGAAAATTGAGGTTAGAGGTTAGATTTATGAATCCTTTGCTAGATGCTGAAATAAAGCAGTCAGGATCTAAGTCCTTAAGATCTTTTATACAGCCTGGTCTACAGAGTGAGATCCAGGACAGGCACCAAAACCACAGAGAAACCCTGTCTGGGGGTGGGGGAGACCTTTTATAGACTGTGAGCTCCTAAGAACAGGTTGTATCTTAATCTTTGCATCCTCAGCATTTAGTCCAGGATGGGTTTATGGCAATATGTGTCTGGTGAACCACTTAGAGATGGGTGTTTGTTGGTGTTGTTGTCATTTTGTTCTGTTTGAGACAGGGTATCATGCATTCCAGGCTTGCCCTGAACTTGCTCTGTAGTGAGGATGACCTTTCACTTCCTCTTTTCTCGTCATTCTCCTGCATATAACCCATTGCTATAACATATTTCTTTTTTGCACCTCCATAGGTGGCACAATAGAGATATAGAATGGGTGCGTGTACCCAGAATACAGACTCGGGCATAATCCTGCCTCTGTCATTTATCCTGTGTGTGTGTGTGTGTGTGTGTGTGTGTGTGTGTGTGTGTGTGTGTGTGTGTGTAAAGAGTGGTGGAATTTTAGGAGACTTCCACGTTTGGCTAAAATATAAACAGAGAAAACTGGTGAGAAAAGAGATTAGAGAGACAGAACAGAGTCAAACTGTGAAGGACAGATCAAAGGGCTGGAGAGGCTTTGATTAATTAGGAGCAGTGAAGAGTGAAATAGTGGAGGAGAAAGTGGAGACAGAGTCTGGTAGGAAGAGTAAGGTGCTGGCTTAAGCAAGATACAGAAGTATCAATACGAGAATTGCTACAGATAAAATAGGAGGACTTTGGTGTTAGGTTAGGTATGAGCAATGAAGGACATTCTGAGTTATACTCTGAGGTAAGTATTAAGTATTATCTTCAAGTAGGTAGTAGATAAGCCAGTTTGAGTCAGTGGGATGACTCAGTAGGTAAAGGTGCTTGCTGCCAAGTCTGACAACCTGAGTTCCATCCCTGAGTCCCACATCGTGTGAGGAGGGAACTGATTCCTGCAAGTTGTCCTCTGACACTGTGTCATGTACACTTGTGAGCATGCTCATACACACACACACACACACACACACACACACACACACACACACACACAAATAATAATAATTGTAACCAAAATATCTTTAAATTTAACTTTGGATTTTAAAAAAGAGGGAGAGTTCAAATTCATTACTGACCACATAATGAATTTGGACCCATCCTGAACTACATGAGATCATGTGTCAAAAAAAAAAGTAAAAGAAAGAAAACCAATTGTACAAATATCTTCTCTTTCTTACTCTATTACACACTACTCTTCATGTTGCCACCAGGGTGATTTCTAAACACAAATGTAACCATGCTACCTCTTGGCCCAAAATTGTCTAATGACTCCCAACATTTATAGCAATGCTATCCAACAGAAAACTATGTTATATCTGCTGAGCCCACCAGGTATCTAGCAGCCACACATAGCTACTGAGCACTTGAAATGTGAATGAGGGACTGGATTCCTAACTTAACGTAATTTTAATGTAAATGTAAATATCAAGTGGATTCCCATAGTAGGTTATATGATCAAATCCAAACACCTAAATATATATGCCAAGTCCCAGAAAGACATTTTCATATATCTATAACCAGAAAATGTGTACATATCCATCATTTTTTTTAGATATTGACTTACTTGTGTCTGGTCTTTAAGATTTAAGATTTGGGCCGGGCGGTGGTGGCGAACGCCTTTAATCCCAGCACTCGGGAGGCAGAGCCAGGCGGATCTCTGTGAGTTCGAGGCCAGCCTGGGCTACCAAGTGAGCTCCAGGAAAGGCACAAAACTACACAGCGAAACCCTGTCTCGAAAAACCAAAAAAAAAAAAAAAAAAAAAAAGATTTAAGATTTGGGCTGGAGATGTAATTCAGTTGGTGGAATGCTTACCTAGCATGCACAAAGTTCTGGATTTTGTCCCCCAGCACCACATAGATGAGATATTGGTACAATACCTGTAATCCCAGTACTCAGGAAGTAGAGGCAAGAGAATCAGACATTCAAGGTCATCCTCAATACACAGCAAGTTCCAGGCCAGCTTGGGATACATGAGACCTTGTCTCCAAAAAATAAATGAATGAAAGGGCTAGCAGGATAGCTCAGTGAGTAAAGGCACTTGATGCCAAACCTGACAACCTGAGTTTGAGCCCCAGAATCCATGTGGTAGGAGAGAGTGGGAATCTGAAAAGTTGTCCTCTGATCTCTACACACACACACACACACACACACACACACACACACACACACACACACACACGAGAGAGAGAGAGAGAGAGAGAGAGAGAGAGAGAGAGAGAGAGCAGAGAGAGACAGAGACAGAGAGAGAGACAGAGAGAGAGACAGAGAGAGGCAGAGAGAGAATAGTACATGTGTTCCCTTCCCCACATATGTACATAGAAAATTTAAAGGAATAAATATATAAATAAAAATGAAGGCTTTCAGCCAGGCAGTGGCAAAAGCCTTTAATCTCAGCACTTGGGAGACAGAGGCAGGTGGATCTCTGTCTGTGAGTTCAAGGCCAGCCTGGTCTACAGAGCCTGGTCTTAGCCAGAGCTGTCACACAGAGAAACCCTGTCTCAAAAAAATTTTTTTCTTGGGTAATCAAGACAACATAGGCCACTTTCTATGAATCTGTATATTTATCAAGTTTTGTTTCCCACACTTTTCAACACAAATACTATTCCTCACCCAAATAAATCTTACAGTTTTCCAAGCATAATATACTCTGTCACTTCTCCCTGCTTTTTCCTACAATTTCCTCTGCCAAGATAACATTTCTGTACTCATGTACCTGAAAAATTCCCACTCCTCTTTCAAAACACAAGTCAGAGGCTGTCTTTCCTAGCTATCATCTTACAGCCATTTCCCAAGACTGGTGTGGCTCCTGCTCCGCCCTTTCAGTCCTTTCCCCACATCTCTACCCAGGGTACTGTTTATCTGTGTATCTTCTCCATTGGATTGTGAGCAGTTTTCGAGGAAGACTAGTCTTCATGTTCATAGTGTCTTTAGCACTTGCCACCGGCCACAGAGCATAATGAGGCTTCAATAAATGTTGAATAGAATTATACATATGTGACTATTTTAAAGTTCTTAGCTATAACTAAAGGTTTTATATTTTCCCAGGAGCTTCAATCATATGCAGACACAAAAGTTATGAGGCTGGGGATATAGCTCAATGGTATATCACTAACCTAGCATATGCAAGGCCCTGGATTCCATTCCCAGCACATACCAAAAAGAGGCCTTTCTGGATTTATTTTTACAAGCTAGCTTTCCTTTAAAAGGTCCTTTTAAAAATAAACCTGCTCTGGTCCTCAGCACAACCACATCAGAGAAAGCCTTGGGGAACAAAGAACAAAGGGAAGCCCTTTAAAAGATGATGTTTCATCTCAAGTGAAACGTCCTCTAAAGCAGTAATTCTATGGCCACCTACAATAAAAAAAAAAAGTCTGCAATGGCACCCTAAAGCTCTAATTTATGGCTTTAGTGAAGATATATTAAGTTACCTCAGACTACAAACAAGATTATCTTCAGTAAGGCTTTTCTGCTTCTATATTTTGGCACAAAGGAAATCATACTTAAAAAGAAAATGTCTATATAAAAGCCCAGAGATGGGAAGAGAGCTGGCTACCTAGGAAAAGCCAGAAAGAGAAGCACTAGCTGGCCAGCCCCTGCTTTACCAGCAGGTTTCTGGTTGTTCAGGTTATGGCTGGGTGATGGTGATGACTCCACCCTGGAGAGAGAACCAAATGATGAAAGAGGCTGTAAGAGGGAAGCTTAAGCAGTGGGCTCATAGGAACTGGTCAAGAGAAAGGGGTGCAGAGGATCACTAGCGTGGAAGTTCCCTATGCACTTCAGAGAATGTCTTCCTGGACAACCAGAACCTGAGTTCTGGTTGATCAGTTCAGCCTCCAGTGTGAGGGCACTGAGAGTCTCTGCCACAAGGAGCTCCTCCAGCAGAGGGATACTAGGTCCAGGGCACCTGAGAGGCTATCTCTATCTACTTTCCACCCACCTGGTTCAGGCGGTCCTGCACTAAACCACTGGTTGCACCTTACACATTACAACAGAAGGAAATTTTTCTTGCTGAGGGTGGCGGCTCATGCCTCTAATCCCAGCATTTGAAAGGCAGAGAGGCAGGTAGATTGCTGTGAGTTTGGGGCAAACCTAATCTACATAGTGAGTTCCATGTCAATGAAAATATTTCTTGCAAACAAAAAGGAATCCTTTGTATTGCTGCTATCTAAGGCCCCAAGCCACATATATACTGAAAATTAGAAGCATAAAAGTCATTATCATAACCAGGCATGGTGGTGCACACCTTTAATCACAGAATTCAGAGGCAAAGGCAAGCTGATCTCTGAGTTTGAGGCTAGCCTAGTCTACAGAGTGAATTCCAGGACAGTCAGGGATACACAGAGAAACCTTGTCTTGAAAAAAAAAAAAACAAAAACAAAAAAGTCATTATCATACTACAGCAAACCACCCAGAGCCTCCAGCATATATCACCTGTGTGACAGCCTAAGACTAGAAGTCACAGGTACTCTGTGCTCAAGTGTGTGTTTCTGAGGATGCAATCCAGAGCTTTGTGTATGCTATGCAAGCATTCTAGCTGACAGTCCACTGCTTAGTACTTAATTAGGAAACATAAAAATTGTGACACAGTCACCCAAGGAATACTTCGTCCCATGACCTCAATTAAAATGATAAGCAGTATACATCAAAAACACACAAAATCAGTTTATCCCATTGTTTTAAACAGGAAAAATAAAAGGGTGACAAAGGTTATTTGTATTGTTTCCGTTAATGGAATATGTTATTTTTTCCATTGCTTTTCATAATTTCCCAACTTCCTAGAATATGCCCGTACGTTCATAACCAGAAAATATACATATATGAAGTTCAAACGTGTCAAGCCACACCTGGCGTTGCCAATTCATCTGGGAGTTGCTACGCGGAGATGAGTCATCTTAAAGTAGAGGGAGCGAGACAACAGGCTTTTACTAGTCTGGGTTTGAGGGGGAGGGACAGTCCCTGGTCACAGTGGAGACTGATCTGCTCAGCTGGAGTCCAACCCGGAAGCGCTGACGGTGGCACAACACCGGGCAAAATCCAGCCTTTGAGGCGGATGATAACGTGGCAGCTGCACCCTTGCACCGCTCAGCTGGACAAGCCCACCCTCCGCGTCCTCATCCCTACAAGGCTGGCTCCTCCCCGCTTCTCCATTGGTCCATTGAAGCTCAATTAGTCTCCGAAGGCCCGCCCCTCTAGGGAAGGGAGGGGCCGCCGCCTTGTCGGGAATTGAGGTGGCCATGCTGAGTGTGGCCGGCAGAAGTGGGTGGGGCAGTTCTTTCTAACTGCTGCAGACTCTGCCCCGGCTTCTTCTTGGCCACAGCTGTCGGTACCCAAGGAAAGAGGTGGTTTACCACCAAAATCATGGTTAATTGGGAGCTAAATACGAAGTGCACGCCTCTGGGAGGCCAGTGGGTTTTAGTTTTTAGAGATGATGTCATCCCAAAGCCTCTTCGAGGTCCTAGTGCCCACTCAAAATTAGAGCTCTTTAGAGATGGGGCAATTAAATAATTCGTTATTCAAAGCCAGAGAGCCTAAAAGTTTATAATAAAAACCAATCAGTGCAAGATGCGCCAAAGTGGACCCTTCTTTGTTGTAGGGTTTATACGACTTTGAGACTACCAAGTCTAAGCGTCTTGCCTCCAGCCGTGGACAGACAGACGGACGGACGGACGGACACACGGGGACACACACACACACACACACACACACACACACACACACACTTAAAATATATGTAAAATTTTCCATTTTAAGCATAGCATTCAAAATGTTACGCAACCATCACCATAATATACTTTAAATTTTTTCAATCACTGCAAACAGAATCTCTATAACCATTAAACACTAGCTCCCCACTAGTCTTTTTATCTAGCTCCTGATAATCTTCAATTTGTGCCTCCAAGAATTTACTTACAGTAGATATTTTATATGAAGACTAATCTCTAGTTTATTCACCTCGCATCATTTTTTTCAAGATTAATCCATGCAATATGTCAACACTTTATTCATTTTATGGCTAAACAATATTCCCTTCTATGGATATATCTCTATTTGTTTTTTTCTTTTTCTTTCCCTTTAGGATCCGATCTCATGTAGCTCAGGCTGCCCTAGTACTTGCTGTGTAGCCAAGGATGACCAGGAAACCCTAATGCTCCTGCTGGGATTAGAGGCATGCATCACTATGTTACCAATATTTGTTTATCCATTCATCTGTTGATGGACTCTTAGGTGGTTTCTGCCTGTTGACTATTGTGAACAATGTGTACAGATTTTTTATAATTTATTTACTTTATTTTATGTGCATTGGTACAAAGGTGTCAGAACCCCTGGAACTAGAGTTACAGGCAGTTGTGAGCTGCTATGTGGGTGCTGGTAACTGAACCCGGGTCCTCTGGAAGAGCAGCCAGTGCTCTTAACCACTAAGCTATCTCTCCAGCTCCATGTACAGATATTTTTTTGACAGACATTTCCCCCTCATCCTTGCCAATGCTTTATTTTTAGTTTTTAAAGCCACCCTAGTATTTTGAATGCTATCTTATGGTTTTAGTTTGCATTTTATGATTAGCAATGTTGAACATCTTTTCAGGCACTTATTGAACATTTACATATCTTCTCTGAAGAAATGTCTGTGTAAGGCCTTTGACTGTATTTTTTTCAATTTTATGTTTGTGTATGATGTATGCTTGCATATTTGTGTATCTAAATGTGGGCATGTGCCATGGCATGTGTGTGTGGAGGTCAGAGAACAACTTTGGGTGTTGGTCCTTATCTTCTACCTTGTTTGAAATATTATGATCTGTAGATGCAGAGATCATGCATATAACTGATTTCATGTAGCATCCCAAAAACTTAGTAAGATATGCTTGAATCGTAATTCGCTTCTCCATAAGAATAAAATTTATGTTATAATTTAATGAGTTTTCTCTTTGCATTTCATGATGGCTAAAGCCCAAAAGATGAACCACTGTTGATAATAAGCATTTTTACTACTATTCAATATCAGCTTGGAAATGAGTGCTTAAGTGTAGGCTGGAGATGGAAATTCTGGAGTCATCAGTGAGTCAGTGGCAGTTATAGTAATAAGGATAAATGGTAATCACGTAGGTAGAGGGTAGGCTAAGAAAGACAGGATGGTCTCCTATAGAACAACATCTTTTTTGTTGTTGTTGTTTTTTTGAGACAGGGTTTCTCTGTGTAGTTTTGGTGCCTGTCCTGGATCTCACTCTGTAGACCAGGCTGGCCTCGAACTCACAGAGATCCTCCTGGCTCTGCCTCCCGAGTGCTGGGATTAAAGGTGTGCACCACTGCCTCCTGGCGAACAACATCTTTTTTAGAGGCTCTCTGCATTGCCTTGAACTCCTGACTTCTAGTGATCCTTCACCCTCAGCCTCTCAAGTTAGATCTACGGGTGCATGCTACTGTACCTGGCTGCTACCCCACATCTAAGAACATTAAGAGGGGGCTGGAGAGATGGCTCAGCAGTTAAGAGCACTGGCTTCTCTTACAGAGGACTGGGGTAGAAGTCCCAGAACCCACACAGTGCCTGGTAACTGTCTATTACTCCAGTCCCAGAGGAATCTGAGTCATTTTCTGTCCTCTGTAGACACAAGGTATGCACATGGTACATAGGCATGCATACATACATACAAGACTCTCATACACACAAAATGAAATAAAATAATTTTTAAAAAAGAATAGTCTGAGAAAAAGTAATTGGGAAGAAATTGCAAGATATTAGGGGTAAAGTCAGGAGAGAAAAATGGTGACAAGAAAGCCACAGAAGGACAAAATGTCAAAAAGAAAGATTTACCAAATATAGTTGAGCCGAGGACTGAAAAGCATGCCTTTATCTGCTACCAGAATATATAATACCCCCTCAAAACTGACTTAGCGATGCAAAGGGTCCCAGAGTTCCTTTAATTATCTTTTCAAGAGTTGTTGGGGATCATTAAATTCCATTAAATTCTTAACAGGAGGCAAAATAAGAGCACAAGCAGAGCAAATTACTATTGATTTAAAATCACACGAAAAAGCAAATCTGGAAATATAAATTATATAATTATTATTTTAACTATTTTTGTTTTTCTGAGACAGTGTTACATGTAGCCTAGACTTGCTCAAATTCAAAATACAGCCATGGCTGACCATGAACTCTTGATCTTCCTGAGTGTGTGTGAGTGTGAGTGTGAGTGTGTGTGTGTGTGTGTGTGTGTGTGTGTGTGTGTGACAGGACTCAACAACAAAGAGACTAGCAATGCATTTCAAATGGTCAAAGCTGTGATCATGATTCAATAACTGAAGCATGAGGTCCTGGGTTTGGATCTCCAAACACCACACAAAATAGGATGTCTATAATACAGAACTCCTACAGTGAGATGGGGTGGAAACAGAAAAAAACCCTGAAGCTCGAGGGCCAGCTAGTCTGGTGTGCAACAGTGAGCAACAAGAGACAATAAGCAGATGCAATAAAGCTATCAAATGGCTTTACCTCTATATTCATTTTAGTGTCACATTTAGTTGACTTTTTTCACATTTGTCATACCAGTACCACTCAAGAACAAGGGCCAGGTCTTTTTCTCTTTGCTGTCTCTAGTGCAAACAGGAGTGTTAGTAGACAGCGATCAAAGTGTTTGTAGAATGAATAAGTGCATAACTACATATTTCAGGGCACAGCCTCATGTTGGAAATCAAGCGGATAGGTTTAGCAGAGTGAACACTGGTTCTGGGCTGCCAAGAGGTCTTTTCTTTTCTCTCTTTCTCGTGATACAGTCACAGTTTTGTGGCAACAACCCATCTTTCTCCAGTCTCCACACACTTCTCTTGCAGTGATATTTGAAGGATAGACACATGACCTAATCTAGCCAATGAGATGTAATAGGGAGTTTCCTAGGGGGAGCTAGGAAATGTTTTCCTTAGAGATATAGAGGTTTTTCCTTTCTCTGGACTGAATAGTACTTTATTGTTTCAACTTGAGCTACGTCAATCATCTTGCTAGAACCTAACATCCAAGTCAGAATTCTGAGGAAGGCAAGCAGAAAGACAGAAAGATAGAAGATCTTGATCCTTATCAACATGGCTAAGGGTCATTAATCACCCCTGGAGTTCTAGCCAGAGACTTGTGATTAAGCCTACTCTTCACACCATTTAGAGTTAAATGTTCTGTTTCTTCCAGATGAAAAGCTCCCACCAGGAGGTTCATGAATGGATTATATGTGTGTATAGGAAAGAGGGAGCTGTGTGTGTGTGTGTGTGTGTGTGTGTGTGTGTGTCCCGTCATTAAAAGCCTGTGGAGGTCAGGCATGGTAACACTTGGCTTTAATGCCAGCACTCAGGAGGCGGAGGCAGGCAGATCTCTTTAAGTTTAAGTCAGCCTAGTCTACATAGCAAGTTGCAGGCCAGCCAGGGTTACATAATGAGACCCTTTCTCAAAAAATAAAAAATGGCCAGGCAGTGGTGGCACATGCCTTTAATCCTAGCACTCAGGAGGCAGAGCCAAGCGGTTGTCTGTGAGTTCGAGGCCAGGCTGGTCTACAGAGTGAGATCCAGGACAGGCACTAAAAACTACACAGAGAAACCCTGTCCCGAAAGATTAAAAAGAAAAAAAGAAATGTGTTAAGAGAAGAAGGCCTCTTTCTGTTTATGGAAAAGCCCATTCATGGAGCTCTCTGCCTTCTAACAGTACAGAAGTAACAACAAAACACCCAGAGCATGTGAGAGTACTCAGACAGTGCTGTGTGCAAAGTAATACCACAAATAAAGTATGTGTGCAAAGGCTGTGTGCAAAGCAAATAAGTCTGTGTAAGGAGACTTAGCAATTATCTTCCCTTTTGATTTCTTAAACTCCACTTTTATATTACCTATTATTATTACTATTGTTGTTGAGAAAGGGTCTCCCTATGTAGACCTGGCTATCCTCGGAACTTGCTATTTAGATCAGGTTGGCCTCAAACTCACAGAGATCCACCTGCCTCTGCTTCCTGGATGCTGTGATTAAAGGTATGTGTCACCACATCCAGCCCACACTCTGACTTTGACAGTCTCAAACCAGGACAACAGAAATAGCAGCTATATGTCAAGTGAAACCAGGAAGACAGAAAGTAGGATCAGTGAGATGAAAATATCTTATTTTGACTGCATTTTTGGCCTGACGTGAGAATTCTCTAACATGGTACTTGGTGTTTCACACTCCTGATCCTTTCTGGTCCTCTCTTAGCCAGTTGGCCTGCTTCTTGTTATATTCCCCTTCAGTAAGCACTTTCTACACTCTAGCTAGTTAGTTACTTCTGCTTAGTCTTTGTTTCTCAATGTAAAATATTATGGCTCTTGGGTAAAAATATCAGAGCCTGAGTTTGCAATTGAATTATTTTTTTGAACTGAAATAATTTCAGAAAAGGAATGAGGTGGAAATATCTTTAATTCATCATCTTAGAACTGCAACTTCGTTCAGATTTTTCTCCAAGATGTTGTTGCTCATTACGTCAATGGATAGTTCGAGCTGATTTCTATAATGATTTTGATGCCTTATTCATTCATCTATTTAGTTAGTTTTGAGATAGGGTCTTACTGTCTAGCCCTAGCTGGCTTAGAACTCACTTTATATACACCAGGGTGGTCTTTAATTCACAAATATATGTAAAGGCCTGCACCACCATTTGTGGCCTACCTTTTGATTTTTATGTAATATAATAATATCCTAATTTGTGCTGTTCAAACACACATGCGCATGCACATGCACAGACAGGCAGGTTCTCTTGGCTTCTTTGCAAGCTGCAGTTTGCCTGCTGGTATTTCAGTTCGGCAGGGCTGTTCTGAGTTTCTTGTCCTGAGATGCTGTGTTCTTTCTATAAACAGCAGTGAAGGCAGTTGTTCTCTTCCACTGCGAGGGTGAGTATCTCTTAGTAGCAGGTGGAGTGATTCATTCTCCTGGATGTCTTAGAGGAGATTTTATTTGTGGGGGAGAGAACAGGGAGAGGAATGCTCCAGCAATGTGTCAAGTTTTACACATTCTGGCCCTAGTATAATGAGGAGCAAGATCTTTCCCTGCCGAAATGGCAAAACCTGGAAGCAACACCCCACTTCTCAGGCTTGAAAAACCACATTATTCATAACATGGCCATGATTCACATGAACAGAACAAAATTGAATTATCAAAAATAGATTCTGTAGATCAATCTGTAGCAGAAATATCTTCTTAGCTGTGGGTTGGCTATAATTACAGGGAAGGTCATTCATTTAAATTCTATCACCCTTTCCTTCACTTTGACTAAATAATCTGTTAAAAAATGTTTTAAAAACTTTTTTATGTCCATGGGTATCTTGCCTGCATATGTATCAGTGCACCACTTGCATGCCTTATGCCTGGGGAGGCCAGAAGAGGACACCAGATAGCTTGGAACTGGAGTTACAGACAGTTGTGAGGGGCCATGTGGGTGCTGGGAATTGAACCCAGGTCCTTTGGAAAAGCAGCCAGTGCTCTTAACTGCTAAGCCCAGCTCTCCAACCCCCACTAAATAATCTTTATTCTTGTCTCATGGTACATAATTGTAGGTTACTCTACAGGTCAATATACTTGAAAAAGAGGGTGGTTTCTTTTCCCTCTATGGGGCTTCTGTCTGTTTGTTTGGATGCTAGAGGTTGAACCCAGGGCCTTGTGCATGCTAATTACTGACAAAAGGTTTTAATATAAGGTACTCTTTTTTTCTGTATGGTCCTTTTGAAATGAGACAACATAAACACACTTTATATAGTAATTGGTACTCTTTTAATTGGCCTCCTTGAGTTATTGAGCATCCTTCATTTTTATGCTATTTATTGAACCACTATTATTTTTTAGCAATGATTACCACTGTAGAGTGGGTTGGATGGCCATCACATTTGATGGAATTTGAATTCCTGCCAGAGCTATTATTATTTGTTTCAAATACGAGCAATGTGGTTCCAGTCCTTTTACCTGGACATTTTTTCTCTTTCTATTGATTTCCTGCCTCTATAAGAGCAATAAATCTTTTTAAGGGAGTAGTAAACAGGAAAAGGCAGTTCCATCTTGATAACAACTACTATGGTATAGCTATGTACACAACATCACAGGTATAACATTCAAGAAACTGTGTTAGGGCTTTGAGAATCTAAAGATGACAATTTCATCTCTCATAATACAAAGAAATGTAAAGTATCCATACACCATAAAGACATTGTCAATTATAAGGACATTTATCATTTTACTAAAAAGAAATTCAGAGAAAGGCAAGTTCCAGACTTGATACATTGGCTCAGGATCCCTCTGGCCTCCCTGATTAGCTGTCATCAGTGGGTTGATGTTTTACATTCACAGTTACATATGAATGTTCACAAAAACTGTATTAACTATAACTATTGGTTTCTTGAACAGTCATATGCAAAGGCAGAAAAAGAGCAGGTTTTCTTCAACTACATCTTTTTATTAAGGAATAAATTTTTGTCTTAAAACCCTCTAGGTCATCTCCTTCATTTCTGATTGCTTCAGATTGTGTCATATGCCTGTACCTTAGCTGAAGGAAAGTATGTGTGTTTTGTTCATTCTCAGGTGGGCAATTAACAGTGTCTACCATAGAGAATAATACAAGATCACTGGGTGTGGAGGTACATGCCTCTAGTCCTAGCACTTGGTAGACTGAGCAGGAAGATCAGGAGTTCCAGGCTTGCCTGGACTACACAGAAAGACCCTGTTTCAAAAAGAGAAATCACAGACCTCTTTCAAGAAAAGTTTTAGCTGACATGGCAGCACAGGCCTTAATTCCCAGCACTTGTGAGGCAGGGGTAGGTGGAGCTCTGAGTTCAAAGCCAGCCTGGACTACATAGTGAGTTCCAGGACAGCCAGAACTACATAAAGAGACCCTGTCTCAAAAACAACAACAGGGGGCTGGAGAGATGGCTCAGAGGTTAAGAGCACTGACTGCTCTTCCAGAGGTCCTGAGTTCAATTCCCAGCAACCACATGGTGGCTCACAACCATCTGTAATGAGATCTGGTGCCCTCTTCTGGTGTGCAGGTATACATGCAGGCAGAACACTGTACACATAATAAATCTTCAACAAAAGAAAAGAAAAAGAAAGAAAGAAACAAAAACTAAATTTAAATACAGAAAGAAAGATCTCTGCAGATAGGTTAAGGATACTCTTGACCCTAGGTTCAATTCCCCATACTCAGATCTCTGAAGGCAAAATCTGTGATTTACATGCATCAATGTAAAATGAAAGTCTAGCTGGATGCACCTGAGTCCCATCTCCTTTAGAGTGATGCATTATTGCTTGAATTTTGGCTCAGTCAGGACAACACTGTGAGATCCAGGAAGATAGAGAAAGGGGACAAAAAGAGAGGCATCAATCTTTAAAATATTTGAGGTCAGAATTCTATTATACCAGCCCTCTCTTCCTAACAGCCCAGCTGTCCAGGTGACTACAGAAACAAAGCAGCAGGAAGGAATTGATTCATAAAGTTCTGGAGGAAGTACAAAGCACTTAGACTCCTCAGATGTTACTCTAAAGGCTATTTAAGGAAACAAAGAAAACCTGGTACTTGTCAGTTTTGTTTTACAAAAGCATTTGAGAAGGAGTTTCTTGTTACTAACTGTTCTTTGTGTGCTAGGATTCTGGGTTACTGTTGGGGCTGTCCTATCTAACCTGCCAAGCTACTTGTAAAATCAAAACAACAACTTCAATTTCTCCCTCTTCCTCTTCTTCTTTTGAGACAGTGTCTTCTACTGAAATTTAGGCCCACCTAATATTAATCATGTAACGGCTTGACCTCCTGCTGGGATTATATCAAGAACAACCAGACTTGACTAGTTTTGTTTTTTAAAGAAGGTTTTGCCAGGTAGTCCAGGGTGGTCTCAAACTCTCCATCATCCAGTACCAGCCACTAGAGTGCTGGGATTAAAGGTGTGAGCCATTCATGTGATTTAAAATATTTTTAAAACTCAAATATCTATGTTATGACTCAGTTTTTACTTTTTCATTTTAGATATATATTAAAAAGCTTGCCACTTGCCAGGTGGTGTGACGTACGCCTTTAATCCCAGAACTAAGGAGGCAGAAGCAGGTGGATCTCTGTGAGTTCCAGGCCAACCTGGTCTACAGAGTGAGTTCCAGGACAGCCAGGACTACAAAGAGAAACCCTGTCCCTAAAAAACAAAAACAAAAAATCCTGCCTCTTGGTTGAGAGGAACTGCCCGGAAGTAATTCTTTTTATTTTTAATTCTTTATTATTGATTGCTTGATTTGGTGCTAGGGTTGAACCTAAAGCTTTAAGCATGCTAAGGAAGTGCTCTATCCTGAGCTATTCCCAGCTCCAGACAGTACATTTTGGCCGAGAAGGTTCTAAGATATAGTCCTGTCCTTGATGGGTCATAATAGATGACACTTCCAGAACTTCTTTTCTCTCTAAATTTATTTTTGGTCAGCCAGACATCCTGCATTTGGAAAGGTTCTTGCTTGGCCTTGTCATTAACGTGTATAAGATACTATACATAGACTTTTTTAAAATTAAAACCTGAGATTTTGATATGTTTTTAACTTAAACACTTTTACTTAATTTTTAAATTCATAATTTACTCTATTTGTTTCTGTCTGATATTGTTTTCAGGGATTCCATTTTGATGAAACTTACATTTAATTTTATTTGTTATGTAATTGTCCACATTATGCTTAGTTCACATTTTCTTATGCCATTCACCATTATCTTATTGGATCGTGAATCAGGTTGACAATCTGCAGAAAAATGGAAATGTTTCGAATGGCTAATTTAAGGGAGGTCCACTCAAGTATATGCAGAGGTCCTGCTTTAAGGGGAAACGATCTATTTAACATTCCTTCCTCAGATTTGAGATCTTGTTGGGCTCCCCACTAGTATGTTGTGTGACCTTTTCCAAAGGGCCATCTCTATGTGGGCAGTCGTTTATCTGTAATATGAGGGGTTTGGCTTATATGACATCTAAACCTGTTTCTAGCACGTAGAAGATGGTCATCAAGTGACGTTACCGACACCTAAGAACAAGGGCCACTCAACAGAGGATCAAGCCAACAGACAACAGGGAATTAGAGGGCTTAACAATAAGGAGGTAACAGAGGTTCAAATAAGAAAACCTGGATTTCATTTTATGGCTCTATGGATTTTGCAAGTCATTTCCTCCTGCTGGGCTCCAGTTTCCTCACCCACAAAATGGAGAAGACCTGCTTCTGGTAGTTATGAAACTCCACGGAGCAACGGAAGAGAATGTATATAGGAAGATGCCGAGCAAGGGATTACGTTTAGAAAGACAGAGCAAGTGGGTGAAAGGCAGAACTGCGGAAGGCGAAGAAGCAACGTTAAACGTCTATCACCTAAGATACACCTTTGCACAACCCCACCCCACCCACGCATTGCTGCGGTCCTTTCACCTTGGTTCCGGCCCCGCCTCCGTCCCACCTTCTTTTCCCTCCTCCCTCCTCCAATCGCGCGCCACACTTGCTATGGCCGCCGGGGCCCTATGCCTTCCTCCCCCCTCCCCCCTCCCTGCGCGAGGGCGCGCGCGCTCTCGCGCCGCCACCTCACTCCGCGTCTGCCCGCTCTCCGCTTTTTCCGATTGGCTCACCTGGTCAGTGACGTAAGCGTCCCTCCCCACTCCCCTCGCTTACCCGGAACTCGGTCCCGCCTCCTCCTGGCTCCTCCAGATGCCCGTCGAAACCTGAGCGGCCCCTTTCTCCTCCGCCCAGGAGGAGCAGGGAGAGCGGGTGGGGGGAAAGAAACCAGGAAGGCTCTGGCGGTGGCGCGCACGCGCACGCACGCACGCACGCACGCCCGAGGCCGGCGGGGCGGCAGGCTCGCGCCCGGACTCGCCCCGCACCGCGCCAGAGGCTCGCGCACTCGGCGGGTTGGGCTGCGGCGGCGGCGGCGGCTGTGGCTGTGGGAGCCCGAGCGCTGCGCGTGCTAGGATCCCAGACGCGTCTGCGGCGCTCGCCCCGCCACCCTCCTCCTCCTCCTCTCTCACCTCAGTCTCGGCGCGGCGTTCTGAGGGAAGGAACGGCGCTAGGCTAGCGAAGCCCGAGCGCACCCCTGGCTGCCCCCGACACCGCCCTGCGTCCCTTCGCGGCCGCGGGCCTCGCACGGTGCTAGGCGACTCTGCGGGGAGGCGGCGGCGGCGGCGGCTGCCGGTCGGTGGAGAGTCGAGCCTCGCCCCTCCGCCTGGCCCTCCTGCAGGGGCCGAGAGGACTCGGCGGCTGCCCTTCCGCTCGGCCCTCTTCGCCAGCCGGTGGGAGCTGCAGCGGTCTGGGAGAGGTCTGTGGGCTGAGGCGGCGGCGGCGGCTCCTCCGGCTCCATCATGTCCGCGGGCGGAGACTTCGGGAATCCGCTGAGGAAATTCAAGCTGGTGTTCCTGGGGGAGCAGAGCGGTGAGTGCGCGGCTCCCCCGCTCCTGGCAGCGGGCCGCGGCTTCCCCGCACCGCCCCCAGTGCGGCCCTTCTGGCCACTGAGGCTCCCCGCCGGCCTCGCTCCCCCCCCCCCAGCCCTTCTCCGGGGTCCTCTGGCTGCTGCTCGCCCCCAGCTCCTCCTCGCTAGGATCCATCGGGCTTTGGCTTGGACCCTAACCGGTCGCCGTCCCGACCCCGCCGCCCGCAGCCAGGCCCTCTCGGGCCGCTCTGTCCTCCGCAGCCCTCACCCCGCCCAGCCCCCTGTCCATCCCTTTCTTCCTGGGCTCTGCGTGGTCTCCTTCACCCCTGCCGGCTTTCTGGGGCCCCACCCTTATTCCTTGCTCTTTTTCCCGGTTCCCACTGGAGCTGCGAGTGAGGTCCCGCTCCGGGAAGCCCCCCCACTCCGGGGAACAGGCCCCTCTTCAACCTTGGCTGAAGGAGGGTGGTGGGATCTGGGCGTTGTTTTCCCCTGAGGCTTTGCTCCGAGTTGTACCGGTCTCCCGGAAGGTGGGAAGTGGTGGTCATAGGAAAAAAAAAAAAAACAATTCTCGCCCAGTTTTCGCCTAAATGAAGAATTAGTTAGGGTCAGAGAGTTAATGTATTCAACTCGAAGCGACTTGAAAAGAGGTGGCGTTGGCAGTGACGATTTTTGCCCCTTGGGTAGGGACTGGTTGGAAAACCCTATTTCTTTTGATTTTCATCATTGACAATTCTTTTGGCAGTGTTGATGCCTTTTCGATCTCTGCCAGATGCTATGTCATGATCAGTTTACTTCGAATTTTTCTCACCTGACTTCCATTTTTTCTCGTTTCAACATGAAACATCATTTGAGTGTCTTCATGATGATACAAGCAGGGATTAACGGGTGAAATGTTAATTATTCATTTTTTTCTTGAGTATTTTCCAATTACATATTTATGATGCATGTGAGAAAGGCTTTAACAAGCATTTTTGTTGTGTAGGCTTGCCTTTGGGTAGTAGGGTAGTAATAGATCCGTCATCTAGCTCTCTAAATTAGATTTGAATACCATTTGAGCTAACTGATTATTTTATACTTAATATTTTGTAGGGTCTTGTGAGTGAAAGTGTAATGTCATTTACCTGGTCAAGGTTCTGCAGTCACTGTACTTCCTATTAGCTACAGGGTCCTAATTTTGTGATGGTTGTCATTAAGATTATATGTGCCAACAGCTTTATTCTGTATTATACAAATGACGATTCAGATATTATAATCTTCCTTTTTCCCTCCATATTTTTTCATGACGACCATTAAAATTCACACACTGGGGGATTAGTTCCAAGTAATCAAACATGGAATACCTACTGGGTATTTTAGATGAAGTTATGGAAAACATTATTTCGGGTGGAAACTGATAAAATATTCTTAGGTTTTATTATTAGCTTGAACTATTTATACCAGTTTGGAGCTTTATAGCAAGTTAACACTGGTGGTAATTTTGCCTTCAGCTGGACCTGGGAAATAATTTTTCTTGTGTATGTTTAGCTTTGACTTCCTTACAGCCTTGTAGGATGGAAAGATCATGTCCCTCCTGTTTGCTTATGGATATTTAAGTATAGACGTTTCCAGGCCAGCAAGATGGCTCAGTGAGTAAAACAGGTTCTCACACCACGCTTGACAACCTAAATTCAAAGAAGGGGAGAACCGACTCCCAAAAGTTGTCCTCTGATCTCCATGAACACCCACCTACAATTAAAAAAACCAAATATGATTACAATTTTTAAAATAAAATACACATTTTCTTAGATGAGTACCTAATAAATAAGTTTGAATGTACTTATTGTGCAGTCTAGGGAGCTTGTTGACCGCCTCATATTGTGTACTGGACTACTTAGTTTGCATAAAATCCGTCAATCTTTCTATTGAAGTTTTTAGCATGAGGAGAGATCTTAACTTGTACTGTGTCCAGGTATCCTTTGAATCTCTTGAGTGTTTATGTAATTGTAAATATTAGGGTTTTATGACTTTAATTTCTTTCTCACTATTTTTTTTTTTTCAAGATAGAGTTACATTCTGGTAGCTTAGGCTGGCCGCAAATTTGGAATCCTCCTGCCTCAGCTTCTGAGTACTGGGATATCAGGGGTGAGCTACGAAATCCATTTTATTTTCATTTCTTTTTTCCTATTTTGAAATTAATTTCTTTTTTAGGCAGTCTCATGTAATGAGACTAGCCAATGAACTCTGTATAGACAAGGCTTGCCTTGAATATCTGATGCTTCTACCTCCACCCAAGTACTGGGATTACAGGTGTTTGCCACTATGTTTGGTTTTATGTGGTACAAATGAGCACTGTACATACTGAGCTATATCCTCAGCCACTAGGACATTTTTTTAAATTGGCAAACTAATGTTTTTCAATACAGTTTTTTCATATTCGTGTGTGTGTATGTGTGTGTGTGTGTGTGTGTGTGTGTGTGTGTGTGTATACAAAGAGAGCAAGTCTTACTGTGTAACCCAGCCTGGCCTTGAAGGTATGAGATCTTGCATCAACTTCTCAGGTTCTGTCATTTCTTTCTTTAGATAACTTATCAACTATTCCCTTCCATGCATTCCCTGCCTTCCCAAGTGGCTACTAAATAAAATGGTTAGATTAAGCTATGTATGTATGTGTATGTTTCTGTATGTTAGCACAGTTTTACATTTACAGAAAATAAGATAGTACAGAGGATACCTATGCATCCTGCACCCTGTTTCCAGCTAATGCCTTACATTAGTAGGGTACATTTGTAAAATTATTGGCTCAATATTGATTTCTTATTATTAACTAAAATTCATTGTTTATTCGAATTTCCTTAGTTTTTTTTTTTTTTTTTGTTTTTCGAGAGAGGGTTTCTCTGTGTAGTTTGCTTTTGAGCTCATTGGTAGCCAGCTGCTCGAACTCACAGAGATCCTGCTCTGCTCCTAGTGCTGATTAAAGCGTCGCCACGCCGCTTGATTTCCTTAGTTTTAAAACTCCATATTTTTCTGCTTCAGCTTTCCTTCCAAGATACCACATTACATTAAGTTGTTATATCTCCTTAGATTTCACTTGCTTACTTTAGGATTATGTTTGCATGCTTTTTGCTGTTTAGAACTGTGAGGTTAATTATCTTTTGAGGTCATCATATTGCTAAGTAATGCCATCCAATAGTTTTGACACTGAAAGATTGATTTCTGTCTTCACGGTCAGTGTCTGTAGTTTTCTTATGCATTAGCAAAGATCTGTAGAGTCTATGTTACATTGATGTAACTTGCTATGAATTATTTATTTTTAAGTCTGTTAGAATTCACAATTCAGCTTCTAAAGACTGTACTCTTTGGCATAGCCTTCTTTGTTTCCTTAATAGCATTTACCACGTTTATAATATTTTGTGTGTTTTTTTTGTCTGTTTTCCAAGGCAGAACAGAATGCAAGTTCCATCAATAAAAATTATCATCTTTGTTTGTTCATTGAACCCCTGTTGCCTAGCATATAACCAGTCTCATGGTAGCTGCTCAGAAATATTGGGTGACAGGACAATGTTAAATATAATAGCAGCCAAAGCTAATTGCTTATATTTTTTGTTATGGTAAAATCTATGTTTTCCCCTCGTGCAGTTAATAGTTTAGTAATAACATTGTATACTCACATTATTTGATTATATACAAGGATACTCCAGGTGCTGGAATTTGGATAGGGGAACTAGTAATTTAGAGGCTTAACCATTTCACTAAAAAAGCATTTATCTGCATATTACACTTTTTTTTTCTTTTTGGGTTAAAGTTTTTTGTTAAAGCTATTTATTTGCTGTTAGTATAATTTGTAGAAGTATGTCAGATAATGCAGATGATATAGTCACATGATTTTTATTTAGCTTTTCAAATGAAAGATATTCTGCTCTATAATGAAGATGAATTGCTTCAATACTTGACAGATCTAGTTAATGGCATGAATCTTGACAATTTTCTCTTTATTTTAGAAGTATGTGATAAAGGAATGTTAAACTACATAAGTCCTAAAATCTCCTTCAGATGAATCTTTTGTTATTATCAGGCTATTGTCTGGAAGGCCAGAGGGACTTTTAGGAATGTCATTAAGTGGTTTACAAGATTTTTACTGCAAATGTAATTGTTATTGATTATTAGAAAATATGGTAAGGAGACATGCATACCTAATACTGCTTTTTTCACTTCATAATACCTTAATACTGTCAACATTTTTAACTGCAATGTATTAGATAAGGAAAAAGTGTCAAGAGGCTAGTGATATTGAACACTGTAATAGTATAGTATAGGTCAACCTCTTGTATTGGGTATTGAGTATTCTCTGAAAATTCCTTATGGATAGGGTCTATTAAACCACTTAAAGTTTTTCAGTAAAGTACTTAAGTGTTTATTAAGCACTCTATTTTCCAGACCTCTTAGAAAAATTTTTACATTTAATTTTCATAATAGCACTATATACAGTAAGTCCTGTTTATTGTTTTTATTTTATAGATAAGGAAGCTGAAACATAAAAAGATGTTGAGTAATTTGCCAAAGGTCAGTGGCCAGTACTAACATAGGAAACTTGTATGTTGTGCTCTTAATCACTATCAAGTTTTAAGGTTTAAAAATAAGATACAGAAAATATTTCCATTGGGACTCTTTAATTTGCAAAATGAAGCTACAAGAAGGACAAAATGGCCTAATAACTATCTAATCTAGTAGCTCTCCAACTGATCTACTGACCCCCAGAGATCTCACAAGAACCTGCAAGGGGGGGATCCATAAACCCCATAGGGGTCCAGAATATTAAGATATTATATGCTTTTTCACTCATTACCTTATAAGTAAATAGTGTAGTTTCTAAGAGCCTACCTGGTATGTGACACATGTCAGAAGCAGCTGTAAGAATTTAACCATCTTCTGTTGAGTTAAACATTAAGGAATTTTGCAAATAATTTAAAATATGCCACTGTCATTAAGTTTTTGTTTGTAAAATAGTTCTTTTCATAAAAATTATGTTGACAGGCAATGAGATTTATTACTATTTTAGATTAAGTACTTTTAATTTTTCATAGTTAGATTTCAGTGTAGTGAATACTGATGCAATCTACATAAACAGAATTCTTTAGTGTCCTCAACAGTTTTTAAGAACTACCAATCCAACCACAAATGGTGGTACTTGCCTGTAATCTCAGTACTTAGGAGGTAGAGGCTAGAGAGAGGATCAGGAATTCCAGGTTCTCCTCAACCACATAGGTATTATCCACTGAGCCATCTTGCTGGCCCTACCTTATTTATTTATGTCAAAGTTTCCCACTGAACCTAAAGTTTACCGATTCATCTAGACAGGCTGGCCAGCAAGCTCCAGGAATCTTGTCTCTGCATCTGCAGTGCTGGGATTACACATTGTACCTGCCTTTTTTTTTTTTTTAAATGTCCAACCTGGGCACTTAATGCCCAAGTGCTTTACTGACTAAGCCATTTCCCTAGTCCTTAGATTGCTCCTTCCTGGAGTTAGCAACAGTGATGAACGCTTGTAATTCCAGCATGGGAGGTTGAGAAAAGAAGATTGCTGCAAGTTTGAGGAAAACAAGGATTACATAATGAATTCAAGGCTACCCTTGACTATATAGTGAGACTGTCTCAAAAAGGGGGTGGAGGCTTTTAAGAGCATTTGTTTTGCAGAGAACCCAGGCTTGATTCCCATCCTGGGTCACAACCATCCATAACTGAACCAATGGAACCAATGCCCTCTGACCTCTCTGGGCACTAGGCATGTATGTATATGGTTCATATACATGCAGGTGAAACATTCATACACATAAAATAAATCTAAAAATACTGGTTTTTTTTTTTTTTAAAGTAACAAAGAGGACTGGGTTTGATGGTATATTCCTTTAATCCTGGCACTTGAAGAGGCAGAGGCAAGTGGATTTTGGTGAATTTGAGGCCAGTGTGGTCTAAATTATGAGTTTTAGTCCAACCAGGGCTATATAGTGAGACCCTGTTTCAAAAAATAAAACAAAAAGTGAAGGAGTGGGGATAAATTTCATTGATAGAACTCTTGCCTATTATGGATGGGAGGACTTGGGACTTAAACTCTTCACAAGCACTTTTGAGGAATGACAAATACAATTTTTAAAAATTTACTTTCTACTCATTTTTCTTCTTTTTTTTAAAAGGGCGTGTTCTGTGTGTGTATATGCATGCATTTGTGTACCATGTGCACTCATGGCCCATTGAGATCAAAAGAGAAGATATTGTATCCCCCTTGTAACTGAGGTTTAGAGACAGTTGTGAGCTGCCATGTGAATGTTGAGACTTGAACTAGATCCTATAGAAGAGCAGCAAATGCTCTTAACTGCTGAGCCATCTCTCCAGCCCTATGTGTATGCATCTGTATGTGTAAAGGCTAGAGGTCAACCTCAGCTGTTATTCACTCCTCAGGAGCCATCCACCTTAATATTTTAAGGCAGTTTCTTACTAGGACCTGGAGTTTGTCAGTTAGGCTAGGCTGGCCTGCCAGTAATCTCTAAGGATTCACTGGTCTCTTCCTTCCTAGTACTGGGATAACAAACTATACCCAGCCTTACCATTATTAGTGCTTGAGAGTGAACTCAGATCCTCACACTTACATACCAAGCACCTTACTGATGGAGCTATCTTCCTAGTTTGATTCCTCTACCTCCCTCTCTCTTTTTTAGACAAGGTCTCAAGTAGTCCTGGATGACCTTTAAAAAAAAAATTAGGGGCTGAAAAGGTGGCTCAACAATTAAGAACACTTGCTGTTCTTTTCAGCCCCTAATTTTCTTTGAAAAACAAGCAGGAACAGAGGAGCAGGCAGTCATACACTGCTATAATCCCAGCATTTAAGAAGTTGAGGCAGGGGGCTGGAGAGATGGCTCAGCAGGTAAGAGCACTGGCTGCTCTTCCAGAGGTCCTGAGTTCAATTCCCAGCAACCACATGGTGGTTCACAACCATCTGTAATGAGAACTGGCACATAGGCAGAACACTGTATACATAATACACAATAAGTAAATCTTTAAAAAAAAAAAAAAAAAGAAGAAGAAGTAGAAGTAGTTGTTGAGGCAGGCTGGGAGGGGTGGTGGTGGTGGTGGTGGTGGTGGTGGTGGTGTGGTGGTGGTGGTGGTGGTGGTGGTGGTGGTGGTGGTGCAGCATGCCTTTAATCCTAACTCTTGGGTGGCAGAGGCAGGCGGATCTCTGAGTTCAAGGCCAGCCTGGTCTACAAAGTGAGTTCCAGGACAGCAAGGACCAAACAGAAACCCTGTCTTGAAAAAAAGAAAGTCTTGTGTACATAGTGAATTTAGGTTGCAGCAGGCACCTTTATAGTGTAAGGTTTTGTTTTGTTTTGTTTTTGGAGACAGGAACTCACTGCCTAGCACTGTTTGACCTTGAATTTACTATGTATGCTGGGCTGTCCTCAAATTTACAGATTGCCCACCCTTTGCATTTCCAGTGCTGAGATTAAAAGCATGCCCCACCATGCCCTGCTAGTTTTATTTTTATGTGTATGAATATTTTGCCTGCATGTATATATGTAAACCATGGGCATGTCTGGTGTCCTCTTGAGTCCAGAAGAGAGTGATAGGTCTCCTGGAATTAGTTACAGACAGTTGGGAGCTGCCGAGTGGTTAGCAGAAACCAAATCTTCATCCTCTAAAAAAGCAGCAAGTGCCCTTAACCCCAGTGAGCCATCTGTCCGGCCACATAGGTTTTTGTAAATTCATCTCTCCTTATTTTTGTCTGTGTCCTGTCTGAAGTCCTCATAAACAGTGATAAAAAAAAAAATTGCTGATTTTTGACTGCTTCTGTTTAAGAGATAAACACTATTTTTTTTTTATTTTTTACCTGTTCTATAGATAGTATTGGATTTCACTTGTAGGCCCATTTGAGTTATTTTTTTGCAGTGCAGGTTCTAATGTTAGGTCTTTAGTTCTTGTTGGCCATATTTCCTGTAGAATTACTACCTTTCTGGACAGAATAATCCTGGTTGGCATTATTGTTTCTCTCACATCCCCCCGCCCCCGTGTGGTGTGTCTGTCTGTTGTCTGTGTGTGTGTGTGTGTGTGTGTGTGTGTGTGTGTGTGTGTGTGTGTGTACACGCGTGTGCGTGCACATGCCGCAGATCAGAAGACAACATTGGATGTTGTCAGGTCTTGTCCTCCCTGTTTTTAAGACAGGGTCTCTCATTGGCATGGCTCTCTGGTCAGGCTAGGCTGGCTGACAGGCCAGGGAGCCCCAGGAAACCACCTGCCTCTTCCTCCCCAGTGCTAAGATTATAAGATGCCTACATGGCTAGCCCCTCACCTCTTTTAAACCTTGCTTTTGGGGATCAAACTCAGATCCTCTTGCTTGCTTGTGCAAGCACTTTACTGACTGAGCTCTCTTCCCAGCCCACTATTACTGTTTTTGTCAGTTTGGGGAGGGAGGCTGGAGGAGGCAGTGTCTCACTGTTGTGTGGTGCTGAACGGTGAACCATGGACTTTATACATACTAACTAGGCAAACATTTTCCTAACTGTGCTATATTCTCAGCCCCAGTTTAAATGGATTTCTGTCTCTGTGTTTTTGTCGTTCTCCCCACGTACACATACAGCACAAGCTGATCTGGAACTTGGGATATTTCTGCCATAGTCTCATGAGTGCTAGTACTACCAGTATGAGCCACCATGCCTGGGTTATGAATTTCTTGTTCATAGCCATACTTTTAGCTTATTGTGTAGAGAATAACAGCACTCAAAAGAATTTTAATAAATAAATGACCTTTTTTTAAAGTAGTGAAAAACAGAAAATGGAGACTTACTCAATTTATGGTGTGTTTGAAAAGTTAAAGCCGGGAATTGGAAAGATGGCTCAGTGGTTAAGAGAGTTGTTCTTCCATAAGATCCTACTTTTATTCCCAGCACCCACACTGCAGCTCACAAGTACCTCTAACTTCATTTCCAGGGGATTCAGCATCCTTCGCTGGATTCTTCCAGTACCAGGTACACATGCAACGCACAGACGTATACGTAGGCAACACACCTATACTCATAAAATACTAATTTTTAAAAAAGAATACCTGTAGTTTCTGCACTCACAAGCTTGAGGCCAGCCTGGTCTACAGTGTGAGATCTATGGGGGTCTTTTTAAAGTTAATTTGTGGTTTAGCCGTATGTGTTTTGCATTCTTAAGATAATTTTCTTTGGGGGGTTTGACAGATGGCTCAGTGGTTAATAGCACTGGTTGCTCTTCCAGAGGGCCTGGGCTCCATTCTCATTACCTACACAGTGATTCACAACCATCTTTAACTCCAGTTCCAGGAGATACCACACCTCTTCTGGCCTCTGAGAGTACCAGACATGCACATAACTGCAAACTAAACACTCATCACATAAAATAAGAAGTAAATAGATAATTAAAATTTTACAGTATATGTAACACTTGTAACTCCAGCATTTCAAGAGGCTGAAGCATGAAAATTTCAAGTTCAGTGCTAGCTTTGGCTATATAGTGAGCTTTTCTAAAAACAGCAACAGTAACAAAAAACTCATACTCAATATGAATTAATTGAACAAAGTTAAGAAAGGGGAATATAATGACTCAAATTCAGGTATACAGTCAAACCTTGTCTCAAAAAGCCAGAAGCTAAGAATGTAGTTCAGAATAGAGTTCTTGATCTATTTTTTTTTATTTCTAGCACCATAAAAAGTAATAGAAAAACAAAGATGACAGCATCATCATTGTATTTAAGAAAACTAAACTCTACTGGATGTGATAGCCCATGCCTTTAATCTCAGCACTAAGGAGGTAGATAGAGATGGGCCAGCCTGGTCTACATAGTGAGTTCCAGGCCAGCCAGAGCTAAGGAGAGAGACCCTGTCTCAAAACCAAAACAACTAGCCAAAAAGGAAACTAAATCTTAGCTCTGCCAGCTTATAAATTAATGTGTGTGTGTGTTTTCTACCTCCTTGAATTTTAGTGCTGTGGATTAAACCCTAGGGCCTGGCTCATGCTAGGTACATGGCATGCTACTGAACTCGTTACCCACAGCCCCACAGATGATGTGGAAAAGATAGATAGGGTAGTATGTGGGGAAGAGGGTTGAGATTAAGGCTACCGTGCTCTTTCCAATCCTTGCACACCTTTATGTGGTTAGCAATCCAGAGCCTCTCCAGTTCCTGTCTTTTAAAATTTTTATAAGGAAGATTCTCTACTTTGGCTATTACTGTTTAGCTTAACCCTCTGTTTCTGTTCCCTTCCTAGAGATGGAGCTAAAAGTTCCAACTCTAATCATATGATTGGTTCTGGCTACTAGTTTCTCATCCTTGGGATTTTCAGAAGTCACCTTATTGACATTAAGTTAGGGTTTAGGGTTTATTACAAATAATAAAAAAATGTCCATTCAGTTTTATTACTTCTATCATAAGAAAAATACAAGGGCTTTACGAGCTATGTACCTTAAACTTGGAAGAAGACAAAAATACACATTTTTTAAAATTATGTTACATCCCTAAGTTCATGTTAAGGTCATAATTTGCAGTGTCTTAGCATGTGAGGAGTTTTGGAGAAATAGTTAAGCTAATACTGGAGAAATTTAACCACATTTGTACTGAGGGGGAAATACCAGACATTTGAGATAATGTTGAAGCTTCTATGCACTAAGGAAGGCCAAGGATTGGCAAAAAAAAAACCAGAAGGAGGTCTGGAAAAGGATTAGAGCAGGTTCACCCTCAGAAGGAATCAACACTGCTAATACTTTAACTTGTGAAAAAATTAATTTCTATTGCTTAAGCTACTTGGTCTTTATTATGGCATCTCTAGCAAATTATGTGTAATGTTATTTTTGCAACAAAAAAAACCATCTAGCACTTCCTGACAACTGTAACAGTAAATATTTATCTTCATTTACTGTAAAATTAACATTTAAAAAAATTCTATGTGTGTGGGTATTTTGCCTGTGTGTATGTCTGCACCATATATGTCTCTGGTGCCTGGGGAGGCCAGAAGAGGGTGTGGGATTCCCTGCGATTTCAGCTGTGACAGTTGTGAGTTGTCATATGAATGTCTGGGAATCAAACTAGGGTCAACTGTGAGCTACCTTGTCCATGCTTCTGATCAAACCAGGGTCCTCTGGAAGAGCAGCTGCTGAGCTATTATCTCTCCAGCTTCACTACTAACTTTTTTTTTTGAGTAGTCAAACTAGACCCCTCCCCCCCCCCTTTTTTTTTAAATTAAATCCAGCTTTGTTCTTATTTTAGGTATTGGTGTATTTGTTTTCATATGTAATACTATTAACTAATATTTGGTTATTTGATATGTCTATCTGTCCTGTTGTGAATGCTTAACAATTTTAATTCATTTACTTCTAAGAACTTTTCCAAGTGATTGGTTTCTGGACTGGTACAAGGAAAATATAAGATGTAAGGAGGTGCTTAAAAGAGGAAGGGAGCATGTTGAGAGGGCTGAAGAGCAGTGACAGAGAATTTACTGAATATGTGCAAGGCCTTGGGTTTGATCTTAGCACCACAAAACAAAACTAGAGCCATTCTGAAAAAGTTCCCAGTAGAAAAAGCTGAAATACTTTCAGCAACAAAATAATTATAGTATTGGTCTGAACCTACAGAATTAAAAATTTATGGGTCCATGTTACTCTAAATTTTTAAGAGGAAAGGAAAGTTTTATTCTTACAAAAGACTCCTAATTAAGGGCTGACAAGATGGCTCAGTGGTCAAGAGTACTGGCTGCCCTTGGACCAAGGTTTGATTCCTAGTATCCACACAGTGGTTCAACAATCTATAATTCCAGTCCCAGGGATCAGACACCCTCTTCTGGTCCCTGAGGGCATTGCATGCACATTGTATACTAACATACATGCAGGCAAAACATCCATACACATAAAAATAAATAAATAAAAATTTAAGAATAGTTCTAATTAATAAATATGATGAGAAGTAAGGTAGATAGAAAATTTTCCATTAGAACACTAGTAATAAAGGCTGTAGATAAGGTTCCTTTGATGAAAGCTAAAATTAGTGGACAGAGTTTGAGAACAGAATATTTGCTTAAGTTGAAACACTGAAGATAAGTCATATATGAAAGAATTTCCTGACTAAAGTTGTAGAAATATTAGAGTGAGTTTGAAAGTATCTGAAGAATGTTTTATTTTTCCAAGTAGACAAATTCTTTTTTTGAGGAGATGGAGATTTTTCAAGACAGGGTTTCTCTGTGTAGCCTTGGCTGTCTTGGAACTCACTCTGTAGACCAGGCTAGCCTCGAACTCACAGAGATCTACCTGCCTCTGCCTGCTGAGTGCTGATCAAAGGTGTGCACCACCACCACCCAACTTGACAAATTCTTTTATGAAGAGCTGATTCCACAGATTCAGGAATATCCCTTCAATATTGAACAGATAATGCTCTATAGAATAATTATTGATAATTAAATATTCACTATTTGTTAGTTTTAATTGGTGTTCTTTGCCTCAGTATAAAAAATTCTTTCTTTTTTTAATTTGTTTTATGTGCATTAGCGTTTTGCCTGCATATTTGTCTGTCAGATCCCCTGGAACTGGAGTTACAGTTGTGAGTTGCCATGTGGTTGCTGGGAATAGAACTCAGGACCTGCAAGAACATCCAGTGCTTTTAACTACTAAGCCATCTCTCCAGCCCCTTAACCTTTTTTTTTTTATTAGAATATCTTAATCACATATTTTTACTTGATTCAGTGTTACATAAACTGTTATAATGATGGGATAGGAAGAAAAACATTACAGAATTGAATGTTGTGTGAAGCTTGTTTCCATAGGAAGGAGTATTTACCTAAGCTAAAGGTAATTGATCAGTCACTTGGAATTTATTCTATGAAAGGCAATGGTTCTCATACTATTTATGGAACTGACTGTATTAGATTCCTATACAAAATGTTTTTAGAATATAAATGCTAGGGCTGGAGAGAAGCTCAGCAGTTAAGAGCATTGGCTGCTTTTCCAGATTTTCTGTTCTCAACGGGTAAAACACCCACATACGTGAAATAGATGATTTTAAAAATCTGAGATCTCGGCTGGGTGGTGGTGGTGGTGGTACACGACTTTTGTCCCAGCACTTGGGAGGCAGAACCAGGCAGATCTCTGAGTTCAAGGCCAGCCTGGTCTACAGAGCGAGATCCAGGACAGGCACCAAAACTACACAGAGAAACCCTGTCTGGGTGGTGGTGGGGGGGAGGGGGGAGAATCTGAGATCTCCCAGTCACAAGCAACTGGGGCGTAGAGGGTAGTCATAGTCACCAGAACAGCAGTGGCAGAATGTTGGTGGCTACCAGGGTACTTAGCCTAATTGGCAAGAGAGCCATTTCCACCTCAGTGTGTGTGTGTGTGTGAGCACATGAGAGTGTTGTGAAGAGTGAAGACTATGCTCTCCCTATTTATGTTGATAAGCATGACTAACCCTTGCCTGATGTGGCCCATGTTAGGTTGCTGTCTGCCAGCCGGAAGGCCCTGAAGGAGAAGGCTGGTTGGGGCAGCTTGTCCAGAGATGAGAAAGTCCAATTATACCACATCCAGTTTTAACTAGAGCTTTGCTGAGATGAACAGGAGTATTAACAAGTGGAAGACAGTTGTGGGCATAGCTCTTATTCTGATGTGGGAGAAACACTATGTGTACAGCCCCATCCCTTCTACCTTTGATCGAGACTGGGTGGCCAAGCTGATGATGGACATGAAGGTCAACCCCATTCAGGGCTTCTCCACCAAGTGGGACTATGATAACAACGAGTGGAAGAAGTGAGACCGTCCCCCCTCCCCCATTGCCTGCCAGCTTCCTCTCCTTAGTCGGCATTCTGGAAGCTGCTGTGTCCAATGGTCTATGTTATTAATGACCAGTTTATGTGAAAAAAGTTTTTTTTTCAAGACGGTTTCTCTGTGTAGCTTTTGGAGCCAGCCTATCCTGGTATTTTACCATTTTCACAGTATTCCGCTAATCTAGAGCATAGAAGTCTTTGTGTATTGTCTTCAGTTTCTTTTTTCATTGATGATCTTTTACTTTCTTCCTTAGGTTTACTACTAGATACTTGAATTTTGAGGCGGGGTGGTGGTTGAAAGTTGGCTCAACAGTTAAGAGCATTGGCTGCTTTTCCAGAGAGCCTGGATTCACTTCCTAGCACCTACCCACATGGTAGTTCACAAGCATCTGTAACTGTGGTCACAGGGGATCCAATACCCTCTTCTGACCTCCCTGGGTGCCAGGCATGCAAATGTTACACAGACATGTATCCAGGCAAAACACCTAAATATATAAAAATAAGTAGATAGAAAAGATGAAAACAGTTTGTTCCTTTAAATTTTTAAAATAAATTTAAATTAAAAAAAAAATTATTTTATTTTTTTTTCCGAGACAGGGTTTCTCTGTGTAGCTTTGCGCCTTTCCTGGAACTCGCTTTGGAGACCAGGCTGGCCTCGAACTCAAAGAGATCTGCCTGCCTCTGCCTCCTGAGTGCTGGGATTAAAGACGTGCGCCACCACTGCCCGGCTAAAAATAAAAATTTAAGTAAGATATTTCCCTAGTTTCTTTCTCAATAAATTTGTTATTGGTGTGGAGAAAAGCTACAGATCTGTGTGTTAATTAATATCTTACACTTTTACTGAAAGTATAAGATCTAAGAGTTTTCTGGCGAGTCCATAGTCATGTCATGTCAAGCGGTAGTTGCGCATGCCTTCAAAACCAGCAGTCAAGAGGCAGAGGCAGGTAAATCTCTGAGTTGGAGGCCAGCCTGGACTACATAGTGAGTTCCAGAACAGCCAGAGTTCCACAGGGAAACTCTGTCCCCTAAAAAACAGGAGTCCAGAGTCTTCTAAGTATAGAATTCTGTTATCTATGAGAGAGTTTCTACCTTTCCTATAATCCTTCTCTTACTTACTGCTCTAGCTAAGAGTAGGGTGGGTTTGTTTATCTGGGTTTTTTGTTTTTGTCTTTTTGTTTGTTTGTTTTTCAAGACAGTGTTTCTCTGTGTGGCTCTGGCTGGTCTTGAACTCACAGAGATTCACCTGCCTCTGCTGCCCAGTGCTGGGATTAAAGGCATGAGCCACCACCGCCTGGCTGTCTGGTATGTGCAACAGTATCATAGTTGAGAATTAAATACTGTTATGAGCGTGGGTTTGAGCCCTGGCTATCCTAGAACTCACTATGTAGACCAGAGTGACCTCAAACTCAAAGAGATCCATCTACGTCTGCCTCCTGAGTGCTGGGAATAAAGACGTGCCACCATGCCTGGCAAAATATACTGTTGTTTCATTTCAGGGAAATGGTTTAAGCTACAAGTGCATTTTAAAACCGGAACTTTCCTTTAATATTCTCAAGATGCTATGATGGAAGGAAATATAAAGTCTGATCTCTGTCCCTTTTGGAGAAGAGTGTGAGTCAGAGGAAATAGAGTTTTGGTCTCAGAGGGATAGAGATGTTTATTCAACTGCCTAGAGATTTTTATCTATTTCTGAACCCAGTTGTGTTCCATTGTTGTGTTTTTCTGTCTTTAAGCCAGTATCCACTATCATACTGTCTGGACTCGGATAGTTGATCATAGTCAGTTTTGAAGTTGTTCAGTGCTATCAAGATTGCTTTAACTATCCAAAAATTAACTAGTATTTCTAAATAAACTTTAGAATTGATTTGGTAGTCTTTTCAAAAGGTTGTTATAACAGGGCTTATGTTGTGTGTAATTTGGGGAGTCATTTTAGCATAGATTCTTCTTATTTAATTTTTTAACATATGCATATGTTTTGCTTGCATGTGTGACTGTCACTCACAGAGTCCAGAAGAGGGAAATGGATCCCCTGGGATGGGAGTCACCTTGTAGGTACTAGGAATGGAACCTCCTCTTCAAGGGCAACCATCTCTTCAGCCCCCATTGATTCTTTCTTCTATTTATTTAGGTTTTCTTGATTATTTTTGTTTGTTTTTCTCTGAGTGTTTTGTTGTATTGAATGTTGAGATCTTACACATGCTGTTAAGGATTCTTTATTTGTCTGGGCATGATGATGCACACCTTTAATCTTAGTACTCGGAAGATAGAGGCAAGCATTTCTTTGAGTTCTAGGCCAGCCTGGTCTACAGAGAGAATTCTAGGATAGCCAGAGCGAGATATATCTATATCTCTATCTCTATATCTATCTATATATCTATATCTATATCTATATCTATATATATATACCTATCTTTAAAAAAAAAGCTGGGCAGTGGTGGTACATGTTTTTAATCCCAGCACTCAGGAGGCAGAGGCAAGTAGGTGGATCTCTGAGTTTGAGGCCAGTTTGGTCCACAGAGAGAGTATGAGGAAGGCCAGAACTGTTACACAAAGAAACCCTGTCTCTAAAAACTTTAAAAAAAAAAAAAAAATCCAGTCTCTAAAAATTGTATTGAAATAAAAACTTGAGGCTGACAAGATGTCTCAGAAGTTAAGAATACATATGTTTTTGTAGAGGACCTGAGTTTGGCTCCCAGCACCCATTTCAGGCTGTTCACAACTATTAACTCCAGTTCCTGGTAGATTTGCCACCTTTGACCTTTATCGGCACTCACACTTATGTATATATGTACCCCCACACACCCATGCACAGGTACATACATACATAATTTAAGCTAAAATAATATTTTTTTAAAGAAAACAAACTTTAAAATCATACTGAAATATCAGTGACTGAGTAGTGGTTTTTAACCCTTGCCCAAAATATTTACATTATGGGGAGCATTTGAGAAGTTTATTTACCTGGTTCCTTTTTTTTTTTTTTAAGGTTTATTTATTTATTATATATACAGTGTTCTGCCTGCATGTACACCTGCAGGCCAGAAAAGGAAGGGCACCAGATCTCATTACAGATGATTGTGAGCCACCATTTGGTTGCTGGGAATTGAACTTAGGACCTCTGGAAGAGCAGTCGGTGCTCTTAACCACTGAGCCATCTCTCCAGCCCCATCCTGGTTCCTTTCTAACTTAAAGAATTTATTACGTTTTGTTTTGTTGCTTTGAGATTTTTGAGACAGGGTCTCATTTTGTAACCCTGGCTAGTCTGGAACTCACATTGTAGACTAGGCTGGCCTTGACTCACAGATCTACCTGCCTCTTCCTAGGATTAAAGGTGTGTGCCCCTGAGCCTGGCTTTTACAATTGTTTTATATTAGAGTCTATGTGACGTGACAGGAGAAATAGAAAAGTAATTAGATGTGGTTCTTGTTCTTGGAGAATGCAGTCATTAGTGAGGAAATTCCCAGTACTCTACTATTTCAGTCTAAGTGACACTTTTCCTAAAAATTTCAATTTAGACACAGTGGCACAGGCTTGTAATCCCAGTGTAATTTCCCTACCAGTGAAACAGAATCTGCCAGGCCATAACTGATCTGAGCTCTAGATGAGTTTCAGAATAGCTTCACATGCCATTTTAACAATCTTAGGGTCCTAGGACCGACCCTGATGATCCATCTCAGGATTATTTGTCCTTCAGTGCTTTTTAGTCCTATGGATCACGTTTGAGTCACTAAAATTGAGCATGAGCTGCTGTGAGTTTTATTTCTTTATTTCTTCTCCCATTGGGTTCAAGTAATACCTGCTTTTGCTTTTGTGAATTTGGAATATCAACATGATTGTTTTATTTCATTTTCCTCAACTTTTAGTAAATACTTTTGCCTGTGCCCTTAATATGAAAAGATCATTATCTGTTATTGAGAAAGCCCTGTCAGCAAACTTTGGATAAAACCATTGAATATATTTTCCATTCAATTTAATAATTCTTTGAGCAGTGCCTGGGAACCTAATGCATTAAATATGTTCAAATCTTTTTTATTTTAGTTGGAAAGACATCCTTGATCACCAGATTCATGTATGACAGTTTTGACAACACCTATCAGGTATTTTGTTTTTGCCAATTTATTCAATTTATTTCTTAATGTTACAAGAATTGGTTAAGGTATTTTTAAAAGTTCATTTATTTACATGCAGTCACAGACACACAAGTGCATTTTATGGGCAATGGTGGTTTATGACTTTAATCTCAACAGCTGGGAGGCAGAGGCAGGTGGATCTCTGAGTTCCATTCCAAGACAGTCTTCACCCTGTCTTCACAAACCAAAAAAAGGGAAAAAGTGCTTTCAATAATTTCAGTAATGTGTAAAGTGGTCATATAAACACAAAGTATAAATGATCTTGTCTGTAGTCCTAGCCTTACTCAGTTTGCTTCTTTCAAAGTCTATTGAAAAATTATATTTAATATCTTGGAGGGAACTAGAAGTGATACCAGATTTTTTTTTTTTTAATAGAGAATTCATCCAAGTCTGAGATTGGGAATTAATTTCAGTTTATGATGTCAGAGGATTCGGGCCATCATGACAGGACAGTTACAGGGGACTAACTAGTTCAGTTCACTTGTCAGTGGATCAGAAGCAGGGAGGGACATGCCATCATGCAGCCACTTCTTCCCCTTTTCCTCTTTTTCCTTTAAAATTAGATGCATTCATTTTATTTTATGAGTGAGTGTTTTGCCTACTTTTATGTCTGTGCACCACGTGCATGCTTTGTGCCCGTGGGGTCAGAAGAGGCATTGGACCCCCTGGAACAGGAGTTAGGGATGGTTGCGGACCATGTGAGTGCTGGGGACTGAACCTGCATTCCTGTAAGAATGGCTCTTAACTGCTGAGCTGTCACTACAGCCCCCATATCCCAGTTATTTTTAATTATCTTCCTATTTAATTTTAGACTTCCTTAACTTGTCCACTTTTTTTCTAGTTTTTGCCTTTTAAAATTCTTTATTATTTAACCAGGCACACAGTAATTTGCACTGTATTTGGATCACAGGAGATACTTAGCATTGAATGATAAAGAGAAAAATTGTTTTCCTTACTTTAATACATTATTTATATATTAGAAGAGTCATGTCCCTTTGAAAATCATACTTCTGGGCCTCTGGCTGTCTGTAGCACCAGAACAAGCCATTATGTGGGAAGTTTAGGCATGGTTGCATTTACATCAACAGTATTTCATAAAATTGCTGTTGGGGTAGATAAAGCCATTTTGACTTGGGAACATTAGGTTATTCAGACTAAGATTTGTATTCAGATATTTGAATATTCTGATAAAAATATACCAGAAATTGTCCCCATTGTCTTGTTCTGAGAAAAATTAATATGAGAATGAGTTATCTTTAATGAATGAGGATGAGAGTTGATCACATAAAGGGCTCGAAGTAATTAGTCTCCAGCACAGAGCAAGTTCTCACTTGGCTAAAGTGTGGTTATGTGTATATTCATTATTTCTTTGAATTCATAAATCCTATTTATAACCTAAACTGTTGGCTACAACCAAGCTATTATCACTCGCTAACTCTTTTGTTTTGTTTTATAGGCAACAATTGGCATTGACTTCTTATCAAAAACAATGTACTTGGAGGATCGAACAGTGAGTAATGTTTTGAGTGTGCAGTTTTCTGCAACACTCCAGGCTGGAAAACTAGAATCATAGCTGTAGTCAGTAATTGTCACTATCAAAAGTGCTTAGCAAAATCATCAATATTAGATCTTGAGAAAAATTTATTACAGAGTTGTTTTTTGCACTCTGATTTCTTCCATTTCATATCCAAAGGAAGAAAGTCAAAATTTGTTTGTAAAATCCTGATGTCCTTAGGTTTATTTTGCTGTCTTGATTTAGGAGAAGAACAGCAGATCGATTAATAAGAGAATTAAAGGAATTTTCATGAAGAAATTAGAGCTACTAAAGATCTTTTGAGCACCACTCAGGATCTTTTGAGCACCACTTAGGTTATTCAGAAAGGCTTTATAATTTGTGAACTTAAAGACTGTCAGAGTAGAATATGTAACAGAGTGGTTAAATAGGGGAAATACATATTTATCTGTCAGATTTTTATCTTTGTTATTGTTGAGTTTTCCTTAAAGAAATTTATATTTTGGCCTACTCCTCCTTGAAGAGATTCCTATCATCACTTAAACAGTGTATAACTTTATGTATCCAAAACAACTCCAAAATAATACATTACCTCTAATATTTTTTCTTATTTCTGAAGTATGTCATTTTTTTCCTTTTGGATGTTTTCATATATAATATAGCTTTTCTTAAAACTCGAGAGCTTGGAAACTGCTTTGTCTGGGTAAGAAAACTTATCTTTAGGATTTTCTATAATGTGGATGTGGCAGAAAAAAAGTAAAGCATTTTTATGTAAGATTGCAAAAATATATTCTCTTTTTTTCTTTCTTGTCCCCCATTATCCATAATGTTCTGGGCAGAAGTGTATAGAAGAAGCACACACATAGTAGTCACAGACCCAGAAACACACAGCTTAGCTTTAGAGGTTTTCAGAGAAGCCTTTCCTTTCTTTACTCTGTCATCTGATAGCTTGAGGTTTCCATTAACATTTACCTTCACCTCTTTTATGCTCAGTATTTGAACATCAACCCTACTTTTTATCATTTGGAAGACACTGGGATTCAAAGTTCAGGGAGCAGTGAAAGCCCTGTGTCTGATTGTGTGAAATCTTTCACAAAGCATTTTCAGTAATTGTACCTTCAGAACAAGCAACTTCATAATACTGCTCACTTTTCAGAAACGAGTTTTATGTTGTTTTCATTCCTCTGCATTAAAACTCTACATGAGTTGTCTACTACTCATATTACAAAAGTCATTCCTTTTTTTAAGTATTAGTTTTTCGGGTTTTTGTTTTGTTTTTTTGTTTTTATTTATTTTTTCCCATCCCACAGATCAGGCTGCAGCTGTGGGATACTGCGGGTCAGGAACGTTTCCGTAGCCTCATTCCCAGTTACATCCGTGACTCTGCTGCAGCCGTAGTAGTTTACGATATCACAAGTAGGTATACTGCAATAGGTTGACCTTTCTTACTTTTCTTGCTTGTTTGACTGATTTTGTTGTTAGGTGCGATTGCAATTATGGGACACAGCAGGTCAAGAGCGGTTCAGGAGCTTGATTCCTAGCTACATTCGTGACTCCACTGTGGCAGTTGTTGTTTATGATATCACAAGTGAGTGGGGGGAATTATGCATTTCTAATCTTCTTTATACCTTTAGCTTAGCTGCATGCATGTTTTGTCTCGTGCTTGTTTTCCTTACTGGCATGTAAAATATTTTATCATAGCAAACTGTATCACAGACTAGCCAAGTCAGAAATACTTGCCTCCGTGTTTATGCCAATATGCTTTATTTCTCTATGCCAGTGTTTCCACCTTCGGAAACTGTCTTTCGGATCTACTTATGAATCTTTTTTAAGGCTTCTGTACTATCTTCTTATCCATAAACTATCCCATAATTAGAGTTAAAGGAATATTATTCATTAATTTATCTCAGATTTCAAAGATAATCTGTATTTAAGCCTCTTGCCAAGTATTCCAGATCCTACATGGCTTCTTTTGAGGCTTTTTAAAGTTTCCACCAGCTAGCGTTTTCTCTGCTTCCCTCTTCCAGTCATTCTCTTACATAGAGAAAAACAGAGAAGCATAATGTGTATTTTTCTGTTAGTCATTTTTGTTAGAATATGTGGATTCTGTGGCTGGTTTTCTTTGTTGCTAACAAATTAAACTTTCATTTCTCTCCAAGAAAAAATTTAAATGGGAAATGAAACAGTATTTTTCTTTTCTTCAAAACCTGAATGCCTTTTGGTTTAAGTGACTATAAATTTTCCATGGGGCATTGGTTACTGCTCTCTGGTTGAAATTATCTTTGTAAATTGTTTTATTACACATGTAAGGCAATACTTAACATCATTCCATAGACTAGTCCATAATTTATAGGGAAAAAACAAGGTTATACAGCATCTTGGACTTGTGTAAAACTATCATGTCTAGCTGGGCAGTGGTGGCGCACGCCTTTAATCCCAGCACTGGGAGGCAGAGCCAGGCGGATCTCTGAGTTCAAGGCCAACCTGGGCTTCAGAGTGAGTTCCAGGAAAGTCGCAAAGCTACACAGAGAAACCCTGTCTCGGAAAAAACAAAAACAAAAAACTCATGTCTAAGCAGCTGATTTAAGCTAGTCATATTACCAGAAATTTTTTGTTTATTCACTCAAAGTCATAGTTACTAAACAGTAATCACAGTGGCAAAATTAAGAAGATTATATTCCACAATGTATTTTTCTTTTTTTTTTTTTTAACTTTTTTGGATATGTGCTGTATGCAGTCTTTCTCCTCTTGCAGCTTTACTTTAGGTTGCTACTTTTTTTTTTTTAAATAATGTTCATTATAATGCATTGGCTGGTTTTGTAGCTTTAAAGTGTTTGTGTTTACTTTAACCAAAGCTTGTCATATTTTTCTTCTGAAATTCCATGAATGTGGTTAAAACACTAGTAAATTTGTTACTTTAGCTGCTAAAAAATATATTGAAGTATTCTAGCTAAACTACTTAACAAGAATGAATTCCGTTAGAAGTGAGCCTGATACATCAAACTAATTAGTTTAAGGTCACTTCACATAGACTTTAATATAAAACAAATGTAAGAACCAGGCTCCGTGGCACACCTTTAATCCCAGGTAGAGGCAGAAGAAAGGGGTTTGGTGTTTTTTTTTTTGTTGTTGTTGTTGTTTTTGTTTTTTTTTGGTTGGTTGGTTGGTTTGTGTTGTTTAGGGGGCTTTTGTTTGTTTGTTTGTTTTCCTCGAGACAGGGTTTCTCTGTGTAGCTTTGGAGCCTGTCCTGGAACTCACTTGGTAGACCAGGTTGGCCTCGAACTCACAGAGATCTGCCTGGCTCTGCCTCCCGAGTGTTGGGATTAAAGGCGTGCCCAGCTCAGAAAGGATTTTTTAAAATGCGGTTAAAGTGATCACAAACTGAGGAAGCAGTGCAAGCACAGTGGTGTTGAAAGCCTTTAAGAATTTTCTGGATGTGTTGGGACTTCTTGCTGACATCATTTTGAAATGCTTTCTTTGTCATGTTTGGTATGTACTAGTATAAGTGATCAAAAAAGCATTGTGGCAATGTAACACCATATTATCTGCTTCGCTGTCTTGAGATATCAGAAAGCATTGGTTTTTATAATCATGTAGTGCTTTACAATAGTTTGGTTATTGTCAAAAAAAGCTTTTCTAAAATGTTCTAAATGTTTACAATAGTTTGGTTATTGTCAAAAAAAGCTTTTCTAAATGTTCTAAAATGAACTTTGAGGATTTTTTTTTTCTTCTTCAGACTCATTTAGATTTAGACAATTGTAATCAGATAAAATGGAGTTACGTTGCAAGCACATTAAAAATGGGGTCTTAATGTGCTGTCCCCCGATCCCTCTTTCAGAGTATTTGTGGGAAGTGTTGTCCTTCACTGGGGGTAGCATTTTCAATGACACTAATCCCTCTGTCCACTCTCAATGCCAGATGTTAACTCATTCCAGCAAACTACAAAATGGATTGATGATGTCAGAACAGAAAGAGGAAGTGATGTCATCATCATGCTAGTAGGAAATAAAACAGATCTTGCTGATAAGAGGTATGAAATAACTGAATATTTGGTTTCTATGTTAACAGCATGTTTGTTTACTAAAAACTTTTTTTTGAAAAGTAGACCTTTCATTTTATACCCCCCCCCCTTTTAAGGGAGATACATTTGTTTTGTCTAAGCCCATAAACAGCTCTTTTACAGAATTGTTACAAATGAAGCCAGCAAATATTTTCTGTTTTCTTAAGGTTTAATAAATGGAGCAGTATTTTGTTAAAGAGCAAACTACATCAAGTAACATCTTTAAAAAATATTCATAATAATTAAAAACACATACTTTTTTTCTTAGAAACATTCATATAATTTTATAATTCAGTGATGTGGGGTTTTTGATTGTGTGGTTGCACCAGGCTTAGCTGAGTGTGAATAGCTTGATTGTAACACCTTAGTCAAATGAGCAAAGCTCATTCAAGTCACAAGATGCAAAGTGTATTAACATTCACTATAGAATTCATGTGAATGGCTTTCAGCATTCAGAAGTAGTCTTTTGCATATTCTTTCTGCTTTAGTCTTGACCACACTGTTTAATTAGTGGAGCTTTTACTATTTATTACTTACTCATTTGTGAGTTGGATATTGAAATTCAGGTGATGAACTTGTGCTGTTAACTAAAATGTTGGAGTGTGATCTATGTATAAAGAATTGTGGAGATGTTAAGCCTACTTCTGCCCAGTAGCAGAAATAGAATTGGTAGTATAATTGGGAAAAAAATTGTTTGTTTTTGAGATAGGGTTTCTCTGTGTGGCTTTGGCTGTCCTGAAACTTATTCTTGTAGACCACCAGGCTGACCTCAAACTTAGAAGCCTATCCCCCCACCTCAGCCTCAGTACTGAGATTAACGGCGTGAGCCACCACCACCTGGGACAGTTTACATTTTTAACAGTTCGTAAATCATTACATAAATTATAGCAGCAAATTGCCATGAAAAGTTTTTATGTAAAATTTAGAGTCACAAGGCTAAATGCATATGGTTTAATATTTTTAATTTTTTTTTATTTATGTGTATGTGCGTACCTACTGCATGTGTTCAGGTGCCCACCCAGACCAAAAGATGCCATCAGACTCATTGGAGTTAGAGGCAGTTGTGAGCTGCCCAATATGGGTACTAGGAACCAAACCTGGGTCACTGGCAAGAGCAACAAGTCCCTTTAACCACTGAGCCAGCTCTTCAGCCCCTTTGTGATTTGGTATTAAGGGGGAAAAGCAGATTTTGTTTTGTAGATGATTTTTGTTTCAGGCAGTACTGAATGTAGGACAGTATGTAAAACAAACATTCTACCACTGAGCCACATCCCAGCCTGTTAAGATTTGTTTTATTTATTTTGGATGTGTATTTGTGATAGGGTGTTACTCTTAAACCCAGGCTTGCCTAGCACTCATATAGACCAGGCTGGCTTTGAACTTAAGATCTTCCTCCCTCCCTGAGAATTGGGATTATAGGTGTAAGCCACCACATGCAACCCAATCACTGACTTTTTAAAGGTGAAAAGAAGGGCAGGCTAGTGATGGCTCATAGGTAAAGGCACTTGCCATAAGCTGGACGACCTGAGTTTGATCCCTGGGGTCCATGTGGGGAAAGGAGAAAATTGACTTCCGCATGTGCGCCCACACAGACAAATGTTTTTAAATGAAAAGATTGGAGCTGAAGGTGGTATCACTTAGTTGGTAGAGTACTTGCCTAACATGCAGAAGGCCCTGCATTTGAGTCTCCAGCACTGCTTAAAACCAGGTGTGATAAGATATGCCTATAATCCCAGCATTTGAGTGGTGAAAGCAGGAAGATCAGAAATCATCTTGAGCTAATAAATTCTAGGCCAGCCAAGGATACATGAGATTCTACCTCTAAACAAAAGCATCCAAAGAGTTCAGCCAAATAAAAATAAATTAGTAAAGTAAATCTTAGTTTTATGGGGCTAGAGAGATAGTTTGGTGGATAAGAGCACTTGCTCTAAGGAAACTTCCAGGAGCCTACAATGATGGTGGCCCCAGCTAAGTCTCCTGGCAGCAGTGGATGCATAGCCTAAACAGGCCATCTCCTGTGATGGGATGGGTGACTGCCCTGATTGTCAGCTGAGAGCCTTCATCCAGTGACTGATGGAGGCAGGTTCAAAGACCCACAGCCAAACATTGGCCAAGCTCGGGAAGTCCTGCTGAGGAGAGGGAGGAGGGATTATAGGAGCTGGGGGGTGGGGATATCAGGAACATCAGAGGAAACTCTCGGAAATGGCTACCCTGGCTCATGGAACTCATAGAGTCTGAACCAACAACCAAGGCGCCTCGCATAGGACTGACCTAGACCCTCTACTTATATGTGACAGTTGTGTAGCTTGCTCTATTTGTGGGACTTGTAACAATGGGAGCAGGGGCTGGCCCTGGTGGTTTGGCTCTTGGGAACCTCATCCTCATGCTGGATTGCCTTGCCCAGCCTGAATACGGGGGAAGTCCTTGGTCTTATAAGGCAGCTTGATGTGCCATGAGAGTCCTGCCCCTTTCTGAGCAAATACAGAGGAGGCAGGCAGTGGGAGGAGAGGTGAGGGGAGGCTATGGACAGGATGTAAAATTGATTAATTTTTTTAAAAAAGAGCACTTATTGTGCAAGCATGAGGACCTGAGTTCAGATTCCTGGCACTTAAAAAGCCAGATGTGGCCATGCCTTGTTAACTCCAACACTAGGGGCACAAAGACAAGAAGATTGCTAGGACTGCCTGCCTAGTAGTGAGAGACCCTGTTCAAGGAACTGTAGTAGAGAACTGTAAGGAAGCATACCTTGTTCTTTTCTCATCTTGACACACATTCACCCCGGTACAGTCACCAGAACCTACACACACACACACACACACACACACACACACACAGATTTTTTTTTTCCCCTGAGACAGGGTTTCTCCGTGTAGTTTTGGTGCCTGTCCTGGATCTTGCTCTGTAGACCAGGCTGGCCTCAAACTCACAGAGATCTGCCTGGCTCTGCCTCCCGAGTGCTGGGATTAAAGGTGTGTGCCACCACTGCTGGCTACACATAGATTGTTAAATTGGGGCTGACAATGTACTTAAGTTTATAGAGGACTTAACTTAGAACATGCACAGAGCTCTGAGTTCACTCAAAGGCACTGTACAATGCCATGGCAGCGTGTCCATATAATTCTAGTACTTGTGAGGTTTGAGGCAAGAAGATCAGAAGTTCAGGGTCATCCTCGGCCACAAGAGACCCTGTTTATCTGTCTTTTTTGTTTGTTTGTTTGTTTGTTTGTTTGTTTGTTTGTTTGTTTGTTTGTTTGTTTTGAGAAAAGGTTTTCTCTGTGTAGCCCTGGCTGTCCTGGAACTAACTCTGTAGACCAGGCTGGTCTTGAACTCAGAGATCAGCCTACTGATCTCTGAGTGCCGGGATTAAAGGCATGTACCACACCTACCCTGAGATGCTTGTCTTTTTTTCTTTTCAAATCATTAAGGGGCTGGAGAGATGGCTCAGAGGTTAAGACTACTGGTGCTCTTTCCAGAGGACCTGGGTTCAATACCTAGGACCCACATGATGCTAACAACCATTTGTAGCTATAGCTCCAAGGGCTCTAATGCCCTCTTTTGAAAGCCTCCGTAGGTACTAATCATGCATGTGGCAAATAGACATACATGCAGGCACAACACCTATACACATGAAATATAGTTTTAAAAAGTCATTAAGCTGTATATGCTCATTTGTAGAGCTCTTGCCTAGCATGTTTAAGACTCTAAGTTTGCTGGGCAGTGGTGGCACACACCTTTAGTCCCACACTCGGGAGGCAGAGCCAGGCAGATCTCTGTGAGTTTAAAGCCAGCCTGGTCTACAAATTGAGATCCAGGACAGGCACCAAAACTACACAGAGAAACTGTTTCAAAAAAAAAAAAAAAGACTCTTTTAAGTTCAGTTCCCAGTATGGCGGTGGAACATAAATATACAGACATGTATAGCTCTTAAGTGCTACAGACAGTTAAGTTTTTAAACTAATGGCTGTTTATATAACCAACATCAATAGAACTTTTTTTATAATCTTACGATTTCATATTTCAAAAATAAGAATTTGTTGCCAGGTGTGGTGGCACATACCTTTGATCAATCCTAGCATTTGGGAGACAGAGGTAGGCAGATTTCTGTGAGTTGAGTTTGAGACAAACCCAGTATACCAAGGGAGTTCCAGAACTACAAAGAGAAACCCTGTCTCAAAAAACAAATGAATAAATAAGCATTTGTCATTTAAAATTTTTTTCTATAGGCAAGTGTCAATTGAAGAAGGAGAGAGGAAAGCCAAAGAGCTGAACGTTATGTTTATTGAAACCAGTGCAAAAGCAGGATACAATGTAAAGCAGGTAAGTTTTCTTTGAGTGTGAATGTTTGATCCTAAATTTAAAATATGTGAAATAATTGTTAGTAAGCTAATCTTTAGTATAAGGTTTTATTTCCCTTAGCAACAGCAATTAGAATTCAGAGAGTGAGAAAAAATAACTGGCATAGTTTTTGTAAAAAGAGAATATTTACAAACTGTTCAGATTATATACCGAATAACAAATTCATCATGATTGCAATATTTCTGAGTGTAAAGTTTTGAACTTCCCATAGTCTCACTACATCCCTGCTTTATTGTCTTAAATGTAGATTTTCCTTATTTCAGAATTTGGTAGTCAAGACTAATACATGAAAACTAGTATTTGCTTGCTATAAAAATACATTGTAGCTAGAGTTTTCCTGCCTTGCCCACAGTCAGAACAAATCTCTGTCACCCGCCAGTCCCACAGCTGCTCAGACCCAACCAAGTAAACACAGAGACTTATATTGCTTACAAACTGTATGGCCGTGGCAGGCTTCTTGCTAACTATTCTTATATCTTAAATTAACCCATTTCTATAAATACCTTGCCACGTGGCTTGTGGCTTACTGGCATCTTCACATGCAGCTTGTCATGGTGGCGGCTGGCAGTGTCTCTCTGCTTCAGCCTTCCACTTCCCAGAATTCTTCTCCTCCTTGTCCTGCCTACACTTCCTCCTGCCTGACTTCTGGCCAATCAGTGTTTTATTTGCTAACCAATCAGAGCAACACATTTGCCATACAGAACATCCCACAGCAGTACATTCTGATTACTTCATTCTTTATAAACTGCTGGTATTTAAATTTTACAAAAGGCAGCTGGGCAGTGGTGGTGCATGCCTTTAATCCCAGCACTCTGGAGGCAGAGGCATGGCAAAGTACCAGTGACCACATCCCCAAAGGATGTGGGGAGGATTCTCTGTCCCCAGCAACCATCTTAGCTCCTCAGCTAAGAGTGGGGCTTTGTTAGCTCCTCCCCAACCCATGCTGAGATTTTTGACTGGTTTGCACTTGTGCAAATCTAGGCACCCACAGTTAATGTTAGTTCATGAATGCACAGGACATATACATCAAGAAGACAGTAATTCACAGCATTCCTTCAACCCCTTTTCTGAGATGTTAACTGAGCCTTGGGGGGGTGGGGTGGAGGTGAGTTAGTGAGCACACATACGCTTATTCTCAGCAGTTTGACCAGTTATTAGTCTCTGTATTAGCCACTATAGCCACTGCCAGCTGCAAAAAAATTTTGTGAACAAGGCTCACAGAAGCATGAATAATCTATGGCTATAAACACAAGTATTTAGGCTGAGTGTGGTGGCACATGCCTTTAATCCCAGCACTCAGGAGGCAGAGGCAGGCAGATCTCTGTGAGTTCCAGGACAGCCAAGGCTATATAAAGAAACCCTGTCTTGGGGGAAAAAAGAAAAGAAAAAGTAAAAGCATTTAATTGGGGGCTTGCTTGTAGTTTCAGAAGGTGAGTCTGTGACCATCATGGCAAGGAACATGGCAACAGGCAGCAGGCAGGCATGATGCCAGAGTAGTATCTGAGAACTTCCTTACATCTGATCCTTGAGCAGGAGGAAGAGAGAGAGCTAGCTAAGTGGGGATGGCTGGGCTTTTGAAACCTCACAGCCCACCCCCAGGGACATACTTCCTCTAATAAGGCCATAACCCTTAATCCTTCCCAAACAGTTCCACCAACTGCAGACCAAGCATTCAAATATATGAGACTGTGGGGGCCATTCTCATTCAAACCATCATACATATAAACAACTAAATATATAAATACAGTTTACTGAGTCCATTCAGTGTTACTTATACATATGTTTCTAGGGCTGACTACCTGGTATTGGATAATCTTTAGGGGGCTCATATCTGGAGAAGACTAATCCTCCCTCTTTCAGAAGTTGTTAATTGCTTATAGCTCTTCTAGGAGTGGGGTCCAATAATATTTTCCCCATCTACACTGTGATGTCAGCTGTTTTTGGAATTGTTCAGTCCTTGGTTAAGCAGCCTAGTTGGGAGATTTTAAATTATTGTTTCAATCTCACTGCTTGTTACAGATCTATTTAAATATCTCATTTTGGTTTAATTTTGGAAGGTCATATGCCTCTAGAAATTTACTCATTTCTTTTAGCTCTTCCATTGTAGTGGAATATGTTGTTTAGGTAAGACCTAATAATTTTTTGAGTTTCATTGACATTTGTTGTAACAAATCCCTTTTCATCTCTAATTTTACTAATTACAAAGGTCGTCTTCCCTTTGATCAGTTTGACTAAAGGTTTGTCTTTTCTTTCCCTTTTTTTTTACTTAATTAATTTATTATTTAATTTTATGTATTTATTTTTTGGGGGAGGGTTTCAAGACAGGGTTTCTTTGTGTAACTTTGCGCCTTTCCTGGATCTTGCTCTATAGACCGGGCTGGCCTCAAACTCACAGAGATCTGCCTGGCTCTGCCTCCTGAGTGCTGGGTTTAAAGGTGTGCCATCAGTGCCCAGGGTCTTACTTATCTTTTAAAAAAAACCCAACTCTTTGTATTGTTTGTTGTTGGTCCCATTTCATTAATTTCTGCCTTGATCTTAGTGATTTCTTTCCCTCTGCTGATTTAGAATTTGGCTTCTTGTTCTTTTTCTGGAGTCTTAAGGTGCATCATTAAGTTATTTGAGTTTCTGATTTTTTTAATGTAGGCACTTAGAGCTATAAACTTCCTTCTTAGAACTGCATTCATTGTATCTCAAGGGTTTGGTATGTTGTGTTTTCATTTTCATTTGATTCTAGGAATGCTTCTTTTTATGTATTGTTTGGATTCTTCAAGAACCCATTTATTGTTCGGTTGTGTTGTTCTCCATGAGTTACTGTGCACTCTAGAGTTTCTATTGCTGTTTTCTTCAAGCTCGGATATTCTGTCCTCTCCTTGATCCATTCTATTACTGAGACTTTTACTATACTTTTCTAGCATTTCAGATTGGTTTTCTTCATTTGGAAGGTTTCCTCCAGTCCCACCTGGTCCCATAGCTGCTCAGACCCAAGTAAACACACGGAGGCTTATATCAATTACAAATTGCATGGCCATGGCCTATGGCTCAATTATCTTGCTAGCTAGCTCTTATAACTGAACTATTCATCTATACGTTACCATGTATTCCTTTGCTTTACCTGTGCCATTACATGCTGCTCCCTGGACAGCGGAATGGCGTCTTTTCAGCCTCTCCCTTCTTCCTGTCTCTCTCCTGGATTTCCCGCCTGCCTCTTAGCTGCCTTGCCATAGGCCAAACAGCTTTATTTATTAACCAACCAGAGCAACACATATTTCCAGCATACAGAAAGACATCTCACAGCAGTATATCTTTTTGTTGAATCCTTCTTTTATGTCATCCATCACCTTACCTATTTTGTTCAGCTGTTTGCATGTTGAACTTATTATATCTTACATTGAGTTCTCTGGGATTTCATCTGGTTTCACTAGATGCCATTTACTGTAGGGTTAATAGTTTTTAGAGGAGTTATGTCATCTGGGTTTCCATGGTTTTACTGCATTAGGGGTTTTACAAATGGTGTTATTTTGTTTCTTGGGTTTGTTTGTTTTCTATATTCTTCCAGTTGAAGTACTTGCAATATTCATATGGGACTTGGATATGCTAGAATTGAGTGTGTGGTCCAGAAGCTCAGGGTGTCTGGTGTAAGTTCTGTATTGTTCCCTGAGTAGGATATTGACTTAGAGAGAAACTAGAGCTGTTTGGTTACACCACTGTGCAGAAGTCATACTATCTAGTTCACAGTTTATAGCTATTGACTTCAATAACTGTTAAGGATAAACAACCATAAGTAGAATGGAGTAGACTTTGATTTTAGTTAGTAAGGGTGGGAGAGACGTTGGGTGAATAAGGATAAGGATTACATATTAGATGAGTTTGGGCCTGGGGGTAAAAATTGAGATGGGGCTGGTCAGTGGTGGCGCATGCCTTAGATCCCAGCACTCGGAGTCAGAGGCAGGAGGATCTCTGTGAGCTCAAGGACATCCAGAGCTGTTACACAGAGAAACCTTGTCTTGAAAAACCAAAAAGAAAAAAAGAAAGTGGGGAGGGGGAATAAAATAGTTCCCTCATGTCCCTGTATTCACTATGGCCTTTTCTGGTCCTGCAGATCTGGTGTATGTCAACAGTATAGTTTCCCTTGTCCTATTATTGTGTTACTGTATATTGTTTCAGATCTATCTATTAAACATTTTATATTTTGGTGTGCTAATGTTGGGTGTATATATATTTATAATTCTTTTTTTATGAATTGACTTTTTATCACTGTATAGTAGCTGTAAGATGACAGTAATAAATCCTTACTAACAATTATCTTGAAGGCCTTAATTTGCCTTCTTTGGTGTTTTTTTTGTTTGTTTGGTTTGGTTTGGTTTTTCGAGACAGGGTTTCTCTGTGTAGCTTTGCACCTGCCTGGAACTCATTCTGTAGCCTAGGCTGGCCTCGAACTCACAGAGATCTGCCTGCCTCTGCCACCCAAAGTGCTGAGATTAAAGGCGTGTGCCACCACCACCCATTAATTTGCCTTCTTGATGCTGTCTTCTAACCTAAAAGCTACATCCTCTCCTTGCCATCCTGTGGTCATCATCTTAATACTTTCTCTTCCACAGCTTTTCCGACGTGTTGCTGCCGCTTTACCTGGGATGGAAAGCACGCAGGACAGAAGCAGAGAAGACAGTATCCTTTTTGTTTCTTAAGGAAAGTTTACTGACTAGCTGGACATTGTGGCACACTTCTTTAACCCCAGAGGCAGGCAGGTCTCCATCTACACAGTGAGTTCCAGGACAGCCAGGTCTATGTAGAGAGACTCTTTCTCAAAAAACAAAAAACAACAAAAAAATTTTTACTGTTACTACTACTCTTTAGAGCCATACTTAGGTGATTTATTATTTGCTTGTTGCTGGGACAAACCACCTGACAAAAGCAGAGAAGGATGGAAGGGTTTGTGTTCCCTCACTGTTGAGATGCAGTGGGAAGATACAGCAGCGGAGTCACTCCCTCAAGAGTGTGAGGCAGCTGGCCATGTTCTTCTGCAGTCAGGAAGCTGAGGGCAATGCTGGTATTTATTCAGTCCAGGACCCCAGCCTGTGAAATGATGTCATCCATATCCAGTGTGAGTCTTTCCACCTCAGACCTCTCTGGAAATGTTCTCAGACACTCAGACATGTTTCTCTTTTGGATGTTAAGGAGTTGGTCAAGTTGCCAATCAAGATTAACTGTCACAGTTGGCTATTATCTTGAATGTAGAAATTGGTTTCCTAGATGCACAGAAACTCAGAGGATTTCTGTAGCAAATTAGGCCCAGTTATCCAGATGAACCTAGCTTCTTATTGTAATTCAGATTTTGTTGCTTGCTCACTTGCTCTTTTCTGTGGTAGGGTGGCGTTTGTTTAGAATATTTATTTGTTTGTTTGTTTGTTTATTTATTCGTTTATTTATGTCTTAAGACAGACTTGATTTCAGGGTAGCCCCAAAACTTCTGACCCTTGACCTTCCAAGTATAAAGGTTATAGGCATGTACTGGCTAAGTATATCTTCATGTGGTACTGGGGCTTTACCGGCGTCTCCTGCCTGCAGCAGGCACTCTGCCAGCTGAGCTGCAGCTCCATCCCTGCTGCTTTATTTATTTATTTATTTATTTTTAAGATTGCTTGCAGAACCACAAAAGCCAGAAGAGGTCATCAGGTCCCCTGGAGCTGGAGTTACAGATAGTTGTGAGCTACCCAGTGTGAGTGCTCAGAACTGAACTCAGATCCTCTGAAGAGTAGCAACCACCCTAAACTGCTGAAACTTACTTCCAAACTTCCTCCTGATGTTGCATTTTAAATCCCTTTGACTCTGGGTTTTTCAGACTTGGCACAAGAAATAACTCAGAATGGAACTGTACTGTAACTACTTCTTGTAAGAACAGGACATAACAAAACACATCTAATGATCAATTATTTCCTTTTTTTTTTTTTAATTTATTTTATGTGCATTGGTGTTTTGCCATGGGTGTCCAGTCCCCTGGGACAGGAGTCACAGACAGTTGTGAGCTGCCATGTGGGTGCTGGGAATTAAACCCAGGTCCTCCGGGAAAGCAGTCAGTGCTCTTAACCCCTGAGCCATCTCTCCAGCCCAATCAGTTATTTCTAAGAGTTCTGATTGGATATTTTTACATGAAGACAAGTTTATTAAGCTGAAGACTTCATGACATTGTATTCTGTGACTCACATTTCTAAATGTGTAATATTTTTCAAGTCTTTACTATTTTTATTACTTTTAATATAAATTCTGAGTTGGAGTAACATTATAAATTTCCCCCCTTATTTGAATTATTTTGTAGGGTATGGTCAGACTCTTACTATATGTAATTCTTTAAGGAATATCATCTTCATATAGTTTTATTATTCGTACAGAATAATTTCATTGACTATTGTTACATATAAGATACACATTATATCTAAAAAGTAATGATTGAATAGGTCTGAGGTCAAATACAAGTAGAAAGGGCTTGCCAGCCATGTCAGAGTTCAGCAGAGTTAGAATTGTACTTTTCTGTATATGACTCCTTAACTTTTGTTTCAGTGATTGACATAAAACTGGAAAAGCCTCAGGAGCAGCCAGTCAGTGAAGGAGGCTGTTCCTGCTAATCTTCCCCTGGCATCTTCAACACTTCTGCAGAAGCTCACTGCTTTGGCCCCCATATTCTTTCATTGACTGCAGTGTGAATATTGGCTTGAACCTTTTCCCTTCAGTAATAACGTATTGCAATTCATCATTGCTGCCTGTTTCGTGGAGATGATCTATTAGCTTCACAAGCACAAAAAAGTCAGTGTCTTCATTATTTATATTTTTTAAAAGCCAAACAATTCAGCATATTCATGATAACTTTGAGGATTAGATACATTTTCTTAACATTTTTTCCCTTTTTAATGTTATGATAATGTACTTTAAAATGGTGAAAATCTCAGCAGTGTGAATATGGCTTGTCAAGGAACAGTGTGTTCACAGCAGCATTTGCCTACCTTCTTTCTGTCTCCCAGCTTTTCTTAGCTCTTCCTTCTCCCTTTCCCTGTTCATACCCTCCCCAAACAAACAAGAGGTGGCAAACAGCAGCCCTTTGGAATTATCCTTAGTTTTATAGATGCCATTGGCTCCAGGCCATGAGCCACAATGTCCAAAATTATTCTTGAGCACTGATATAAACTCCTTAGACTTTCTTAGAGGTCAGAACTCAGCTATTGCTATTAATGATGGGCCGTGCCTGAATGAGGGAAGGGTTCTGTTGTGTCTTCAAAGTGATTCCTAATGAATTGACTGAGTGCTTACAGGTAAAGGTGCATGAGACATGTTTCTGACCAGAACAGGTAGCCCTTTGACATGAGCTTTACTAGACTCTGGGAAAGAAAAGCAGCCAAGTACTTCAGAACTGTTTTTCAATATTTATTTCATCATGGAGAATTTATAAAAGTTCAGACAGTTCTCCCCAAATTTTTTAATCGTCTTAAAAAAAAAATCAACACCTTTTAAAGCAATAGATTTCACTTGGGTTTCTTTTCTAAAAAATGCTATGAAGAGAAGGCATTGTAAAAATCAATTTCCTTTAAGAACCAACCAAAAAAAAAGTAAATTGGCAACGTGAAGAAAACTGTTGTAGCTAGTAGAAATAATGATATCTAAAGTTTACCAACAAAAGAACCCTCACAGAATAGCAAATACTCCTCTGCTCTGTACATTCGAGGTCAAATTGGAATATGGAAATAATTTCCTTGCAAGCCCCAGAGGCAGATCAAAGAAAGCTTGCATTAAGAGGGAAAGGAGAGAATGAAAATAAAAGTCACTATAATGCAGATTTATGCCTTATTTTTTAGCATTTCTAAAATGTTGGGTCTTTTGAGCTGTTTTTGCTTTTTATTAGATCTATATAAATAAGTTAACTAGCAATTTAGTTTTGTATTTAAGCTACAATTAATCTTTTTCTTGGTGATATTTATTTCTTTGCCTTTTTTTTTTAACTTTGAATTTTTAGGTGTTTTGTTGAGTATTTAGAGCTTCATCACCATGGCAATATGTATTTCCCTTGAAACGTTGCAAACAAATATACTAGGAGTGCACCCTTTTAATCTTTACTAGTTATTGTGAGATTGCTGTGTAAGTTAATAAACACATTTGTAAATACATTGTTTGCAGGGAAAACATTCTGAGTTCTAGCTCAGGAGAAGCCTGCTGAGTTTATGTTGTAAGCATTAACACAGTATAAAGATGAAAAGACAACAAAAATAACTTCACACTTCCTCACCTCCTCATTGCAACAAAAACCTTAACTGGGAAAACCTGACCCCTTCTCCTCCTCTTTCTCCTCTTCTCACTTACTGTCACCTTGTAATACTTGGAGAGCACTTGGATTATGGATCTGAATAGAGAAATACTTTCAGATAATCATTAGCCCACATACCCTGTAACTTATACTCAAAGATGGGATGGAGTTGTAAAGTGCTTTTATAATACATATTACTGTTAAAGCAAGGATTGACTCTTTTGTTTTATTTTGACATGGCATGTCCTGAAATAAATATCAATTCAATATGGCAGATGGTTCACATTCTTTATTTGAAGGAATTGTGATTTCCTTTCAGGGGGGTGATTGTTGCATTTGATTCTTTTTATGTTATCTTTGAAAGGAACCAGTATGCAACTTTTCATTTTGCTCTTTTTATTTGGCTTGGGGTTCTTCAGCTGAAGCAGTAAAGTGTGTTCACAGTCTAGATTTTTTTTTAAACAAACACAATTTTGCTGCCAAGTATATAAATAAATAAGACACAGAAAAGTTACTGACTTGGTTTCCCGTTCCTGCCAGTGTACTGAGCGTGCATGTGCTTCTTCCCTTCTAGAGCTACAAGATGCACTTGAAGTAAAATAGTAAATGAATAACAAGATGTAGGGGGACAGGGAGTCTGAAATCTTCTCAAGGGTGTGTGAGAGAGAGAGACAGCCCTTACTGTGGTAGCAGTGGGGTAAACCAGTCGTGCACCAGATGTGACATTTTGGTCGGTGATGGACCACATACCAAACAAGGTCTCATACAGTTCCAACTGAGCCCAAAAATGATGCCGGGTGATTCTACAAAACATCTGTTGTCTGTGGTAAAGTTAGTATAATCTGTTGTGTTTTCAGTCACATAAAAGTAGAGTATATACAATTATGTACAATACATGATGGCAATAATAAATATCTGTATTGCTGTTTTACTTACTGTTATTTTTAAATGTAGTTCTGCTTACCAAAATTACACCAGCCAGACTCTTACACATGTGGTTACTATGTCTCTTGGTCATAATGTTCTTTTTTGTTAAGCTTGTGGTGTTCTGTTGATTATGACACCAGCAGGGAGTAGATTGTACCAACACAGATTTTATAGCCTAGGTTTGTGTCATAAGTTATACCATGTATACTCTGATGTTGACTTGGTGAAGAGATTATATTGCTATTAGGCAAGGAATGACTAATTACTTTAGCTGACACGATGATGCATATGTGTAAATGCAGTACTGAGAAGCCTGAGGCAGAAAGATTGTGAGTTCAAGGTTGGCATGGGTTATAAAGTCATAGGTTGGGGGGGCACATGACCTTGCAAGCAGGGCTTCTAACCACATTAGCCCATTGCTGGTTTTAAACTTGAGCTTTAGCCAGCTGTGACGGCACACACCTTTAATCCCAGCACTCAGGAGGCCATAGCAGGTGGATCCTGAGTTCGAGGACAGCCAGAGCTACACAGAGAAACTCCGTCTCAAAAAGCCAAAAATAAATCAATTTAAGGTTTTTTGGAACTCAAGCATATTTTTAAACCATTCAGATAGAATTGAACCGCATAAAACAGTTCTTATGACTCCAAAGTCTGAAGTATTTACTCTCTGGCCATGTACAGAACAAAGGAGATCCCTGCCTTAGGTCAGCCACATCTGACTCTCCTGCCCCATTTCAAAAATAGAGGCCACGGCCAGAGAACTTACTGTCTTCAGAGCTAGCATTAGTGCACTACAGTTGCCACAAGAAAGAAGTGTTGATGAAAACAGGTAAGGTCCTGCAGTGAGATGAGGCTTGGGGGATTGGCCCTGTGGTTCATGGAACTCTAGTGTAAGATTTGCCCCCTCTGCTCAACTTGATATTATGGTTTTAGTCAGATTTTTCTTTGGGCCGCCAGCTCCCAAATAGTGACACAGAGACTAATTATGAAAGCTCAGCCTTAGCTTAGGCTTGTCCCACTAGCTCTTATAACTTGAATTAACCCATTTCTCTTAATCTACATTCTATCTCGTACCACCCATCCTGCTTCTTCCATGTCTCCTCTCATCCCTGGTCCCTGGCTGGCGACTCCACCTTCTCACTTATATCTCTTGCCTAGCTATTGGCCCTTCAGCTTTTTATTACGCCCCAGTCACAGCATACATTTTCACACAGTGTACAAATACCCCACAACATATGTTCATTCTCAGTGCCTATGCTTGAGACAGATGACAGCTTCCTCAGTGTAGAGGTGTCTCATTCTCAATGCATGAATCTAGCTTCCAGCCCTGGCTGCCCTGTGTGTTCCTTTCTTTGGCTTAAATCAGTTTTAGCAGCGATTTCTGCTATTTGTCAGCCTCCAGAAGCCTGATGCAGGTTCTGTTTGTCCCTAGCCACCAGGTTTCTATGAGAACAATTAATTGGTCCTGCTAAGGTAGGGAAGCTACTGTGGAAACAATCCGAACTCTGGAAGCTGAGAAGGTAGCTCAGTCAGCAGAGTCCTTGTCACATAAACATGAGAACTTGGGTAAAAAGCTGGGTGACAGCATGAACCTTTAATCTCAGCCATGGGAAGGCAGAGACAAGAGGATCCCTGAGGCTTACTGGCCAGTCAGTTTAGCCAAACTGGTGAGACATGTCAAAAATAAGGTGAAGATTGATAAAGACACTCTGGCTGTTGACCTGTGATATGCGTGTGTGTACAGACATGGAAATATTCTAACATCAGAGGTTTCAGCAGGCAGTGCCAGCTCTGGATTATCCATCAGCTCAGAGTATAGAACAGAGACCCTAGCATAGCTTCTCCTTTTGAGTCCTCAGAGATGGCCAGCTTCCATCTGCCGTGTTATGGGTAGGGAAAGTGAGGTCTAGAAATGAGTTGTCACAGCCGCAGGCGGTGATGGCGCACGCCTTTAACCCCAGCACTTGGGAGGCAGAGGCAGGCTGATCTCTGAGTTCGTAGGCCAGCCTGGTCTACAAAGTGAGTTCCAGGAAAGGTGCAAAGCTTTTCACCAATTCCATCCAACTTCATAATGCACTCTATCAGTAAATGGTGGGTCACAGAGATGTCCTGAGGAACAAAAGAAGCAGAGCCAGTTCTGGGGACAGTCACGTCTTTATTAGTGTGTGCAGCTGAGCCAATGGAGCCTACCCTCGTCTACAGGGAATAATAGTGGAGATCCTAGCCACTGGGCGAGGGATTTTAGCTTTTCTCTTGGCGACTGGGACAGGGTAGTGGAAGAGTGTGGAACAGGATCAAATGGAGAGATTGCTTGCCACATACAGGCAGGCACATGAGGGGTTCCCCAGGACGGTGCCAAGGTGGGTCAGGCACCAGAGTGAAGGAAGAGAAAAAGCCTCAGATGGTAACAGTCACAGTAGAGCTGAGCTCCTGGGATCAGAAAGGCATTTCCTAATGGAAGCAACTTCCTAAGGCTGGAGGTCCCAAGGAGCTCACCTGTCCACAGCCAGGAAACCCAGGGCTTTAGCTCACCTATCATGGGGCAGCTAGTAGTGGGAAGAAGGTGCCAAACTCCGTGTATGGAGAAGGGATATGTGCCAGTACTAACAAAACGGGCAAGATGCTCGTTATAGTTGAAATCGTGAAACTTTCCTCCATAAAACGCGCATCACCTTTCTCCAGCAAGCCCCTTGGCCTGGAGGACACCACAGTCCAAACCCTGCCTCAACACCAAGCCAACTGTACTCTGATGCTTTAGACCTGTAAGGATGCTCTCTGCTCATTCTTGCTGCCAACGGCACCCAGACTGCCTGCCTTGCCCCCCCCCCCACGTGTCCTTGTCAGACTAGTAACTGTAGCTTTGCTTTCTTGTGATCTCCATTCCTCAGACACTTGGAGCCAAATGAAGTCATATTTGCTGTATCTAGAAGAAATATATCTCTGTATGTGGTGTATGGGGGTGCCTGGCAATAGGTGAGGATTTCGGCCAAGTCTGCCTAAGATGTTAGCTTCCTCTGAGAGGGAGGGAGGCTAAGTGCTGAGAGGAATGGGCTGGGGTAGAGAGCTTAATGGAGAGGAAAAGGTCAGAATGAGGCAGGGTTTAAATGGTAGACAGCAGAGGGCGGTCCGAGACCCATGAAGGGGTCTTGTGTTCTACATGCACTTGCAGAGGTCGGAGCCCCGGGGCTCAGAACCAGCAAGGCGACCACATGAGGGAGCCGAGAGCAGCACCCGTGGCAGCCCCAGCAAGCATGCCCATGGCCAGAGGGGCGCCCGAGCTGTAGCAGGGATCCTCTCTCACTATCACGTGTGTCACACCAGGGCCTGTAAGAAGAGCCAGAGGGTCAGGGTCAGCCCCTGGGACCCTAATCCAGTCCCACGTTAAGGTATGAACTCATTCTGCTCTGCAGCCAGAGGAACAGACTTTGCACCTGCCACTGCGTCCTACAGGTCAAACACTAAACACTGATGTTTAGTGACCATGGTGCTGGGACTATGCTACAGGACACCTCCGGATCCCTAGGCGCCTGGGGATCTGTGCAATATCTGAGGATGGACACTAGTCACCAAGACCTTGGGAATAGGAAGGTGGTTGCCATTCCTGCAATAGCCACCTGGGGTCGCCAGCAGCACAGGAATGTCATTGCTGGGCAGTCTGGCTGAATAGGGCCTGCCTGTGGAGGCTGAGAGATCAGAGCAGGAGTAGCATGGCTGTTTAGAATCTTGGGATCTGGACTGGGGTACTACTGGTGGGATTTGAAAAGTACATGTACCCTAAAAGGGCGAAGCCTAGTCTTCACTGATAGGTCATGGACACGGTCTGGTGCAGGGTTGTGGTGGGCAGAGGGTAGGCATGCCAGGGGCACTTACCTGCATAAGGTGGCCCATAGTAGCTGCGGACGTAAGTGGCCTCGTGCGCGTTGGGGGGCACCACCTCGTAGTAGTCCTGATACGGGCTGTAGACGCGTACCTGGGAAGTCCGGTCAGGTCAAATGCCCAGGAACTTCCTGGTCTGGGTTTGGTCCTGACCCCTTCATTCTCCTGTGGCCGCCCTCCTTCCGGGGTACCAGGAAGCTAATGGAAAAGGCACTGCCTCCCGATAAGAGTCCATGACTCTCCTCCTCTAAAACTTCAACCTTTACATCCAGCTCCCAATGATGCCTTTTCTCCTACCTTGGCTTCCTACGTTGCTCAAATTTCCCATGGCCCCCAAATTCCCTTTATAGGTCTCACAACTCGACCATCCTTTCACTTGGAGAACCATAACTGATTACTGTCCTAGTCACAGGGAGAGAGAACTCTGGCCGAGCCCTAGGCATGAATTAGAGGAGGAGTGAGGCAAAGGAAAGGAGGAATAGGGAAGAGAAGTATTGAAATAACTATCATCCAGCATCTACTGCAGAGCAGGTCCCAAGGGAGGTGCTGTCCTGTGTTACCACCTCTGATCCTTAAAGACAGGTGTTGCAGCCGGGCGGTGGTGGCGCACGCCTGTAATCCCAGCACTTGGGAGGCAGAGGCAGGCGGATCTCTGTGAGTTCGAGGCCAGCCTGGGCTACAGAGTGAGTTCTAGGAAAGGCGCAAAGCTACACAGAGAAACCCTGTCTCGAAAAAAAAAAAAAAAAAAAAACAGGCGTTGCTATCTCCAGTACCCAGTGCTGCCCTCCCCTTCAGGCTTCTACCAACCTCCCAAAGCCTAGCTCACAAGTCACCCACTCCAGGAAGCCCTCCTGGTCTCAGAAGTATTTCTTCTCGGGTTCTCTGTGAATTGGATAGTCTCCTCCTTATCCTCTGTCTTAACCTTTCTACCTGCTCCCCAGATGTGTACCACTCAAAGACAAGGCCCTCAGTTTGTGTCACCAGCAGGAGATAGCACATGACAGGAGTCGGTAAATACATGCATGATTAACAGTAACTGCCAATCCATACCTGCCACTTTACTCATGGGGTAGCAGACCTGGAGGGGGTCAGGGCCCCCTTATCTCCTGGGACACTCCCTCTTAACCCCCTTCTGGTTTTGTGTCTCTCACACCAGAATGTCACAACTCTCTTTAGAAGTTCGTACCTGCGGTGGTGGCGCACGCCTTTAATCCCAGCACTCAGGATGTAGAAACAGGTGGATCTCTGAGTTCGAGACCAACCTGGTCCACATAGCTAGTTCCAGGACAGCTAAGGCTACACAAAGAAACCCTGTCTCAAAAAACTAAAACAAAAAAAAGGTCTGTATGTGTCCAACTAACACAGATTGTGCTACCTCTCCACCTCACCGCTGTTCTTTCTGGAAATGTTCTTGTCTGTAAATGCCACCACCATGCACCTGAACCAAGCAATCATGTGGGCACCTTAATTAAAGGGTTCCTTCTTCATTTTGCCCTTTTGTATATATGGAGGGGTGTGTGTGTGTGTGTGTGTGTATGTATGTAGAAGTCAGGTTGATGCAAGGTGTCTTTTTTTTTTTTTTTTTTTTTTTTTGATTTTTTGAGACAGGGTTTCTCTGTAGCTTTGGAGCCTGTCCTGGGACTCGCTCTGTGGACCAGGCTGGCCTCGAACTCACAGAGATCCACCTGCCTCTGCCTCTGCCTCCCGAGTGCTAGGGTTACAGGTGTTCACCACCACTGCCTGGCTGCAAAATGTTTTTCTTAATCACTTCAACTTTATTGTTGAGACAGTTTCTCACTAAACTTGGAACTTGCTGGTTCACCCTGACTGCCAGGCCAACAAGCCCCCAGCACCCTCCTGTCTCTACTTCCCTGGCACTGAGATTGTGGGAAGCACTGTTTTCACCTGGGTGCTGGGGGTCTAACCAGGTCCTCATGCTTTCATGAACTCTCCCGACCGAGCCATCACCCCATTTCTGAGACAGGATTTCCTGCAGCCTAGCTTGGCCTTGAACTCACTCTGTTTTCTTCCGTGTGATGTTGGGGTTTGAACCCAAGGCCTGGTGTGTGTTAGGCAGGCGTGTACCACTGAGCTCCATTTCCACCTCTTGGTACCCTTCTCTTAGCACACTGGTCTTTCACACAAGGTCTTAGGATTCTCTCTTCACAATATGCTCTTCTGACAGCCTACTGGCCGATGCCGAGAGAGTAAGGCACTGGCTTTAGCAACTTGGACACTAGCGTGATCTTGGTGGGGAAGAGTGTTTTTCAAAGGAATGGGTGGGGAGAAGTCAGAGAAGACTGAAGAATCCTTAAGGGGGGCAAGGAATCAATCTTACTCCATGAGCCCGCCCTGAAGCTACAGTGAGCTGGCCTCTGTGAGGCTCTGGAGTGGGTGGAAAATACAACCTCATGTCTCTCCAGGGCTCCTGTCCCTACCCTCCAGCTCTGGGAGGCCCAGAAGAAAACTCAGAGCACCTGGCAACAGGCAGGTCACCCCAGAGACCTCCTGAACAGAAGCCTGAGGGCTTCTCCCATGGTCCAGCCCCTCCTGTGGGCGGAAACAGTGTTGTCCGATCAGTGAGTTACATGTAAATAACCTCCTGGCCTCATCTAAAAGTGTCGAGTTCTGAGGTTTACGATCTTTCAAATCCCATTTTTTAGTGCCACTTGAAGTCCCAGGCCTCTCTGTGATGAACTGAGTAACACTGATCAAGTTAAGTTAACCTCTCGGAACATGTGGCTCATTAATCCTGGGAGACTCCAGCAAAACAGCATCTATTGACCAAGGACTTCTGGGCTCAGTTGTTTTGCCTGCCACAGTCACCAGAAGCCTCACCCCATCCCCAGTATTGGGGATCAACCCAGTGCCTCCCACATGCTAAGCATGTACTCCACCACTGAGACACAACCCAACCCCAGAAGTCAGCCCTGAACATGCAGATTTCCATGCTAGGGGTATATATAGTTCAGTGTTAAAAGCAGTGTTTGCCTAGCATGTGTGAAGCTCTGAGGCTAATCCCCAACACCACAAAAAATATTTACATAAATATAGTACAGTTCCTAGGCCCCACCCTAGACTCCAGCAGGCAGAGGTTACCAACATTTGTTGCTGTCATGGAAGTCCCTAAGCAACTCTAAAACACAGCATCAATGAGCAAGAAAAAGAGTTTGCAATTGACCACATAATAAGACCACAGGCTCCCATGTTCACTCACATAGCGCTAGACCAGGTGTTATGCTGAGCCCTGGGGACAGAGAAAGAGTGGAGATCCAGAACCTGTGTGCTGGCTGATCTTCATTGTCAGTTTAACTGGACTTGGAATCACCTGGGAGACACACCTCTGGGTGTGTCTGTGCTGTGTTTCCAGAGACTTAACTAAGGACGAGAGACCCCTCTGAATAGGACAGCACCCCGCTATGGTATGGGTTAGACTTCCAGACGAACTGAAAAGGGGAAATAAAAAAGCCAGCCAGACACTGGCATTCCCCTTTCTCTGGCTGAATGTGAGCAAGCAGATTCCCACCACCATGCCTCCCTCCCCACAACGGAGGAGTGTACCCTGGAACTATAAACCAACATAAATCTCTCATTCCTTAAGTTGCTTCTTGTGAGAGATACTTGGTCACAGCGATAAGAAAAGTAACTACTACATCCTGATTCCAAGAAACATCCAGAGCAAGGATAGACCCAAACTAAGTCTCTTCCTTTCTTTCCTTACTCATTCTGTGAGCTATTCATGCCAGTTCCTTAGAAAGGGGGTACGAACAGACTGTCCCCCATCACTGAGCACATGCTGTACACCCAGCCCTGTGCTGGGCTTCACTGGGCAGAGCAAATGAGTCCTGGTCCTTGCCCTGGAGGAAGTTCCAGTTTCAGAGGGTCTAAGCAGATGGGAATAAAGTGACTTTTAGGCCAGGCAGAACGAAGCCAGTGCTAAGAACCAGTGACAGTGCTGTCCTCACTAAGGAGGTGGCAGCCTCTGAGGTAGTTCTTTCAGGGTGAGCATCAACTGGCCAGGTGAACGAAGAAGCTAAGGGTTCGGGCAGCAGAGGACAGCGTGGGTATCCGCAGGAGGTGAGAACCAGGGCAGCTGCAGCAGAGGACAGAGCAAGCACAGGGCTGAGGAGACGTGTGGTCCAGTGAGGAAGGAAGCCATTGATGTCCGTGAACAGGGAAGGGATGGGACAGGTGGCTTTGGAGGCTCATCCTGATGGCCCGAAAGGAGGCAGGAAAGGCTGAGCTTGCACTTACCCAGATCCGCCTCTCAACCTTACAGGGCTTCCAGGAGAGGGTCGTACACCTGACCTTAGGGCAAACCCGACGGCTCCTGGGTGGGACGGTGGCTCCCGCTGGGGCCTGCTCCAGCCACAGAAACCCAAGAAGGGAGAGGGAGGGAGATGTCAGATGCCCTTTACACCTTAAGAGACTGGGAGATGTTACCAGGCCCTTACCAGTGTCCTGTGCCAGCTGTTCGTGTGCCGGGGAAGGTCAGAGACGGGGAAAGGGGTGTCAACTACTCAGGAAGAAGGAACAATGGCCTCCTTCTCGATCCCCTCTCCCCCCGCCCCCCGCCTCAGTTTCATGCACATGGGGATCCCAATCTCTTTACCCCCATAATTCCAGCCTCATCTGTGACTATATCCCCCATGAGCCTCCTCCCCAGAGTGGGGCATGTGGAGATACAAAGCACAGGCCACTCCTACATAGGCTCAGGGACAAAGAAGCCCACAGACATGGATGTGAACAGACAGACAGACAGACACAAATACAAATACAAGCAGCAGCCCTAGCAAGCCAGAGCCCGGAGGAATGTGTATTTGGGGAGCAAAGAGAGGGAGCATGGAGGGCCAGGCAGAGGGGAGGGGTCAGTACAGCAGGCAGGTGGACAGGCAGAGGGGAGAGGTGACGGGCAGAGGGGAGAGGTGACGGGCAGAGGGGAGAGGTGACGACAGGCAGAGGGGAGAGGTGACGGGCAGAGGGGAGCAAGACAGCTTCATAGAGTCACCGAGTGCAGAACGGTCAGCCCTCACCTCCTTCCTGAGTCTTCAGTGCCACTGACTGGCCCTGCTGGTGGGGGAGGGCAGGGGAGACGGGACTTTGGAGCTCAGAGGATGGTTAGCCGACCTGGCTCTTTGCCCCTGATGATTTTTGGTCCTCCTTACTTCTAGTTTCTTGCAACCACCTCCCACCTGAAAACCCAAGGCGGCCCCCAATGTCTGACTGCAGCCTCGGGAGGGAAAAAATCTATTTCTCCAACTAGACTTTGAGACCTTTCATGACCTGACCCTGATGACTTCAGATGTCACTTCTCCAATGCCACTCCCTCCATGGAAAACCTTCCAACCGGGCCAGACTCCAGCCCTTAGGTGCACACATTTGCAAGCATGCGCACACACAAATCCATCTCCCCTGCCTTGGCTCACATAGCTCCTCCTACCAATGCCAGCCTCCTTACTAAGTCCGCTAAGCAAGTCTCCAGTAAAGGCTCCTCCAATGACTTAGGATCATCAGACTCTGAACGGGCCATTTCTCCTTTCTCAACCTCAGCTTCCCCATCTGTAAAGTGGGACTAATAAACCAACTGCCACCCACCCCAGCCCTTGTTGGAAGATGAAGTGACATAACCAGGCCAGGTAATTAGCACAGTGTCTGGCCCTCCCCAGGTGGATATACTCCAGAGGGCTTCTAACTGTCTTGACACTCTCCAGGTGAGAGAAGTCTCAACTGTGCCACTGGCAGAAGCGGCAAGCAGAGTCTGGAGTCCGGCAGGTGGGGGCCCACGCTGGGCCTCAGGCAATGCTTCAGACTCTCACCTCCACCAGTCACTAAGCACGCTTACCTGCATCTCCTAAATGCCTGGGCTCCTCAGCCTGGCGGCCAGCAAGACGTTATCCAGACCTGCAGCCTGTTGTAGGGAGACTGGCCCCAGCTCCTGGCTGGTCCCTGGTTATTCACTCTCACCCACTACCATTGACTCCCTTCCTACCAGTCGGCCTCTTTGTGCTTGTTTTGGAGACAGGGTCTGGCTCTCTGGTCCAGACTGAGCCCAAGCTTATAGTTATACTGTCTCTGCCTCCCGAGTGCTGGGATCACAAGCCCACACTGCCGCACCAGCTCCAGGATGGCTTTTTGAAAATACAAGTCTGGGACTGAAGAGAATGCTCAGTCTGCAACGTGCCTGCCTCGCAAGCACAAGAACCTGACTTCCGTCCCCTGCATCCATGTAACAAGCCGTGATGGCAGACACAGGAGGATCCCTGGGCTTGTTGGCCAGCCGCCCTTACTAAACCGGTGAGCCCAGGTCCCAGTGAGCAGCCCCGTCATGAAACAAGGTGACTGGCTGAGTCAGGCGGTGGTGGCGGTGGCACTCAGGAGGCAGAGGCAGGCGGATCTCTGTGAGTCCGAGGCCAGCCTGGTCTACAGAGTGAGTTCCAGGACAGCCAGGGCTACACAGAGAAACCCTGTCTCCAAAAACCAAAAACATAAATAAATAAATAAATAAATAAATAAATAAATAAATAAATAAATAAATAAATAATAAATAAAATGATGGCTGTTGAGGAACACCACCCAAGGTTGACCTCTGGCCTCCACACACCTGTGCGCACACCCACAAATACACGGGCACACCATACATACAAATAAATGAGTACAAAGATTTTAAAAGATAGCTCGGGTCTGGTCAGCCCATTCCTTTCATTTTGCTTAGAAACCGTCAACAGCTTACTGGTGCTCTTTGCAGAAACCAGTACTCTTAGAGCAAGGCATGACAGTTTATGCCTGTAATTCTAGCACTTGGAAAGCTAAGGCAGGAGGATCACTGCAAATTTGAGGTCAGTCTGGGCTACATGAGTTCAAGGCTAGCTTGGAATTCAAAGTCATACTCTAAATAATGTAACCAATATTCTTAGTACAAGGCACAGGCCTGACCCCCCACAAGCTCTCCTTCCCCACTGTCCTTCACCCTCATTCCTGGGCTTCAGCCAGCCTGACATCCTTTATTTGTTTGTTCGAGACAGGGTTTCTCTGTGTAGTTTTGGTGCCTGTCTTGGATCTCACTCTGTAGACCAGGCTAGCCTCAAACTCACAGAGATCTGCCTGGCTCTGCCTCCCAGGTGCTGGGATCAAAGGTGTGTGCCACCACCACCCCGGCCAACCTGACATCTGAACCCTTCAGGCCTTTGCACACACTGGTCCCTCTTACCTGGAAAACTGTTTCCTTCACCATAGCCCCACCTCTCACCCAATTTATGTTTATCCTTCAAGTCTCAGCTTCCAGTGAACTCACACCTGGATCAGACCACCAAAAGGGTCACACACGGCGTGCCTCTGCCAGAGCAGCGGCCGATATCAAAATGGAATAATGAATTCATTAGCTGTGTTTATATCTAGCCCCTTCCAGGCTGCGTGCAGGAGGGCAGAGACTGCATGCTGTGGTTTGCTTCCACCCCTGGCCCCTGGCATGGCCCCTGACACATAGTAAGAACCCAATCCATATCTGTTGTGTGGACGAATGAGCCTGTCGTCTCCAGAGAGCAGACAATAGCCCGCCGCCTCACAGGACTGTCTGAGTGGCATCTTGACTGACATATGTCCCTCACATCTAGCTTCCCTGCAATCCTCCAAGTCTTCATGGAGGCATCTCTCCCTCCCTCCTGGGAGCCCCTGCTCACTCCTCCCTTCTCCACGGGGGACTCCAGGGGACTGAATCTGCCCGCATTGCATCTCTCCACTCCAGACTGAACTAATAGGCAGAGACCGAGTCTGAGTCACCCATGATTCCATGGCATGTGGGGGAAGGGGGAGGGGGGAAGAGGAGGGACTCACCGGGGTGGAATTCGCTTCCAACAGTGCTGTCTTCCATGCTCTGTAAAGGAAAGGTTTGCAGGGTAGGCATATGTAGACGCTCATCCCCAACCCAGCCCTTAGCCCCACCTCTCCCAACTCTCAGGTCAACACAGGCAACTGCTCTACTGCCCTAGTCACGTGGGTGGGCCCTGAGGTAACCTAGTAACTCTTTGTTGGTGGTTGGGTTTGGTTTTTGTTTTGTTTGGTTTTTGTGTTTTTGTTTTTATGAGACAGAGTTTCTTCTGTGTAGCCCTGGCTGTCCTGGAACTCTCTGTAGACCAGGCTGACCTCAAACTCGGAGATCCACCTGCCTCTGCCTCCCGAGGGCTGGGATGACAGGTGTGTGCCACCACCACCTGGCAAGCTAATAACTCAGTCCAGCCTCCTCTCCTCAGTTATCCCAACTGAGTTGGGGCAGGGGTATCCTAGAGGACTTCCGAGTCTTGCATATCTGAGTGATGCTCTGCCTGCAACCCACCTCTACAATCTAACTTGCACAGTTTCCCAAAGCCGTGTCCCATGCCTCAGGAATGCCCAGTGGATCCAGGACAATTGGGCCTTTGTTGGTTGCCATGGCATCTGGCTGGGGTGGACAAGGCCGCTCTGTGCTATCTGCCCAGATCTTGGCTGCGCCCACACCCACACACCCATCTCTTTCCTTCTCCTCCAGGGCAGAGGCCCAGCTGCTCAGGCTGAGGGTAGGAGGGGAAAGAATGTAAGGGAATAGATGGCACTGAGGAGGATGCCCTCAGCCTCCCAGGATGGGCTGCATCTAATATTGGGGTGCCCTGCTCAGACACCCCTCCCCGTTGTTTTCTGACGGCAGGTCTAGGCCTACCCCTCAGCTCAGAATCCCACCATCAGGGCATCTCTCACAAGCAGGTCTTTTGAGATGCCTTTCAATCAGTCTGAGTGAGGGATCACTTTACCGGCTGCCAAATGTCTGATTCCAAATGTCAGGGACCCAGTACCCGGGACAGGTGTGCCTCTGTCTCCGAGTTCTCTGTGTATGCACCATTTACCAGTAGTTATTCCATTGTCCTGTGCTCAGCCTGTATGACACCTTGCTAACTGGCCTTAATCCCCTCTCTGGTTGCACCCCAAGATCCCGCTCCACACATCCTGTGAATCCACCCACATGGCATCATCCCGGGTCTCCGCACACAGGTGCAGGCGGGAACCCTCCCGGAGGTTCACCGTCAGCAGGCCGTCTCGGCTCCTGCCCTCTGGGGGCTGCACATCTGAAAGAAGACAGACACATACATGAGGATTCTAGAAACATAGGCCCTAGCTGCCCCCACCCCAGGAAACCACACCCAGCAGTAGGAATTGACTCTTGGGTCCTGTTTGCTGGTCATTGCCAACCTCTGATCCCACATACTGTCTTGAGAATCTGTCTGCTATACCCTCCAAACCCTTTCGACCTTTCCACGTTACTGTCTCCCGAGAGCATCTCTCAGTTACTGCACTATAGTATGGCTTCAGTCTTGGTTGAAGCGTTAGATTCACTGTGTGTCTCTAGGCCAGTGACATCACTTCTCTGAGCTTCCTTATTTCATCTTCCACCACTCTCTAGTACCTGCAGGTATTTTATCTGGACTAACCTCTGGGGTAAAGCATCGGGCGGGAACTCAACCAAGCACCAGACTCATAGCTAACTGACCTACAGTTGGCAAAAGCCCAGAAGCGGTGTTTGTGGGAGCCCTCTGAACGCAACCAAGAGCCTTCCAGTTGCAGTTCTCAGACACAGGAAAAACCCTGACATGGGCAGAGGTCCATCAAAGAAGTGCTTCTGCTCACCGTGACACTCTTGGCCGACCTTTATATCTCGGACATTGAAGTGGATAAGCACGCGGTCCTCCTCGTCCTGAGCCGTCTCATCATGGTAGTAACCCAGCGTGCCGTCCAACCACAGAGCAAACCAATTCCGCTTCCAGCGGCGGAGGATGGAGCCTGCACGATATTCCGGACCCACCAGGGAAGCTGAACCCTACCTTGTTAGGGGCAAGAGCCCCAGAAGGGCTCCCCAAGTCCCCTCAGCTCTGGCCCCCACGACTATCACTTCTTTCTTGTCTATCTACCCTCTAAAATGAGGACAAGGCCTCTTTTCTGCATTTCTCAGCCCTGCCAGCCACTGGCCGCTCATACCAACTTGTGGGAGCTTCCCAGAAAAGCCCACAGCTCTTCAAAGGCAAAGACCTCTCCCTACTGGAAGCCTCGATCTTGTCTCTTAGCTCTGGTTTGAGTGACAGTTATGGGTCTCTGCCTCTTGCACAGCATTGGGGTCTGCACTTCCCCACATGAGGTCCTAAAACCCAGCAGGACGGGTGTCTGCCAAACCAAATGAACTGAGAGTGGACAGGGGCAAGGGCCATGGGGGCTCCTAGCCCAAAGGTCTCCAAGCCAGCTCCTCTTCAGTTTACAGCACTGGCTGGATGATGGGGGGCAGGGAGGGGACTGGGGCCACTGTGGCTCTAGACATTTTACAACTGAAATGGTAATAGGACATATAAAACATTAGAGGTGGTGGTGGCGCACGCCTTTAATCCCAGCACTCAGGAGGCAGAGCCAGGCGGATCTCTGTGAGTTTGAGGCCAGCCTGGGCTACAGAGTGAGTTCCAGGAAAGGTGCAAAGCTACACAGAGAAACCCTGTCTTGAAAAACCAAAAAAAAAAAAAAAAAATTAGAGGGCTTCCTAGCCAGGTGTGGAGGCCCACACCTATAGTTCCAGCACTCAAAGGAATTCAAGGCTAGTCTGGACTCTAAGGCCCATCTCAGAGAAAATACATAAAATTGGGCATGGTGGTACTTGCCTGTAATCCCAGCACTCAGATGGTAGAGACAGTTCAAGGTTATATTTGGCCACATAGTGAGTCTGAGGCCAACTAGGGTTACATGAAACTTTGTATTCCCCCAAAGCCTCACAACATGCCCCCCAAAAGAGGACTTCTTAGAGCTATGGTTCTGAAAAAAGAGATGTATCTCACTTTGCTCTGGACTTTGGCCTGTGTCCCGCTTGGGTTGGGGTGCTATGGACACACAAGGCATCAAACTTAGTCTGTACCCCAGGAACGCGCAGTTTAGAGGCGAGGGTCAGTATGGGCTGGGGAAGGGAGGCGGGAATACTGACTGGTAAGAACAGTTTTAAGTTAATGTGGAGACTGAGAAGGGAGCCTCTGACCCAGCTTAGTGCTCCAGGGGAAGAGGGGGTTCACCAAACGAGGGAAATCTAGGCGGTCTAGAAGAGTGCATTTTTACTACACAGCCAGAAATGGGAAGAGCATGAATAAAGAGGAGGCCAAAGGTCCTGGTGTAGGGAGAAAGGTTCGCCATGATGTGTAGAACACACCGTTTCCCTCCGCCCCGCCCTGCCCAGGCCCAGAATCAGGTGCAAAGCAGACAAGGACTTGACCCAGAATCACTCACTCTGTCTCCACAGCCAGCCGCCCCTCACCAGGGCCATTTCTTCAAAAGGACTGTCCAGGGTGGAGTCGGGTGGGACCTGTCAGAGCCGGGATACACAGACCTCACAAATCAGTGCAGCTCCTGAGAGCGAAGCCCCCAGCCCTCCCTCCCTCGAGAGCCATCCAGGAACCAGGCAAGGCTGCCTTAGTAAACAAACTCAGGCCAGGCACCCTCCGCCCCACCCCCACCCCGCCCCCCAAGGCTCTGCTCCTGCAGAGAATGGGCACACTGTCCCGCTGGGGTCAGCAGGCAGCCACGCAGTAGGATCGGGTGGGGGTGGGGATGGGAGCCAGGCCAGGCTCAGTTCCAGAACCTTGCCAAGTCCCTGCTCCCTGCGCCTCTGGCCCAAAAGAGGCAGGTAAAGATGAAAGTGGGGAATTTTTTTTTTTTTTTTTTTTTTTTGTTTTTCGAGACAGGGTTTCTCTGTGTAGTTTTGTTGCCTGTCCTGGATCTTGCTCTGTAGACCAGGCTGGCCTCGAACTCACAGAGATCCGCCTGGCTCTGCCTCCCAAGTGCTGGGATTAAAGGTGTGCGCCACCACTGCCCGGAGAGGAATTCTTAAAGCTCATAAAATGTTAGAAAACTGGATTTGGAAATGGGACCAGCACACAATATCAAAGTCGGGGCAATGAGTTTCCATGCTAGGAAGAGCCATTTCTGAAGTACACACACTAACACTGCCATTAATCACTGTGTGCCTGGTGCATTTCTCTGCTTTCGCCATTATCTCTTCAGCTTCCCAACCATCCTCGCCATCATTCCAGTTTTAGAGACTGAGAAACTGGGCCTTGGAGAGGTCCAACCTTGACTACGAAGCAATGGAGCTCGGATCCACACCCAGCCACCTCAGCTTCTCTCCATGAGCTTTTAAAACACGAAATGCCAATTGGGTGTAGTGGCGCACGCCTTTAATCCTAGCACTCAGGAGGCAGAGGCAGGAAGAGCTCTGGGAATTGTAGGCTGACCTGGTCTACATAACGAGTTCCAGGCCAGCCAGACTTACACAGTGAGACTCTGTCTCAAAAAAAAAAAACAAAACCAAACAACAACAAAAAAAAAAACAACCACCGCAGGATCAGGCCGGCTCAGAATCATAACTGGGGGGTAGGGGTGGGGGCAAGCACTGCTAGTCTTTAAAGACACCGCCCCCCCAAGGTGATTCTAAAAGGCAGCGAAGTTTGCCAGGCGCTGCAAACCTCCCCAGACAGCCCTTTTAGGTGGAGACCTTCACTTTACAGGTGGTCGAACTGAGGGGGTCGGGGCGAGTGACACATCCCTGTGTGTGCTGCACAGAAGTCCAGGTGCCTTCTCTTATTAAAGGACGACTTACCTAAGAGCAGGCGCCTCTGCCCTTCCCCCACCTGCTCACACCTGTTGCTGCGCAACTCAGGCTGGCACACCTAGAGTGGAAGCCTGGGCCTCTTGGGTTTCTCCTCCGGCTCCTTCTCCTCTCCAAGTTCTGACATCGATCTTACCCGAGAGTCAGGTGCACACTCCCTCTCCAGTCCCCCTGGATGCACACCCACCTGTCCACACCTGCTGGGGGAACTGCCGCCACAAACGCCCGCTACTCGATGAAGCTGCTGCCCCAGCCAGTCGTACCTGCGCTTTGCATACCCTAGAGAGCTTGAGGCATGGCACTCCCCAGGCAGTGCCTGGGGCCTAGCTGCCCCCAGGCTCCGCCCTCCAGACCCAACTCACTCCCGGGGGGGTGGGGAGGGGCGTGGCATGGAGAAAGTCAATGACCGAGACATGCTGGGATTTGTAGTCTGCAGTCCTAGGCTGGGCAGAAGCTGCCTGGAGTAGCAGTTCTGTGCTGACCCCAGAAGGGGTAAGTAAAAAAGGCTACACATCTAATTTTATTTTCTTCCTTTCTCCTTTTCTTTTCTGTTTTGTAACAAGGATCTGCTTATATTTCCAGGGCTGCCCTTCAAATGATCTGCCTGAACAACCGGGTCTACGGGTGTGTACCGCCACACCCAACTTAATTTTCTGTTAGGACATTTATTTGTTTACTTATTCTTCATAAAATACTTTTGCCCTTTTGGTACTAGACCTGCTAAGTACTGATCTACACTCCATCCTTGACATAAAATAATTTCTCTTAAGAATGTGTGGATGGCCGGGTGGTGGTAGCACAGGCCTTTAATCCCAGCACTCGGGAGGCAGAGCCAGGAGGATCTCTGTGAGTTCGAGGCCAGCCTGGCTACCAAGTGAGTCCCAGGAAAGGCGCAAAGCTACACAGAGAAACCCTGTCTTGAAAAAACCAAAAAACAAACAAACAAACAAAAGAACACATGGCTGGAGGGGTAAGGGGAATGTCTCAGCACAAGGAACTGAGTTCAGATCCCCAGAACCCTCACTTTAAAAGCCAATATTGCAGTCCTGGTGAGAAAGAGAGCGGTGGATCCCCAGGGCTCACTGGCTTTCCAGCCTCGCCTGACCATGAATCCTAAGCCACCTTGCCTCAGAAAACAAGGTGGATAGCTACCGAGGAAGGGCACCTGAGGTTGAACTATGGCCTCCGCATGCACACGAATAGTCATTCACATCCCCACACACATAAAAATAATAAAATAATTTAAAAAGAGAGAGAGAGAGAGAGAGAGAGAGAGAGAGAGAGAGAGAGAGACAATGTGTGGTTGAAAGCCTGGCCTGACATCCTCAAGAGGTGGAGGCAAGTGCTGGAGCCTGGAGGCTCATCAAAGGTCAAGTCCAGTCTGGTCTAAGAGAGAGTTCCCAGACTACACAATGAGACCTTGTCTCAAAAACAATAAATTTTAAACGAAAACAAAAAGAATGTACAGCTTGAGGTCTCAATCTGAGAAGAGTCAGAAAGAGAAAGGATGAAGGGATCTCTAGTACAGATCTATAATCCTTAGATACCTGGGAGGCTGAGAAGCAAGAGGATCACAAGTTCAAGGCCAGCCTGAGCTACAGAATGAGTTCAAAGCCACCCTGGGCAACTTAGACTCCATCTCAAAATGTAAAAAAGAAAGAGGTGCCTGATGACCTGAATTCTACCTCCAGACTCACATGGTGGAAAGAGAATGGGGTCTCCCAAGTTGTCTCTGACCTCCACAAGTGCAGGGTTACACTGGTGCACATACAGAGATAAATGTCGAACTCACAGAGATCTGCCTGCCTCTGCCTCCCGAGTGCTGGGATTAAAGGCGTGTGCCACTACTGCCCGGCCATTTTAATTTTTTAAAATTTGTTATTCAAGCTTAAGAGAATTTCACACCCACAATCATCACAATTCCAAATTCCAAATCGATTATATTGAGCAACTTTGTGCTCCCCAAACTGTATATGAAGCTCTAATCTCTCTCAGTAAGAGAACTGTGTTGTTCAAGAAAAGAAACTTGCCATGACACACGTCTTGACACATGACAAACTCCCAGCACTTGGGAGGCAGAGTCAGGTGGATCTCTGTGAGTTCGAGGCCAGCCTGGTCTACAGAGCAAGTTCCAGGACAGGCTCCAAAGCTACAGAGAAACCCTGTCTCAAAAGAAAGAAAGAAAGAAAGAAAGAAAGAAAGAAAGAAAGAAAGAAAGAAAGAAAGAAAGAAAGAAAGGAAGGAAGGAAGGAAGGAAGGAAGGAAGGAAGGAAGGAAGGAAGGAAGGGAGAAACGCTCTCCTAAAGCCAGAGGACTGAACACCCTTGTCCCAGCTTAGACCCGTGGTCGTGTGCCCTACAAGGCTAGTCCCATGTAAAGAGCCCAAGTCCTTTGCAGACTGAAGAAAACACTACCCCCTGGAAACAAAATTAACTGGAAATTATACTTGAGCCGGGAAAAAAAAGAACTGAATGTGGTGGCCCACATTTGGGAGGCTGACATTAGCAGAACTGGAAATCCCAAACGAGCCCTGACTACATAACTATATACTGTAGCTATCCTGGGCTACATATTAGATTTCTCACCACCACCGCACACACAAAATCCGTGAACAAATTATATATATTCCAGAGAGAAGCCAGCTCTGCCCTGGTTTGGATGTAGCATTCTCTATCCCTGTAAAGCACCGCAGGGCCCCTGGGTAGCAGAAGCCTGCCTTCCCAGTTCGTCCCTGACTCCCGGTCTATTGGAGGAAACTGGAGGTAGAAGTAGTCAATGCAAAGGGTGCCTTAACCAGGAGGAAGTTCCTCCTCACCCAAGATGTTCAGAAAGGCTTCCCGGAGGAGGCCGAGGGGTCTTGAAGGGTCAGGAGTGTTTCCCCAGTGTGGAACTGAGAACTCCACATAAGTGCAGGTAGAAAATTCAGGGGTCTTTGGGACATTTAGAAAACGAGTAGGTGTTAGGAAGATGTGGACTGGCAAGCTGTAACAAGAATTGGGTGGCAGCCTGGACGCTGTGGTATAGTGACTGCCTGGAGGGTGGGGGTGGGGAAACTTTCAAGAAAGGAGGCTAAGTCACGCGATTAGTGGGTTAGAAGGTCTAGGGCACGGTGGAGATGAATCAGAGGCTGGACTGGAGGAAGAGGAATATTGTGTTCCCTGGATCTGCCAGGGTCACTACTTTGACTCACTCAGTCCAACATTCCCACTTGTGCAGGAGCAGACAGAGAATGCCAGAGACCCAAGCGTCACCCATTTGGGAAGGGCCATCACCCCAACTTCCTCCTGTCCCAGAGAACTCCTCCTTACCGGAGTTGCGGGGCTCATGGTTCCTCAGTCAGACCAGCATTCCCAAGGAGGTTCCAGCTGTGGGGTTCTGCTCTGCAGCCTCAGAGATGAGGGGATCAGGAAAGAGCTACCAAGTGAGGCCCTGAAGGGAGGTGCAGGGGAGGGCCACACTGGCCCTAATGAAAGTCACCCGCAGGTCTGGTCCCCTCCCCAGCTTTCCTGACTGAGACCTCCTCGGCCCTTCAGTTCCTGGTCAAGTCACCTGGTGATTCCGAGGTGGTGTTGACCTAGGTCTCCAAGCTCGGATTGGGAGGAGGGTGGGAGGAAGGGCAGGCAGGTTCTCTGCTCTAGTGTAAGGAGGAGCTAAGTCTTCATTCGGAGGCCTAGAAGACTGTGCCCGTCACCCCAGCCTTGGCTGTGCAGCCGGGCTCCTTAAGCCTCCCTTCAATTCCTGGGTCTCTTTAATCTTGACCCGGGGCCACCCCAGAGTGCCGGCCCTTCCGTGCGGTGCGTGCCTGCGTGACTCTCTGGGGGATTCACCACAATTGATCCTCTTAGCCAGGGGCTTATCCCCTTTCTCAGCAGCCCCAGGAACCACACCTTCCAGACCACTCAGTTTTTCATCTCTGTGCCTTCGGACTCATTCTCTGGTCTCTGGAAAGTCCCAACCTACCCAGCTCTGACTAACTCTTCTGCTCCCTATAGCCGGGGTAGGAGGAGGGAGGGAAAGAGAGGAATGGAAGAAAAGGAGGAGAAGGGAGGTGGAGGGAAGGAGGAAAGAGTGGACAGAAACGGGAGGAAAGGAGGCAGGGAGCTATCTCTCCTTGGGACCCTTGGCCGGTTAAACTGCTAAAACTTATTATAATCGCTATTACTATTGATGATAATGAATTAAGTTCTCACTTAGACACTCCTTTTGATGTTCACCTTCCTGGACATAAGCAAAGGTTTGAGGATAGGGTGATCTGACTCCCTCATTAGCAGCGCTTAAGGTTCTCCCTTGCTGCTGTGGCTGTCTTGAGGGGAAAAAAACAAGACCGAGTCAACAGCCAGGAGGTCCACCCCTACGCCACTGCAAGCTGGTCTTGAAGTCTCCACGGTGAGCTTAAAAAGTGCGCAGGATAATAGCTGATGACGCCAGCCCCTGAAAGCAGCTTCAGCCTGGGCTGCTTCCAGGAGTTTGGATTACAAGGCTCGGTGAACTCTAGATGAACCGGCTGCGGCCGCCGGTCCCCACCTACGGGGGAGGGACACACGCCCCCTGGTGGCTGCTCGGAGGGCCTGCTCTCCAGAGGCAAAGGTGTGATGGGTCCAAAAGCAAACCTCCGTAGCTGTGACTGGTAAACTAAAAGGGACAGGCAGATGAATGGTCCAAACACGAGGTCTCTGGCTGTATGAGTGGGTCGCTCAGGCTCATCTAGTCACCTAAAGGCACATTCCTTCTCTGATGTTGCACATTAGGCAACATTACAGGAAGCTTCTCCCAGTTTCTTAGCTACTGTCGGTCCTGCGCGTCAGCTGGTTCCGGAAGGGAAGAAACAGCAGGGAGAGCAGAGTGGCCCTGAAAGTGGCGAGGCAGTCAGCGGCTTGACAGCTGAAGAAGAGCAGCTGGACATTTAAAGAGTGGCCAGGGCAGGAAGCAGGGTGACCGAAACAGAGAGATGGCAAGAGAGCTAGGAGAGCGGAGACTGGGCAAGAACGAGGGCTGTGACAAGCCCTGGTCATGGAGGAGTTCCAGAGCGCTGTGAAGTCTTCAGGGCTGAGGATCTCAGACACCTCAGGTCAGCTGTAACACCGGCCGCTTTCAAGGGCTGAGGACCCCTGCTAAGTAGGCCTGACTGAAAGCTGAAATGCCAGCCAAAGCCAGGGACTGAGGAATCCCGACTGCCTACGGCTTCCCAAAATCTTTATCACTTGCAGGGCTACATGTCCCGATACCAGAGGCATTCAGGAGGACTGGGACACTACAGGGTGCCACCTGCTGCTGCTCCCACCTGCCTCCACTCAGGCAGACTTTAGGGACCACAGAGCTGCCCGAGACCAACATTTGAGAGTGCCTCCTTGTCTAGCCCACAATTTCTACCTGGGTGGAGCCAAAGGACCCTGTGAGTTGATTGGGGAAGAAACGGAAGAAGTCAGGGAGAGAGGAGGGGAAGGGATGACCAGGCAAGCTGGCCTCAGAATCTGGACCTGGGTCCTGCCAGTGCCTGGCTCCTCGCCAACTCTTCCTCCCCCGCGGGCCCCCACCCCCACCCCCAGATAGGCAACTAGGCATCTTTCACCAAGAGGGGAGGAAGAGGGATGGTACAAACATCTAGATCACACTCTCCAGATTTAGCAACCAGAAGAAACAGGAAGGATTCTCCAACAGCAGCGTAGAGAGTTCAGGGAAGAGATTCTCCATCAGCCTCATAAAGAAGGACGCAGAGACAAGAAGAAGGGAGAAGGAAGCTGGGGAAACTGAGGCCACAGATACCACAGACTTGGCATGTGTCCCTGGAGTGTTGGCCAACGGCTGGCTTCAAGACATGCATGAAAGGTGTGAGCCGACAGGGTGTAGTGGTGCGTACCTGTAATCTCACCACTTGGGTAGCTGAGGCAGGAGGATCTAGAATTACAGGACAGCACAACCCTGTCTCAAAAAAAAAAAAAAAGAAAAAATGCAGACGAGAGAGAGAAATGCCTTTTTAATATAAATCCTGGGAGATCATAGACCCGCTGGTGATCACTGTTGAGTAGCTGTTTTATATCTCTTTTATTAATTAAAAAGTTGTTATTATTTATGTGTATGGTTTTGTTTTTTTTTCTTCCTGCATGTGTATCTGTATACCACATGTGTGCCTGGTGCTCACAGAAACCAAAAGAGGGCGCCAGAGGCCCTGGATCTTGAGTTGCAGATCACTGTGAGTTGCCATGTAGATGCAGGGAATTGAACATGGATCCTCTGGAAGAGCAGCCAGTGCTCTTAACTACAGAGCCACCTCTCCAGCCCTATTTCTTTTTCTTTTTCTTTTTTTTTTTTAAGATTTAATTATTTTATTTTATCTGTATGGATGTTTTGCCTACATGCATGTCTGTGCACTCTGTGCATGCCTAGTACCTGAGGATGCCATAAAAGGGTGTTGGCCCCCTGGGACTGGAGTTACAGATGGTTGTGAGCTGTCATATGAGTGCTAGGAATTGAACCTGGGTCCTCTGAAAGATTAACAAGTGCTCTTAACTGCTGAGCCATATCTCCAACCCCCCTAGTTCTTTTTTTTTTTTTAATTATGTGGAGGTGGAGGTGGTGGTGGTGGGCATGTGCATGTGAGTGCAGGTGCCAGAGAAAACCACAGGTTTGGGATCTCATGGAGCTGGAATTATAGATGGTGAGCCTCCCAGTGTGAGTGCTGGGAACTAAACTCAAGTCCTCTACAAGAGCAGCACAGTGCTCTTAGCCACTGAGCAATTTCTACAGCTCCATTCTTTTCTTTTTTTTAAGCTTGAGGACAATTTTATTACTAAAGTTTAAAAGAAAAATCTAGGGAGACAAGCTATAGCCAAGAGGAAGAGAAAGAAGGACACTCCCCCCCCCCCCCCCCCCCCCCCCCCCCCCCCCCGCAAAAAAAAAAAAAAAGCTATCTATGCTGCTTGAGTTAAGCTGACGTGGAGGTCAGCCACATGGCAGACATGGCAAGGAGAGGAGCTTTGGAGATAAGGATCCTAATGCACCCGTGAAAGCACACTCATGCTGCAAGCCGCAAAAATATACAAAGTAGGATTTCAGCTGATTATGACAAAGCTAATACCTGTAAGAAGCCAAGGGCTTTCCAGAGGTCAACCTGAGTCTCCAGGAGCCTTGGTGATATTTGGCTTTTGATTATCAGCCGTTTCCTGCTGTGAGTTTCTTGTGTGCTATTGTAGCTTTTCCATCATTTATTGGGCACCATTTCCCTTCTACTAAAGGGATACTTAGATAACCTTGTGCACTGACAGCTATGCACAGCCAGAACCCCAGTTCAAGCCTCCCTGTAATTATCGCCATTGGCAGCATCCGGCCAGGACCATCCCCAGATGGAGGAAAGTACCTTATCAGAGATACCTCTGTACTCTCTAATAACAGACTTAAGTGTCCAGACTACCTGTTTGAGAAGGCCTGGCGGATGTGCCAATTAAACCTAACTTCCTCCTTTCTCAAACCTTACCTCTAGTTCCAGATCTCCCTTTAACTATCACTAGAGGCATCTAGCTGTACACAGGTTGCCTAGCGACCGAGCACACTTTCCCCCACCCTGCAGAAAAAAACGGCAGATAGCTTGGGCAGGAGCCACAGGCAAAAAGAAGGAAGTTTTATTTTCTCCCATTGACCTAGCCACTTACAGATTTTTATTTTTTTTTATTTTTATTTTATTTTGGTTTTTTGAGACAGGGTTTCTCTGTGTAGCTTTGGAGCCTGTCCTGGAACTCACTCTGTAACCCAGGCTGGCCTCGAACTCACAGAGATCTGCCTGCCTCTGCCTCCCGAGTGCTGGGATTAAAGGCGTGCGCCACCAGCTCCCGGGAACTTAACAGATTCTTAACATTTTCTACCAATCACTTTTAAGACTATAGTGGAGCACATAAGATCCCTCTTCTTAGATATTACCTGAATTTAGTCTTTAGTTAATTCATTTCCCCATTAGTCACTTCCCTTTTAGGTTGCAAATGATAATTAACAATTACTGCCCCTCTATGTGATTCTTACCACTCCTCCATTTGACCCTGGAAGCCTGGTGGTCACTGCCTGAGGAAAATTCTTACCTGCCTTTATGACCCTGTAGAATTCAAGCCTGGTGGCCTTGCTTGACCAGGGGCTTGCTATTGCTTGGGTTTATAACTGGATTCCTGGGAGATTTAGGAGGAACGTGGAGAATGGAGAGATGGAGAACAGAGAGGGATAAGGAGAGTATGTGTGGACGAGATGGAAGATGAGGAAGAGTCAGATGGGGAAGTCCTAGCTGGGTAAGAACAAGATGAAAAGGACCTAGATGAGGCAAAATTAAGACGAGAGAATTAAGGTAGAATTTAGAGGGAACAGTAGATAAATATAGAGAGAAATCAGGCAAGAAAAGAGCTAGGCATGAGAACAGAACCGAAGCTGTGTATATGTGGATGTTATGCCAGAGGAATTAAAGCAAGTGGACTAAAGAGCTCGGTGTGCTGAGATTCTATTTCCCAAAAATAGTCCCCACCGTTAGTAGTTCTCTCTCCTGAGCCCCTGGGATGTATAATATTAAGGCTGGTCCCACTAATATTGTACAAGACACTCAGGCTCTGGCCAGCATTGGCATGAAAGAGCCAGAAGAGAAGAAAACCTTGCGCCTTTCCGAGTGACTCAGAAAGGCAGACAGACCCCAGCACAGCTGCAGGGGATTTCACTGCTTTCTTTCCTTTCCGTAAAACCCCCGTGTTTAAGACAGGATCTTACTGTGAAACCTGGGCTGGCCTCAGACTTCCACCTTCCAGTGCCGACTGTACAGTGTGCACAGCCCCCAGCCAGACATTGTTGGTTCATCGTTATTTTACTTTAAAAAATATATATATCACACCAGGTGTGAGGACATGTGTCTTTAATCCCAGAGGCAGATGGATCTCTGTGAGTTTGAGACCAACCTGGTCAACATAGAGAGGTTCAGGCTAGCCAGGGTTACACGGTGAAATCCTGCTGTCTCAAGAAGTAAATAAAAAGAAAGTTCAGCGCTGAAGATATGTCTCAGCAGTTAAGAGCACCAGCTGCTCTTCTGGAAGACCAGAGTGCAGTTCCCAACACCTACATCAGCCTGTAATTCCAGTACCAGGGGACTCTCACACCTTCTTCCGGACTCCTCAGGCACCCTCACACATGTGGCATGCCCTCACACAGATCACACACACACACACACACACACACACACACACACACACACACACACACACAGACACACACGCACGTGTGTGCAATATTGCAAATATATATGCCTATAATATGTGTGCACATGCCATGACAGATGTGCGGAAGTCAGAGACATCTTTTTGAAATCAGTCCTCTCCATCCACCCTGTAAGTCCTGGGTATCAATCAACCTTCAGTCATCTGGCTTGGGGCAAGCCATCTCACTGTCCCCAGTGGTTTATTTAATTTTCTTATTTATTTGTTTGTTTGCGACAGCGTTTCTCAATGTATCCCTGGCTGTTCTGGAGCTTGCTCTGTAGACCAGGCTGGCCTTGAACTCACAGAGATCCACCTGCCTCTGTCTCCAGAGTGCTAGCATTAAAGGCACTTGCCATCACCTCCTGGCTTATGTATTTATTTAATATGCCCGTCTGTTTAGCTACATGAGTGTATATGTACCATGTATGTGCAGGAACCCACAGAGGCCAGAAGAGGGCACCAGATCCCCTGGAACTGGAGTTACAGACAGCTGTACAGTTCTGAAGAACACACCCCTCAGTTCACTGCTGGTACCACCTCTCCAGGCTCAGGCAGGCACCTGCCCAGCAACTGGAACCTGGCTTTCCAAGATGTCCCAATGAAGGACATACCTGCTCTCCTGCTCACTCATTCACCCTTTGCTCATTCACTCATTCCATTCTTATCACTCCACCCATGGCTGGCACAGCTCATGAGGCCAATGATAACAATCTATTTTTTTCTCCTAGTAACCTGCCCCCTCAGCACATTCAAAGGAACAGATGCCTGAGATTTTCACAGTGACACAGCTCACTCAAGGAACAGACTCCTGAGATCTTCACAATGACAGCTAACTGGATGTTTCTTCACTCTCACCATGGGAACACACTCACGCCTTCCACCAGGAGAACTCCGGGTCCCCATCTCCCCCGCCCCATCGGCTTAAAGTAGCCTCGAGAATTCAGGGCCTTTGTTTCCCTACTTGCTCTCACAACTCACCTCTTTTTTTATAATAATCAAAAATGGAGAAATGTGAATATTCTGATCCCGCCGCTTGGCGCCACCCTATGCCGGGATGTAAAAGCCTGTTTTTAAGGGGAAACTCCGCCAGTTTCTCTCTTTTCTCTTCTGCTTTCCTCCCACAAGGTACGCACCTCTTGAACCCCCTGCCCCCCATCTCTCTCTTTCCTTCTTTCTCTCCCTCCTCTCTCTTCCCCCCACCAAATAAAACTCTTCGCTGAGCACTGTCTGCATGGCATCTCTGTCTCTTACCCGCCATGTGGCACCTAGGCTCTACCTGCCAGGATCTACCGCCAGCACATACAATATCATAACGGTTGTGAGCTGCCTTGTGGGTGGCGGGAACCAAACTCATGGACTCCAAAAGAGCAGTAATTGCTCTTAACTGCTGAGCCATCTCTCCAGGTCCTTCTGGGAAGGCCTAGACTTGACTTCACAGGCTCCATCTTAGGGAAGGGCCACCATCTCAGACCACCTGCTGTCCTCAGTTCCAGGAAGGACCTCAGGAATGTGCTATGACAACTTGAACGGATACAGAGCAGTATGCTCCTGCAGACATCTTGTCTGCGATTTATGGCCCTTGAAGATATCTAGATAAACCTGCTGAGCAGTCCAGGTAATCCTGTTCAACGGTTGTGGTTCCCTGCCAAAAGTCTAACCCAATGGTTTCAAAAAATTACCTTGCCGCATATCCCTTCTATCCAATCCCAAATTGCCAGTCCTGGCTTGTGGTTTTTCCCTATTAAAAACACTCTACATCTGCCACATTTTCTTCCATCTGCCATGCAGTGGCCCAGGTTGAACCTGAATAAAAGGATCCTTATATGTTTGTATCAGAAACTGGCTCCTTAGTGGTCTCTGGGGGACTTGAGAAAGGGGTACAACACTTCTCTTTAAATATCAGGCTGTTGGGTTTGTATTGTTTACCTACAAAAGAGGCTTTTAAGGTAATTAAATATATAAATTATTCAAAATTTTGAAGAAATAATAATTAAATTGATGAAAATTAGAGACAGAAACTGGTCAGGCTGTTTTAGGGTAAAAGAATCCAAAAATAAACAATTTTTCCTTGGCTAAAGCTGGAAACGCCCTTGGCTCTTTCAGCCTTCTGCCTTTGCTGAAGGCCAGAGATACCAGAAACATTTAAGCCAAAATGTCTGGTTCTTCCCTGACCAGAGATGGGAAATGCCAGAAGACCGATCTGACTTATCCATATCTCTCCTCCCCTTCCTAAATGAGCATCACTTCCTTGAAACTATATGTGAGGATGTGACTTGCCCCGGACCTGGACACCTCATTAATGGGCCAGCGATAACGGTCAATGTACCCTCCACCTCCGTGCCTCCATTTCATAAAGCCTTATTAACTCAAGGGTGGGCCTCCACCGTGCCTTGTTCCCAGGTTCCCACTCCTTCTCTACGGGGACTCTGCCTTCTTGCCCTCAAGTGCCTACCTATGAATCTATCCTAAAAATCCATCCACCTGTAGTCCGTGAATTTCATTCTTCAAATTTACAAGACAAGTCCCGCAGGGGATCCCCAGCTGGCCGGGCCAGGGGATTATCCCACTTATGAGGGAAAATATGCTGGGCAGATGCTGCCCCGGGCGGTGGGGGCAGAGGCATGTGGAAAGTCATACCCCAGGCGCTGCATCCACTTGGAAATAGTTTATCTGAAAAAAAAGATAGGGAAAGACAGAAAGAAAAGAGAGGAAGAGAGGGAGGGGGTCGAGGGTGCACACCTCCTGGGAATGGAGAGAAAGAGAGTGGAAAAGAGAGAAGGGAGGGGTTTTTCCTTAAATCAGGCTTTTACATCAGGACACAGGGTGGCCCCAATGGGCGAGTTTCCAAGGGGCGGGTCAGAATATTAACAAGAACCTCGGGGCCACTGATTCAGTGGAAGTTTTAGGTGACAGCGTGTGTGTGGCACTCTGAGTAAAAGCCCAGCTGATGTGTGGAAACCTACATCAAACTCAGAGACACACTACCTTCTCCCATATCAAAACGACGTAACAGCCTTATAGTGTTTCAAGATTTTGAACCAGCATCATGTGGACGCTCAGGATAACTGATGGTTAATATTGATTGACAACTTGACAGGATCTAGGACCACCTAGAAGCAAACCTCTATGAGCAGAGTTAGGCTAATTGAGGTGGGAAGACCCACCTAATGTGGGTAGCACCATTCCATTGTCTGGGGTCTGGGACTAACTAAAAAGAAGAAAGCAAATTAAAGACTAGCAACCATCTCTGTAGCTAGAGTTTTTCTCTCCGAGTCCCGCCAAGCCCCGGCAGTCCCATAGCCCACTTATAAAATAAACATACAGACACTTATATTATTCAAACTGCTCGGCCATTAGCTCAGGCCTACCATTGTCTAGCTCTTACACTTATACTCAGCCCATTTCTGTTGATAGCAATATGTTGCCATGTGTTCCATGGCTTTACCTGTTGTCTTTACATGATGCTTCCTGGACGGCAGGCTGGTGTCTCCTCTCTACCTTCCTGTTCTCTCAATTCGCCTCTCTGCTAGTCCCGCCTATACTTCCTGCCTGGCTACTGGCCAATCAGTGTTTTATTTATCAATCAATCATCCACAGCACTTCCACTTTTTCTTTTTTTTCAAAAAGGAAGGTTTTAACTTTGACATAGTAAAATTACATATAACAAAACAATTATCAAGCAAGAATTACAGTTACAATATTAAAGAAGATATCCTATCTATCTTATATTTGTGAGTCTAAGGTTTTATATTTAACCTATCTTTTATCATAATCGAGGAAATTATAACTCTAGTCTTCAACTACATCAAAGACCCCAGAAAGATATACTATTACCTGAGAAACGGGAGAAGGATACAAGCAACTTTTGGGAGTCTTGTAGGGTAGACAGAAACAGCTGGCAGCCTGGACAGTCACCTAATGTTCCTTTGTAAAGTTGGAGCATCTGTCTTCAGCCCACAGGCCTAGAGTCTCTCAGTCATTTCCCTCTGTGTCCTGTAGAATGTCTGGCAGTTTCTTCTGCGAAGCAGGAACCTAAAGGACCATTTCGCCAAGCCAAGTTCAGTGGTCACCTTCCTATGGGTCCAAGCAAATTTCAGTGGTCACCCTCCTATGGATCCTGCATATCCAGTTGATCAAGCAGTCCAGGCAAGAACAGTTTCTTGCCCAAATGGCTATTTTTGCCAAGGTGAAGATAAACTCTATATAGAGTGTCTTCGATGCTCATCCTCCTCTCTGGTGCTGCCAGGAGCAGACATGTCTCACTGTCCAGAAAGTCTAAATTTTTAAAACATTTTAAATGCCATATTCTGAAGGTCTTTGAAGTATTTGAAGATTGCCTATCTATCTGAAATATATCTATGTATACCTAGAAAACAACATGACTATAAGTTTGACTATCATAGAAGATTAATTATTAATCTGTATTTCTTAATTATCCATTACAATTTAAATGAGTTACATAAACATAATACCTCAAATGAGAATAGAAATATACAGTATAACAAAATTAAGTTTAAACTTGTATCAATAAAATAAATCCATAGCAATGTAAAACATTTTAAACAAGTTGCTCTTTAAAAGTAGATTCAATAATCTACCCTTTCATCCTATCATATCTATATCATATCCCCTTTTCTTCTTTAGAAAGAGATCGCATTTATAATCAACCTGATTTAAATAAAAATATTGGCTTTTTTCTGTTCCACACCAGAGGGCTCTTCTGATATGGGACAAAAGAATTTCTTAACCTTTTTTTTTTTAATTTTTTTTTAGCAATATGTTTGGGTTTAGAGAAGGAGTGAGCCAATTCCATCTCCAAAGCCAGCTTGGTATATTTGGGAATTTAGGTGTAGCTTCTCTTACTACTTCCTGCTGGAGGGGGGCGCTGTATCTTATGGGGACACAAGAAAATTTTAGGATTATGGAGTAGTCCATGAGGGTGTATTGTCTGAGCCAGTTGCCTTGAAACTGTCTTGGACATTGGATCATCTGGGCCATGGTGTCATCGGAGATCTTTCAGGGGGTCTTGGCTGGTCAAACCTGATGTATCTTAATCTGGAACAAATCCATAGCCTCTGGCTTACTGTAGAAACAAAAGCAGAGCCTTTTTTTTCCAAAGCAACATATCCTTAGATCCAAATTTTGAAGTCAAGGTACCTTTAAAATATACATTTTGGCTTAACAGCTTTTACAATCAAATGTTTTTCTGCAGTTAAGAATCCCAAAGACAACACAATCCAGATTCTCTGTGTAATATCCATCTTTTTATACTACCTTTACTGTCTCTTTAAAGACTTTATTTTTAAAAACTATTCTTTATATAACTATATAATATATATATATATATATATATATATATATATATATATATATAATTCCTTTTTCTCTCTCTTCCAAGCCTACATACATTTTTACACACACTGTAAAGCATTTAAAGTCTTGTTCCATCTGAATCTGTCCTATTGTGAATCTATTGTTTTAAACTACAGCATTACTAGGGCTAAAATAGCCGCTTTGGCTGGTGACTCCACCCACCTCAGCTTCCCAACAGGGTGGTGGTAGGTGGTACATTTACCACCAGCTCTGGGCCACTGCCAGCTCTGGGAGCCATCAACTCTTAGAAACAGTAGTTCTATGCTTCTATCAAAGCAGCATGTAGCCGGGCGGTGGTGGCGCACGTCTTTAATCCCAGCACTCGGGAGGCAGAGGCAGGCGGATCTTTGTGAGTTCGAGGCCAGCCTGGGCTACCAAGTGAGCTCCAGGAAAGGCACAAAGCTACACAGAGAAACCCTGTCTCGAAAAACAAAAACAAAAACAAAAAAAACAAAAACAAACAAAAAAAAAAAGCAGCATGTAGCCTGGAAACCTCTTTTTTTTTTTTTTTTTTTTTTTTTGTACTAGCAAAGACTAAATCTACCACACAACGTAATGTGCCACTTGTAGATGCCTCATTCCCGCCATCCTGCTGGTCAAACCCATGCACGCCAGGAACCCGCCAACTTGAGAGAGACAACTAGGAAGCTGTTTTTAGCTCCGTTTTAGAATCTTTTTTCTCAGATTTTAGGTGGAAACTCTTGCCAACCCGTTGGGCGCCATTTGTAGCTAGAGTTTTTCTCTCCGGGTCCCGCCAAGCCCCGGCACATCTCTCTCTCTCTCTGCTTCCTGACTGCAGATGCATCTGACCTCAGGCTCCCATTGCCATGCCTTCCTCTCATGATGAATTGAACCCTCAAATTGTGAGCCAAAAATAAGCCCTTTCTTGTTAGGGGAATTCCTGCAGAGCTGCCGCTGGTTTGATTCCGGAGTGTTAGCACCTGGCTTTAATCTGCCTTTTGTGATCGCTACTTTCTGTCTCCTGGTACCTTCTATGTGAATCTTGTCTGAGAGTTTTCTAAAGGTACAAAGCCTATGCAAACTTGGTTGAGAAACAGCCAGGACTGTTACACAGAGAAACCCTGTCTCTAAAAACCAAAAACCAAAAACCGGGGGGAAAAAGTAACATACTTTGTTTTTCTAGGTGTGTCCTGGGGGAAAAAAAATCATTCCATGTGAAAGGTAAAACAATGATCTCCTGATGGAAGGCCACCTGGGAGGGATTCAGCCATCTGGGCTTCCTGGAACAGAGTGAATGTGACAGTTTCATGTGTCAATCTGGCTAGGCTACAGCCACCACCTGACCTTAAACACCAACCCCTTCCCTACCTACTTAATCAAACGGGAATCTATGCATGGTATAAGGATACTTTGTAGATGTTTATAGCCTGAACAATCACTTGAATTTACCTAAAGCAGTAGTTTTCAACCTTGCTAATGCTGTGACCCTTTAATACAGTTCCTCATGTTGTGGTGACCTCCAACCATAAAATTATTTCACTGTGCAGGGGCAAATGAATTTCTGAGTTCCAGACCAGCCTGGTCTACAGAGCAAGTTCCAAGATAGCCAGGGCTACACAGAGAAACACTGTCTCAGAAAACAAACAAACAAAAATTCATTGCTATTTCATAACTGTAATGTTGCTATTGTTATGAATTGTAATATGACTATTTCGTATGCAGGATATCTGATATGTGACGCCCAAAGGGGTCACAGCCCATAGGTTGAGAACTGCTGAAAAGAAAACCATCCATTTGGTTTGTTTGGCTTTTGGTTTTTCTTTTTGTGGGGGTAGGATAGGGGTGTTTTTTGAGACACTGTTTCTCTGTATAGTAGCCCTGGCTGTCCTGGAACTCCATCTGTAGACCAGGCTGGCCTCCAACTCAGAGATTCACCTGCCTCTGCCTCCTGAGTGCTGGGATTAAAGGCGTGTGCCACCACTACCCTGCAGGAGATATTCTCAAATATTCTTGAATAATGTGAGTGGGCTTCACACAGTCTAAGGCTGAGTTAATACAGAGGCTTTCCTGAAGAAGACAGTAGACTGACTTGCAGCCTCAGCTCCTGCCTGAGATTTGTCTGCCAGCCTGCCCTCCAGATTGTAACCCTCCTCCCCAACCTCAGCAAGCCAATTCTTTCAAGTAAGTTTCTTTATATGGGAATGTATCTCCCACCATTTTTATTTATCTGGACAGCCCTGACTCATATGGGGAGGAGGTAGATATCTTGCCATGAACTCCCCAGTTGAGATTTGTAGAAACACCAGATTTGGAATTGCAGGAGAGAAGCCCTACAGCTTAAGGGCAGGCATTGAGAATCTCAGAAGAGACAGTAAGTAGCTCCCCAGAAATGGGGGTGTGAGTTCTTTCTGAATTGCACCATCAGGACCATTAGATGGGTGAGGAGCCGCTTCTAGAAGCTCACATCTAGTCGATTTCCATCATGCTGCATCTCACCTGCACTCTGTGTGGAGATGAAGAGGTTTCCTACCCTTCTGTACTTCCAGCCAATGACCATGAGCCTTAACTTCAGGAGATCAACTGGCTTTGAGAAGAGAGGGTTCCTTCCAGCTCTGCTTCAAGGTCTCTGGCATGCTTTCTGAAGATCTGCTTTGGTGTGCTCCAGGGCTTTCCTTCTGCTCCAAGTAGCAATCATCCTGGACAGCTTCTTTCTCAAGAACCCTGGCTGTCCTGGAATTTGCTCCATAGACAAGGTTTGCCTTGAACTCAGAGATCCATCTGTCTCTGCCTCCCAAGTGCTGGGATTAAAGGCGTGGGCCACCACCGCCTGGCTATCATTCATGTTCTTTTCTCCAAGGTAAGCTGTCAAAGCTTTTCTTTCTCCCCCCCCTTTTCTCTTTTAAAGATGCATTTATCTTTATTTTATGTGTTTGAGTGTTTTGTCTGCCTGCTTGTATATCTGTGTACCATGTGCATGTTCGATGTCCACTGAGTCCTGAAGAAGCCATGGGATCTCTTGGAACTGCAGTTAGAGATGGCAGTGAGCTGCCCTGTGGGTGCTGTGAATCGAACCTGGGTCCTCTGGAAGAGCAGCCAGTGCTCTTAACAGCTGAGCCATCTCTCCAGCCCCATCTTTTTTCACCTAACTTGGGATGGAATTCAGGGTCTCATGCCTGATGGGCAAGGGCTCCTTTGCTGGGCCAGTCCCCAGTATGGGTCTTTCATCTTTGGCCAGCTCTTGATTTGTTGACCCAACATTCCCATGCTCTAGAATTCTGTAGGGAAGTTCTGAGTCTCACGTTGTTTGTAACAGGTTTCTTGTTTTTTGAGACAGAGTCTTTCTACATAGCCTGGTTGTCCTAGAACTCACTATGGAGAATAGGCTGGCCTCAAACTCACAGAGATCTGTCTGCTTCTGCCTCCTGAGTGTTGGGACTAAAGCATGTGCCACCATGCTTGGCTCTGTTTGTAGTAGTTTTAACTTTGATTTTGTTTTTCCCGTTGAGTTTTAGTGATTTGACTTCATCTTCTGGGAACAGGATCTTTAACACACAATCAGTGTGATCGGAACACTGAAGTTTTCCTTTTCCCAGGGGTGGCTTGCTGCTAAGCAGGAGCAAACCAGCGTGCCGGACCTGTCCAGGACACCAGGCACCCTGGAGTTTGATCTGCTTTCACTGCAGGGAGGAGCTTGGCAGGAACTTACAGAGACTTGTGCTGAAATGGGGATGGTATGTTCCTGACCCTCAACAGAAAATATTTTATGTCCATGGTTGAAAATCTCTGCCAGTGGGAGACAGATAACGTGTATCAGGTAGTATGTGTGTATGTTTGCAGTGCTCCTGTGTGTAGGCAGAGATTGATCTCACACTGTCAGGTCCTTCTGTGTAGCATCCCCCAGCCTGGGGATGTAGATCAGTAGGTAGAGTGTTCACCTAGCAAGCACAAGGCCCTGGGTTTGATCCATGTAAATCAGGCTTGGTGGCAAACACCGGTAATCCTAGAACCCAGGAGGTAGTGATGGGGGATCAGAAGTTCAAAGTCCTTGTTAGTCAGGTAGTAGGTTCCAGATCATCCTGGATTACCTGAGACTCTGTTTTGAAGGGAGAAACCACACAAAACAAAGCAAACCACCGAACTCCTCAGCACCACCTGTGTTCACCCACAGTACAGATCTATAGGAAGATGAAGCATCTCCATGGCAACCAGGCCTCCTGGAGCAGACTGCTGTCCCCAAATCCTGCTGGGCCAAGACGCACTGTGGAGGACATGAATGAGGTGCCATTCAGAGGCAAACATGTGTCTACCAGCCCAGCAGACCTGAATGGAGATATGGCGAGAACGGGAGAGGGACAGGATGGATCCAGTACATAGTTCACATAGGTCAGCCCTGTCTGTGGCTGGTGCTTCCCTCTACCTAAGTGTGTCCTTCTATGACCCCCAAAGCTTCTTTCCTTCCTCTTGCTCCCCACGCAGGTAACAAGATGCAGCCAGAGTTACTGGACCTCTTCTCTCTGTGTGTCCAGTGTCCCGAGCAAGCCACGGAGGCAGAGCTTGCCGCTGGTGTGTCTTTGAGGAGAGAACAAACAAGTGGGAACCACAGCCATCCTGAGCCATCGTGAAGCCGCACTGTTCTGTAGACTCGGCAGGAGGTGTCCTTGGAAAAGCATGAGGCTCCTTTCCTACCTTGGGATGGTGGGTAGAAGAAGAGCCGGTGGCTGCTCTGGACTGGACACCCCACCCCCCAAATTGCTCTTCTGACTTGTCACCTCCACCAGGAGACTCTGAACATTGCCTCGCCTCTCAGTCTCTTTTCCTCTCCCACCTGCGGGTGAGAACACTGTCCAGCTCTAGGGAACATTGTGAGGATTAACATGAGGACAGATACAGGGCCTGGGGGTGAGGGACTCACTGTTTTCTAGTGAGGTGTTTTTTTTTTAAATAGGGACTTAACTGTGTAGCCCCAGCTGGCCCTTGGAATTCACAGTTTCCCTGCCTCTGCCTCCTAGTGCTTAAATTACAGATTACCAGTGAGTGCTACCAATCCAGCCTAGTAGGTGGCCTCTGGGGGCCAGAAGAGGGCATCAAATCCCTTGGAATATGAAGTTAAGTTGGTTGTGAGGCTCCCAATATGGGTGCTGGGAAAGGACCTGTGTTCCCTGCAAGAACAGAAAGCGCTCTCAGCCCGATCATCTCTCTAGCCTCGCAGCTGAGTGAACATACCCAGGATACTTGCAATCCCTTCTGTTAACCAGGTGCTTGGTTATTCCAGATCTAGTAAGAGCATTAAGAGATTTTTTTTTTTTTAAGTTGTGGACACTGTTTTTGAGAAACAAGTGCAGAAGGTTCTGAATACAAAACTCCTGACACCGCGTTTGAACAAAGGCAGGGATGTTTCTGGGACAGCACACATTTGCAGAGCGTCCTCCAATGGGGACCTGCAAGCATTATAGGGCTCCCAGCTGCCAAAGAACAAAGTTTCTGGGCAGCTTTTAGTGTTTCTGGCTCCAAGTATGCCGAATCTAGTGCCAGCCATCTTGGCACCTCCGAGGGTGGCTGTCCGGCTGTCTGAGGCAGGAGGAGGTCAAGTCCACTCAGCAAGGTCCCTGTCATCAGAGGTCATAAGTCTTGGCTGCTTCCTCTGTGGCGGCAACTGCTTCTTTCAGAAGCACCTGTGGCTCCGATGGTTCTCTCAACAAAATCCTTACCACTTTTAGAATGGTGTCCAGTAAACGTGTCTGGCAGTGCCGGTGAGGCAGCCCAGGAGGTAAGGGTGCCTGCGGCCGGCCGGGCCCATCAACTCGAGTTCAGTCCCTGGAATCTACATAGTGGAAGGTGAGAACCAAGTCTCTCAGGCTGGCCTCTGGCCTCTGTGAGGGCACACAGGCATGAACTTGGCCAGACTCATCTCCGTCTCCCTCAAATAAAGAAATAAATATGTGAGTACAAACAAACAAATAAGTTAAAAGAAACTGGTTTTTAAAAAAAAAAACCTTCTAGAGCTGGTAAGAGAACTAGGAAAGAACACGGAAATAAATCCAAAAATCAAAGGTTTTTGTTTGTTACGTTTTTTAGCAGCGTGATAAGAGATTTATTAAGGAAAAGTGAGAAAGAACTCCTGAGAGTGGAACTCCACGGCAGGATACCCCCCAAGTGTGTTTGTTTGTTTGTGTTTAAGAAATGTTCTGTTGAGGGACAGCAGCCCATGTGATTGGACGTTCCTGGAAAGGCTACCTACATGTTGAAGATTCCAAGATTGTTGATGGTTTAGAGCTTCCTGCTTGTAGAGAGTGGGAATGTTACAGATTGAGATCCAAGCGATCGTGGACTATTTAGTCCTGTTAATGTCCACGTCCTGTCCATTTCTGCATCTGATCCAACGTCTCTCTTGATGATTAGGTAAAACCTTTGGAACGTATCCGTTCAGCAGACTACTGCCTCCCACCAACCCAACGGTTAAGGCTGTCCTCAGACAGGCTCTAAAACCTCTAGCAGAGCTGTGCCTGCTGGTGCACATCTGTCACCCAGCACTTGGGAAACACAGGCTGAAGGATCAGGAGCCAGTTCAAGGTCACCCTTGGCTGTGTCTCAGGGTCTGAGGCCAGGCTGGTCTCATGAGACCCTTTCTCAAAAACAAACACTTATTGCAGAGCTTTCTCTGCTTTTCTGTAGCCCACCTACCTGCTTCCCCCAAAAATGCATTTGATAAATGAGTTGATGTATGACTGCCATTTTATATGACTATAACATTCATTGAACCATTTCTATGCAGAACATGTCATTCAGGGTGACCTGAATCTGTATTTCTTGGGCCCTAGTCATTCATATTTGGCTTAGAATAAACTCTCTCATTTCCCTTTGGAGTGAGATATGTATTTTGCATCAACACTGTAAGAGATTGGGAACAAGGACTGGTAAAAAGAGAATAATTATCACCATATTGCGTAGAAAGTATTTAAAACATGAATTTTTGATTTCTATTTGGTGTGTGTGCATGTAAATATGTGCTTGAGACAGGGTCTCATGTAATCCAGGTTGGTTCCATACATGCTGTGTAGCTGAAGATGACCTTAAACTTCTAGAACCTCGGCCCCCTAGGTCTGGTTGCACTGCAATGGTGCCTGAGGCTAAGTGTCCAGGATGACTTTGCTAACACATGAAGCACCTCAACAAAATACCTGTGTCCTCCTGACCACGTTGTCCAAATGTGGGCTCCTTCGTGCCATAGCTAGATCCCAAGAATGCAAAATCAGAAATTGCCAGCCCTCCTTCGGGTGTAGGCCTAGAAGTGGCAAGCATCACTCCCAGCATGCTCTCTTAATTAAACTGAAGTACAGGGTGAGCCCACGTTTACCGGGAGGTACCCCTGAGGTTGCAGATAGCACCAGCTGTGGTTTCCCGGGGCAATCTTCCAGCGATGCAAGGCTGGTCGCCTACACACTGAGGTTGTAGCTATGAGGTGTAGTAATGAAGTTCAGAAATGGTAAGAAGATTCTGAATAGTCCGATTTTCCAATCGTGCTGCTTTTAGCCAAGTCCAATGAGAGGGGAAAAGACAGAAAATCAAGCTGGAGCTAGCTTTTCTGCTGTTTGCCTTGCTGGGGGAGGAACTCTGTGCTGTAACCTATAATCTGGAGGGCGGAGAGGCCTGTAATTTTGAGTTTGCAAAGTTGAAAGAGCCATGGCTTTGGCCCTGAACCAGATCTAAGTGGTAACTGCTGAGTGGCAGTGTTCGCCTGCGTCGAGACTGTTGCCTTCTTTAAAAGAGCTGTGAGCCTGTGGCCAATGGAGGAGCCAAGGATGGTGCTTTCCCATCAGACCTGTTCCAGATGGCCTAAGGAAATCCCTTGACACATTCCAGAAATGGCTATCAAGCAGGAGATCAGAGTCTGGCCAGGAGACTATCACTCTGCAGAGGACCTGGGTTTGGTTCCTAGCGCCTAAATGGCAGCTCTCAATCTTCTGTAACTCTAGCCCCTACAGTAGATCTGATGCCCTCTTCTGGAAGACCTTGGGCACCAGGCACATGCATGGTGTAGATACATAGATATCAGCAAAACATTCATACACATAAAATAATAAAATAAATAAATCTAAAAAATCATTTGATGAATAATCTTTTAAAAATATATATAAGAGATTTGTTTATTTTTTTAATATGTATGTGTGTGTGCCTGGTCTTCTGCAAGACCAGTAAGTACACTCAACTACTGAGCCATATTTTCAGTCCCTAAATAAATAAACTATTTGAGACAAGATCTCACTGTGTCACCCAGGCTGGCCTGGAACTCATAGAGATTCATCCACCTGCTTCTGCCTCCTGAGTGCTGGGATCAAAGACATGCACCACCACATCTGAAGAAAAAAATCTTAATTGCATTTATTTATGTATTTGTTTGTTTGTTTGTTGTGTGTGTGTGTGTGTGTGTGTGTACATGCACACATATGTGCCATGGTAAGTTTGTGGAGATCAGAGGACAGCTGTGGGAGTTGGATCTCTTCCACTGTGTGGCTCCCAGGGGTTCACCTCCGGTTCCCAGACTTGGCAGCAAACACCTTCACCCTCCTAGGCATCTTGTCGGCCCCTTTCACGTCCTATATAAAGCAACATTGCTTAGGGCCAAGCTCCTAACTGTCTGGGTCCACCGTAGACATTTTCTAAGATTCTTCCTGCAAGGGAGGAAAGGAGTCATGGTCTCATGTTCTCAAACTATCCCAAGACAGAACTGCCCAAGGCAGAGACTTTTCATCTGCTGTGCTCTGGCCCTTTCACACAGTTCAAAACCTTCACGTCCACAAAGCAACCCATCCCACATTCAAGGGCTGGTAACAACAACACTGAGTATTTTTGAGATTATGCTTCTTTCTGTGTTTGCAGTAGAGCTATGAGTAATTTAAAAATGAATTTTAGCATATTTACCCTCCAGTCATAAAATGGCATGACTCCCAAACAGGCATCAGTGTACCTGAGGAACTTTAGTGTCAAGCAGATGTTCAGGTCCTCTGCGCAGAAAGCTAAGGAACCATGTTCCTCCTCTCTCACCCCGAGCCTCCATAGCTGCTTTCTTCCTGCCCACCTGTCAGGAGTAGAGAAAGTCCCAGGGAAGGATAGGCACGGGCCCGGCTTCTGTCCAGTGCTCATCTTCTGGCCAATGACCAGGTTTTGTGGGAAGGAGAGCACATGCTGATGGTGGTATGAAGCAATGCTCTGCACATTTGATGAGACAGCAAAGCTCCAGGGAGCAGAATTTTACTCAAGAAGAAACTGGGTGGGCCTGCTTAAGATATAGGAGGCTCTGGGTGCTGCCCTCAGCAACAAAATAACATCGTATGTTTCTCGAAAAAAACAAACAAAAATAGTCAACAGATTTTTTTTTATTCCTTTTTCTGTTTTGAAAGGTTTTTACTTTTTATTTTATGTGTATGGGTGTTTTGCCTGCATGTATCTTTGTACACCACCAGTGCCAGGTGTCTACGAAGGTCGGAAGAGGGCATTAGATCCCCTGAAACTGAAGTTACAGACAACTGTGAACTGCCATGTGAGTGCCGGGAATTGAACCCCCAAACCTCTGGAAGAGCAGCCAGTGACTTAATCACTGAGCCAACTCTCCAGCCACAGGTGCTTTATTTCTCTTTCTTTTCTTTTTTTTTTTTTTTTTTTTTTTTTTTTTTTGGTTTTTTCAAGACAGGGTTTCTCTTGTGTAGCTTTGTGCCTTTCCTGGAACTCACTTGGTAGCCCAGGCTGGCCTCGAACTCACAGAGATCCGCCTGCCTCTGCCTCCCGAGTGCTTGGATTAAAGGCGTGCGCCACCACCGCCCGGCTATTTCTTTTTCTTTTTTGTTTGTTTGTTTGCTTTTCCAGACAGGGTTTCTCTGTGTAGCTTTGGAGCCTGTCCTGGAACTCACTGTGTAGACCAGGTTGGGCTCAAACTAACAGAGATCTGCCTGCCTCTGTCTCCAGAGTGCTGGAATTAAAGACGTGTACCATCACCACCCAGCTGATTTTTTATTTCTATATGAAGTGTCTCCCACAGTACAGTGTTTTAATTTTTTTTTAAAGATTTTATTTAAGCCAAGCATGGTGGTGCATGCCTTTAGTCCTCCAACTCAGGAGGTAGAGGCAAGTGGATCTCTGAGTTCAAGGCCAGCCTGGTCTACAGAGTGAGTTCCAAGACAGCCAGGGCTACACAGAGAGAGACCCTGCCTCAAAAAAAAAAAAAACAAAAAACAAACAAAAAAAACCCCACAAAAAACAAAAACAAAACAGATAGAAAGATTCTATTTATCTTTGTTATATGAGCATAGGTGTTTTCCTGCAGAAGAGAGCATCAGATCCCCTGGAATTGGAGTTAGAGAAGGTTGTGAGCCATATCCACATGGCAATGCCTCCGTCGAATTGAACTGTGTATTGAACCCTGGTCCTGTGGAAGCGCAGTCAGTGAGCATCACATAGACCTTGATGTCTTTAAACATATCTCTCCTTAAATCCTCTCATCTTGTTTCTGGGAGGGAGGTACTGTGACTTCTGACTCTTGTTTAAAGCTGTAAATACAGCTGCCATTTTGTAAAGCCTTGGAGCATGTTTTCAGGATTGCTTGAGGATTGGGCATGTAGCTTAACTGGTAGAGTGTTCGCCTGACATATGCATAAAATCCTGGGTTCGATCCCCAGCACTGGATAAACTGGGAGTTGTGGTACACACTTGTAATCCCAAAACTTGGGGATGGAGGAAGGAAGATCAGATATTCAAGGTCATCCTTGACTACATAGTGAGTTTGAGGCCATTCTGCTCTACATGATACTCTGTCTCAAAAGAAGGAAAAAATGTTGCTTAAATTTGTGCCCAAAATGAGTGTAATTTTCTTTGTTCTTAATTAGGTTGATTTTATTCTTGGCAAATAGTAGTATGAAAATACCTGTGATTTCTGCTAGAAACAGAGTCACAGTCATTGTTATCACTGCCTACAGTCATAAACAAAGGAAATTAAGGTTCATTCATTAAGGGTGCTTTTTTTAAATATTTATTTTTACTATTTTTAACCTGTGTAGATGTGTGTGTCTACGTGTAGGTAATGCACACAAGTGCCAGTGCTCACAGAGGCCAGAGGTGCTGGGTTCTCTGGAGTTAGAGTTACGGGCAGTTGTGAGTCACCTGATGTGGGTGCTAGGAACTGAACTCAGCTCCTCTTACTGCCGAATCATCTTTCTAGCCTTGTTTTATTTGTGAGATAGGATCTCAATGTGTTTCCCAGCCTGGTTTCAACATTACAGGTGTTCCCCACTGTTAGCATTCAGACCCACTTCTCGGAATCCTGGTCAATAAGCAGATAATACGCTGGCCCGCCCAGCATCCTGACACCATCCCGAATTTCCTTTAAGAAAGAACTCCTCTCCCTTCACTTCTTCTTCTTCTTCCTCTCTGTAATTCCACAAGGTGCGCGCCTCTGCTCTCTCTCTCTCTCTCTCTCTCTCCCACCCCCTTTAATAATACACTTTCCACCTGGATGCTGTGTCTGCATGGTATGAGTAACTTTCCACAGCACCACAGTGCTGCTCCTCCAGTTCACATGACGTGTCTCCTTCACCCACCGGGGCATCTTAGTCCAACCCGCCAAGCCCTCCCGAGAGCCGTTTCACAGACCTCATAAATGACACAGACTTGTGGGTTCCAGATCAAAACATCCTTTCCTAGAGTTGGTGCTCCTAAGGACCATGGCGCCTGTTCCCCTTGTTAAAATGATCCTGAGCTGGCTTGTGAGTTGCCAGGCATCCTAACTGCCCACAGACTCAGATGCTCATCTTTCTGAACACAGCTCAAGAGCTACCACCCCAAGAAAGTCCTCCTGAAAGCCCTAGACTGAGCTCTGAGTTCCCTCCAGTCTCCCAATGTCAACGCCTTCCTGTACTAGCCACAGAATAATGTCACTGTCTGTGCTCTGTAGTCTTCTGAATTGGATCCATGAATGTTTACTAAGCTCCTATTAGGGACTCACAGGTTTCTGTCTTGATGTGGAGTCAGGGTGTGTGTGTGTGTTTAAATATGTAAAAAAAAAATACATTTCTGGAAGGATATATAGAAGTGTCAATCCAGGCGGTGGTGGCACACACCTTTAATTCCAACTCTCGGAGGCAGAGGCAGACGGATCTCTGAGTTTGAAGCCAGACTTGTCTACAGAGTGAGTTCCAGGACAGCCAGGGCTACACAAAGAAAGCCTGTTTTGAAAAAACAAAAAGAAAGCAAACAAAGGAAAAACCCTTCTGATCCTCCTGCTCTCCTCCCTTCACTGTGCTCACAGATTTCAGTTTTACAACCCTCATCCAGTTTTATACAATGCTGGGTCTCAAACTCAGTGCTTTTGTCCTTGCGCAGTATCTTTTTTTTTTTTTTTTTTTTTTTTTTTTTTTTTTTTTTTTGGTTTTTCGAGACAGGGTTTCTCTGTGTAGTTTTGGTTCCTGTCCTGGATCTTGCTCTGCAGACCAGGCTGGCCTCGAACTCACAGAGATCTGCCTGCCTCTGCCTCCCCAGCTGTCTGGGGTTTAAAGGCATGCACCACCACCGCCCACCGTGATCACATCGAGTCTTAGAAAGGAAAACATTTAATTGGTGCTGGCTTACAGTTCAGAGGTTCAGTCTGTTATCGTCATGGTGGGAAGCATGGCAGTGTGCAGGCAGACATGGTACTGGGGAGGTAGCTGAAAGTTCTACATGTGGATCGGCAGGCAGCAGGAAGAGAGAGTGAACCACTGAGCCTGGCTTGAGCATTTGAGACCTGGTGACACAATTCCTCCAACCAGGCGTACCTCCTCCTCATAGTGTCACTCCCTGGCCCACCACACTCAGCAAGAACTTCTCCAACTGAGCTATATTTTCAGCCTAAGAATGCAATTTAAAAGCACATCAAGTTATCTGCCTTCATCCACAGACCTCCATCTGTCCTTCCTGCTCTTACAGGATAAATAAAGTACCTTGAAGAACTGTTTGGTGGTTGAAGACCAGCTCTCAATGCTGGTTAGAGGCGCTACTGCACTCTTGTGGACATATTTGGTTACTGCATCCATCCCTGCACCCATCTGTAAGAACAGGACTTTTGCTGCGTTGAAGACCCAGGTAACAACTTCATTCTGTGACATTTTATAGCTGTTCTTCCACAGGAGATTATCTGAGTCACAAGCCTGGACGTCAACTATGAATCACCTCTGTAGCTGGTGGGTGGTTCTGACTAACAACCTGTTCCTTGTAAAAAGGAGATGGGTTAAGATGGGGAGGGGAGGGCAGGGTCTTCTGAAGTTCCTAGATATGGCTTTGGCATTCTCAGAACACAGTATCTCAGAAGACCTCGACGATTCTCACATGGTTGATATCCTCAAGTCCAGCTCAAGTCCCGAGGAAAGAGTTTGCATGAAAGCCAGGAAATGGCCCCTGGCATCCTGGATAGTCCAGATGAGATCCGTCATTGTGGACAGCCACAGGAAAAACATATACTGTGTGAGGTGGAAAACCTTGGAGAGATGTTTTGTTGTTGTTTGTGGGTTTTGTTTCTCTTTTTTTGTGTCTGTTGGAGTCCAGCTCCGACATGCTCCCACCTTTCAAAGGGTTCTTGGGTGGAGGAGAGAGGAATGAGGAAATATTAGGTAGAAAGATAGAAGGAGGTGATAAGAAAGACAGAGACACAGGATAGCTTTGGGAGGGCCCTGGATCAATACCCAGCCACCCAGAGCTTTATTCAAAAGAGCTTTTTATAATATGCCAATGGAAGAGGCAAAAGACATCCCCCTATCAAAATCAAAGCCCACCGTACAGCCAAGTGTAGACCCTTCCAAACACCGGGTAAACACACCCCTGGCCAAATCATCCCATTATACAGCTCTGCTGGGTAAAGCAAGCTCAGATTCTCTGACCCTGAGTAAGGTCTCACTAGGAAGCCTCTGTGGGCCACCTCATAGGATCTCACTTGAGTTGCCTAAGCTGGTCTTGAACTCACTATGTAACCCAGGCAAGCTGGAACTTGAGATTACCCAGTCCTCTGCCTCCTGAGCAGGGATTGATGACAAATGTGGGCAGTACCCTCCCTACTCCCTGCAGTCCTGGAGTTCCATGTCCCGTGATTTATCTTCTGAAAAACTCACTTGTGGGGCTGAGAGTACAGCTCAGCGGTAGAGAAATCCCTTGGCACATGCAAAGCCCTGCCTTCGATTCGCAGATTACACAACGAGGGGACAACCTACGTCAACTTGCTTTCGTGGGTGGTGGAGGATGGAGTCATTTCTTGAAATAGAGGATGTGATGGATTGGGTGGGATTTAGCCGGCAGATGGCGCTGGTAGGGCGGCAGACCTGGCAGTCCAGCTCCCACCTGGAGACCGGCATCAGAGTATAGCGACACTGGAAGATACTGGTTGGTGTCTGTTCTGGTGCCTCTGTCTTAAGGTCTCATTGACCAGGAGCCATGTCACAGAGGTGCGGATATAAAGTAGACTGTAATAAGTAAGGCGACTTAATTCCGGAAAGTCTGATACTCCGCTGCACCGTGGCCAGCGTCACGGGAGGAGATGGCCAATTTCAGTAATGCTAAAATGGGGAAGGAAAGGAACTTTGGGTTTTTTGTTGTTGTTGTTTCGAGACAGGGTTTCTCTGTGTAGCTTTGCGTCTTTCCTGGAACTCACTTTGGAGACCAGGCTGGCCTCGAACTCACAGAGATCTGCCTGCCTCTGCCTCCTGAGTGCTGGGAATAAAGGCGTGCGCCACTACCGCCCGGCCTGGAAAGGAACTTTTAAATAGTGTGGGCGGGGGAGGGAAGGATTCTGAGATGGTCACTTTGGAACGTCCGTAGAGGAAGCATCCTTGTGAGAAACGAGGAGCCCTTGGGATTCAGTGCTGAAAGAACCAGTGGCTTCCTCCCCTGGTTAATTCAGAGGTGCCAAGCTGTCAGTCTGGGGACATGAAACAAGCCTTCCAGGCTTTACAGATGGGTCAGTCTTTTTAATACTGTGTGTGTGGCGGGGGCGGGGGGGGGGGCGGGGGGAATCCGGTGTTTTGACAGTTTGAGAAGATAACTGAGTCTTCCCAATAAAAAGTCACCTGAACCACAGACTTTTGTTTGTTTGTTGTTTGTTTTTTCAAGACAGGGTTTCTCTGTGTAGCTTTGGAGCCTATCCTGGAACTGGATCTGTAGACCAGGCTGGCCTCGAACTCACAGAGATCTGCCCATTTCTGCCTCCTAAGTGCTGGGATTAAAGACGTGCGCCACCACTGCCCAACAACCCACAGACATTTTATACCTCTTCTATCAGAAGAGTCCTTGAATTGTAAAACATTGGTAGCGAATTTCTGCCCTCCAGGGTTCTCCCACTGTGCTGTAAGCCTGTATTTAAGACCTCTTCCCTCCTTCAATAAACAGCATTCAGTATTAAACAAACAAACAAACAAATAGTCCTTGAATTGACTCATGGGCTCAACTTGTCACTCAGGGCCTTCCTATCTCTCTCCTGAGCCATATCCACCCAGAGGTGCAAGACAGCCACCACAGATCTGGTCATCTCAAGACATGGTTCTGAAACCTGCAAGAAAATATCTAGGAAATTTCCTTTCTTGTCTCTTTTGTTCAAATTTTGTTAGGTAGGGATGTCTTTCTTCAAATTCTGCCTCCTCCCTACCCCTGGCCCCCAGCACACTGGATCCTTTATCTTTACGGTCAGCGAACTCAGGTTGTCAGGCTTGATGGCACGTACCTTTGTGTGCCCAGCTATCTTGCTGGCTCTCTCTTACATATTCTCTCTCTCTCTCTCTCTCTCTCTCTCTCTCTCTCTCTCTCTCTCTCTTACTGTGAAATATTAATAAGCTATAGCCAGAAGGTTTCTCTAGTCCCAGCTGGCCCAGCAGTCCCGCTTTTCTCTGATCCTGCCCAGCCCCTTGGTCCCATGGCTGCTTATAAAATAATCATTCAGAGGTTTAATATTATTTACAGACTGTATGGCCTAGAGCAGGCTTCTTGCTAACTAGCTCTTTCACCTTAACCCATTTCTACTCATCTACGTTTTGCCACACGGCCATGGCATTACCAGTCTGCTGGCATCTTGCTTCTCCTTCGGTGGTGGCTGGCGTCTCTCTAGACTCTGCCTTTCTCTTTCCGGTATCTCTCTTTGGATTTCTCACCTGCTTCTAAGAAGCCTCGCCATAGGCCAAAGCAGCTTATTTATTAACCAATGGGAACAACATATATTTGCAGCGTACAGAAAGATATCCCCCAGCAATAAATGATAGCACACACAATGTATGTATATGATATAGATGAACACATGTGAGCTCAAGGCCCAGTTTGAAAAACAGAGCCTCACCAATGCTTTGAGGCCCGTGGGCTTCCTCGTTCCCCCCATCCTTCATCATAGTTGCGGTTGTTTCTTGCTTTAGTCTCATGCATTGCCTTCAAACTCCCTGTCCTGGTCTGCAGGTTGCCTGCCGAGCAGCAGATCTGGGCTGGGCCTGGTGTGCAGCTCTGCCTCCTGTGTGGGCTGACGGAGTTAACTCCAGTCTGGGACTAGATGTAGATCTACTCCACATGTTCTTGTCCAACTTGGATCAGAGTCTCCCTAGGGCATACTCTTTCCATGGCAGCTCCCTGAGGTGCGAGCGCCAAGTCAAACAGCGCAAGCCCATTTAAGGCCACTGCTCTTGTTAAGTCTAGGAACATTCCACAGGCCAAAATAAGCCGCATAGCCCAGCCCAACTTGAATGGGCTTCGCTCCCTTCTCAGTAGAGGGAAGTGCAGTGAATATTTGCTAAGCCATAATCAGGATGATCACAAATAGACACAGTGAAATTATGTATTGATGAAAAATGATTGAATAACCAAATAATAATATGGTGGTGATTTGATAGTTCTTTCTCCCTCTCTCCCTCTCCCTCCAGGGTCTCATACAGCCCAGGCTGGTCTCAAACTAATATGTAGCTGAGGATAGCTTAATCCCTCCTGCTGTCACCCTAAGAATTCTGGGATTACAGGTTTGTACCACTATATCTCATTTATGCCATATCGAACTAGGGCTCTGTGCATGCTACACAAGCACGCTGTTGACTGAGGTACATCCCTGACCCTTTCTTCTTTTTGACATAGGATGTAACCCAGGCAGGCCTCAGACTCATGATCCTCCTGCCTCAGCCTTCCAGATGTGGACTGCAGATGTGCACCATCATTCCTAGCTTAACAACTGTCCCCATTCTCTCACAGAGCATCAGCGTATGTGGTTCTTTCTTTTTTGTTCTTTTATCGTTTTTTGTGGTCCCCTCTTTGGACCCGAAGATATTTTTGTCCTGTGTTTATTAACCCAGACTCTTACGTGGATATATGTCATTCGACCATTTTTTTTTTTTTTACCAGAACAAATGTCATTAGGTCACTTCAACAATTTTATTAAGTCTGTTTCCAACTTATCCATTTTCACTTGCACTGAGCCCCAGCAATCTTCACCTGAAAAATAATTTCTGGTATAAATATAATGATGATATAAATATAATGAAGATAAAAATATCCACAGGGTCAAAAGAGGGTCCCACAAAATAATAAAAGACTATTAAAAGAAGGGGTCACTGGGCCACTTGATGCTCTGGAAAGCATAAGACAGTGGGGACATTTGTTAAGCAAATCATCAATAAATTTCAAAAATCCATAGCACAAATTTAATAGTAATGACGTTTCCATTTTTTCTTTTCCTTTTTTTTTTTTTTGACACGGTGTATCTGTGTAGCTTTAGAGCCTTTCCTGGAACTCTCTCTGTAGCCCAGGCTGGCCTCGAACTCACAGAGATCCATCTGCCTCTGCCTCCCGAGTGATGAGATTAAAGGCATATGCTACCACCGATGGGCCTAACTTCTTATCTTTTGTTGAATTTTTCTCTTCTAAGAAGTACGCCTTCCTGGGATAATGTTTACAGATCTGCATCTTGACATGGGTTTAGTTTCCCATCAATTTTTAGTTGGTAAGCAAGTTCATCATGTACAATGTAGTTCCCTATCTTATTTTTTCCTGTTGATTGTGTTCTGAGCATCAGTCTTATGTCACAATTTTAGAAGAACAGAAATTACACAATACTTTATTTCCATTGTTTTTTTGACATGGGTCTCATAGCCGAGGCTGGTCTTGAACTTCTGATCCTCCACTTTCCAAGTGCTGGGATTAGAGGTGTGTCCCACCACACCTAGCTTCACTTTATTCACCTTAAATCAGATGAAGCCCAACTCAGAATCTTATGGCCTGGATATTATTTGGGCTCCTTATACCCCAGCATCTGTTGGTCTTATGAAGAAAAGAATATCCATCTTCAGTGAATGCAATATACTCTGGTTGGCCACATTGCTGGCCCTCTTCATGTTTAGACTGTAAGTCACACACACACACACACACACACACACACACACACACACACACACACATCCCTGATCTCCCTAGTTTGGGAAGTCTCTTCTCTCAGTGTTCTCAAAGTGTTAGCTTTTGTCTTCTGGGATGTTGTTTCCTGCCCTTACAGAAGACAGTGTCTCAAACTAACTTGGGTAAAAGGCAGACATATTTCGTTTTTCTTAATTCATCCAATTTAGGACAGAAATGTTTCAATTTTAGGAGAAAACCTCAGAACTAGATGAATTTGGTCTAAGAACACAGGTTTTTTTCTCCTTCCTTTCTTCCTCCCTTCTCTCCCTCCCTCTCTTTCTTCCACTTTCTTTTACTTTTTGTTTTGTTTTCTTTTTTTTCAAGACAGTGTTTCTCTGTGTGTAGCTGTGGCTGGCCTGGAACTCACTCTGTAGACCAGACTGGCTTCAAACTCACAGAGCTCCACCTGCCTCTGCCTCCTGAGTGCTGGGATTAAAGGTGTGTGCATCACCACTGCCTGGCCTCATCTTCTTTTTCTTGAAGCACAGAGTTGCTATTGGATTGGCTGACAAAGGGAAATTCATTGATTAAACACAGCACACACACACACACACACACACACACACACACACACACACACACACAGAGTTTAAAAAGTCATAATACCAAATGTTGGCGGGGATCACCGTCTATTGCTGGTAGGAATGTAAAATAATGGTCACTATGAAAAGTTTGAAAGTTTTTATTTCGTTTTCTTTATTTTTTATGTGTGTGGGTGCATGTGTGCCATGGTATATGTGTAAAGGTCAGGAGACAACCTGCAAGATTCTCTTTCTCCACGTGGGGATCTAATAGTTAGGTCATCAACCTTCTCACTGTTTCTCTAGCCTGACCATCTCTTTTCTTTTTTCTTTTACATTCGTGTGTGTGTGTGTGTGTGTGTGTGTGTGTGTGTGTGTGTGTGAGAGAGAGAGAGAGAGAGAGAGAGAGAGAGAGAGCTAGAGAGAGCTAGAGAGAGAGGAGAGAGAGATTGTGGAATATTTTTTTAACTAGACAAAGATGTTTTATATTTGTTTATGCTGCAGAATATTACTTTTTTTAAACTCTCCTTTTTAACAGTGTATTTACTTTATTTTATGTGCATTGGTGTTTTGTCTACAGGTAAGTCCGTGTGAGAGTGTCAGATCTTAGAGTTACAGACAGTTGTTAGCTGCCATGTGAGTGCTGGGATTTGAACCCAGGTCCTTTGGGAAAGCAGTCAGTGCCCTTAACTGCTGAGCCATCTTCCCAGCCCTGTAGAATATTACTTTAACTGTGGTACTTTTGTTTGTGCTGCATTTGTTTAATTATGAAAAGATGTGTTGCTGTTTCACCTTGCCTGCCTAAAGCACCTGATTGGTCTAATAAAAAGCTGAATGGCCAATAGCTAGGCAGAGAAAGGATAGACGGAGCAAGCAAGGAGAGAATAAGTAGGAGAAATTAGGCCCAAAAAGGAGAACAGGAGGAATGAGAGAAGGAGGAGGAGAGAACAAGGTGGATGCCTGGAGCCAGAAGCCAGCCATAGAGAAGCAGTGAAAGTAAGAGATATAGAAGTGAGAAAGGTAATGAGAGACACAGAAGTGAGAAAGGTAACGAGAGACACAGAAGTGAGAAAGGTAACGAGAGATGATATAGAAGTGAGAAAGTTAATGAGAGACACAGAAGTGAGAAAGGTAACGAGAGACACAGAAGTGAGAAAGGTAATGAGAGACACAGAAGTGAGAAAGGTAATGAGAGACACAGAAGTGAGAAAGGTAATGAGAGACACAGAAGTGAGAAAGGTAATGAGAGACACAGAAGTGAGAAAGGTAACGAGAGACACAGAAGTGAGAAAGGTAATGAGAGACACAGAAGTGAGAAAGGTAATGAGAGACACAGAAGTGAGAAAGGTAATGAGAGACACAGAAGTGAGAAAGGTAATGAGAGACACAGAAGTGAGAAAGGTAATGAGAGATACAGAAGTGAGAAAGGTAATGAGCCCCCAAAGCAAAACTAGAGAAGAAGAGACAGGTTAATTTAAGTTAAAAGAGCTAGCCAGAAATGTGCCTAAACTAGGCCTGTCCTGGATCTCTCTCTGTAGACCAGGCTGGCCTCGAACTCACCAAGATCCTCCTGGCTCTGATTCCCCAAGTGCTGGGATTCAAGGCATGCGCCAACACCTCCCGGCTCTACTTTTTATTTTTTAAAGTGTGTATATTTGAGCAGCTTTATATGAAGTTTCTGCTAGGCTTCAGCTCCAACCACTTTTTCCCAGTCTGGCCTTTGTCAGTGACAGTCCTCACTCCTCCAGTTCTCCGTACCCTGCACAGCATCTGCTACCTCGGTTACCTTTCATCTGTTCTTTGGGAGGAGTCTTCTGGGTTGGCCAGTTTTATGGATGAGAAAACAGGTGCAGGTGGGAAGCCACTTGACAGAGGTCCTGTAGCTTGGAAGTGGCAGAAGCAAGAACTCAGCCCAGAATGTCGAGGCTCTTCCTTCATGTGGCTGTCACTGTGTGGGAGCATCCCTTGCTGTGATGGTTTCTGAAAGTTCCATTTATCTTTTGCCTTTCACTTAATTTAATGTGTATTTGAACTGATTATCTATATGGTCTGTGTACTTGTCCTGTTAACTGATTGATTGATTCATTAATTCAACCACCATTTATTGAACTCCTAACTTGCAAGAAGCCCTGAGCTAGCTTGAGAGTTCCAGGTCACAGAGATGAATCAGACGCTCTTGGGCCTTGTCATTGAGGAAAGAGGGTAGATGGTGAAGAGTGTGAACCAGCTGTGGGAGCCCAGAGCAGACTCCTAACCAAGCAGGTCATGAGAGGCTTACTGATAGCTGGTTCAAGTCCTGAAGGATGAATAGGATACAGTTTTATTCACTTACCATTGACTGTTGGAATGAAATATTAGAATGGGTATTTGCTATGCACGCACTGAATGTCAGTGGTGTGTTATTTAGTTCCAAACAGTCTGGCAAGCTGGCTTAGCAGGTTCATGTAACAGCCTTCAACATAAATGGCAGTTTTCTGTTTCCCAGTCTTGGGTCACTTATAAATATTTTCATGCTTTTGTCTCTATTTGCTAACAAGAAGCTCTTCCAGAGCATTTTCTTTATATCCATGTGTTTTCTCTTGACTAGCCTCCTTAAAACTTTAAAAACTAAAATATTAACCAGGCAGTGGTGGTACACGCCTTTGATCCTAGCACTTGGGAAGCAGAGGCAGGAGAATCACTGTGAGTTCGAGGCCAGCCTGGCCTACAGAGTGAGTTCCAGGACAGCCAAGGCTGTTACACAGAGAAACCCTGTCTCAAAAACAAAAGGTACTGAAAAATAATGTTTATCTCTCCAAAAAGATTATTGCCAAATTTTATAAATGAAATGAAGTAAGTTAGGAAGTTATAATCAGCCAAATTGCACTAGCTGAAGATCAAAACTAGCGTGTTTTTAATTGCAGCGCAGCCAATCCCTTTCTTGCTTTTGGTCTTGATTTTCTCTACTATAAAATGGGGATATGAGGAACTCAGTGGTGTAAAGCATGTGCCGCTCTTTCAGAGAACCAGAGTTCAGTTCCCAGTAGCCAAGAGAGGTGGTTCACAGCTGCCTGTGATGTGACTCCAGGGGAGCTGGGGCTCCTTCTTCTGGCCTCTGTGGGTATTTGCACTTCTCTCTCTCTCTCTCTCTCTCTCTCTCTCTCTCTCTCTCTCTCTCTCTCACACACACACACACACACACACAGAGTTTATTTTTTAAAAGGCATATCTGAGGAAGCACAGACTGAAGGAATGATAAATTAATAGATTTAGACACTAAAACAGCCATTGGCTCATTAATAAAGATCAGTTCTTCTAATGTAATCTTTAATGTCCTTTTTCTTGTTTCCAAAGTAAATAATAATAATAGTTATTATTATTATTATTATTATTATTATTATTATTATTATTATTATAGGGTTTCATGCAGTTCAGGCTGGGCTTGACCTTTGACTTCCTAGTCTTATGACTCCACCTCCCACGTGTGTGGTACCACCACACCTGGCCTTAGAGACATTTTTTGTTCCTTTTTTCAAAATCAGATCCTTGGGCATGACTGGTAAACACCTTCCCACCAAGCTGCCTTCTGAACAGTCCCCAAGCAGTTTTAGAAACAAATCTCATTGTACCAAGGCTTCCAGAGATGTTTTGAGAGAGGGGCAAAAAGCCCATCCCATGACGAGGACAAATTCACTACAGAGCGCAAATGAGAAGGTGACAGGCAAAGGTTAGTGTTTGGACAGTGTCATTTCGACTCTGAGTTTGTTTTCATAGGACTGTAGAAAGATTCCATACGGTAGAAACAATCAACATAAAAATAAAACTGACAGCGCTGAAGCTGCACGTGGTACAATTTACTATGGGTGGAAAAGCAGACTGAATGGTCCTGTCTTTGTCGATAACACTGAACACGCCAAAGCTGGCCCTCGGGAAAATTCCTTTTCGTAGAAATAATCAACACAATATAAAAGCCAATAGTGGCTGAAACTGCACAAAGGGAAAGGTAGACTTGATGGAAATAATTACTAACAAAGAAAAATAATTGCTGAAACAATAATCAATAAAAATCAATAAAGAAAAACGAGCAGTTTGAGGAATCCACTTATCTACTTTGCTTTGTTTTTGAGACAGGGTTTCTCTGTATAATAGCCCTGGCTGTCCTGGAACTCACTCTGTAGACCAGGCTGGCCTTGAAGTCAGAGATTTGCCTGCCTCTGCCTCCTGAGTGCTGGGATTAAAGGTGTGCACCACCATGCTCAGCCTTACTTGTTTTTAGAAAATAGAGAAAAAAGTCTTGGGGCTGGAATGATGGCTCAGTGATTAAAAACACTGCTTGTTCTTCCAGAAGACCTGGGTTCAATTCCTAGAACCTACATCGTAGCTCACAATCGTCTGTAACTCCCATTCCAGATCTGACACCCTCTTCTGACTTCCAAGGGAACCAGGTCCATGTGTGGTGCACATACACATGCAGGGAACAACACTCATAGGCATAATAATAAATAAACAGTTAGAAAAATAAAATCTCATTGTTTTTCTCTTGAGACAGGGTCCATGTAGCACAGGCTGGCCTTGAACTTGCTAGGTAGCTGAAGCTGACCCTGAACTCTGATTCTTTTGTTTCCACTTTCCAACTGCTAGAACCATATACACGTGCTACTACTCCTGGCTTTTATTTTATATTTTCTTCTTCACAGGGAAACCCTGTCTGGAAAAACAAAACAAAAGCAAAAAAGCCGACCAACCAAACAAAAAACCCCAAAGCCTGGGGATAAATTCTCTCCTTCCACCTCTTGGGACAAGGTCTCTCTAGCTTCTGCTAAGGTGCTCATACTCCAGGCGAGGGGCTCAGGAGCTTCTGGGTGGTTTTCCACCTGCCTCCTGAAGGCTCAGATCACAGGTGCTCACCACCCCACATGCTTGCTATGTGGTATGTTCTGGGGATTAAACTTGGGTGTCAGGCTCGCCTAGCTAGTGCCTTTACCCGCTAAGCTATCTCCCCAGCCCAGAAAAATATTTTTTAAGTGCAAATACATTTTATTCATTTCACAGACAATGGTTTGTGAGGTAGAGTGTTGTGGACCCTTCACAATAATTGTGCTCCCTTATGCTCATTTACCCTGTGCACAATGATCTCTGGCCCACAGATTAGAAACCACCAGGATAAGAATTAAGATATAGCCAGGTGGTGGCGGCGGCGGCGGCGGCGGCGGCGGCGCACGCCTTTAATCCCAGCACTCAGGAGGCAGAGCCAGGCAGATCTCTGTGAGTTCGAGGCCAGCCTGGTCTACACAGAGAAACCCTGTCTTGAAAAACCAAAAAAAAAAAAAAAAAAAAAAAAAAAAAAAAAGAAAGAAAGAAAGAAAGAAAGAAAGAAAATAAGATATAAAGAAAACCAGTGTATGTTGAAAATGTACTCTATGGGAGGTATAATTGGCTTGGGCAGGGAGAAAGCGAAGCTGGGTACATGATGTATGCCTGTATTTCCAACACTGGAGAGTAAAGCTTCCGATACAGCCAGTTCCAGTCCAGCCTGGGCTGTATGAGACTTTGGAGCAGGGGGAGAAAACCCAGAAAAAGAAATAATTTGAGAAGAGAAATTGAGAGTTCCTCGCTTGCTTTATGTTTTTTTTTTAAATAAATTATAATTGTGATGGTTAATCTTGCCAATTTGAGATTTAGAATTACTATGGAAAAAAATCTCTAGGCATGTCTGAGGGATTATCTAGATTAGGTTAATTGAGGTAGGAAGACTCACCCTAAATGTGGGCAGTGCCATGGGATGGGGTTCCTAGACTGAATAAAAAGGAGAAGGTACTTTCTGAGCACAAGTATCTCCCTCTCATGTGACCTGTTCCTGATGCCAATCTGCATGACCTGACAACATGACCACTCCAAGGTATGGCTAATCGGAAGGTTTTTTTATTGTCCATATGAGGGAGAGTGCAGCCAGAGGCATCTGGAAGAACCCAGAGCAGAGAGACAAATAGACTGAACATGGCCAGCAGATGACTTGGCCATGAAAGGAGAGAGAGATGGGGAGAGGAAGGGAAAGAGTTGGCCAAGAGGGAGGGAGACAAGAGATGAAATAGTAGGGTCATGAGGGAATGAGAAGCTGTGTGTGGGGGGGAAGCCCATGAACTGGAGAAATTTATGATGGGGGTAAAGAAGAGCCTGGATGCTACTATGGACTCTGGAACAGGTTCTTCTGATACAGAGGGAGCATGGAGGCCAGATGTGCTTAGGTGTGCTAATAGGCAGCACAGATAGTCATCTGTCCTGAGTTTCTTTTGGACCTGACACACATCTTTCCTAATATGAAACTAAGTCAAAATAAACCCTCCCATCCTTGCTGCGGTGGTCTACGCAGAGGCAGGTGGATCTCTGTGAACTGGAGGCCAGCCTGGTCTACAGAGTGATCTGCAGGACAGCCAAGAAACTCTGCCTCAAAAAAAAAAAAAAAAAAAAAAAAAAAAACTCAAAAAACAAAACAAAACAAAAACACAAACCCTGAAAAACAAAACAAAACCCTTTCCTTCCTCCGTAGGCTGCCATTGTCAGGTATTTTGTCTCAGCAAGCAGAGAAGTAACTAACAGTGCATAACCACCGTTTTTAAATAGCGGATCTCCTGAGTTTACAGAAAGACACACAGTCCTAAAGCACCATTCAGGAAACCGGGAACCAAGGAAAGTTTCTAGGTGGGAAAGAGAGCTTGTTGTATTTGGAGATTTTTTTTTTGGAACTAGCAATTCAGGCAATATAAAATAAGAGTGACTAGAAACCTAACAACCCTTTTTCAAAGACAATCACTGATAACATTTTGAAGAATCTCTCTCCTGAAACCGTTATGCATTTTATACCCTTAAACTTCAAATAAATCGAACCTGTCTAATCATGCTGTTTCTGTAATCAGTTCGCCCCTCTGAGAGCAAATTGTGAAGAGCCTTCCATGTCTAAAGACATCTATCAGCATTTTAAATGGCTGCTTAGCACTGCGTTGTATGTAGGCATCACCATTTATTGAATCAGCCTATATTGATGGGTATCTACATCCTCCCCGCCTCCTATTCAACAACCTCCTCTAATAACCTTGGTCATTCCTTCCTAACATTTCCGATCATTTTTGCAAACTAAATATTTATAAGTAACGTAAATGTAAACAAATGTCCTTTTTACATGAGGATTCAAGTTGCAGAATCGTCCTTTAATTTGCAGGGAAGCCAGTGAGGCGGCTGCTGCGTTAATTCTGGAGAGACAGTGACGAGGAGATGGCGAGGGGAGTATAGAATTACAGGTGATGTAGCCCATCTAGGCCCACGCGCTGTGGGCTGGAACAGTCCTTCCCCTTTTCCTCTCTTTCACTTCTTTTTCTTAACATGGAGGAAGGACTGAGAACTGCATGTCCCAGCATTTCGCAAGGACCACACTCCTGGGAACTGTAGTACCGGGTCTGAGAGGGGTCCGGAAGGAGAAGGCTGGGCAGCTGTGTGCGGCATGCTGGGAGGTGTAGTCCCTCCGGCGGAAACGACTTGTTTGTATAGGTTGGAGACGAAGAGAGTTTTTCTTCATGGAGATGAGGCTGCAGAAATATCCGACTTCCCTCTCAAGCCGTCTTTGAGTTTACAAAAGTCTTCCGTGGACGGTCGGCTTCATTCCATTGTCTGTGACCCAAGAGGGTGCGGCCCCAGGACCGGCGCGCGGTTGGAAGATGCAGGCCGCGCAGGGCCGCGGCAGAGCATGCCGGGAGTTGTAGTCCAGGGGCTCTGAGGCTGTGGGACGTGTCGGGACGGCGCGCGGGCTCCTCCTCCCCCGCCCTTCTCAGAGGTCCCCCGCCCCCTCCCTCCGCCTCCTCCTCTCTTGCCTGCAGCCGAGCGTCCCCTTCCCCCACTGTCGGGTTTCTCCGCGGCTACTGCAGAGGATCCAGAGCCGAGTAGCTGAGGAGAAGGAGGAGGAGGAGGCTCCCGTCCCCGCGCGCCATCCACCACCCTACTGGACACGGACGAGGGGACGAGAGCGTCGCCGCTGTAGCCTCCGGAGAAGACAAGGGCACCGTCGCCTCAGCTGCCGCCGCCGCCGCCGCCGCCGCCGCGCCGCCGCGGTTCTCGCTTGCAGCAGCTCTCCGGTGAGGAGACCCCCCGCCCCCCGGCCCGCTCCTGTGGGGCTTGGGCTGGTGGCGCCGGCGAGAAGGAGGGTGGGGGCCGTGGGGCCCCCGCGCCGGCCGCGGGGGAGGGGACCGAGGTGGACCGCGATGGAACGGCGGGCTGGTGGGGGGAGACTTGTCCGAGCGCGGGCTGGGGGTTGGGTGAGGGTGGGACACCAGCAGGTCAAGGGAGGGTAGCGGGGGCGTGGGGGGGGGCGACTTTACATGGAGGGATAACCAGACCTGGGACAGGAGCATGGCGTGTGTGGGGTATCGAGGTGGGATTGGGGATTGTCTTGGGGCGAGGTGGAAGGTGAGACTGGAGTGGGATGTCTTTTAATGGGGGAGGGGACTGGATGAAGGTGATGATTTGGGGTTGGCCTGAAGCAGTTGACAGCTTGAGATCGGAGCTGGGGTGGGGGCTAAGGAGATCTTTTAAATGCGGAGTGGGATCTAAACGTTGGATGGGACTCCGGGGAGTGCTCATTCTGGAAGGTGGGATTTGGGGTGGACCTGGGGAAGGCTGATGGAGCTGGTAGGAGCTGGGGGTGACGGGTTTGGCAGGGGTTGAGACCTAAGCTTGAAGTGGGCTGTTGTCTTCTGGGGATGGTGGAATTTGTGAATACTTAAGGAAATAGCTTGGGTTTGGAGAGGACAGAAGAGGTAGAATTTGGGGTTTCCTTGGGGTCGGCTGCTGGAGGTTGGAATATGGGCTGGGAGGGATGAGACTCCCAACTACAGGGGATGGATGGTAAGCTGACAGGAGGGAGTATTGTAAGTTGGGCCCCAAATCGGAGGGCAGGGATTGAAATTGGGCATGAGAGCACAGTGGAAGAGCATTTAGGGTGAGTTTACAGTCACTGGAGGGAGCAAGGTGGCTCCCCTGGGCCGAAGTTGGAGGCAGAGGGTATGTAAGCCTACCTACTCAGCTGGCCTCGCTGAGAGAATACTGGCAGGTGGTAGCAAGGTTAGGGGATGGTGTCTTAAAGAAAATGTCTCTCTGCCCGTTTTGCAGAAGTAATGTCTGTGATGAGCTGGTTACCTGTGGTGTGGTGGCAGAGGGGGAATTTAAGACATGAAAGACCCAGCGTTTTGGGTACGGTTGTTGGGACAGAGGATGGAGAGAGCCAGGGAACAGTACTGGGAAGAAGTGGGTTGGCTCATTTAGGAAAGGATGTCCTCCAGGGCTCACTAGAGGTTTAGGGGTTAGAACACTTCCATCCATGGTTGCTTTGGTGAGAGACAATAATAATAAGGTCATTAGAAGGGTCTTCCACAGGAGACAGAGCAGGTACATTAAAGATTCTCCTAGGGGATATCCTAGCTGTCAATTTGACCTTTTTGTTTGGTTTATGTTGGTATTGTCTGGAAATAACAGCCCAAGGGTAAAGTTTTGAGAGAACCTTCATTTAAGGTAGAATTAACAGAGAAGGGGGTGTCTTGCAGTTCCTCTGTCATAAAGAGAAACTTGGGGGATGGGGGGACCAACTCTCAATGGAAAGGTGGGAGAAGGTGAAACTGTCTCTGCCTTCTCCTTTCCCCCCTCCCCCTGGTACACTGAAAACTAGTTCTGGAATTTGTAATTTAAATGGACTTTGATGAACTTGAGGTTGGTAGGGTACATTCTTGCTTGAGAACTGATTAATGATATTGAAAAATAGGAAGACTGAATTTATTTTCTAGGCAGGCAAGGTGTGTGTATGCAGAAAGAGGTTAGCAAGCCCCACCTCCTCCCAATAAAACTGATTGCTTGAAGACTCCATTTATTGGTGTCCTGGTTTGCAAGGCAGTTAGGCCCATCATTGTATTGCAGACTGATAATCCTGAGATGAGTCTTGGCATTACCCTTTATGTAAACAGAGAAGACAGGAAATATGGAAATGTAATAAATATTCATTGGCAAGATGGTTTGGTACTGATGGAGTTGTTCATTCTTTTGACATTACTTGTTAAGATTTAAAATAATTGGGCTGTTTGTATAGATTGAAGTTTTTTCTAAAGGAATTCGAGCGATCAGAATTTTGTTAGGTGTAGATAAATGAAGTATATACAACCATATATTACTTTTAAGGGGACGATGTTGATGTAGGCACGTTGCATTAACTACAAACACAACTCCATATATTTCATCAGAAATTTGATTTCAAGCTTACAGATGACTTTATTCTTGTGGTAGAATGCTTGATGGAAGGTGGAGGGGAGTGTAAAGAGAGGGAACAGCTTTAGGGAAGCAGTTTTCTGGGTTTAATTGCATTAACAATGACATGTTAATCTTGAAGTGGCTGTTGATTAGAGCTCAGTGTGAGGGAAAAGGAGGAGAAATGGAAAAAAGGTAAAATTGATACCAGTGGGAATTAAAAAATTTTTTTTGTTAAAGCTTTAGTGTTCAGCTACAAAACAAACAATTTTCCTTGGGTTTCATAATTGAACACATAAAAATGCCCATATAGAGTCTTAATTTTTTTTTTCTTCCCCCAAAATGGGTGGAATGATATAGGGGTAGACATCCTTGGAATTGGAAGTGTAGGGTTTGTTTGTTTGTTTGTTTTTTGGATGCTTTCTGTATTCTCATTAAAAAAAAAAATCAAGCTTAAGCAGTTGCCTGTAATTCAGTGAGAATGTAATCTAACCAATGAGGGCATTTCTTCTTAAAATTTTACTCTGGGGTCCAGACATTGCTTTTGTGAATTTGCTGATGGGCTGTTCATGTTAAAGCCCCAGTTTTTGGAAGCTCAAAAATGGGAGGAGAACTGTCTTGGTGGGTTTGTTTTTCCTGTAGTCATGGTTACCTGTGCAGTAGTGAAGCAGGCAGGGTGAAAAGTGGAGAACTGGTGGAGGGATTGGTAGACAGAAGCCTGGGGGAAATGAAGAGCCGTGACACATGCCTTTAATCCCAGCACTCAGGAGGCAGAGCCAGGCGGATCTCTGTGAGTTTGAGACAAGCCTGGGCTATCAAGTGAGTTCCAGGAAAGGTGCAAAGCTGCACAGAGAAGCCCTGTCTCGAATAAACAAAAACAACAACAACAACAACAAAAAAAAAAAAAAAAACAAATCCCAATTCTGATTCCAGTATTTGAAAGGGGAATGATTTCAGTAAAGTCATAAACCCCCTTTTTCTACTTAGGGGTAATTATTGCACAACATTGTGAATACATTGAAGATCTTGAGTTGTATGTTTAACTGTGGTTAAAATGGCAAAACAAGACATTCATACTTTATGAAGGTTGTCCAAGGAGACAGATGAGTTCATGTCTTAAATACCTTGTGTGTATATAAAATGTATGTTCACTCTTTATTTAATGCCTGCTCAGTGCTAGGGGAGATGGAGAAGAACTAAAAGCAGTTGTCAGGGAGCTCTAGTGTCATGGGAAGGACAGGCTGTTTTCAGGTTAGAGGTGAGGCAAGTGAATGTGTTGGCTAATGTGTAGATTCTGAAGCTCACTACTAGATATGTGACCTTGGGCACAATTCGATTATCTCTAAAGTGAGGATAATAAAATTAACCTCATTTGTTTGGTGGGTTAAACAGAATACGTTAAGAAAGCATTTAACACAATGTGTTATGTAGTGCATATTAAAACAATATTAGTTTTCATTATCATAGAGAGATGGGCAGAAGCTGGAATGGTGAATGGTTATGTTACCCTGCCACTGAATTCTTAGTATTATGGCATTCTTTTGTTTATAAAGTTACTGCTGTATTATTTTGAAACCACAATTAATCTACAGTTTGTATGTTTATAGTTTAGTTACTTTAAGCAGTTCATTAAATGTCAAAAAAAAACGTTAGCTGTTCGCTTCATAATCTAGCAAATAACAACTGCACTGTTAAGAGTAATAAAATGCTTTTTTAAAGGGATACAGTCAATAAGTAGCAGAGTGTGTGTTATTGCCTAGAATTCTGACTCCCCAACCCTGGCCATGTCTTTTTAAATTATGAAATGACTCATATATATAAAAGTGTATTTAACACAAATCCACAATTTAAAGAATAACCAGTCGAGTCAGGCATGGTGGTGCATACCTTTAATCCCAGCACTCTGGGAGGTGGCAGCAGGTAGATCTCTGAGTCTGGGGCCAGCCTGGTTTACAAAGTGAGTTCCAGGACAGCCAGGGCTACACAGAGAAACCCTGTCACAAACCAAACCAAACCAACCCAAGTTGAAGACCTGTGTACTCACTACCTCACTTTATAAAAAGGAGATTTCTAGTGCTTTTGTTACTTAAAGATGGTGTCCTGCTATGTAGCCCAAAAACAATTCTCCTGCCTCAGCCTCCTGAATTCAAGTTACAGGATCAGAGAGGTCTTTGTCTTTGTCACCCTTGCTTCCTGCCTCCACCCCAGATCAAATCTAGGACCTTGAACATGCTAGGCAAAGCTCTCTACCACTGAACTGCATCCCCAGTCAGGGCTTAGTGTTTTAAAGCCTCTTGGGAGGCTGCTCTCCTGCCTGATTAAATCTGTCTTCTTCCTTCTCCCTTAGAAGTAATAACTTTCCTGAATTTTATGTGAACCAACCTTTCCTTTTTTTCCTTTTCTGCCTTACCTTTATTTTTAACTATGAAAAGCTTTATATTTTCTATTGTTAAAATAATACATGTACTTGAAATAAATAGGAAATTACAACAAAGTAAAAAGGCTAAATTAGTGTGCATCCTTACCATTTAATGCCCTATTCCTTCTCTTCCTTCAGATCAGAGCTTCCCACAGGTTATGTACTCAAACACTGAGCCCAGTGCCCAAAAAACTTTCTATTGTGCACGTATACAGACATTAAAGAATATGGGTAGTCTAGGTAGCTAGAGGAAGCAAATTTGTCTGTATGGATGATCAAATTACCCAATCATAGTTGGAAATAGAATGACAAGGTAGTAGTGGTGGAAGTCGTGGATGTGAGCTCTGAAAGAGCACTGTTTTGGAGTCTTCTATTGGCAGGAATTTAGATGTCCTAGGTTCTAATTCTTTGCTATATTAATTTGAAGCTTCTTGTCATGTTTTAGCAAACTGTTTTTTTTTTTTTTTTTTTTTTTTTTATGAGACAGTGTCTCCATTTTAAGTGACATGAACTTGCTGTGTAGTTCTGGCTAGTCTCAAACTTGAGGTCCTCCTGCCTTGGTTGATGTTAGGCAAGTACCACATGCCTGGCTTACTCTACTCTTCTAGTTATGTTTTTATACTTATGCAGATAGGCAGCCTACCTGGTACCTCAGCCCTTACCTGATTGGGTGGGACCATTTCCTATCTGAAAACAGAGTACCACAAATAGGAAATCCTCAGCTGCATATACCAGAAGCTTAGCAACCTGAATGAGGAAATGTTTGTCCAAGAAATTTGTAATCTATATTTATTGATGATCTGTTAGAACTTCACTTTACTTATTTATCAACTTAGGCTCAAGTGATAGAATAACTGAAAATATTTTTAAATTGTAAATGATTATATAAAATGTATCTTCCAAACTGAAATCAGGTACTTACATGTGATAAAAAAGCATGTTAGACTTATTGTCTATCTTAAATGTTCTTCCAGTAGAATGGGGGCATACATGAAGATTATTCCCTAGTTTCTCCCTTGAAATTTAAAGGTTGTTAGTTATAGTGGATTAGAAAAAGGACTAGAGAATTTCTTCCAAGAGAACTTTTGGGGACCCAGTGCCACAGTAAGTGTGCTTGAGAGCTAAAAATGAAAAAAATTAAGGATTTATTATAATACATAAATAAGTGGGAAACATATGTTGTTTTTGCCACTATCCAGACAAATTAGCTACTTCCCTTTTTGTTTTCTGTAACAATTACAGAGAGTAATAGAGTGAGGACTATTTGTACACATTGAGGAGGGTATTAATACTCTTTGGGTTGATACATGAATTAAATAAGGACAAAGTACCTGGAATGTGGATATACATCATTGACATTTAATATAGTAGCCACTACTGTTACTGATATTTTTATTTTACTTGTGAATTGTTTCTCAAGACTGCTCTTTTATTACTCAGTATTTTCTACCTCTTAACTGTTGGGATTGTAAACATGTACACACCATATCCAGATAAAAACTTTCTTTTTTTTTTTTGATGCTGATGATTGAACCCAGGGTGTTTCATGTAAGGCAAGCCCTCTGATGAACTTTATATCCAGACAAAGCTTTCACTGTTCCTTTTTTTTTTTTTTTTAATTTAATTTAATTTTTTGCCCTTCTTGGTTTTCTGTTCAGCAGGGGAAACATTTTTTAAAACATAATTCTTTATTGATTCTTGGGGAATTTTACATCACGCACCTCCATCTGGTTCACTTCCTAGTCCCTCCATATCCACCCCTCACCCTTACATTATGCCACCGCAAATTTATTAAAAACAAAACAAATAAACAAACAAGCAAATAAAAACTACCTCACTCCTCTTTCTTTCCAACACCTCTTTATTCATCCTAGTGGCATTGTTAGCTTCAGTGTGTCACGAGGTATACCCCTCTGTCCAATCAGCCCCATCCGCAAAATGTTCACTGCAGTGAGTCATTGGTCTGGTTCCAGGTCTCTGGCACACACACACACACAGACACACACACAGACACACACACACACACACACACACACACACACACACATACACACACCATCAGCACTGGACCCTCACTGAAACTCCTCTCAGACATCCTGCTGTTGTCATGGAGATCCTGCGGTTATTGTTACACAGGACCAATCCCTCCGTGTACTCCAGCAGGTCATAGATGGGGTAGATGTTAGGGTGGACCAACCCAAGGCCCAGGATGTGTGTCTGGATGGTAGCTGAGCTGGTAGGTTCTAGGCCACAGGGACTGCCCTCTGGGGAAGGGACAGAGACAACAGAGACAGCTCTCCTAGGCCCATGCCATCAGGGCCAGCTCTCCCGTGTTCTATGAGGGCTGGGGCTGTCACTCCCAAGGAGGGGCAGGGCCAGCTATAAGGGGAACTTTTTTTTTTTCTCTTGATACAGGGTTTCACTATGTAACTCTGGCTGTCCTGGAACTCAGTATATAGACCAGGCTGACTTTGAACTCACAGAGATCTGCCTGCCTCTGCTTCTTGAGTGCTGGGATTAAAATTATGGTCACCATACTGGTGAGAATTTTTTTTTTTTTAATAAACTTATTTAGTTAAATGTGTGTGTTCGCATGTGTAGGTGTTGAGTGTGTTTATGTCATGGTGTATTTGTGGCAGTCAGTACAACTTGAGGGAATCTTTCTCTTCTTCCACTTTTTGGGTCTTAAGGATAGAACTCAGGTCATCAGGCCTGATAGGAGCTAGCTAGGAACTTACCACATAGAGCAAGCTGGCCTCAGAGTTGCAGTGTTCCTTCTGCCTCAGCCTCCAAAGTTCTGCTTTTACAGGTGTGTGCCATCATGTCTCTCAGGAAAAAACCTTTTGGAAATGTAAAAATAGCTGACAGTTATGACAAAGTGTTATTTTTGCTTTTTAATGTGTTGATATCTCTCTTTGTATTTATTTATTTTTTTAATCTGCGGTCTATGAGTGTTTATGTTTTTTTAGGGTTGGCTTCCTGGCTCACTAGACTTCTTTGATACTGTGAGTAGTCTTGTCCGTGTGCTATTGACTGTCAGATCTCTTTCTCCAGCTCAGATTCCTTTCCTGAGCTTACACGTACCACTGGCTACTCTCTCTTCCACCTCCATTATAGCCATTCTAATGTCCTGATACTGTATCTCCTGATACTGGACAACTCATATTGCTGTCTACCTCTGACCTCTATCTCTGTACACTTTGTACTCACAGTTAAAATGGTCTCTTCTCTGTTTTGTCCTAACTTAAAGGAATTACCATACCATCCATATGGTTACTCAAGACACAGATCTATGGGGTATGTTCTTGTTACTTTCTCATTTAAATCTCTCCCTTGGCTCCTCACAAAACATATATGGGCATCTATGATCTGTGCCTATGTGCAGTATAGTGTACACTCCTGTGTTATCTCTCATCACTCATAGTACTGACTACCAAGCACGGTGTAGTTGCTGAGCTATATTGATGTTTCATAACTTTGCTTATGATATTTCTCCTTTTGTTCGTCCTTTTGGATTAAATGATATTCCTTAAGAAATCTTTGAGAAAAAAAAAAAAGAAATCTTTGAGAACAGCTAAGGTTGTCATAACAACAAAGTGTCCCTATTTTGTATCCAGAGAACATCTAGTGCATGTCTCTGTTACAGTGCTTGACTGACTTCAGGAAAATTTAAGTCTTTAATTAATATTTATTTATTAATGCTTTATTTTGAGGCAGGTCTCTATTATGTAGCTCTGGGTGTCCTATAACTCACTATATAGAACAGGATGGTCTATAACTCATAGAGATCCTCCTGCCTCTGCCTCCTAGGTGCTGGGATTAGAGGCATGCCTCACCTCATCTGGCCTTTTTATAATTTTTTTAAAATTAGTATAGTTTATATAAGTGTGTGTGTGTGTGTGTGTGTGTGTGTGTGTGTGTGTGTGTTTGTGTTTGTTTATGCCTGCAGAGGTCAGAAAGGAGGTGTTGGATCATCTGGTACTGGTATTTTGGATAGTTGTGAACCACCATGTGGGTGCTAAGAACTGAACCTGAGTCTCATCTATAAGAGCAACAAATGCTCTTAACCATTGAGTGGTCTTTCTAGCCCTCAATTTAATTCTTTTTGTCTTTACTTTCACTTAGTTGTAACTTTTGTGAGGGTAGTGACCTCTTGCCCTTGAAATGTATGAAGTGGTTGGTTGAACTCAATGAGGACAGTTGGTAAAGCAGTAATAAGATGCCTATTGAGGAGTAAGATCAAGTGGTGTTTTAATTAGGGAGAATGGAATTTAGAGCTAGGTGGTGGTGGTGATGGTGATGGTGACTCACACCTTTAATCTTAACACTGGGGAGGCAGAGGCAGGTGAGTTTGAGGCCAGCTTAGTCTATAGAGTAAGTACCAGGATAGCCAGGGCTACACAGTGAAACCCTGTCTCAAACAAAACAAAACAAAAAATTTAGAATTTAATTGGATTAGTAAGTTGTCTGGGTTCTTTCAAAATGTCTGTTTTGTGAGGGTTTTTTTTTTTGTTGTTGTTGTTTTGTTTTTTGAGACAGTTTCATTGAACTTGAAGCTCATGCTATCCTCCCCCAACCCACTCATTGGCTTAGCTAACAGGCTTCTGGGACTGCCTGTCTCCCCAAAGTCCTGCAGTCCTAGGAGTGTGTGGCCGTGCCGGCTTTTATGTGGGTGCATGGCATTTGAACCTAGGTCCTCTTGCTTCCACTTCGATTGTTTTGACCCACTGAGCTTTCTCCCAAACCTTATGCTTTGTTTTTTTTTTCTTAGATATAAACAGTTTTAAGGAAACCTGGGCTGATATTTTTTTTCATAGTAAATGTTAGTCTTTGGCCAATTTGAGATTAGGATCTGAATTTAAATATACATTTTGATCACTTACTTCGAACTTAACAATTTCTGCTGATGTTCATATTTCTTTTCTAACATTGTTTTGTAATTTTGTGTACATTTTAGTTTTCTAACGTGTCTTCATGCCTTAAGTTGATATTAAAAATCCCTATCTGAGGCTGGGTGGTGTGGTGCACGCTTTTAATCGCAGTACTCTGGTGGCAGAGGCAGGCGATCTCTGAATTTGAGGCCAGCCTGGACTACAGAGTGAGATCCAGGACAGGCACCAAAACTACACAGAGAAATAAAATATGTAAGTGTGCTGCTTATACTTCTGCAAAAACTATTAAATTATCACTGGATTTGTAGTACTTACATTGCTTATGTGGCACTATTTCACTTTAAGGATAAAGGGATCAAAACTCAAGAGTAGCTTTTCTTAGGCTTTAGGATAAGTAGGGGCTAAAGGTAGACAAAACAGTCTGTTGAGTATCTGTTGTGGGCAATATGGTAGATGTTTTCTGTCTTCCATATATAGTTTAATCCTCACATTTCTACTGTATAAAGAATTGTGCTGATGTGTTAAAGACTCAAACAGTTTAGGCTATAGGAATTAGGTAGTTTATATTTGTAAGAAAAAAGCTAGTATTGAAAACTTTGTCTTCAATGGGCATGGTATGCATGTATGCATTTAATCCCATCATTCAGGAGGCAGAGGCAGGCAGATCTCTCTGAGTTCCAGGCCAATGAGAGCTACGGAGTAAAACCCTGTCTCAAATAAAACAAAACAACTTGGTCTGCATTGTTCTAAAGCCTTTGGGTGGCATCTGAGAAATCCTTGTCTAGCATGTGTGAAGCCTTGTGTGTGTGATCTCCAATACTGCTGAAAAACAAAACAACCCTAATGAATCCTTTGTTTTTGTTTTTTTTTTCTTCTTTCTTGTTTTTGTTTTTTGAGGCAGGGTCCCTCTGTGTAGACCTGTTTTGGAACTCTCTTTTTAGACCAAACTGGCTTTGATCTGTCTGCCTCTGCCTCTTGAGTGCTGGTATTAAAGATGTGTGCCACCACTGACCGACCGGCTTAATCCTCTGTTCTTTTAAAGCATCCTGGTTTTAAACTGTTATATCAGTAGTCTGAACCTACTTAGATAATGTCTTGGTTTTTCATCAGAATTATCCAAGAAAGTGTTAAAATAAATTCACTCTATCACACTCTGGACCAGTGTTTATGACTTCTTGTAGGTAGACAGTGTGCATAGGTAGGTATTGGTATCTTAGTCTGTCTTGTTGCTGTAACAATCCTTTAGGGTCATTTACAAATAATAGAAATTTCTCAAATTCTCTCTGTCTCTCTGTCTCTCTGTCTCTCTCTCTCTCTCTCTCTCTTTCTTTCTCTCGTATATGTTTGGTTTTTTGAGACAGGGTTTCTCTGTGTAACAGCTCTGGCTGTCCCAGAACTCTCTTTGTAGACCAGGCTGGCCTTGAACTCACAGAGGTCTGCCTGCCTCTGCTTCCCAGGTGCTGGGATTAAAGATGCGCAGCACCACCACCGCTCAGCTATTTCTCAGAATTCTTGAGACTAGGGAGTCTAAGATCATGATGCCAGCATATTTGGCATCTGAAAAGGACTCTTTGTTTTCAAGAAGATTCTTTGTTGTTGTGTCCTCTAGAAGGAACCAGAGCTGGGTCTTCCTTCGGTTGAAGGATCTAAAGAATTGGGTGTAGAAGGCTTTCTTTTTGTTTTGGTTTTTGAGACAGGGTTTCTCTGTGTAGTTTTGGTTCCTGTCCTGGATCTAGCTCTGTAGACCAGGCTGGCCTCGAACTCACAGAGATCCACCTGCCTCTGCCTCCCAAGTGCTGGGATTAAAGGTGTGTGCCACCACCATCAGGCTACAACTATAGTTTCTTTCTTTCTTTTTACTTTTTCTTTTATTTGGTTTTTCTTTCTTTCTATTTTTTTCCTGAGACAGGGTTTCTCTGTGTAGCTTTGCTCCTTTCCTGGAACTCACTCTGTAGCCCAGGCTGGCCTCGAACTCACAGAGATCCACCTGCCTCTGCCTCTGGAGTGCTAGGACTAAAGGTGTGTACCACCACCATCTAGTTTAGGTTAGTTTTTTTTTTTTATGAGGGTTTACTTGGCTTATAGGTGGCTACTTCTGGCTATGTGGTTACATATGTGGGTGGTAATAGTGAGTATGCTTGCTTTCATGAGAAATAGTAAAGTTTTCTGGTATGTTTATCTTTTTTTTTTTTTTTTTTTTTTTTTAAGAGAGGGCTTTATTTTGTTCTAGCCTGCCTGGTTTGGAGCTCACAGAGATCCATCTGCCTCTGTCTCTTGAGTGCTAAGATTAAGGATGATCCACCATGCCCTTCCAGGCTATCTTAAAATTTATTTATTTATTTTTTTTAGGGTGACTGTGTGGTGGTATTGTGTTCCCCAAAATATTGTGTACCTTAATAAACTTATCTGGGGTCAGAGAACAGAAAAGCCACTAGTTAGGCAGTGATAGCACACGCCTTTAATCCTAGCATTCCAGAGGCAGAAATCCATCTGGGATCTCTGAGTTCAAGGCCACATTGGACACAGCCAGGCATGGTGACTCACGCCTTTAATCCCAGGAAGCAAGCCTTTAATCCTAGGGAGTGATGGTAGAAAGCAGAAAGGTATATAAGGCTTGAGGACCAGAAACTAGAGGCATTTGGCTGGTTAAGCATTTGGCTGGTTAAGCATGTGGCTGATTAAGCATTCAGGCTTTTAAGCAGCAGTTCAGCTGAGAGCTATTGGGATGAGGACACAGAAGCTTCCAGTCTGAGGAAACAGGACCAGCTGAGGAATTGGCAAGGTGAGATAGCTGTAGCTTGTTCTGTCTCTCTGATCTACCAGCATTGACCCCGATAACTGGCCTCGGGTTTGATTTTATTAATAAGTACTTTTAAGATTCCTGCTACATGACTGTGTGTGAATTCACTGTAAAGGTCAGGGAATATTTTTTTTTGGGGGGGTTTCTCCTAACATGTGTATCCCCAGAGTCAAACTCAGGTTGCCAGGCTTGACAGCAAGCACCTTTACCTGCCGAGCCATCTTGTAGGTCCCTTTTTTATTTTTTTAAGACATAGTTTCATGTAGCCTAGTTTGGCTTCAAACTTTCTGATCCTCCTGCCTCTGCCTCTCAAGTGCTGGGATTAGAGGCGTGACTCATGGCCCTCTCTCTGGTGACTCTTCTTAATAAGGTGTTAATTTCATCATTAGTGTACGATAAACCTCATTATAAATAATCTAAACCTAACTGTCCCAAAGGCTCCAATTCCAATCTAACTACCATCTTATTGGACTTCAACATCTATTTGAGAGGGGGTTACACAACTCAGTCTGTGGCTCTGAGGGATCTTCTAAAAGGTCAGTGTTTTCTACTGTATAATGTAAAAATCACATTTATTGATATTAACACTGATCTTTTCAGACGAATCCTTTTTCTTTTTCCTTTTCCCTCACCTCTCTCTCTCTCTCTCTCTCTCTCTCTCTCTCTCTCTCTCTCTCTCTCTCTCTCTATCTGTCTGTCTTTTGGTTTTTCGAGACAGGGTTTCTTTAGGTAGTCCTGGCTGGTCTGGAACTTGCTCTGTAGACCAGGTTGGCCTTGAACTCTGAGAGATCTGCCTGCCTCTGCCTTCCCAAATGCTGGGATTAAAGGCATGTGCCAACACTACCAGCAACAAATCTTTTCTAATTTTCTTCAGAAAGTTCCAATTTTATCATGGGCAACAAATACTGACAGTTGTTTTCCTTGAGTGACAGTCTTGTGTTGTTCATTTTTGAAAAAGCGTCTGCCAAACATCCAAGTCTGAGTAATTATGGTTTGTCTGCCAGTTGTTTGTTCAATTGAAAATGGAGTTTTATGAAGAAGAAAAAAAAAAACCAAAAAACCCAAAAAACCCCAGCTAGTTCAGCTTGCAACCCCATTGCATGAATGCTTTAGAGCTTTTGAGTCAGGTCTTTGTTACATAGCAAAAACACTGAATATGTGTGTCTTATCACAAAGGATGAGAAAAGATATGTAGATGAGGATTAAGATTTGAGATTTAGTAAATTAATAATCTTTGTGTCATCAGAAACATTCTTTCAGTGAAACTGAATAGTTTTGTTTGTTTTTGTTTTATTTGTGTGCATTTTTACAGTTGGTTTCATTGTCTCAATTTAATCTAAACTGACATGCTTTTATTTAATGTCTTTCCAGGCTTATTTCTTATTGGGGTATATTAAGGTTTTTGACCTCTGGGTCACAACCCCTTTGGGGGTCATGTATCAGATATTCTGCATATCAGAATGATTTGTAATAGTAGCAAAATTACAGTTATGAAGTAACAATGCAAATAATCTTATGGTTGGGGGGGTCACCAGGACATGAGGAACTGTATTAAAGGGTTGCAGCATTTGGAAGGTTGAGAACCACTGCTGTAGAGGAACAGAACAGTTGAATATATATTAAAAGTGGGTTTCTTAGATTGGCTTACACAATATGCTTTGGGCAGTCCAGCTGTGAATGTCTTTACCCTGGAGAGGTTGAGAATCAACAAAGCTGCCAATCTAGAGCAGGAGGCCTGGAGGACTCCTGGACAGCTACTAGTCTTCAGTCCATTAGACGGCAGAAGAAATGGGGTTCTGACTTCTACCTGCATCTGAGTGATAAGCTTTTGTTTCTATCACCACTGAACATTTCACATCCCTGAATTCCATGTTTTTTCCCCCTGTACTGGTAAAACAAATAATAGTCCTAGGAACTAGGGATGAATTAGATAAAGTACACACTGTTAATTTTAACCAGTTTTTCTTTTTGATGCACTGGATTTATTTAGAGAAGCTTGGTTAAATAATAGAGGTTATAGGAATGGTGCTTCACGTTTATAATCTCAGCACTTGGGAAGCTGAAGCAAGAAGATTGACCATGAGTTTGAGCTAGCCAGGGCTGCAGAGTGAGACCCTATCTCAAAAAAAGAAAAAAGAAAGAAAGAAAAGAAAAGATGAAAGAGGGGGCAAGTTTGTAGTATCTCAGGGATAGAACACTAGGGCCTGTGTTTGATTCTCAGCATGGGGCAGGAGGAGCAGGAGAGTAGAAATTCTATCATTTATTTGATACTGGCACTGATAGTATTTATGTCATTTAAGTTTATTCATCAGAATAATTTTGTAAATGAGTCTGGATCTCAGTTGTTGGATTTACTGGATGTGTGATCTTCAAAATGATTTAATCTTTTTATGACTTTTTCCATTTGTTAGATGAGGATATAGTGGTATTTACATTATGTAGCTGTTGTGAGGATTAAATGAAATAAAGTGGTTACTTCAATGCTTGGTACAGGGCATGATTTCCTGTAAATCATAGTTCCATTAACTGTTGGTGTTTCCTTTGAATTCTCATACCGATGTTCCAATCCCCCATGTGATGGTATTTGGAAATGAGGCCTTTGGGATGTAATTAGATCTTGACTGTAGGATGCTCATGATGGGGTCAGTGTCCTTATAAGAAGACAGACTACTCTCCTGTGTCAGGGTGCAATGAGAAGAGTGCCATCTGGAAGACAGGAAGCACGTCCTCACTAATCAGTGCATCCCTTGGCACCTTGTTTTTGGACTTCCCAGCTTCCAAACTTATAAAAAATAAATGTTAGTAGTATCCAGTTACATATGTAGCCAGACCTAAGACTGGCAACCTGGTTATTATCACTTTCACTTTGATTTTTTTTTAAAAGAAAGGCTGCCCTGGAGCTTACTTTATACACTAGGCTGGCTTCAAACCTTTAGAGATCTGTTGTTTCTGTCTTTTGAGAGTTGTAATTATAGATACGCATTTTGCTCACTTTGACTTTGAGGAACTGGACACAGATTTAGAAATCTTACTAGATCCACTAATAGGAATCAAGTGTAGAATTCATTCCCAAGTTTGTATGATACTAAAAAAAAAAAAAGACCTTTACTTTTTATTCTTTACCAAGTCATATTTTATAACTAACATTACATTTATATGAAAATGTATTTCAAAATGCTATTGTTTAGAACAATACTTGTTACTCTCATTGTAAAATCTTTCTGTCCAGATCTGATTATGTGCTATATTTTTTAATATAAACTAGAAACTAAATTGGTTAAGGAAATAGTTCATTTGCTTGGCATATGTATAATCAGACAAAATTTAAAGGTTGATACTATGTGATGGTCAGTGGTTAGTAAAAAGCAAATGTGGTGTGATTGTGCATGTGTACACATGGTATGTATGTGTGTGTGTTTTCCTTTAAACAGCTTCACTGAGGTAAAACTGATATACAAGAAATTACATAAATTAAATGTAGTTTGGTAAGTTTTGCCATCTGGTTATACCCATGAAACCATCACTACAATTCTTTTTTTTTTTTTTTTTTTTTTTTTTTTTTTTTTTTTTTTCTTTTCTTTCGCTTTCTACTTTGTACCCTGCTCGAACTACAGATCCCTCTCTGCTCCATGCTGTTAAAGCGTGCACCACCCGCTCTATCACTACAATTCTGATGGTGAGCATTCTTATCTCCTCTAAAAGTTTCTTTTCTTTTTCTTTTTTTTTTTTATATTTCTATATATAATTTTAATTGTATGAATGTTATTATAAAAAGAAACTTGCAAGCCCAGACAGTGACAGTGTAAGCTTTTAATCCTAGCATTCAGGAGGCAGAGGCAGAGGAATCTCTACAGGATTGAGGCAAGCCTGGTCTACAGAACTAGTTCCAGGACAGCCAGAGATACACAAAGAAATCTGTAGGAGCCCAGAAACAGAAGTTTCCTAGTGAGATCTGAGTTTGCTTTACCCAGCAGGGCTGCATAAGGGGATGATGGATTGACCATGTGCATGGTTACCAGGTGTTTGGAAGGGTCTGCACTTGGGCTGTGCGGTATGCTTTGATCTAGCAAGGGGAAGGTCTTTTGCTCCTCCCCTTGGCATTGTTTTTTTTTTTTTTTTTTAAAAGATTTATTTATTTATTATGTATACAGTGTTCTATTTGTATGTATCCCTGCAGGCCAGAAGAGGGAGCCAGATCTCATTACAGATGGTTTTCAGCCACCATGTGGGTGCTGGGAATTGAACTCAGGACCTCTGGAAGAACAGCCAGTGTTCTTAACCTCTGAGCCATCTCTCCAGCCTCTCCCCTTGGCATTGTTATAAAAAGCCCTTCTAAAAGTTTCTTGATGGCTCTTTAAAATTATTCCCCTTTGTTCTGCCCCCCAACTCAAGTAGCTGCTGATGTGTTTTCTTTTTCAAAATTAATTTTACATCCCGGCTCCGATTTCTTCTTCCTCTCCAGCTCCTCCCCACACTCCCTAATGTTCCCATCCCCCAATTCACTCTTCAATTTCTGTTTAGGAAAGGGCAGATCTCCTCTGAGTATCAACAAAACATGGCATATGCGGATGTGTTTTCTAATATCACAGATTTAACAGTGGTTTTGAGGTCATACCAGCAAGCATTCAGTCACTTTATCTCTCAGCCTTGGTTTACTTGTAAAGTGAGGATGCTACCACCTGCTAAAAGACCATGAGAATGTTAGGAGAGTGTACACTGAAAAGAGCATGGTGCTCAACATCTAGGAGACCCTCCAGCCCCAGACCAGTATTGCTCTTTCATGTTTTCATTTGGTAGTCCAGAGACACTAAGGGTTTTAGAGCTCTGCCTAGAGCTCATTGTCTTCTGGACCACTTTTTAGTGCTTTTGAAGAGGAAAGTTTAGATTTAGGTAGCTTTGAGGCCCTGTGGGGCTTTCTGGTGCCCCCTCCTTGCCCAGTGTTCCGAATGCTATTTATTATGAACAGATGTTCTTTATAAATAAGCAAGGAACTCCAGTCAGGTATTCGAGTCTTTGAGTCTTTATGCCTAGATGTAAATTTGGTATCATGATAAAGTTTCATAAGCAGTGAGCTTGTAGTCCAAGAGTTCTGTTTCCATTTTGCCCTCAGTAAATTATAAAATCTATGAGCCTGAAGTTATGATCATCATTCACTTTATAAGTTTGTTTTAGAAAGTGAACTTTATAAGTTCATTAGTTCTGCATCTTTCATGACTGCTTTATAGTACTAGAACTTCATGGAAGATTCAGGTTGAATTTAGGTTTAATAGCTCAGAGTTATGTTTTTTTTTTTAATTATTTTTTTATTTTTTTGGTATTTTGAGACAGGGTTTCTCTGTGTAGTTTTGGTACCTGTCCTGGATCTTGCTCTGTAGACCAGGCTGACCTCGAACTCAGAGATCTGCCTGGCTCTGCTTCCCAAGTTATGTTTTAAAAAGTATTTTATTAGGTAGCACTAAGAGGTAGGATAAAGAAAGCAAAAACTTAAAAGAGTGTTTATAATTTTAAAATCAGAGAACCTTCAGCTCAATATTAATTTTAGAAGCTCTGTGACTTTGGGCAAGTGACTATTTCTCTGAGTCTCAAATTCTTGCCTTTCAGTAAGGATGTGTCTGTTCTACCTCAGGGTTGTGAGAAGTAGGAATACTAGCATACAGCAGATGCTAGTGTCATTCCTTCCATTTTCAAAATTGGTATGTTTGTGCATTCAGTGAGTTACATTTGCCTGGCCTCTTCCATGATGTAAATCAGCACAGAGTAGTTGTTTCATAGTCTGCCTCAGGTCATTTGTTTAAGTCTGAAGATACAGTGTGAGGTGTGTGATGCTAACAGTGTAAAGGGATTTGTTTTTCTTAGTTACTAATGGGAAGGGCCTCTGCCATGCTTTTGTACTTTCTCATTAGTTCTCGGTGCTCTAGCTTGAAGTACTTTGTATTGTTGGGAGCCAAGGAAACCGGGGCCATTTTCTTGTCTCTTCTGTGTTTATTTGGGTTGGAGGATTGGAAAGGTTTCCTAGTGAATAGAGTGATTTGCTCAGTTCAGATTCTTCCTCCTGGGCAAGCCCAAGAACTGCCTGCTGAGAGAGAAAACAAAGCAGGGAAAACTGGTGAGTCCTGCATATCAAGCCTTGGATTTTTGAGTGTGGTGGCAGGTGAAGAGCAATTGGTTCTTCATTTCCCCATTCCCCTCTAGAGTGTGTACACCCCAGCACAAAGCAGCTTTAAGATGGAGGTCTGCCTTGTAATTTCCTAGAAATTACTGCTTCTGGTAACAGCTCATTCAGTTTGCACCTCTTTGTGGCAGTGGATGAAACAATAGGGACAATAAAGCCATTTATCTGATAGCTGTAGCCTCAATGGGATGTTTGTTTTAATAATGGTATAATTTGCAGGGCTCATAAATTGTGATTTTATTCTCATGGAAATAACTGCCTGGTGGTATTTGGATTCTCTGGTCTCCTGTTGTGGATAATTTCACTAACATTCTAGCTGACAATTCCCTTTATTCCAGATTGTTCAGGCTGCTTGGGTAATTAGCCCAAAGCAGAGCCAATTTTCTTTAGTTTGGGGCTGGCAGGTGGTTACTAGGTAGCTGGGATCTCCTGAAGAGGGAAGAGGTTTTGCTTAGGGATTCAAGGCAGGTTGATTTTGATTATCGGGATCACCTCCCCCCTCCCCAGCCAGAATATCTGATAGAAACTAAAAATTTAAATCACCCAAATATTTATTTTTCATAATATCAACCAGTCTATTGTATTTGGAGTATTTATTGTATGTTTGTGCTTTAAATTTCAGTTGTGTATTTTGGCTGGGAAAAATCCACAGAGGGCAAGAGATGATTATAGCTACCATGTGCTAGATATTGCCCTAGGTAGTTTACATATATTATCTCTAAATTTTAATGAGAATCCTGAGCAGTAGTAGGTATTGTTTCTATTTTACCTATGCAAAAATACTTGAGGAAGAGAAGAGAAATTTAATTCAGAGAGGTAACTAAATTAAGCTATCCCAGGTAATTAGTGACAGGCATGTTTACCAAATTCAACATTCACGCTAGATTTTCAGTTATAGTGTAAAACGTACCTGATAATACATTCAAGTTTCTAATAAACTCTTAGATAATACAGCAGTTAGCTCAGTAATATACACGAACTAATACTTATTACCAGATATATGTATCTGTTGTTCTTTTTTATCTGATCTTATTTATTTTTATTTTATTTTGGTTTTTAGAGACAGAGTTTCTCTGTGTAACAGCTCTGGCTGTCCTGGAATTCACTCTGTAGACCAAGCTGGCCTTGGACTCACAGAGATCCACCTTCCTCTGCCTCCCGAGGGCTGGGATAAAAGGCATGCGCCACCACAGCCCAGAGTTTTCTATTTTTAAGATTTAAAATGTATTATTATTATTATTATTATTATTACTGTATGTGTGATGTGTGTGTGAGTGCAGCCATGCTCTTGATAAATTACAGTGTGCAAGTCAGAGGACAGCTTTCGGTAGTTGGCTCTTCCCTTCCACCATGACTATCAGGCTTGCTTGACAAGGGCTTTTTACCCCCTGAGCCGTCTCACCACCCCATCATCATCACTTTATTATTATTATTATTATTATTATTATTATTATTATTACAAAGTTTTACTATTCTAGAGCCCAGGGTAACCTTAAGTTCCCATCCTCCTGCCTCCATCTTGCTTTCCTCAATGCTGGAGTGTTAGGATCATCCTTCACTACACCTAGCAAGAATGCTATTCTTTGTTTTCTTTTTTAATTTTTTAATTTGTATATAAGGTGTGTGTGTATGTACTTCTGCATGTGTATAGAGGTCAGGAGTCAACCTTGGTATCTTATCTATTGCTCTTTTGAAACAGGGTATTTCCTTGAACCTGGAGCTCTTTGTTCTAGCTAGGCTAGTTGTTTAGTGACCGTCCCAAGATCCACCTTTCTTTGCACCCTATCACTCTGGAGTTACAGATGGGTGTTGCACCTAGATTTTATATGGGCACTGGGGATCTGAACTCAGGTCCTCATGTCTATGTAGTAAGCACTTTTAACCTCTAAACCACAGCTCCTAGAAATGATGATTTAATAATTTTTTTTCCCCTCCATGTATGTCTACATGAGGGTGTCGGATCCTGTGGAACTGGAGTTACAGACAGTTGTGAGCTGCCATGTGGGTGCTGGGGCCTCTGGGAGAGCAGCCAGTGCTCTTAACTGCTTAGCCACCTCTCTAGCTCCTGTTTAAGAATTCTTAAAAAAAAAAAAAAAAAAAAAAAAAAAAAAGATAAAAAACAATAACCTCTCAAAATTTGGGAAGTAAGGAATCTGGTTTCAAACATCTTGACTCTGCTTAGTAGGCAGTTTTTATTTTGTTTTTTAATTTTACATGTATATGTGCTTATGTATGTATGTGCACCACATGTGTGCAGGTGCCAGAAAAAGACATCATATCTCCCGGAACTGGAGTTATAGGCAGTTTTGAGCCATCTATTATGAGTGGTGGGAAGTGAACTTGAGTCCTCTGGAAGAATGGCAAAAACTGTTCTATCTCTCCAGGCCCTATTAGGTAGTTTTGGATAAGCCTTTTATCTATTGTTGGGTAACAAACTATTAACACTTGAATAAACCTTATATTGTTCATCTGCAAAGTTTGGATAATCCTCACTTTACAGTGGTGATATGGTAACCGTGTTATTTGTATAACACAAGGGCTCAGTAAATGTTGATTTCCATCCTTCTTGACTCACTATTCCAAATGATGCAATGGTAGTGTTTTCATTAAAGAATGGGTGTCTTTTTGTTTGTTTTGCTCTTTTTGGGGGGCCTGCCATCATGCTCCCAAATAAATCACACACAAAGGCTTATTCTTAGTTATGAACACCAGCCCTAGATTGGTTTAGTTTCTAGCCAACCTAAATTATTGCATCTACCTTTTGCCTCGGGGCTTTTCCCCGTTCTTTTACTTACTTCTGTAAATCTTACTCTTACTCTGTGGCTTGCTGTGTAGCCGAGTGGCTGGCCTCTGGAGTTCTCCTCCTTCCTTGGCTCCTCAATCTCTCTCCCAGATTTCTCCCTCTATATATTCTCTCTGCCTGCCAGCCCCGCCTATCCTTTCTCCTGCCTTGCTATTGGCCAGTTCTTTATTAGCCCATCAGGTGTTTTAGATAGGCAAAGTAACACAGCTTCACAGAGTTAAACGAATGCAACATAGACAAAAGTAATACATCTTAAAATAATATTCTACTATATTTCCTCCTTTTTGTCTAAATAAAAATAAAGGTTTTAACTTTAACATAGTAAAACTATATACAACAAAAATAATTAACAAATAGGAATTACATTTACAATATTTTGACCTTGGGTTGGGGATTTAGCTCAGTGTTAGAGTGCTTGCCTAACAAGCGCAAGGCCCTGGGTTTGATCCTCAGCTCCGGAAAAAAAAAATTTTTTTTTTGTCCGTTTGTAGTTAGCATAGTCAGAGAAAATAATACATCATCTAACCTATCTTAGTGAGTCCAAAATTTTATACCTAATTTACTTTCAATCATAACTAAGGAAAACTGCAATTTAGTCTTCAGCTCCATCAAAGACCCAGAAGGATGTAATATTATCTAACAACAGAGACATTTGGCTGCCTGGACAGTCACCCAAAGTTCCTCTGCAACATTGGGGCATCCATCTTCAGCCTACAGGCCTAGAGTGTCTGGCAGACTTTTCTATGAAGCAGGAATTTTGGAATGTCCTGCTTTGTTTTGGCAAAGTTTGTCAGTCACTTTCCTGTGTCCTGCTGAATATCTGATAGATTCTTCTGTGAAACAGGAATTTTGAAGAACTGTCCTGCCTTGTTTTGGCAAAGTTCAGCAGTCCATGTCCTGTGTGTTTGCGTGTCAGTCTGCATAGCACATTGTCAGCAGTCAAAAGGCAAGAACAGTTTCTTTGCCAAGTGGCTAACCTTCTTCAATGCCCATTATCTTCTCTGAAGTAAATTGGTGCTTTCAGGAGCAGATGTGTCTCATTGTCATGAAAACTTTAAATTAACAAAACATTTTAAATGCCATGTTCTATAGATCTTTGAAGTATTTGAAGACCATCTATCTAAGATATATGTATTTAACCTAGAAAACATATCTTACATATCTACAATTTGATTGTTAGAAATGACTAACTACTGACCTATGTTTCTTGATTGTCCTAGATAGTTTATAATAATAGCTTTCAAAAACTAGAATTTTACCTTACATTTGTAAATAAACTGCATAGGTACAATACCTTAAACAAGAATAGAAACATATATACAATATGTTGTAACAAAAATAACCTTAAATTTGTATCAATATACAAAAATCCTTTTAAACAAGAGTAGAGACATATATACAGTATAACAAAAATAACTTTAAATTTGTATCAATATACTATATTCCTCTAAATGATAATAAACATCCATAACCCACCAAATAATCAAAAGCCTCCCACACTCCCCAATTCTTGGGAATGTGGGCATAGTTTTCTCTATATTTCTTCCTGCTGTCTGTGAACAAAGTATCTCTAGGGTCCCAGAGAGAAAATTTTGAGATAATGACCAAGTCCTGGGAAGGCCAGCAGTAACTTTTGCTGATAGATATCACCTATCCTTTCTCCTGCCTTGTTGCTATTGGCCAGTTCTTTATTAAACCATCAGGTGGTTGTACAGAGGCACAGTAACACAACCTGACAGAGTTAAACAAATGCAACATAAGTAAAGGTAGCACACCTTAAAATAATATTCCCCAACAGTGTCTTCTAGGGCCATTCTGTTATGTTTGCATGTTGATACCGTTAAACTAGTAAGAGTTCATTTTTCTCTAGGTGCTTGATTCCATAGTTAGTTAATTTGTTTAAAGGGAATTTAGAAATCTGGTTCACCATCTACTTCCTTGGTCAAGAGACTGAATGGGTATGTGGAAAGGGCAATGGGGTTTGTGATCATATGAACTTGGTTGAAATTCTGGCTTTGTTACTTATTTTGGGTTTCTTGGGTAAACTGACTTCCTCTGAAACTTTGGATAGGGATAATAATAGTTGATTTCCCGTTGAATGTAAAGATCAAATGAGATAACAGGTATAGAAAATGCCTTTTAAATGGAAAAATGCTGGGTAATTTAGGATTATTCTCTGACTTGTAATTTGATCAGTTGTTTAGTTAAAGTTCACTACCAACTATCGTAAGAGGAATATTAAAAATTTTACCTGAACTATGTAAAGGAGACATTTTGATAAATTTTATTATAGTTCTTCGGAATTATTAAAGAAGTCAGAATGAGATCATGAGTAGAGAAAATACTGTGTGAATGTAACTTTGTGGTGAAAGTGAGTGGGGTGGAGTGAGGATACATGTGACTTAGGCCAAGGGAATTTTTAAGGTAGAACTTGGCTCCTGGTATAATCTTGATCCATGGGATAAGGAAGGAGGAGGTTCCCTGTTTAGAAGACCTTCAGATACTAGGTAATGTATGGGGTAGAGAAGGATGGAGTTAACAACTTGTATGTCTAATGAGGAGACTTAAGTTGAAACCCCAGTTTTAAGTCCTTTAGGATCATGTACAGAAGTTACCAGTTACTACACATGATTCCAGCGGTGGCTCTCAGGTGAGACATGTTGGCATATTACATTAAAAAAAAAAAAAAGGTGCAGGTGGTTGGCAATTGGGGCATCTGTTTTCGAAGATTAGAAAGCTTAATTTATGCAGTTATATCCAGGTTATTGCTTCCTGAAAATGGATTCTGTTTACAGTATTTTGGTAATGCAGATGATGCTTTTCCTTAGTGGGATATCAACCCAGATTTTCATCATGTTTAATTATTTATGTTTCTGAATGCTCTAATATATTGGTTAAGGATTTTCCTGTCTGAAGAGGGGCTTCTGGCTTTGGATTTTATTACATGTACACCAGTTTTATTTATTTTTCTTTCAGTGTCATTTTTTTCTTCATTAAATGTGACTGCATTATTATGTTGTCGATTACTGCCTCCTCTATTGAGTATTAGGATGGCCTAACAATTGACTTCGGGGCAGTTTACAAGTCTACATTTTATATGCTTCTGAGAACACATTTAGATTTCTTTCTTTTACTTGTTGTCTTTATACTCATTGTATGAAGGAAGTAGAGTGATTAAAGAAATGAGTTTTCCCAGGCTCCATTTGAATGAATGTGACTTTGTTGTATTAACTTTATGTGTGACAGTGTTTATATTTATACAACTCTTTTTTTTTTTTTTTTTTTTTTGGTTTTTTAAGACAGGGTTTCTTTGTGTATCCTTGGCTATCCTGCTGGAACTTGCTCTGTATACCAGACTGGCCTCAAATTCAAGAGATTTTCCTGCCTCTGCCTCCCGAGTGCTGGGGTTAAAGGCCTGTGCCTCCACTGCCCAGCACAATTCTTTCTTTATAAGGATTTTTATGTTACTTTAGGTTTTACTTATGCCTGTGATTTCAGCATTCAGGTGTTGAGACTAAAGGATCACTGTGAGTTTGAAGGCAGTCTGGGCCATGTATTGAGCTCTGGGCAGACCTGGCTTACAGAGTAAGCTAAGATCCTCTCTCAAAACAACAGCAGCAGCAGCAGCAGCAGCAAAAACCGCTGTTCCCCCAAAATAAAGATTTTTTTTCATTTTACTAACTTGTTTCTTTAAACAGAGCCAATTTTTTTCTTCATCTTTGTATTTATTGTATTCAGCCACAAGCCAACTATGATTACAATGATGCTGGCTGATACAGTGCTGTCTGCCAGGAATTGTGCCAAATAAAGTATTTGTCTTAATCCTTATTATGCACTTTTTTTTTTTTTTTGAGACAAGGTTTCTCTGTGTAGTTTTGGAGCCTGTCCTGGATCTCGCTCTGTAGACCAGGCTGGCCTCGAACTTACTATGCACACTTTATAGAAACTTGAGTTTCAGAAAAAGGAAGTAGTTTGCTCAGTCTTACAGTTAATGAAAGTATATGCAGCAATCTGATTTCAGAGCCTAAATACTTGACCCCTATAATTATATTCTTTTAAGAAACAGTTTATATGAATGTGGGTGTGACAGCATAAACTTGTAATCCCAGAATTTGGGATGCTGAGACAGGAATACTAGCCTGAATTAGAGACCAGCTTGGGCTACATAGAGAGTACCAGCTAGCCAGGGCTACATAGCAAGACCTTATCTTGAAAAAGAAAAAAGGAGCTTACATGATAGATGATACATATAGAATATATTTCCTCCCTCCAATACCCCAACCTTTATTTTCTGAGATAGGTGCTTGCTGTGTAGTTAAGGCTGGTCTTGAATTTATAATCCTTCTACCTCTGCCTTACAAGTGCTGGGCTTACAGGCCTATGCCACCACACTTACTAATTTTATATTTAAAATTTTATTAATATTTATTTTGTGTGTGTGTGACAGACAGACAGACAGACACACACACACACACACAGAGGGAGAGAGAGAGAGAGAGAGAGAGAGAGAGAGAGAGAGAGAGAGAGAGAGAGAGAGAGGAGAGAGAGAGACTGAATCCACATGCCACAGAATTTATGTGGAAGTCAGAAGGCAACTTGCGGGAGTCTGTTCTTCTTCCACCATGGGAGTTGCAGAGATTGAACTCAGGTCATCAGGGGTAGATACCTTGCCTTGTTGAGTCATCTTGCTGCTCATGAAATGTATTTTCTATTTCTTATTATTTTGTATCCATTCTGTAGGTAAGAAAAAGTGAAATGAGGTAATTATACAAAACCCTAAATTCCAGGACTTCTGATTCCAAATCCTATGTTTGTTTTTTTGTTTGTTTTGGTTTTTGTTTGATTGTTTCACCATACTTTTCACTTGTTAGCTAGAGTTTCACATCTGTTTTCTTAGAAATACATCGTACTATTTGTTTATATGGGAAATCAGTTCTTTCATTTAGGTTAACCGAAATAGAGTCAGCCTTTAAACTATCTGGGCCAGCCTAAAGAGAAGGCTCAACAGTTAAGGAACTAACTGCTTCCTCTTTCAGAGGACATGGGTTCAATTCCCAGCATTCATGTAACTCTTTTGTGCCTTTCTTTTTCAAGTTCAAGGCCGAAGTTTCCTGGTAGATTAACTGTGAAAGCTGTCTAAGAGTTAGAAATGCTGAGGGGTTAAAAGGAGAGAAAAGATCAGTGTTCCTAGAAAGAATGGGTGAGTGAAAGAGTTGGTGCTAAGACTAGTGTTACTAGAGAGTGTAGTGCCAAAATGGCTAGTTTACTTTTATAGACCCTGCTTTCTCCTGAAACATTCTTGGTCACTCTTTGCTTGTATGTGAGAATTGCAGTAACCCTAATTATAGTGACACTTAATATTTGAGCTAGTTTAAGACAAATGTCTATAATCTTCATATGAGAGAGGGTTTATATTTCAGCATTTGAAGAAATGCTTGAAGAAACTTTTTGATTGCCTTGTAAAGAAAGTAAGACAGTGGCAAATTATTTTCCAGTATTTTTGTTAACTGCATTTTATTTATTTATTTATTTATTTATTTATTTATTTATTTATTTATTTTTGGTTTTTCGAGACAGGGTTTCTCTGTGTAGCTTTGCGCCTTTCCTGGAGCTCACTTGGTAGCCCAGGCTGGCCTCGAACTCACAGAGATCCGCCTGGCTCTGCCTCCCGAGTGCTGGGATTAAAGGCGTGCGCCACCACCGCCCAGCCGTTAACTGCATTTTAAATGAAGAAACTGAAGTGATAATATATTCTGTGAGTTCTTAGCTGTGTCCCCCACCCCCTTTATAAGATAGGGCACACTGTTTAGTCCTGGCCAGCCTGGTATTTGATATATACCAGGGTAGTCTCCTAATTTAAAGCAGTCCTCCTGCCTCAGGTTACCAGAAGTGCTTAAATTATATGCATGAGCCAATACATCCTACTTGAACTCTTGCTTACTCTCTTAAAATTTTTTTTTTTTTAAATTATGCTGTATACGGATGTGAGTTAAAATGCATGGGTGTACAGTTCCACAGAAGCCAGAGGAGGAAGTCTGACTGCCCCTGGCGTTTGAGTTACAGGTAGTTGTGAGCTTCCTGGCATGTGGAATGGGAACCAAACTTGGGCTCTCAACAAGAGCTCTTAGCCACAGAGCCCTTTCTCTCCAAGTTCATTTTAAAATTAGCATTAAGATAACAGAAAAAATTTGGGGCTGGAGATATGGCTCAGAGGTTAAGAGCACAGGCTGTTTTTCCAGAGGTCCTGAGTTCAATTCCCAGCAACCACATGGTGATTCACAATCATCTGTAATGAGATCTGGTGCCCTCTTCTGACTTGAAGGGATACACGCAAGCAGAACACTGTATATACATAATAAATAAATCTTAAAAAAAAAAGAAAAAATAAATTTATGTTAATGTTTTTACTTTCTTTTTATTTATTCTGTGTCTTTTGCATCATGTATCTTGATCCCATTCATTTCCTTGTCCCTTCGCACCCACTCTCTGCCCCTGCACCCCCCCCAAATAAAACAAAAGATAAAAAAGGGAAAAAATAAATACAATTAAAAAAAAGAAAAATTAAAAGTCTCGTCATGGAAGCGGAAGTGTGACACAGTGAGTCATGCAGTAAACCCCTTTGTCCATACATCTTTACTTGTAAGTGTTCATTGCAGAGTCATTGGTCTGGTTCGAGGCCAATGACTATCAATGCTGGGACCTCACTGGGACTCTTGGATATCCTGTTGTTGCCCTGTGTTGTGGAGATCCTGCAGCTTTGGGTCTGCTGGTCAGGTCCCTTCACATGCTCCAGCAGATCATAGGTGGGGTGATGTTGGGGCAGGCCAATTCATAACCCTGGTTCTGGTTCTGGGCAGCTGCAGAGTTGGTCTACCCACCCGTTCTCTGTCCTTTCCACCAGTTGATCTCTCCAGCATTGTCCAGGCTAATTCACCTCTTGCAGTGATGAGCGAGGGGTGAAGCCAGTTTCTTGCTTTCAGTGTTGGCTCAAATTTATGTCAATTTTTTGAAACAAAGTTTTGTTGTATGGCCCTGACTGGCCAAGATCTCACGTGTAGACCAGGATAGCCTCAAATTTGTGGGAGTCCTCCTACCTCTGCCTTCCAAGTACTAGGATTAAAGGTGTGTGCCACTATGCTTGGCCTTAGAAGATTTTAATCATATGAAAAATTTTACAAACTTTGGAATTTCATAGAACTGGAAAAAATTATCATCTGTTTCACTGCTCTTATAGTACAGACAAGGACAAGTATCCATCTGGTCAAGGTCATACAGTTTAAAACTGAAGAACCTGGGATTAGAATCTAGGTTTCCTTATAGTTATCATAATTTACTCTTTTTCTTTTGGAAATTATTTGCTCACTTTGGTGATGTCAACAGTAGCTAATGCCCCAAGGTGATGTCACATAGTTAAAACCTTAGGCTCAAGTGCTTTGGGTTATCTGTCTTGCATATATATATATATATGTCATGTCCCTTTATTTAAAAAAAATTGTGAGCTTTAATTAGAACATCTCAACAGAATTAAACAGATCAAGGGGTAGTTCCATGAAGAGTCATCTTCCTCATTCTTGAGTAGAAGCCAGTTATACTGATTTAGCTTCTAGGGTCTTTCACATCTGAATACAGTCATGTCAGAGCCCAGCTACTTGCTATTCCGCTGGCTTGTTTAGCACTCTTTTTTTTCATATGACTATAGTTTAAAATATTTGAAAAATTTTAAGCCCTTATTTTATGTTCAGGTAAGTTATCCCTTATCTAAGACTGTCAGCAGTTTTTGTTGTTCCTAGTTGCAGATTTGTTTGTCATTAAGTAATCTGTTTTCTACAAGATCTTATAAAAGTTAGTTGGCTTTTTGTTGTTGTTGATGATGGTGTTTTGCTGTTTTGTTTTGTAGTTTGAGCCAGGGCCTCCTTCTGTACACCTGGCTGGCTTGGGACTTTCTATGTAGATTATACTGGCCTAGAATTAACAGAGATCTGTCTCCCAAGCGCTGGAATTAAAGGCATCATCACCATGCCCGACTCAGAGCTTTGAATCCTTAAGAAGATATTGTGTGCATGCATGTGTGCTCGTATACTCATGAATGCTTTTCTCCTTAATCCTGAAGGCACTATGAATAGCTAGTAGACTTTTAGGGCTCTGAAACATGTCTTGGTTATTTTTCTTAACAGATTTTAAATTTAAATTGTGTGTGTGTCCACGTGCACGTGTGCACATGTGTGTGGGTGTGGGCAGGCATGCCATGATACTCCTGTGGAGGACAAAGAACAACTTTATGGAGTTGGTTCTCTCTTCCCACCTTTACCTGGGTTCTGAAGACTCTGAGCCATCTTATCAGCCTGTTGTTGTTTTTGCTCTTTTCGGGGGCCCACCACCCAGCTCCCAAAGAAAGCATACACAGAGACTTATTATTACTTATCAATGCCTGGCCTTAGCTTGGCTTCTCTCTTGCCAGCTTTTCTTAACTTAAATGATCTCATCCATCTTTTGCCTCTGGTCTTTTCCCAGTCTCTTACTTCTGTAAATCTTACTCTTATTCCATGGCTTGCTGTGTAGCTGGGTGGCTGACCCCTGGAGTCCACCTCCTTCTCTGGCTCCTCCTTCCTCCTGCTCCAGATTTCTCCTTCTATATATTCTTTCTGCCTGCCAGCCCTATCTGTCTCTCTTTCTCCTGCCTTGTTATTGGCCGTTTAGCACTTTATTAGACACTCAGAAGTAGCATTTTTGTTACCAAAATAGTCAGAGGTTCTGCTCCTTGAAACCATCCAGGGGAACATCCATCCTTCTTTCGCATTGTTTTCGTTTGCATGTTCACAGGCAACTTATTAACACATCCACCTTCTAGTCTGTGGGAAGGGAACAGAGGGGCGCATAAAGTTCTCTAAGAAAAGGGAGTGAAGAACTGGTAGTGTAGCTGATTGGTAGAAAACATGGTTAACATCCATTAGTATTTGGGTTCAATTTCTAGGACCTCTTCCCCCTAAAAGAGCCAGAAAGTATGTTCTTCAGTTTTTCTGGCATTTCATTCATTATATTTAGAATTGTGACATACTTAGTTGTAAATACTACTGGAGAATGTAGTTTCTGGCAGAGTTGCTTGTGCCCAGTTAAATCTTGGCAGAGAGTGAGGGTGGGGGAGTGTCTACTTAGAGAGGAAAAATGGATAGTATTAGCAGTCTTCCTGAGTCATTGCTAACAGGCAATGGTTTTATAACTCTTCTTCCTTTCATTATTGTATTTAATTCTCAGCAGAACTGTTGAAGTAGATGTAATAACCATTTTGTCAACTGAGAACTGGATTTGAAGTATTAAACGACTGATTTAAAGTCACAAGGATATCTTAAATCTAAACTCTGTATCTTCTTCTCTAAACCTTCTCTTCATGTTTCTTATCTCAGTGAGACACTTGTTTTCTCACCCAAGCCAAGAGTTTGGGGTTTCTTATCTTCCTATCCTCCTTCGCTAAGCTGACCAGATATTATCACCTTAACATTTCCTCAAATCTGTGCCTTTCTCTATCCTCACAGCTCTTGCTCACTCTTCAGCATCTCTTGTCTGGACAGAAACTTCCATTTTCCTTGGCTGCCAAGATCACCCCTCTCAGCCTAAGCCTGCCAAGTCACTTGCAGTCCCTGGTATTCACCGTTTGCTTTTCCATTGCCAAATCTTTACTCATGTCTTTGTTTCTCTTCAAATGACCCCTGTTCCTCTCTCAGCTAGGCCTTACTTCCTCAGTAAAGCTGTTGCTCTTTTTTCAGGTAAGGTTTGCTGTTTCTCTTCATGCTTCTGTGTTCATACTTGCCATTGGTAATACTTGTTGCACTGTATTGTTAATATGTGCCTCTTTTATCATCAGCACTCAGTTCTCTGATAGAGTGGAGTGCGACAGACTGGTACTTGAATCCCAATCCTGAGTGTTCTTATCATAACAACTCATTCTGTGTTCAGTATGTACATACTTTCAAGAGTTTCTCCCAAAACCAAATTTGGACATCTGATCTTTCAGGAGCTTTTTTCTTTGGCATTCAAGAAGATGTTTGAAGATGACTTTTTGAACCAGTGGGCACTTTTGTGGCATCACTAACTCTTGTCATGTATTTGTATTTAATAAGAATAGTTTCATCAACATCTGTGAGAGTCCATCTCTTTGAAAAGTCCAATTTTGACCTTAGGGTAATCAAACTGGGGAAATTATTTTTCTGATTTTGATTTGGGAGAATATACTTTGTCCTTTTACTCAAATACTGCTAAAACTTGCCTATAATTTAGAAAACAAAGAATTGTTGAATGTGTGGTTTATTTTCACAATTACTTTAAGAGACAAAGCTTTGTTTTAAATTTTGGGTGAAAGGTAGACAAATTAGAAAAAAAAGACATCCCCTTGAGGATGGTTTTATTTTCAGGGTTATTTACAAAGTGCATGAAAATGAAAAAAAGGATAATTTCTGTACATAGAAGGCACTGTTCAGGGAAACTGGTAACATCTCAGTGATGAGTGTAAATTTAGTCTGGCCATTATAATTTTAATCACTGAAGCTCACTTACTGTGGGTTTAAACCATCTGTTTTGGTGTTAATCCTTTAAAACTAAATTGATGGAAGTTAACATGATAAAAGGTAATAAAGGTTGAAATACAACAGTCATTTGGTCTGGTTTACATTTCAACTAATTACATGCAAAGTAAAGTGTCTTGAGAAGGGGAGGAAAAGGAGGAATTAATGCTGTAGTCAACTATTTTGACCTCATCTTGAGCCCAGCACACCTGTCACTGGCTTGTGGAAGTTTCCCTCCATAATTAAGAGCTCCTCGCTCACGTTATTACTTAATTGGGTGCCACAGGAGCATGGTGAAACAGTGGAATCCTCTTAATTGCATACCAGCTTTAAAACAAATCACCAATGTTTAATGTGGTATTGTTTTTATAAGCCTTCTCAGGGAACAGTTTTGATTGTTTCAGGTCCAAAAAAAAAAAAGAGTCTCTGTTTTGGAGCATTGAGAATACTACAGTGTCTAAAAGTAGACTCAAATTTCTGAAACATCTCTCTTTAAAGAGTTAAGGAATGTTTTACAGTTTGGCCAACTGCTTTCCTTTGTTGTAATTTCTATTATAGTTCCCAGATGACTCTGTCAAGCGGACAAAAAAAACTAACCAGCCTATCACTTTTCTAACCTGAAGTTTCCTCACCTGTAAAATGCAGAACATGATTATAATGCATTTAGGGCAGGCTCAGGGGTGCATTTTGTAATCCTAAGACTCCATTCATGAGGCTAAGGCAGAAGGATTGTGAGTTTGAGGCCAACTTTAGAACATAATGAGTTGCCTGCCAGCCTGGGTTATGTATTAAAACCCTTTCTCTCTCTCTGTCTTTTTTTCTCTCTCTGTTTATGTGTGTGTGTGTGTATAGTATAAATATATTCATATATGTATAAATATATGTGCATAGTTATTTGTGACTTAATGAAGTATGTTGTGATAATAGTAATAACTGTAAACAAGTAATGATTGACGATTCTGTGTGAGGCACTGCTCTAAGTCCTTCATCTGATTAATTCATTTCATCCCTAAAATAAGATTTTTTTTTTTTTTTTTTTTTTTTTTTAAAGGCAGGGTCTCACTATGTAGCCCTGGCTGACCTGCAATTTGCTGTGTAGACCAGGCTGGCCTGGAACTTGGAAAGATCCATCTGCCTCTGCTTGCTGAATACTGGCTTTAAAGTGGTGGGTTATACTATACTGTAATAAAATTTTAATCTTTAGATACATAATTTCCAAGTACAAATCATATTTGGATACAAAGGAAATATTAAAATAGTTACCTTTTATCAAACAATTGTAGGAACCATACACATCTATAGCTGCTTTATGTACGTTTTCTCTCATCCATACCAAAGCTCTGCAAGGTTAGTATTACCATTTTATACTTGAGGAAATACAGCCTGAAAGAGATAAAGAAATATGCCCAAATTCACACACATTTGTGAAAGATTGAGTTAGAACTTACTTGATTAATTGGCTGTGCTGGAAATTAAATTTGTGACCTCTGGCATGTTGGGCAAGTGTTTTACCACTGAACTATGTGCCCAGTCCATGTTTGTTTGTTTGTTTGTTTGTTTATTTATTTATTTATTTATTTATTTATTTATTTATTTATTTATTGTTTTTGAGACAGGGTCTTGTTATTTAACCTTGGTTCACAGTATTTTCTGCTTGAACCTCCTGAGTCTTGAGATTACAGGCATGTGCTACAATATCCAGTGTTGGAATCGAAGCCAGTTTTAGCTTTACCTTTTAGGTTTTTGTTGGGTGTAAGGCCAGGAGGATAGAGATAGGCAAACCTGGTAAACTATAAAGAACTGTGCACGATAAGCCAGCTGCTGCCCTTCAAAGAAGAGACAGTGAAGGTGAGATTCATGTATTTAAAAATATGAAATCTATCTTTTTTCATTTACTTGTATGTCCCTTCTTTTCTAGATCAGACTAAGAAATCCTCTTCTATTAGCATGAGTGTATAAGGGCTTCTGGATTCATACTGTTGGTGTTGATGGCACATGGCAGTTCTGAATGCTTCAGCCATGTGCATAATTGGAAATTCATTCATGGCAGCTGCATGTAGCCAGATGGGATTTAAAATTGGCATGTTCATATTAAAAAAAAAACAACCCTAATTTAAAAATGTCAATTTGCAACCTGATGTTGCCATGTTAGAATGTTCCCCAATAAAGAATAGGAAATGTTTCATTAAATGCCTGTTAAACTGTTTACACTTGTTGTACACTGCACAGATGTGCTCATGTGGATGAATTGCTTTTCTAAAATTGTGTACCGTGGAAGAAGAAAAGTGAGCTGTTTTCGTTAGGAATTTGGAATGGCTGTAGAACAAAGGAATGCAGTTAAATTTTTAGTTTATGGAATTGACTTTAACAGTTGGTTTTGTAGTTGTGTTTTCTAATTAAATGGTGGTATTATAGCTTTGAGAGACATAGAGAAAGACTCATTTAAAGTAGACTGTGTTGAAAACTGCATCAGATAGGCCCTGTCTCTTTCCATTTTTTCCAGCAACTTCCTGACTGACCTACTTACTTGTTATCTCACTTCTCCCAAGTATACCTTCTTTATTGCTTTTCTCTGAGCTTTGTTAAGTACATATTTCACCCCTTTTCCCTGCTGCAGATTTTTCTGAGAATTCTTTTGTAATTTGGAAGATAAAATTTACACCCCTTAGTTTACCTTGCAAATTTCTTGCATAATTCAGGCTCTGTCTGCCTCACTGGTCCTAGAACCTAAGCCTTTCTTAAATGTTGTTCCAGACACTTTAAACTAATTGCCACTAACTGTCCAGATCATGTCCTTAAACCTTCAGCCACGATACTGTCTCCATTTGTGACAACTTCCCATTTCTTCTTCATCTCTCACCCTTTTTATTTGTTTAGCTGAGGCTGGCCTTGAACTCCTGATCATTCTACCTCCACTTCCCAAATGTTGGGACTACAGGTGTGAGCTACCATGCTCAACTCTGAGTTGTGATTTTGTTCAAATATCTGAACAATTCCTTTCAGAATCACTTATAATTGAATTATATGCAAAACCTAAAACAACAAATAAGCTACCTTCTTAATCAAATTTCACAGTAACTAGTAGCACTTTGGTTTGGGAGAGGAACTGAATACATGTTTTCTGGTTACTTCTAATGTGGCTCCTACCATTTCCCTCCCCAGTTGGAATGATAGTTCATTTTTACCGTGATTCTGATACTTTGGAAAGCTATAGGGCAAGCAAGAGTTCTCTAGCTGGTGATGTAATGTATGAAACACAAGCACTTATTACAGAAGAAAGGAGTTCAGGTCATCAGACAGAAACTAGGAAGAATTTAAAATGAATGGTTAGCACTACTTACCAAGGTCTTCATCCCTATCATGTGGGTTAAATGGCCCTGATCTATAAGAAAATAAAAAGTAGAAAAGAGTTAAAAAACTCACCCTCTAAAAGGCAATCATCTGATTATGAGCTCTTAAGTTGAAATATAATGTACAAATGTCTAGGGCACAAAATCTGACACCAGCAAGCACGTTTTGTTTTTGTTTAGAACAAGTATTAAAATATTTGTATTACGTTTATTTATTGGGGGTGGGCACATGTGATGGTGGAAGGAGAGAATCAATCCCTAAAAGCTGTCCTCTATGATCTCCATGTGAGTGCACAATAATAAAATAAAAATAAAAGTCCTGCCTATTATTCATTACTAATAACAAAAACAGAATTCTTTATTTTTTTGAGTTTTTTGTTTTTGAGACAGAGTCTCACTATGTACCTCAGTTTTAATATTCTAATAATAGTAATCAGAAAACTTACAAATTCCTGTTTCCTTCTAAATCAAAGATAAGATTATATTATAAACAATGTTTGAGAAGTAGGTTTTTATTATGTCTTGATTCACAAAAAAACAGTAACCTATAAATGCAGTAAGAAGAAATACAACTCTTCATTTTTGTTTTGTTTTGTTTTGTTTTTTGAGACAGGGTTTCTCTGCGTAGCCCTGACTGTCCTGGAACTCATTCTGTAGCCAGGCTGGCCTTGAACTCATAGAGATCCACCTGGCTCTGCCTCCTGAGTGCTGGGATTAAAGGCGTGAGTCACCACCGTCCAGTCTACAACTCTTCATTTTTGTGTTAAGATTTACTTTTATTATTTTTAACTCTGTATGTGTGCCTGTGTGTAAGTATAAATACATGTGTGGGTGTCTGCCAAGGCCAGAAGCATTGGGTCTTCCTGGAGCTAGCATTATAGGCAGTCATGAGCTGCCTGATGTTGGTGCTGGGAATCCAACTCCTCTGCAATATATGCTCTTAACTACTGAGCTATCTTTCTCCCTGGTGTTTGTTCTTTTTTATTGGAGAGGGTGCTTGTTTTGAGATAGGATCTTGTGTTCCCAGTGGCCTCAAAATCATTATGTAACTGAGGACAATATCCTTGAACTTCTGACCCTTCTGACTTCACCTCACAAGCACTAGAATTGCAAGTATAATCATCACATTCCCTAAGAAATACAGCTCTTTTTTGTTTGGTTGGATTTTTGTTTTTGTTTTTGATACAGAGTTTATCTGTGTAGCCCAGGCTACCCTGGAACTCTCTCTGTAGACCAGGCTGCCTGGCAGAAATACAACTCTTTAAGACGCACATATGACAGCCAATTACTCACTCATTTTTTTTAACTTTTTTTTTTTTTTAAAGATTTATTTATTTATTATGTATACAGCATGTATGTCTGCAGGCCAGAAGAAGGCACCAGATCCCATTACAGATGGTTGTTAGCCACTATGTGGTTGCTGGGAATTGAACTCAGGACCTCTGGAAGGGCAGTCGGTGCTCTTAACCCCTGAGCCATCTCTCCAGCCCCTACTCACTCATCTTTTAAGGCTCATAAAACTAACAATTTTTATGTGCATTGGTGTTTTGCCTGCATGTCTATCTGTGTGAGGGTGTATAAGCCCTTAGAACTGGAGTTACAAACAGTTATGAGTTGCCATGTGGGTGCTGGGAATTGAACCCAGGTCCTTTGGAAGAGCAGCTGGTGCTCTTAACCACTGAGCCATCTCTCCAGCCCCAAAGATAACATTTTTATTAAAGCTCTCAACTCTGAGAAGTAATTATAATTGTTTCTTCCTCTTACCCCTGATATAGCTGACTAATCCTAGAGAAAACCCAAAGTATTTTTTCTATCACATTGCTGTCATATTTGTAATGTCAGTGTCAGGGATCAAACCCACATGCTTTAATATGTTACCAGCACAGCTAAACCCTAAGTTCTTCTATTACAGTTAACTGCACTTTCTTACTTATATATCTTACTCTCCACTGATTTGAACTTCTAGATCTGCTTTCCAATACAGTAGCCATTAGCCATGTGTACCTATTTAAATTAACTGAAATGAAATAAATTAACTTTCAGTTTCTGAATCTCATTTCCATATTCCATGTACTAAAGAGGTATACAGTGCAGGTGATTGTCAATCAGATGTCAATCAACACAAATATAGAATATTTTGATCCCTGCAGAAATTTTACAGTGCTATGTCTAGTCTGTATGTTTTCACTGCGGGACAGTATAGGAAGCAGTTTGGCAGGAGCTACACTTAACTCATTTCTGTACCCCAGCATCATCCCATACTAAGTCCCCAGAGTAAATGCTTTTTAGGAATGACACTAGGTAACACAGAGTTTGTTCACACACAACCAGGATTTATTTCCATAAACTAGTGTCTTTCACAGGCTAGAATCAGGGAAAATATGAACTATCATTCCAACTAGAGAGGGAAATGGTAGGAGCTACAATTAGAAGTAACCAGAAAACATGTATTCACTTCCTCTCCCAAACCACAGTGCTGCTATTTTACTGTGAAATTTGATTAAGAAGTACTTTCCAAGAGTACTGTGGCCTTTCCTACTCTTGTCACTTCGTGTTAATTATGGCTTTTACCAAATGTTCACCCGAATATGAATGTGCTTGAGAGAGAATAGAGGAGCAGTCCTAGAACAGCCCTGATGATAAAGAAGGTGGTTTTATGTAGCACATGTTTGTAGGTGGGAGCTAGGCGATGATCAAGAAGAGGGGAGTCCTTTGCTCAAAGCAAACATGAAAACTCCTTAGAATTTCAAAATAGCTACCAGCAACGAGACTGTAGCAGTTACATCTGGCAGTATTGAAATTGAGCTGGTGGAGGCTGGAGTTTTGATAAGACTGGGGTGGGGAGCCTCTTCCTGTGTAATGATCAAGAACTGTCTTTAGAGCCGGGTGGCGCACACCTTTAATCCCAGCAATCAGGAGGCAGAGGCAGGCGGATCCCTGTGAGGCCAGCCTGGGCTACAGAACGAGTTCCAGGACAGGCGCAAAGCTACACAGATAAACCCTGTCTCAGTGCCCCCCCAAAAGAATTGTCTTTAGTTTGCGCTCTCTCTCTCTCTCTCTCTCTCTCTCTCTCTTCTCTCTCTCTCTCTCTCTCTCTCTCTCTCTCCTCTTGGTTTTTGGAGACAGGGTTTCTCTGTGCTCTGTGTACTTTTGGAGATCCACCTGGCTCTGCCTACTGAGTGCTGGGATTAAAGGCTTGTGCCGCCACCACCTGGCTTATTTCTTTATCTTTAAGTGAATTGACTTGGAGCTGAGTTCCAAAGGCAGATAATATAAGAACAGCTTAATTTAGACATGTACATTTATTTTATAAGAATAGTCTTTATGACCTGGGAGTGGTGGCCCAAACCTTTAATCTCAGCACTCTGGGAGGCAGAGGCAGGAGGATCTCTGTGAAGTTGAGGCCAACCTGGTCTACAAAGTGAATTTTAGGACAGCCAGGACTGTTACACCAAATAGTCTTTATGTTTCAACAGTCTTTGTATTCTGCTACATTGAGTATACAGTATGTCCTTTTCAAATATGACTATCTCTAGTTCAAAGCTTAGGTTATCAAGACTGGCCCAGGTAGTTATTTTGTCCAACTTCAATCTATTTTATGAGGTAGTAAAGCACTTGAACTTTGTAGTGCCAGTACCTGAGATTGAATTCAGTTTCTGTTACTATGTGATCTTGAGCTATACACTTGACCCTTCTAGGCTTAGACTTCTCATTTGTAAAAGATTATAGGATTATGGTCATGGGTAGGAAGATCCATGCTCATGGAAAGCATTCAGTAAATGTTAACTGCTGTCATTGTACCTCCTGTCATATTGCTGTACATGGCCAGTTCATTTATTTATAAATTCTCATACAAATAACAAAATTTACCATCTTAATTTAAAAAAAAAATTTATGTGTATGAGAGTGTTTTCTCTGCATGTATGTCTGTGTACCATGTGCATGCAGTGCCTGTGGAGATCAGAAGACAGCATCAGATCCTTTGGAATTGGAGTTGAAGATGATTGCTAACTACCATGTGAGTGCTGGGAACTGAACCTGGTCTTCTGCAAGAGTAATAAGTGCTCTTAACTGCGGAACCATCTCTCTAGCCCCTTAAATATTATGTTTAAATTAATCACAACCAAATTGGCTTTAATAAGATTTTGTTAATTTTAACACGCCAATAGTTGCCACATCTGCATAGTGTCAGCGATGAACCTGACTGGGGTAGCAAGGGAATGAAGCATACTGGCATCAGGTGGTCTGGGCTCTCTGCACGAGGAATTGCAGTTCTCCCAGAAAGCTCAGCCGTTTATTATATGGAGTTGAACAGGGAGGCAGAGTTATTGCACACAGCTGAACAAGGAGGCGGGTTATTGCATACAGATTACAGGAGGTGGGGTTTATGGTGTACAGCTGAATGAATGAGGAAGATTTAGCTAATCCCATTGGAGCTGTCTCTCTTGGGAAGCAGTCTTCAGGCCATAAATACGTTAGGAAAGAGCTATGGTGGACATTTTCTGCATATACTATCAACATTTACACTCAGACTAGAGGAAGGCTTTCCCATTTTCTGAACCTAGACAAGAGAGGACTTTGCCATTTTCCTATGTGTCTGAAGCTTTAGGTTCTTGACATGGGCTGGAGAGATGGCTTAGAGGTTAAGAGCACAGGTTGTTTTTCCAGAAGATCTAAGTTCAGTTCCCAGAATCCACAGGGTAGCTAACAACAGTCTGTAACTCCAGTCCCAGGGATCTCACTTCTCTTGTGCTCTTGTTGGCCACTAAGCACACATACTGTAAACAGACGTACATGCAGACAAAACACTCACACACATAAAGTAAAGATAAAAGGAAATTAAGAAAAATAAATGGAGTTGTAGTGAGTAGAGGGGAAAAAGTCAATGGTCAATGTGTGGGGAAAGGGAGTTACTTGAAAGGGAGGAAACCATCAGCTACCTGGCCTCTACCGGCCTCAAATTTTTGGTATGCAAACTTGCTTTACTCACTTACTATGTAGCCAAGGTTGACTCTGAATTTCTGATTCTCCTATCTTAGCCTCCCAAATGTTGGGAATACAGGTGCTGCTGAGGATAGAACCCAGGGCTTCCTGCATGCTAAGCAAGCACTCTACCAACTGAAGTACATCACCAGCCCCTTGTGTAGAGATCTTAATGAAGAAAAGTCATAGTAGTAGGTTGAGGGGAGAGTGCTTTAGATAAAGTAGGTGCTAAGTATGCCTGGTGTGTCAAGGAGCAAGAAGGGGAAGAATGTCTCGATGTTTATATGCAGAGATCTAAGACTTGCACTTTTTGTTTGTTTTTGAGCCCGGGTTCTGCAGTATAGCCACAGCTATTCTGGTACTTACTATGTAGCTCAGTCTGGACTTAGATTTAAAGTAGTCCTCTTGTCTCAGTTTCTGGAGTTCTGAGATTATGAATGTGGCTTTGAACATTTTTCTTGATCTATGCTTTGGTTATCTCAGAATGATTTCCAAATAACATGTTAATGCTAAAGTTTAAGATTTACTGCAGTTTGGCATATGAAGGAAGATGGTAAATACAAGAAGCAAGGAGAGTTGTAAGGAGTAAGATGAGCTAAGTGGAAGGGAGTTAGGCATAGGATGTTATAGATGATGGCTATGATCTTATATTTTACTCTGAGTAGAAGGCACTGTAAAGTTTTGGAAAGAAGTGAAGTTCTCTGAATTGAACTTAAAGGGGTCATTTGTTTTCTGAAAGAGGGATGGAATGGGCAGATAGGTCTGGAAGATAGGTCTGACTCAGTGATAGATTACACCCCTTCATGTGTGAGACCCTCGGTTGATTTTCAGCACTGGAAGGGGGGTGGAAAAAAGCCAAAAGATGTTATAGAAAGGAGGTGAAAGCAGAGAAAGTACAAAGAACAATAATTTCAAGGTAGGAACTAACCAGGTTTTGAGGAACAGCAAGAAGACCATTGGTAGAACAAGAGGCAGACAAACAAATACATAGAGCTTTGGAGTCATCTAATCTTAGAAGATTTAGTTCTGACTTCCATCGGTTGATCTGGTGTGTGATCTGGACAGAATAGCTACTTTTTTTTTTTTTTAAGATTATTTATTATGTATACAGTGTTCTTCCTGCATGTATGTCTGCAGGTCAGAAGAGGGCAGTAGATCTCATTATAGATGGTTGTGAGCCACCATGTGGTTGCTGGGAATTGAACTCAGGACCTCTGGAAGAGCAGTCAGTGCTCTTAACCTCTGAGCCATCTCTCCAGCCCTAGCTACCTTTTTGAGCTTTAACTTGTCTATAAATGAAGACAATAAAAAGACAGTTGTTTTGTCTTTTTTTGAGAATAAAATAAGAGAACATGTTAAGACACAATGGGATCTAGTATATAACCTTATTAATTAAACCCATATTTATGCCATACCTACTACTACTACTACTACTATTATTATTATTATTATTATTATTATTACTAGTTTTGTTTTGTTTTGTTTTTCAAGACAGGGTTTCTCTATGTAGCCCTGGCTGTCCTGGAACTAGCTCTGCAGAGCAGGCTGTCCTTGAACTCAGAGACTTACCTGCCTGCTTCTACCTCCTGAGTGCTGGGATCAAATGAGAGTGTCACCACCACCCGTCCATACTCACCACTATTGGCAACATTCATTTTACTGTCATCAACTTCATTCTGTTTGATTTTCTTTATTTTAAATTTTGTTTTAGTCAGCAAATTCAAAGAAGATATGTTTTTATTATTTTTAATTATGTATCCTGTATGTCTGTGTGTGGGTATGTGCGTGTGAATGCAAGAGCTCAGGGAGGCCAGAAGTGTCAGATCCCCCTGTAGCTGGAATTTCAGGCAGTTGTGAATAGAACTGAACTTGAGTCCCCTGAAAGAAGTGTGGTAAGTGTCCCCTGCCGCAGCCCCCTCCCACCCCCAGGATTTCTCCATGTAGCTTTGGTGCCTGTCCTGGATCTCACTCCATAGACCAGGCTGGCCTCAGACTCAGAGATCCACCTGGCTCTGCCTCCCAAGTGCTGGGTTTAAAGGTGTGCACCACTGCCACCTAGCTACAGTAAGTGTTTTTAACCACCAGTGTTGTTTTGTGCAAGGGCTGAACTAGCCATTCTCCCTGAGCTCACTTTTAAGGTGTTATAAACAAGAAAGGAAGTGTACTAAAAAGAAAACAATTTAGAAGTTGATGAGTAGGTATAAAAATGAGTGCTTGGGATCCTGGTAATTGCAGCCTCTGATATGTTCATTTATTATGGAAATGAACTGAATGAGCATTTCTGTCATCTTTGCTCATCATTGGATACTAGCTCTACTCAGACACTTCCCAGCCAGACTTCCTGCTGATCCAAAGCTGCTTGCCATAGGAAAATCAAATAGGAGCCAAGTTCTCTATCCTTATAAGACCATCTGCTTTCATAGCTGCAGATGCTGCCCTTAGCAATTGCAACCCAACACAACTGGAATGATTTATTCATCCCCAGGTAACATTTGTGCACCAGCTTTCTAGCAAAGTGGAGTGTCAGCTTTATACATAATGAAGCATCCAGCACAGGTGGTAAGCTGTGCTGTAAAGGATGCTTCTGGCTTAGATATGTTCGATGGACAGGTGGAGATAATTTGTTAGTCCTGAGATACGGCTAGAAGAAGCAAGTGAAACTTGGCAATAAGAACTTCATGTCCAGTTGAGTTTTGAATTCTGGATTGTTTAAGATCACTAATACAACTGATTTTTTATATATTGATACTGAAGATCAAACTTAGAGCCTTGTACATAATAGGAAAGCATGCCTACTAGTTCCCTTTCTCTATGTTTCTGTTTCTCTTTTCCCACACCTCCCATGAGAGAGAGAGAGAGAGAGAGAGAGAGAGAGAGAGAGAGAGAGAGAGAGAGAGAGAGAATGAGAGAATTGCTTCCTAGTCCAGACTGACCTTGAACTCACTGTGATTCTTTGCCTAGGCTACCCTTGTGCTGGAATGACAGGTATAAGAAATTATATCACCCCTTTTTATTGTTTGAATAGTAGGAGTTCATTAGGTAGTTCAGGCTGGCCTCAAAGTTGTTATCTTTCTGCCTAAGCTTAACAAGTACTGGGATTACAGGTATGTGCCACTGTAGGGGTTGGATCCAAAGATTGTTTAAATATATTACTGTGCATTTTAAGAAAGGAAATTAAGACCTAGAGAAGGACAGGGATTTAGTTTGAATTATATAGCCATTTGAAATGTATAGCCAAAACTAGAGCTGTGTGTAACACAAATTCTAAACGGTCTTTTAATGAAAATCCTGGAGCTAGATATTGGGGTAAATGCTGAAAGATCAGAGAGACAAAGACCACATCTTACCTCTAGGACTCCTCAGCCTGAAAAACCTCTAGTTCCTGTCTCCTCACACCTTATATACCTTTCTCTGCCCAGCCATATCACTTCCTGGGATTAAAGATGTGTGTGCTTCCCAAACAAAGGCATGATATCTCAAGTGCTGGGATTAAAGGGGTGTGCCACCACTGCCTGGCTCTGTTTCTCTCTTAGACTGAGCCAATCTCATATAGTCTAGGGTGACTTTGAACTCACAGAGATCCAGACGGATCTCTGCCTCCCGAGTGCTAAGATTAAAGCTGTGTACCACCACTACCAGGCATCTATATTTAATCTAGTGGCTTGTTCTGTTATGTGATCTTCAGGCAAATTTTATTAGTGTACACAACATATCACCACAGCTGTGTATTTCTATTCCAAGCCCAGTACTTGCTTTCCCATATTTTGTTATACAATGTAAAACTTTAAAGCATTATCCAAATAAGAGGTAGCATTTTATCATTATTTTTTGCTTATCTGATAATTTGCTCTGATTACCACAAACAAATCACTTTTGCCCTTTAACCAAATGACAAAGCAAGTTGGTTATTTTTTAATTCAATTTTATTTTTAATTGTATGTATGTGTTTCTGTATATGTATATGTACATGTACGTTTGCATGCCTGATGCTTGTGGAGGCCAGAGGAGAACATTGGGTCCTCTGGAGCTGGAGTTGCAGGTATTGTGAACTCAGGTTCTCTACCAGAGTAGTAAGCACTCTTAACTGCTCAGCTGTCTCTTCACTCTCAAACCTTTCTTATTTGTAAAATGAGGATATTTAATACTCGTTACAAATTGTTTTGAGCACCTGGGCAGTGGTAGCGCACGCCTTTGATCCCTGCACTTGGGAGGCAGAGGCAGATGGATTCCTGTGAATTCTAGGCCAGCCTGGTCTACAGAGTGAGTTCTAGGACAGCCAGGGCTACACAGGGAAACCCTGTCTCAAAAAAACAAAACAAAAATTATTTTGAGTAGTAAATGAAATGAAATACCTGAAAGCTGCTTAGGTCATTTTTTTTTTTTTTTTTTTTTTTTTTTTTTTTTTTTTTGGTTTTTCGAGACAGGGTTTCTCTCTGTAGCTTTGCGCCTTTCCTGGAGCTCACTTGGTAGCCCAGGCTGGCCTCGAACTCACAGAGATCCGCCTGGCTCTGCCTCCCGAGTGCTGGGAGGTCATTTTTATTAATGAGAAGGCACTAAAAAATGCAGATTAATTCAGTTCTGTTCAGCAAATGGTGATTAAACACCTATTTTGTACCAGTTCAGTTTCTAGGCTCTTTTACATTATCTGTTTACCGTGTCACTTTCTTTCTGTATTTTTATTTAATACTGAGGGTCTAACTAGTGTAGTATTTTTCCTTCATGACAAAATCCTTTCATAGTCAAATATCTAACTGGGAGTAGCAGTTACTAAAAAACCTAATCCTTACTTTCAGAATGTTAGTATGAACTTGTAATATCTAAGTATGAATGCAGTTTGGGTCTAGTCTGATTCTTGGCCCTGCTCCTCCTGGATGGTCCTTTTAGAGTTTCTGTTTAGGGGATGAATTTATGACTAGTCTTTTCCCCTCAGAGAGGCATGGCTTGGTTTTCTTTGGAGTGTTTGCTCTTAGTGAATTGCTTCCCCTTCACCTTAGGGTTTAGGCTCTTAACAGGTCATGTGTTTTTCAGACCCACTCTCTTTGTACCAGTAAGGGCAGGCAGGCAGTTTAGAGCAACAACAAAGGCTGTCTGTGGTTCCTGGTGGTTTATAATAATGGAAAGACTGCAGGGATTGCACCTGCTTGTTGGAATTCATTTGTGATTTGTGCCCTCAGAAGGCAGTATTTTACCAGATCCTCTGCTGGGCTGAATAAAGAGGTACAATTGTGGAATGAAAGTCTATCAACATGCAGTTTGACTATTTCAGTTCTTACCAGAATTGGCTGTAGCTCTGAAGAGCTTGTAGGACTTGATGTTGCTGCGCTATTTTTATTTTGTGCCTGTATCTATTGACCTGTCATCCAAATATGGTGCTCCCCCCACCTCCCACCTTCCTTCCTAAAAAAAAGAAAGAAAAAGAAAAAAAAAGGAAAGGAAACATGACTGATCCTAGGTATGGTGGAGAAGGTGTATCGTAGATATGTGGGAGAGCATAGCCAGAGGCAGGGACATCTGAGAAAGTCCAGACTGAGCTGTGAGGAGATGGGGGGGGGGTAGAGAGGGGAGAGGGGGAAATCAGCAGCAGGAGGAGGCCCAAGGAAAGTAGAGGAAAGAGACCAGGTACCAAAATGGTTGGATTATATAGGGAAGGACAGCTGGAGGAAAGGTAGCCCAGCTGGAGAAGTTTAGGGGAGGCGGCTGGGAATGCCCGCCAGAAGGGCTCTATAACAGGTAGGGACTGAGGGATGCAGGGAGAACCTGGCAGCCAGGTCTACTTGGAAATGTGAAATAGGTACCTCAGCCATTTATCCCGAGTTTAAAACTTAATCCATCCATCCTCCTTCCTTCCTCCCTCCTCCCTCCCTTTCTCTCTCTCTCCATCAGAAAGAGTCTTACATTGTCCACCAGGATGACATGGAACTCACTACATATACTATGTAGCTCAGGCTGGTCCTGAACTGTAGTAATTTCCCTGTGTCAGCCTCTCTAGTGTTGGGAGTCATAGGGTGAGCCACTGTGTTCATCCTGTCCTTCATTTTCCTGTTTGGTTCTTTTTCCTGGTTTCTGATCTGATCTGTAAGTGGTTTATTATGTAATATAATCAGCCAACTGTGGTAAGTGGAAATTCAGTATCCTGAGCCTGGATGTCACTGTGGCCCTGGTGGCAGCTTAGGCTACTCAGATCGGCACGGCCCCAGCAGCAGCATGGCCCTTAGACACCAACATGGCCACATCCTTTGTGTCAACGTGGGTCACAGACATTAACAAAGACCTGATTGTGGCAGGATATGGATCCAGACATGGTCCTCAGCAACAGCCTGGGCCCGAATGTCACCATAGCCCCAGGTGGTAGCACAGGCCACTCAGATCAGCATGGACCCAGCAGCATGGCTCTGGTATACCAACATGGACTCAGGTGGCTGATCATACCCTGGGCATCTGCATAGCCTTCAGTAGTTACTGAAGTCATGGACATCAACACAGATCCTGGCTGCTAGGGCCATGGACCCAGACATGGCCCCTGGCAGCAGCTCAGGCTCGGATGTCACATGACCCTGGTTGGCAGTACAGACCACTCAGATCAGCATGGCCCCGACAGCACAGCCCCTGTATACCAACATGGCCACAGGTGGCAGCCGAGACCCCAGGCATCCTTGTGGCTTTTGATGGCAACATGAGTCATCGCTGTCAACACACATCCTGGCTACAGTAATACTGTGGACCCAGATGTGGTCTTAGGCAGCAGCCCAGGCCCGGATGCCACCCTGTCCCCAGGTGGCAAGCAGGCCACCCACATCAGCCTGTTCCTCACTGCCTTCACTTCTTCAGCTCTGCCTCTTTCCACAGCACATGAACCGTTCTGCTTCTCTGTCTCCCCCATTTCTCCACCATATATTTGCTCATCTTAACGGTCTTGTGGATGTCTTCAGCCCTCTGTATACTTTTGTATGGGGAAGTTTGGAGACAGGATCTTGCTCTGTAGTCCAGTCTGGTCTTGAACTTGCAATCCGCCTGCTTCAGTGTCCCAAGTATTGATATCATAGATGTATACCACCACACCTGGGTTGAGCCATAGTTTCCTCTCTGAAAATGAGGCTGTAAACATTACCTTGCCTAAGGTTGTAGTGAGGATCAAATGAGGGAGTAAATACGAGGAGATCAAGTACTACGTCAGTTCTTATTAAATATCCCCTCTAGTTTGCTTCCCATCTCCCTGAGAAGCATATGAGCAGAAATCAGACGTTTATGCAAGTGACTGTGCTAGTTTTACTAGGCCTAAAGGTGGCTAGAATTGACCACATGCATTGGGAATTGGAGGGTAAGGATGCATGCCTTCCTTTGACCAAGACTAAGATTCTGATACAGCAACATAATCCAATCTTTGTCTCAAAGGAGGGCGAGGAGAGGAAAAGAAGGAACTGAAAATAGAGGCTCCAAGATGTTGCTTTCCTCAGAGGACTTATTCCAGTGTTCTAGTAGCTACAGGTTTCCTAGAGATAGAGCATTCTGCTTTCCAGTAGGCTGAGTGGAACCTGGGGTTTGTAAGCGGAAGAACTGACTTGAGAATAGTATATATAATGAAAGATTGTGGCCATCAGCCTTCCCCTTTTATTCCCATCTCCTCATCAGGGTGATTTTTTCCAAGATAAAACCTCCTCTCAGTTTGCTGCTGAAAAGTCCTCTTTGGCTTCCTGTTGCCGTCAGGTTGGAATTCACATTCCCTCCATATAAGGTGTTCCCTGACTTGATCTCCGCCTGTCCTTTCAGCCCCATTTCTCTCTGCTCTTGCCTGAGCTCCAGTGACACTGATTTTTTTTTCTTCAGTTTCTCACTCCTTCCATGCTCATTTCTGTTATGGCCTAGTCTAAGCTTTCTTTTATGCTGTGTGTCCTTGCCTGACAAACTAATACTTTTTTAAAAACCCCTCAGACACTGTGCTTTCTTCTGTGGAGTCCTCTCTGAATTCTAGCCATGAAGTTTTGTGGGATGAGAGCCCTCTCTCCTTAGGACCGTTTAGAAGTTTGAACATTAAAAAAAAAATGTTTTAGCTTTAGTGTCATATTTCCTTCCTTCCTTCTTTTTCTTTCTTTCTTTCTTTCTTCCTTCTTTCTTTCCTTCCTTCTTTCTTTCTTTCTTTCTTTCTTTCTCTCTCTCTCTCTCTCTCTCTCTCTCTCTCTCTCTCTCTCTCTCCCTCCCTCCCTCCCTCCCTCCCTCCCTCCCTCCCTTCCTTCCTTTCTTCCTTTCTTCCTTTCCTCTTTCTTTCTTTCTTTTTTTGTTTGTTTTTTCAAGACAGGCCGCCGCCGCCGCCTGGCCTTTCTTTTTTTTTTTTTTTTTTTTTTTTGGTTTTTCGAGACAGGGTTTCTCTGTGTAGCTTTGCGCCTTTCCTGGAACTCACTTGGTAGCCCAGGCTGGCCTCGAACTCACAGAGATTCGCCTGCCTCTGCCTCCCGAGTGCTGGGATTAAAGGCGTGCGCCACCACCGCCCGGCATGGCCTTTCTTTTTTAAAGATTTATTTTTATTTATTTATGTGTGTATGTGTGTGTGTGTGTGCCTATGTTAGTGTGTGCTTTGCATGTGTGGATGCCTGTGGAGGCCGGAAGAGGGCAGTGAATCCACTGGCCCTGGAATACAGATGGCTGTGAGCTGCCTGATGTGGGTGCTGTGTACTGCATTTGGGTCCTTCTGTTCTTCCTGTTTCCCGAGTGCTAGGATTATAGGCCTACACCACCATGCTGCACCAATAGTAGTTTTTTCCAGATTATTATTTTATTTATACTTGGCTGCTTAAGCAAATGTTTGATGGTAATGTGGAATAATGTATGTCTCCATCTATGCTTTCTTGTGGACTTGGTACCTGATAATAGATGATAAAGTCATTGGGTAGGACATCTGGATTACATAAAGGGACTAAGTTTCATTGGTTATCCTTTCCATTTAAGGATTATGATTTTAGTGAAGCATTTTGAGAAGATTGCTGAGGAAACTAGGTCAAATCAGATATTATTTGTGAAATTAACTATTAATGAGGCAGTGAGAAAGTCAATTCTGCCTTTTTGTGTCCTAAAATTCTAAAGAGGTTAATTACAGGAAGGCCCTGGAGCCATGTTCCCTTGTCTTGGAATCAGCCCTGTCTTAGTGTAATGTACTTTCTCTGTGATGGTGTCTAGATACACAGCAGGCACTACTTGCATTTATTGCTTGAGCCTTTTTATATTATATCCAGAGTTATAGATAGCTAGCTTTATTTTTTTATTTTTTTGTTTTTGTTTTTGTTTTCGCGACACGGTTTCTCTGTGTAGCTTTGAGCCTTTCCTGGAACTCACTTGGTAGCCCAGGCTGGCCTCGAACTCACAGAGATCTGCCTGCCTCTGCCTCCCGAGTGCTGGGATTAAAGGCGTGCGCCACCACCGCCCGGCATGATAGCTGACTTTAAAGTAGTATTTAAGTTGTAACTTTAAGAAGCAACTTTGCAGCCTGGTCTACAGAGTGAGATCCAGGAAAGGCACAAAGCTACACAGAGAAACCCTGTCTCGAAAAAACCAAAAAAAAAAAAAAAAAAAAAAAAAAAAAAGCAACTTTGCTGATCTGCTCCACGGTTATCTGTGATTGACTGACAGTATTGCTTCCGAAATCTGTGCCTTCGAGCCTGCGCCACTCTCCCCCGCCCACTGTGTCACAGCTACACTCCCTGTCTCTTAGTTTTTGAGTTCCTGTCAAACTCTTTTCTGCTTTAGTGCCTTTGTCTTTGTTGTTCCCCCTAAAGGGTTGCTTGCTTGCCTTTCCTCCTCCCACTGCTGTAACTGTTCCTTGGTTATGGCTGGCTTACTTGCTACTGCTTTGGGCTGGCCTTTTTTACGTGACAGTTCTTGAAAAGACGTGCATCTGAGCATTTGTTATAAGCTACAATGACAGGGTATGTAAGTGTGTCTCATCCACACTTTGAGAATATACAGTCTGTGAGGACAAGGTTAATGGTTGAGTAGTGCATGATGGCATTCTCAGGGTCTGTGCTGGCTAGTTTTATGTCAATATCACACAAGCTAGAGTCATTTTGGGAGAGAGAATTTCAAGTGGGAAAATGCCCCCACTAGATTGGCCTCTGGGCAAGCTTGGGGTTTATTTTCTTGATTAATGATTGATGTGGGAAGGTCCAGCTCACTTGGGTGGTGCCCTGGCTGGGCTGGTGGTACTTCAGGGATCCTCTTGTCTCTGCCTCCCTAGTTCTGGGGTTACAGGTGTGCACCACCACATTTAGCTTTCCATGTGGGTGCTGAGGATTAGAACTCAAATCCTTTTGCTTGCACATTAGAACATTTTAACCACCTCCAAAAGAAAATCTTGTACCTATTAGCACTCATTCCTTATTTTGCCCCTCTCCTTGTCCCCGGCAGATATATATATTTTATATATATATATATATTATATATATATTTAAGTGAAGTTGCCTATCTAGACTTGGGAAAGTTATTGAACCTTCTTTTTTGTTTGTTTGTTTTTGAGACAGGGTTTCTCTCTTTAACAGCCCTGGCTGTCCTGGAACTCCATTTGTAGACCAGGCTGGCCTCGAACTCACAAAGATCCACTTGCTTTTGCTTCCTGAGTGCTAGGATTAAAGGCGTGTACCACCACTCCTGGCTTACTGAACCTTCTTATGCTTCATTTTTCTCATTAAAAGAGGAAAGGTGGTAATACTTGACAGATTGTTCAATGTGTAATATGGGGGCGGAGGGGGGTGTTAGGGCATTTAAAGTCTAATATGGTGGCACATGTCTGTGTTCCCAACACTCTGTAGGCTCAGGCAGGAGGAATGGGGTAAGATCAAGCCAGCCTAGGTTACAGATTGAGAGCTCTGCAATCAAAATAATACAATTTTTTTTTAAAAAAAAATCAAGGGTTAGAGTTGTACCTAACAAGTATAAATAATAGGTGTCTGTTCCATGGCTTCTTTACTGTGTTCAGTTATGAACACATCGTTTTGTTCCATCTAGCACATGTGGCACTTTATCCAATTTCCTAAGGCTCCTACCATGTGTCATATTTGGGGGATCTCAATATGGACTAAAACGCTATCCTTGTTCTTTAACTGTTCATAGTCTTGTGAATTATGAAAATATACTAGAAGATGAATTTGTACTCATCTACATCTATAGATAAAGTTAAATGTCATTTATTCTCAGGCCAGTCCTGAAAACAGAACTCTGTGTGTGTGTTGTTCGTGCATGTTTATGTATGTGTTCACATATGATAGGCACAGATATGTGTACAGGTTCATGTGCATGTTTTGCATGTGACTGTAAAGGCCAGAGATTGATGTTGGATGTCTTCTTCTAGTGCTGTTCACCTTATATGTTTAGACAGGGTCCCTCACTTGAACCAAGAGCTTGCCAGTTTGGCTGATCTTGCTCCAGGGAACCCTCTGTCTCTGCCTCCTTGTCTTTGGGATTACAGGTGGGTTGCCAGGCTGACTTGGCATTTACATGGATGCTAGGGATCTGGAGTCTTTGGTCCTCACACTTGTACAGCAAATACTTTTTCCATTGAGCCATCTCCCCAAACCAAAGCAGGGGTTATTAATCACATTATTGTAGATGAAGAAAATAAGACTCGGAGATGCTAAATGACTTGTTGGAGTTACATGTGATAAGTAGTTGATTTGAGATTTGGACCTGAATCTAACTGTTAGCAAAGCCTTATTCTGATGTGTATACATCTGTGCTGTTTCTCTGAAATTTATAAATGTGTTTTACAAAGCAAGCTCTGTTTTTTGTTAAAAGATCTTGAGATTCATTAAATATTTTAAATACTCATCTGACCTGGATCTTATTCTTTTTTTTTTTTATTGCCTTAGTCACAGGGAAAAAAAAAAAATGAAGCCAATTGCTGGTATTGTGGCATATGCTTGTAATCCAGTTTTCAGGAATGGAGGCAAGAGAATCATGAATTCAAGGCTAGCCTGGGTTACACAGTAATTTTCAGGCCTATGGGAACTACACAGACTTTATCTCAGAAACAAGAGCAGAACACAAAATCCTAAGGACAGAGCAGACCCAAGATGGAGCCTTAGCTGGCTTTTGTCCTTTGTCTATGTCACCAGGCTCCTCACTGGTAGCTCTCCTTTTCTGGGCCAGGAGGTTCCTGGCTTCAATTTTTCCAGCTCTCCTTTGAGGGTACATTGTATCTACTGGTCACGGAGTGGCTTCCATTGACTCCTGCAGCTTTTTTCTGGTTCCATTGAATACTTTACCACTCTCTTGACTGGCTTCATGAATGGGATAGTGCTATTTTCTATAGACTCATAGTTGAGAGGGCCTTTACAGGTCCCTGACTCATTTTATATGGGAAGAAAATTGAGGCCTAGTAAAGAGAAACTGTTTATCTAGATCTAACAGGCTCTGTTGCAAAGATGAGACCAGGACCCTGCTTTGACTCATCAGACTGCTGAATCACTGTTTCCTAATCATAAAAGATCATAAGCTCTTAGTGGACAGAGGGACATGTTGTATGTACCTTTCGTCCCTTAGAGAACTTAAGTTATTAGGTAGCCTAGTAGCTCTTAGATTGTTAAGTCTGTTCTTACCTGGGAGTTGGGCTGCTTAGCTTACATAGACTAGGATGGGGTATTGGCAAGGAATGATGGAGCTCAAGTTATTCCCATTTATAACAATGCACATGTATTCTTTCTACAAAGTTGAGTTGTTGTGGGAACCCTTGAAAGCAGAGACTAGTAACTTTGCCCCCCCCCCATAAACTGGGGCATTGTTTTAGATATTTTGTTTGATGAATGTAATATGCAGCTTTGGAATTCTGGGTGTGATGGCACATTCCTTTAGTCTCATCACTGGGAAGGCAAAGGCTGGTTAAAGCTCTGTGAGTTCAAGGCTAAAACTGGTGAATTCTAAGATAGTCAAAGCTGAATAGTGAGTTTTTACTTTTTTATTTATTTTTATTTTTTAACAACTTTATTTATTTGTATTTTATGTGCATTGGTGTTTTGCCTGCACGTGTGTCTGTGTGAGGGTGTCAGATCTTGGAGTTACAGACAGTTGTGAGATGCCATGTGGGTACTGGGAATTGAACCTAGGTCCTCTGGAAGAGCAGTCAGTGCTCTTAACCACTGGGCCATCTCTCCAGCCCTACTTTTTATTTTTTATTTTTTATTTTTTTTTATTTTTTATTTTTTTTGGTTTTTCGAGACAGGGTTTCTCTGTGTAGCTTTGCGCCTTTCCTGGAGCTCACTTGGTAGCCCAGGCTGGCCTCGAACTCACAGCGATCCGCCTGGCTCTGCCTCCCGAGTGCTGGGATTAAAGGCGTGCGCCACCAACGCCCGGCCTACTTTTTATTTTTAATTCTCTTGTCTGTATGGGTATGTACATGTGAGTGCAGGTACCTACAGGACATCTGATCCCCTGGAGCTGTAGTTAGAGGCAGTTGTTAGTCCCCCAATGTGAGTACTAAGAATCAAACATGGCACTTCTGCAAGAATAATACACATTCCTAACCTCTGAACCATTGCTTCAGCACATTTTCCAGTTTCTTGAGGTAAACATTTGGAAAGCATTTGAACAGGCAGTGGTGGTGGATGGGAGGGATACTTAGCTAAGAATGATCTTCTACTTACAGTTAGTGGTTGTTATTTTCTGTTGTGATAGGATGTTTGGCAAGCAACTTTAGGGAGGAAGACTTATTTACTCGTTTATTGTGTTTATCTTTTCAGTCTGTTGTCAGTGACAAGGAAAGCACGGTGGCAGGAGGGGCCCTGAGGTCCCGTGGCAACAGGACTATGAGGCAGTGCTGTTCACATGGCACTGACAGGAAGCAGAGGATGCAGTCTAGAACTGGAGGTGGAGACATCTTCAAAGACCTGTTCCCTGTGACATACTTCCTCTAGGCAGGTCCTTCCTCCTGAAAGCTCCACGGCTTCAAAATAATACCACAAGCTGGGACTGGGTGTTCAGAACATAAGCATGTGAGGGAAAGTAGCATAGATGTGGGTGTTCTTAGCTATTTCCAGGTATTTGTTCACAAGTGATAAGATTTTTCACAGATTTCCTTCCTACACACTTAATACTCAAGTCTGTAGTCAGCCTGTTCCTGAGGTCTGATCTCAGCTCTGCTCTTTGATTTGTTTATGAGCACGGATAAGCTTCTTTCCCAGTTAAGTCCCTCATTCCTGTATCTACAACAATAATAATAATGTTGGACTGGATTATTCATTGTTCTTCTGTTTCTGTATATGGGGTACAGGTGAACCTTTTTTGACGCTTGCATATCATTGATTATAACACACTGAGACAGTCATCGGTGGCTGCACAAATCGCTTATTGGCATATGAGGCTGTGCCCATTAATAATATGACTTTTTGTGTGGTGGGATATTTGTACACTATGTGAAAATGTATTTCTGTGCTGATTGGTGTAATAAAAAGCTGAATGGCCAATAGCTAGGCAAGAGTATAGGTGGGATTTCTGGGGAGAGGAAGGAAGAGGAGATTAATTGAGGCACAAGAGAGACAAGAACGAGACATGGAGGGAGTCGGACATACAGAATGAAAAAAAGGTAAAAAGCCACATGGTAAAACATACATTAATAAAACCAAATTAATTTAAGTTATAAGAGCCTAAGCTAAGGACAAGCCTAAGCTAAGGTAGTGCTTTCATAATTAATATTAAGTCTCCATGTCATTATTTGTGATCTGGTGGCCCAAAGAAAGTCCATCTACGTTTTTGAATATTTTTTCCCATTTTATGTTTTCTAGAGAGTTCATGTATGGTGATATTTTATTTTTACTAAAATGTGATTTTATTTGTATGTTAATAAGTAAAGTTGCCTGGGGGTCAGGGCTAATAGCAAACCATAGCAGAAGCTGGGTGGTGCTATTCAGCTGCATAAAGCAAACCATAGCAGAAGCTGGGTGGTGGTGGTGTGCACCTTTAATCTCAGCACTTGGGAGGCAGAGCTAGGCAGATCTCTGTGTGTTCAAGGATACAGCCAGCCTGGAGACACACGCCTTTAATCTCAATACCAACCATAGAAGACCTGGAGGTCTGTATAGATGGGCAGTGACGAGGAGGTCATGTGGTTGGGTTTACAACCAATGAGAAGACACAACAGAATGTCTATAAAAAGATACACAGGATGTAGGTCTCTTGGCTGAAGAGGACAACAGCAGCAGTGAAGGGAAAGGTTTTTAGTTCTTAGCTCTGACCTCTTGGGCTATCATCTCTGCATTGGCTCTGTGTTTCTTATTTAACAAGACGGTTACATCTACATTCATGTTTTGTTTTGTTTTGAGACAGGGTTTCTTTATGTAGCTTTGGTTGTCCTGGAACTTGCTGTGTAGACCAAGCTGGCCTTGAATTCCCAGAAATCTTTGTGGTAGAGTGCCAGTGTTTGTTAGTATAGGTAAAACAGACACAGAGATTTGTTGTTGTTTGGTTGGTTTGGTTTTCTTTGAGACAGTGTCTCACTCTATATCTCTGCCTGACCCAGATCATGCAAATAGACCAGTTTGACTTCAGATTCACAGAGATCTGCCTGCTTCTGACTCCTGAGTGCTGGCTTTAAAGGCATGAGCCACTACATCTGGTTTACAGGGGAAATGTTTTTAAAAGTATTTCTAATCACTGACTTATTTAAAGATAAGTGAGGGTATGAAGTGTTTTGGTGAGTTTTTTGTTAACTTGACACAAGCTGGAGTCATCAGACTCAATTAGGAAAATACCTCTATAAGATTGGGTAGTATGCAGGCCTATGAGGCATTTTCTTAGTTAGTAATTGATGTGGGAAGCTTATGAAGGACACTCTAGGCAGGTGGTCCTGGCTTCTATAAGAAGGCAGGCTGAGCAAGCCCTGAAGAGCAAGCTAGTAAGTAGCCCCCCTCCATGGCCTCTGCATCAGCTCCTGCCTCCAGGTTCCTGCTCTGCTTGAGTTCCTGTCTAGACTTCCTTCTTGATGAACAGTGATATGGAAGTGTAAGCCAAACAAATGCTTTCTTCCCCAATTTGCTTTTGGTCATGGTGTTTCTGATGGTTTTAAAAATGGTAAGTGGTGCTGGTTACCGGCACTGGTTAGGAGCCACGACAAAACCCAGTATCAAAGCTTTATGGGGCTGGGGGGCAGAAGAACCAGGCCTGGGGGAGACAAAAGTTGCAGAGAGGGAGAGAGAGGGGGGTGGGGTGGGGAACAGAACAGAGAGATGGGGGTGGGGTCTGTGCCTGCCTCGTGCACATGTGCAGGCGGGCTTACGAGCTATGCCACACATGCACAGATTGCATGACCACACCACGTGGTAACACAATCACCAGCGTGCACTGTGAGAAACAAGACCCCTTGTGGTCATGCAGCTGGAGCGCTGGAGAATCCCAACAATTTCATTATAGCGATGGTAACCTAAACTAAGACATGGAGGTTTTGTTTTTTCCTTTTCCTTCTTCTTTAGATCCTATGTACTAACATTAATCACAACAGGTTCAGTAGAGTGAAGCTAACTTTTGATCATAGCTGCCCCACAGTGCACCTTCAGCAGAGCTTTTCTCCTCAAAGGCTTGGTTGGAAGCAGTGGCCTTCATTTATGATGTATAATTTATTTATCCTTCCTGGTATTTGAGGCTTGTTGACTTTGATAAAAACCTGTGTTCTGTGCTCAACCTGTAGAGGTCTTGGAGTAGAACTATTTAGTGAGTGGAGGGTGACAGTACATGTGAAAGTGGGCGGATGGGCTAATGGCCTGTATGTTGAATCGTTTCAGTTAACCCATTAACCCAGCTTGTGTAGTCATTTTGAACTTAGATCTCAGTGATAAGAAGGGAAGTTTATGTGAAAAGAGGCTCTTGGTCTTTCACTGAAGGGAGGAATTGATTTTAAACAGGATCCTGTAATGGGGGTGGGGGGGGGATGATGGACTCTGACAGGCCTGGATTTTACTTTAAGAAAAATCAAATTTTTTAAAAAAATTTAATTTATTTTTATGTGTATGGATTCCCCCCTCCCTCCCTCCTCCCCTCTCTCCATCCTTTCCTTCCCGACAGAACCTTATTGTGTAGTCTTTGCTGGCTTTGACAGCTAGATATTGTCCTAAGAGACAGCAGATTTCAGTCAGAGTAAGGAAGTAAAGGGACAGTCAGAAGTGACTGAAGTTCAGATAATATCCCTATCAAAGAGAGAGGAGGCTTTTCCTGACCTGATTTGATCATTCACATTGATCTTGCCCGCTAATTACCAATGGCTCATCTGTTTGGATAATTAAAATTCGTTAGTAAACGCTAAAAACATTCCTACTTTGAAATAGGAAATGTTTGTGGATGTGTTATACATAACACCCAGGCAGATGCAGACTTTTTTATTGTTATTGTTCATTTGTTTTTTTTTTTTGAGACAGGCTTCCTCTGTGTAGCCCTGGCTTTCCTGGAACTCACTCTGTAGACTAGACTGGCCTCAAACTCAGATCCGAAGTGGCCTCCTGAATGCTGGGATTAAAGGCATGTGCCACCACCACCTGGCCAGATGAGACTTTTTATCCTTAAAGAAAATGTATTTTTTTAATTTTATGATTTAATTTTACATATCAGCCATGGATTCCCCTGTCCTCCCCTCTCCCGCCCCCCGAAAATGTATTTTTTTATTTTTTAGTTTTTGAGACAGGATTTCTCTGTGTAACAGCTCTGGCTGTCCTGGAATTTGTTCTGTAGATCAGACTGACATTGAACTCACAGAGATCCTCCTGCCTCTGCCTCCCAAGTGCTGTGTTTAAAGATATGTGCCAACCACTACCCGGCTCAAATTGTGTTTTTTTTTTGTTTTGTTTTTTTTTTCTTTTTTCTTTTTTCTTCAAGACAGGGTTTCTCTGTGTAGCTTTGCGTCTTTCCTGGATCTTGCTCTGTAGACCAGGCTGGCCTCGAACTCACAAAGATCCACCTGCCTCTGCCTCCCTAGTGATGGGATTAAAGGCGTGCGCCACCACCGGCCCGGCTACCACATTGTCTTTTTTTTTTATTGAAGGTCATTTTGCTTCCTAATGAACATGTAATTTATTTTCATAATAGCAGGATGTTCCATCTAAATGATTTGTTTACAAGTATTATTACATTTGCCAAATCAATCTAGAATTCTCAAGGACACTAGGAGGGGAAAAAAACCCTTTAGTGAGCTCCCACTTTAACTTGAAAGTTAATAAATAATGATCACCTTTATAATTTATGATTGTCTTTAACAGAAAATAGAAGTCTAGCCGGGCAGTGGTGGCGCACGCCTTTAATCCCAGCACTTGGGAGGCAGAGGCAGGCGGATCTCTGTGAGTTTGAGGCCAGCCTGGGCTACCAAGTGAGTTCCAGGAAAGGCTCAAAGCTACATAGAGAAACCCTGTCTCGAAAAACAAACAAACAAACAAACAAACAAACAAACAAACAAAAAAAGAAAATAGAAGTCTAACAGATAGTTATTAAAAACCAGTGTTTTAGCTGGGTGTGGTGGCACATGGCTGTAATTATAGGAGGATAGTAGATTTGAGGATACCAAGATCCTGTCTCAACCCTCTAGCTTAAATTTTTTGTGCTACAACATGGGTAAACAATGGAGATGTCATGCTAAATAAAGTAAGCCGGTCACATAAGGATAAATATTACAAAGGTTAAATACTGTATGATTCTTGTATGACATTACTAGAATAGCTGAATTCACGCACACTGAAAGTTGAATTGTGGTTACCTGGGACTAGGTAAAGAGGGGATGATGGGAAGTTAAGTATTTAATGGGTTTAAAGAGTCATGTTGGCAAGATGACTTTTGGAGATGGATGATGATAATGACTATACAACCATCCAATATACTTAATGCTACTGAACTGATTACTGTTTTTCTTTTCCTTTTTGTATTGGGGATCCAATTCAGGGCCTTGTGCGTGCTAGGGAGGGGCTTTCCACAAAGCTACATTCCCAGTCCTTCTGAGCCATCTACTAGTTTAATTGACTGGATGTGGTGGCATATGCTTTGGGAAGCTGAGCAGGAAGATCCTGAGTTTGAAGACAGTTTAAGTAACATAGCAAGGCCTCAATAAAACAAAAATAAAATAATATGGTTTAAATTGTAACTTGTGTGCATTTTATCATTAAAAAATCCACAAGTGAACATAAAACAAGCAAAATCTCCTAGTGTTTTGAGTAGTTCAGTACCCCTAAACTTTGGTCAGCTTTACTCACATAATATTATAAAAAGGAGCCACTTTCCTCCGACACTTGCATTTGTGTAGGGTAAATAAAAAAGAGATAGTGTTAGACCAGGGACAGTGGTACGTGTGTAGACCAACATGTTCTACACCACCATGGCCATACATGTGGAGGCTCACAAGAAGGGAGCCTTTGAAGAATAGAGGTGGTTTTTGTTGTTGTCGTTTTATGAAGTAGTATAGTTCCTCTAGCAGAGACCTCTTCTCTTTTATTAGCGCTCAGCGGCAAAATAAGAGATCTTTACTGTTGGCTTGTTCATGAGGTCTGGTTTTACTTTAAACTATCAGTAGAAATCTTTAAAAAAGTGAATTTTGCTGGTAAGATGAATCAACAGGTATAGTCTTGTTTCAAAAGCCTAATGGCCCAAGTTTAATGTAAAAGTGAAAGGAAGGACCCGACTCCACAAATGTCCCAAATCTCCCCGGGCACACTGTCACATATGTGCTCCTCACCCCTCCATCTAACACAGAATTTTTAAAATGTAAAGAGACTAATTATACCATCTCTAGTTTTACTGGTTGTATTTTATATGAGTATCATTTTTCTTAAAGGGAATTCACTTTTTAAATACACTTATTCTGGACTGACGAGGTGCTTAGTGGTAAAATGCTGGTTATATGCAAGCATGAGGACTGGAGTGGGCCCCTTCATAAGCTGTGTTATAAAGCTGGGCCATCACATCCAGGCAGTGGTGGCGCACACCTTTAATCTTAGCACTTATGAGGCAGAGGCAAGCAGATCTCTGAGTTCAAAGCCACCCTGGTCTACAGACAGCCAGGGCTATGTAGAGAGAAACCCTGCCTCAAAAAACCAGAAAAAAAAAAGCTGGACCATCATGGGGAGGCAGAGATGAGGTGGCAGCTTACAGTTTCAGAGGTTTAGTCCATTATCATCACGGTGGGGAGCATGGCTCTGTACAGGCAGGCATGGTGCTGGAGAAGGAGCTGCTACATCTTGATCTAACTAAACTACAGTGTTAACTAAACTAGCCGGAATTGGTCATGGAGAGACCACGCCTTAATAAATAAAGTGGAGCGTGATCTAAGAAGACTCAGATTGTTGATTTTTGCACTTGCACACACATAGATAAATTGTGCCCTCCACATGAGCACACAGGCAGGCACATTATATATGCATACACATGCCAACAATATTAAACTACCTAATCTAGCCAGGTAGCCAGGTGTGGTAGCACATGCCTACCATCAGCACTGGGTAGGCCAAGGGAGGAAAATCCTGAATTTTTAAGGCCTGGGCTATATAATGAGATCTGATCATAAATTAGCAAATAGTGAGATCCTATCATAAGTAAGCATGATCACTTGGGTGTGGTGGCACATGCCTGAAATCTTTCTACTTAGTTACTTAGGCAGAGGCAGGGGAATCATGAGTTTGACACCAAATTGAACATGAAAAGACCCTGTCTCAACAGAAATATGTAATAGGATCTAAAATAAATAGCAGTGAAGGAAAAACAAAGGTGATGAACTAAATGAAGCCAGGATAAATTTAGTACCTGTTCTTGTCCATTACTGAGGATTAGAAGCAATCCAACTCAGTTTCCTAGTGACTAGAGCAAGAGTTGGCTCAAGGTTCAGATGTGTCCATCATGTACTTTGCTGTTCATTCAATTGATAGTTTATGTGTATGTCTGAGTTGCAAAACAGCATAATGTTATGTATTTGAGTACCTAGCTTTCTACCATGTGGGCCCTTAAATGAACTCTTTATTTTTTAAAAATTATCTGCAAAAAGATCATTATTAACTCTTGTGTTTGCCTTACAAACTCAAAATGCTGCACTATAGAAGCTTTTCTTGATCCTTCCACTAAGGAAAATGACATCTGAGTTACAAGCACTATGCTGTATTACAGAAACTGTAATATAGTCTTACTTAAGTACGTGTTTCCTCAATGAAAGATGAACTCTTAAACAAAAGAACCATCACATAGTAAATCCCAAGTGTTTCTGTGCCATTTAAACTTTTTTTGTTGACTTCGTGTGTGAATGTGCACACTATGATGCATGTGTGAAGGTCAGAATACATCGTTTTGGAATTGGTTTTCTTCTTACACCATATGGGTTCCTGGGATCAAAGTCACCTTGTCAGATTTGGCAGCCCTGCCTTTACCTGCTGAGGCATCTTGCCAGTCTGTCTTTGTTCTAATGATTAATTAACTCTGTATTTAGAGAGGCTCTCTATGAAATTTGTTCATACTTTAAAAAAAGCCAAAACCCCACATTTTGTGTTGTTTGCAAAAGTATTTGCTAGATAAACAATTAGTTGTGTCCCCTTCCCCCGTGTGTTTGGGGTTGGGGGAGAGAGAGATACATATGCCCACGCATGTGTATGGAGACCAGAAGTATGCTGATCTGTCACTCTCCCCTTTATTCTTTTGAGACAGCTTTTCTCACTGAGCCTGGAACTAGACTGGTGGCCAGCAAGTCCTGCTGATCCTCTTGTCTCTGCACGTACCCATGTCTGTAGCATTGGGTTTATAGACGGGTGTGTGGCCATGCCCAGGTTTTTATTTGGTTTGTACGATCAGACTCAGGTCCTCATGCTTGCATCTTTTCATCTTTCCAGCCCTTGTTGTGTTTTCGATGAGCTAAAAAGCCATTTTTTAAGTTACCTTAATGGGCTAAGTGCTGTGGTGGTTGGAATTTGACATTTTGCAGATGAGCATCTTCTTTATAGTCAGGCACAAAAGCCAGTTGTTGAGCTTTTGCATGAAAAGATCTTTCTGTTAACTGTAAAAGTTGTTCCCATGTTGAGATCCCTTTGGCAGATTCTTAGAAGTCAGAATTCTCCATGTCATCTTTTAAATTAGAGCATTTTCTGAAGTGAAATACTGTGTGCAGAATTTTAAAATGCAGGAACCCATTGTGTAGTCTGATTACATTTGGCAAACATAGAAACAGATAGTCACTGTAAAATTTGGGTGCTCTATGACTCGTATTGATGGAATTAGGAAAAAAAAAACTACTGGAACTAAGTTTTCTTCAGTTTAGAAAGAAAAAGGTTAATGTCTAAAATGAAGTTGAAGTCACGTGATGGCACACACCTGTAACCCTAGCACTTGGGGGGCAGAGGCAGGTAGATATTTGTGAGTTTAAGGCCAGCCTGGTTTATATATTGAGTTCTAGGCTAGCCAGGACTACACAGTGAAACCCTGCCTCAAAACAAACAGATAGAGAGACAAACAAATAAATAAAAAAAAAAGTTGGACCACTAAATTCCAATAAAAGGTTTCTTTTATTCACTTTATTCATGCATCCACCCAATAATTTTTTTTTATTTTATTTATTTATATTTTATACATGAGTGTGCTGCATGTATAACTTCATACCAGAAGAGGACATCAGGTTCTGTTAAGATGGTTAGCACCATGTGGGTGCTGGGAATTGAACTCAGGACCTCCGGAAGACCAGCCAGTGCTCTCAACTGCTGAACCATCTCTCCAGCCCTCAAAAATATGTTTTTGTTTTGTTTTGTTTGTTTTTGTTTTTTGAGACAGGGTTTCTCTGTGTAGCTTTTGGTGCCTGTCCTGGATCTCGCTGTGTAGACCAGACTGGCCTCGAACTCACAGAGATCTGCCTGGGATTAATTTATATTTTATATAGCACACTCATGTATAAAATATAAATAAATAAAATAAAAAAAGGCATGCGCTACTACCGCCCAGCTAACAAATATGTGTTTTTTTTTTGTTGTTGTTGTTTTGTTTTGTTTTTCGAGACAGGGTTTCTCTGTGTAGCTTTGCGCTTTCCTGAGCTCACTTGTAGCCAGCTGCTCGAACTCACAGAGATCCGCCTGGCTCTGCCTCCCGAGTGCTGGGATTAAAGGCGTGCGCCACCACCGCCTGGCACAAATATGTTTTTATGACAGGCTTTTTTCCTCAGAATTTAGTAGTAAATATAAAACACATAGAGTTACTTGATTGTAGATGAATTTCTAAACAGTCTTATTAAATAAGAAACACAGAGCCAAATACAGAGGTAATAGCCAAAGAGATCAGAGAACTAGCAGAGCCACTACTACCTTATTTTACCACCTCACCACCATCGCTTCCCCAGAGAGAGTCTCTTCCTGTGTAACCTTGTGTTTTTATTGCCTTTCTGATCTGCTTTCTCATTGACTTTAAGCCCAGCCACATGACTTCCTCGTCACTGCCTGTCTTTACAGACCTCCAGGTCTCTATGGTTGGTACTGGGATTAAAGGACATGCTTGGCTGTGTTCTTGACCACACAGAGACTCTGCCTGCCTCTGATCTCCAGGCAACTTTATTTATTAACATACAAATAAAATAACATTTCAGCACAATTAAAATATCACCACACTTGATCTCTGTGTGTGAAGTGTTGCAGGGAGAAGAGAATCAGGCTAACAGCTACAGTGAGTTTAGAGCTGTTGAGAGAGCTCTGGGATCACAGTGTCATGTAGCCAAGCTGAGCCTGGCCTTTCAGACCTCCTAAGACCAGAGTGGACACAACTGAGAAATGGGGACATGAATGTTAATATATTTTGTCATGATTTCCTTCAGATTCTGTGCATTACAGAACTACTCAATATTCTCTGAATGGCTTGTTCTCTTGTGGTGTAATTTCACAAATGGTCTTTCCTTTTCCCTATTCTCCATGTAGAATTCCTGTCATCCATCAAAACACAGATCAAATGACATTCTTTTGAAACTTTTCTCTCTTCCTCTCATTAAATAGGATTAAGTTTAGCTGCATAAAACAGAAATCTGAAAGAAAAAGAAATAAAAAAGGCTTAAAAGTACAGGCTTTCCCCGGGCGGTGGTGGCTCACACCTTTAATCCCAGCACTTGGGAGGCAGAACCAGGCTGATCTCTGTGAGTTCTAGGCCAGCCTGGGCTACAGAGTGAGATCCAGGACAGGCACCAAAACTATACAGAGAAACCCTGTCTCGAAAAACAGAAATAACAACAACAAAAACAACAGTACAAGCTTTGGAGCCAGCTAGATGACTTAGAGGGTAGAGGTGCTTGTTGTCAGACTTGACAATTTGAGTTCAATCCTCAGAGCCCCATAATGGAGAGAAAGCCAGACTCCCACAAGTTGTTCTCTGCCCTCCACATACATACGTGCACCTGCAACCCCACACAAAATAAACAAATGAATGAAGAATAAATAAATGTTTTTAAAAAGTACAGGGAATAAATTAATTTAAAAGTCCAGGATTTTGGGTCATTGAGGTGGTTCAGTATCATAAGGTGGGAGGAAAGAACTAAGTTTTCCTCCGACTTCCACATTCATGCTGTGGCATGTGCCTGTCCCTTCCACAAATAAAATGTAATTAAAAAATTTAAGTATGAGCTTTATTTTTTTAAAGATTTATTTATTCATTATGTATACAGTGATCTGCCTGCATGTATGTCTGCAGGCCAAAAGAAGGCATCAGATCTCACTATAGATGGTTGTAAGCCACATGTGGGTGCTGGGAATTGAACTCAGGATCTCTGGAAGAACAGCTAGTGCTCTTAACCTCTGAGCCATCTCTCCAGCCCTGGGCTTTATTTTTTTTTTTTATGCATAAGAAGTACAGAAGTATGTGGTTCAGGGCTGAAATGGTTGTTCCATGAAATCAAAGCTGCTTCTGCTATCCTTGGCTTAAAGCATCTATTCTCAGGGTCACCTCATAGAAAAGAAGACGGATGAACTCCAGTTATCATATCCTCATTCTAGGCAGCAGGAAGGAGTCTGGGGGAGAGTCAAAAAAGGACTATGTTGTAAGCTAATGCTTTTCCATTTAGCAATCTTCCCAGAAGGTCTACAGAGCATGTCAGTTGGATTTCATCAAGCAGAACTGATGAGGTTCTGCTTGATCCACCTAACTGGATTCTCTCACAACACTCCACCTAGACAGGGCCTTAAACTCAGGGCCTTGCACATGTTAGGCAAATGCTGTCAGTGAGTTACATCTTCACCCTCTTTTGATTATTTAAAATTTTTTAAATTACATTTAATTTATTTTAGAAGGGAACGTGCCGTGGTATGAATTTGAGGTCAGAGGACAGCTGGTGGGTGTTGGTTCTCTCCCTTCACCATGTAAAGTTCCAGGGATTGAACTCATGTCAGACTCGGCTGCAGGTGCCTTTACCCACTGAGCGATCTTGCCAGCACCTTTTTGATCATTTTGGCTATTCCAAAAGTTTTACCTCCTTGTATTATATCTAGCATCTTTGTTGTGGAAGTCTAGGAATCAAACCCAGCTTTATCAGGATAAAGTTTTTTGAACCAGTGTTATCTCTCACATACTGCAGATTGGCTCACCAGTGCTTGTTGAGCCCAAGATGAGACCCAGTAGAGTCTTATTCCCTTTAGAAACTTCTGTTCAATATACATGACTCAGCCTCAGGTATTCTGTTATAGTAGCAAAAAATCAACAAAGATAAGTGTCAGTAGGAAAAGTAAAACAGAAATTACCACCTGTGAAGAAGGTATTTTAGATGTGGTTAAAGAAGGCATTTCTGATCAGGTAACATTTGAGCAGGAGAGCTCAGTATAGAGGAAACATTCCATTTGCATATCCTGAGGGTTTAAGGAAGGTGATGGTTTGAATTCTGTTGTACAGAGACCTGACAGCCTGGAGTTCTGATATCTATGACAGCAGAAAAAAAGTCTGCTCCAATTGTGTGTTTGTTTTTCCTGGCCAGCTAGTTGGGTAGTGCCTTCCCACACTAAGCTGATCTTTCCTACCTAGTCCCTAGCTCTCCAGTACTTGAGCTTGAAAGATGGCTCTAGTTGAGAGCCTTTCTTGCTCTTGCAGCCACAGAGTGGCTTACAACCAGTTGCAGCTCCAGTTCCATGGGCTCTGATGTCATCTTCTGACTTCTGTGGACACCAGGCACGCATGTGATACACATACAACATGCAAGCAAAACACTCATACATATAAAATGAATCTTTTTAATAAGATCATAACGAAAATGATGTTTTACCAAGTTTCTAGGTATTCCTTTTTGTTGTTTTTATTTATTTATAGATTTGCTTATTGTTGCATATGTGAGTGCTTGTGCTACAGGGTGTGTGCAAGTCATGGAACTACTTTGCCGAGTCGGTTCTCTTCTGCTTTTACGTGGGTCCTGGGATTGTTGTATGTGGGTTGTTAGGTGTGTGGGAAGTGCCATTATCTGCTGAGCCATCTCGTCAGCCCTCTGGGTATTTCTTAATCCATTCAAATTAACACCTAAAATTAACCATCTTCATATTAGCCTGCAAGACCCTGAATTATTTTCCCTTGTTGCCTGTCTGATTTTAATTCCTATTCTTCCTGTACTCTACCTGACAATTCGCCTCCATGCTGTATCTCCAACATACTTCCATTTCAGGGGGTTTTAATTTGCTATTTTTTTCTTTTTGGACAGCTTCTGTTAGAATCCATATGACTTGGTCCTTTAAATTGTTCAGGTCTTTGCTCACTCTGTAGCCCAGGCTGGCCTCGAACTCACAGAGATTCTTCTGCCTCTGCCTCCCGAGTGCTGGGATTAAAGGCGTGTGCCACCACTGCCTGGCGACCATGTCTAAAAAACATGTATATGGGGCAGGGAGGGGAGGCAAGATAATAATTAGTATAGTCATTTTTTTTTTTAATTCTTCTGTTTGTTTGTTCAAGACAGGGTCTCACTGTGCAGCTCAGGCTGGTCTTGGACTCATAACTCTCTGGGTTCTTCCTGAGGACTGGGATTATAGGTTTGCCAGCATACTTAGATCTAGTGTCTGTGGCCCAGATTGGTTTTAAATTTACTTTGTAATAGAGATTGACCTTGAATTACCAATCCTGCCTCTACCTTCTGAGTGCTGGAATGACATGCCATCATACTTGCAGGACAAACTTTCTGGAGAGACATGACATACACATCTACTCACCCCAGATGAGGAACTCACTACAGACCAAATTAGCAATTTGCACCAGAATTGAAGTTGTTAAATCATTGAGTTTATTGATAATCCTTAGTAGTATAGGTGAGGAGATACTGTCAGAAGTGGGAGAGTCAGAGACATTGTATCACTAAAAAGTCTCCTCCACACCAGTGATGACTCAGGAAAGCTGTGTCTGTGGACTTCTTTGCACAACTTGAAGGAAACTCTGAGAGATGCCTTTCTGCAGCATGGTTAGTCACCCCCTCACCCCCCGCAGTTTTTTACTGCCCTGTAACTCTTGAGAAGAGCTCTTGTGAATTTTGCAAATTCCTACTTTCCCAGACAGGCAGAGTTTGTTTACTCCCCTAGTCCTATGAACCTCTCTGTTCTTCCCTTCAGTTTAGAAGGTACTACTGTATAACACATACCCAGTTTATATGGTGCCCAGGACTTCCTGCGTGTTAGACACTCTACCTTTCTTTATTAGGACAGCCATTCTAGTTGATATGACATCTCAGTGTGATTTTGATTTGCATTTTTCATGCTTCTTTGCCATTTGTAATCTTCTTAGCAAAACTAGATTCTCCACTCACCTGAAAAATTAGCTGTCTTGGGCTGGAGAGATGGCTCAGTGGTTAGAGCACTTTGTTGCTTTTGCATAGTACCTGGGTTGGATTCCCAGCACCCACCTTTAATTTGCAGGAGATTCAGTGTCTTCTGACCTCTGCAGTCACCAGGCATGCAGGCAAAACATCCATACACATAAAATAAATACATTTTTTTTAAAGATTTATTTATTTATTATGTATAAAAGAGGTGCAATCTCATTACAGATGTTGTGAGACATGTGGTTCTGGAATTGAATCAGACCTCTGAAGACAGTCAGTTTTTAACCTCTGACATCTCAGCATAAAATAAATACATTTAAAAATTAGGATTAAAACATTTTTTTTTGCTATTGAGCTGCATAAATTTTTCACACATCTTAAATGCAAATCCCATATTAGATCTGCAATTTGAAAACCAGGTATAGTGGTATACCATATATATGATATGGTTATTCTAACACTTGGGTTATAGAGGCAGGAAAATCAGAAGTTCAAGGTCATCCTACACAGGCTCTTAAGGCTGACCAGTCTGGGATACCTGAGGCCCTATCTCAAATAAAAAGGCAAGAATATAATTTGAAATTTTTCTTTCACTCTGTAACTTGTCTTTTTGCTTTTTTGATGGTGTCCTTGTTTTGTTCATAGTCCAGAGATTGGACATCAAGCAAGGCAGGCAAGAACTCTACCACTGAGCTATGTCTTCAGCCCTCTTTCTTACTTTCTGAGAATGGATTTCTCATTAAGTTACCAGGGCTTGTATTAAACTTGCTCTGTAGTCCAGGCTGGCTTGTGATCCTCCTGCCCCAGCTTCCCAAGTTGCGGAGATTATAGTCCTGCACCACCAGGCCTGCCTTCTGTCTTGTTTTGAACACAGGGTCCTATTACATATGTAGCCCAGTCTAGCCTGGAACTTGAGATCCTCTTGCCTCAGTTTCTTGAGTTACTGGGATTGCAGGGGTATGCCACCACACTGGCTGGTGGTTCCTCTTAAAGAAAAAAAAAGTAATAATAATAAAATTATTTACCTAAATCGTCTCTATCCCCCTTCCCTTTTTTTGCTATTGTAGCATATTTGGGAGGTTATTGCCAATCAAAGATTATGAAGGTGCATTCCCCATCTTCCTCTCTTTGCTTCTTAGGGATTTATATTTTTAGTTCTTTAGTCTTTGATCCTTTTGGGTGCTATTCTAAACTCTACCCTCTGTTTGCTTTGTGGTCTTGTATGGTTCATTTGCCCTTTCTCAGACTCATTTTTCATCTGTAAAATGGAATCAGTTAATTTAGCTAAGTATGGTTGCTTTAAAGTCTTGAATTCTTTTACTTGTAGTTTATTAAGTGATAGAGTGAAAAACACTTAGACGTATAAGGAACCTGTATGTTTGAATGCTGTTTTTGTAAAATATGCATAAAAATATATTTTCTGAATAAAACACTATTCTGAATAAATGTCAGCATATAATTGAAAAAAACTAAAACTCTTATCATCTCAAGCTGCATTTCAGGAGCTTAGTAGCCAACACAGGTATAAGATCTTTCCTTTCCTTCCTCTCTTAGTGCAGGGTTGGGGGAGGGATATGTGATATACAAACTCAAATCCAAAGCCTTGTGCATGCTAGGCAAATGGTCTACCTTTTAGTACATTACCTTGCTGATACATTGGGGCTGGAGAAATGACTTAGCAGTTATGAGCACTTACTGCTCTTTCAGAGGACCTAGGTTTGGTTCCCAGCACCCATATCTGGCAGCTCACAATTGTAGTTCCAGTTCTAGGGGGTCCTATGCCCTCTGACCTCTGTGGGCACTTATACTCGCATGGTGCACATAAACTCATTCAGACACACAAACTACATGTAACAAATAAATCTTGAAAATGTTTCTGTCAGTACATGACATACTGGATAGGACAGCTTTAGACTGTCCATCTGGAAAAGATGAAGATTCAAAAATTGGTACAACTTGGTCAATTTTTAGTATGTTTTTTTTTCTCAGTAGCTCTTTTAATCTCATCTGAAATAAGAATAATGCCAGTTAACTATTTAATAAAGAACTGTATATGTAGGTACCTAATCTGTAAAGAAAATCCTTACAACAACACAAAATAGATGCATTATTGTCAGGAGCTGGGAGTAAGGCAGGGGATTGACCAAAAGGATATAGTTGAAAGTAATAAAAATCTTTACATCTTGATTATGGAATTATAGTTATTTGTATAAATGAATACATTTTTAGGCTCAGAACTATATTCCTAAAAAGAGTAAATTTTACTATGTGTAAATTCTACCTCAATAAGTTCATTATTTAAAAACAAAACAACTTATAACTGGGCCATGGTGATGAATGCCTTTAATCCCAGCACTTGGGAGGCAGAGGCAGGCAGATCTCTGAGTTTGAGGCCAGCCTGGTCTACGAGTGAGTTCCAGGCCAGCCAGGGCTATTACACAGAGAAACCCTGTCTCAAAAAATCAAAACAAACAAATGAAAAACTTTTATATAGTATTCTTTTTCATTCTGAGACTAGAGGAAACTGAGGCTCAGAGTGGTTAGGACACTTCTGTTGATATGTGGTAATTGTAGAACCTAAATCTGCCTGACAGTAGAACTTGTGATTTTAGCTGATGGTTTTTAGTCTGTCCCTGGAATGATGAGCAGTATACAGATTCTGTTGCAAAGGATAATCCCTTGGAAGCTAGGAACTCTGATCTCAGCTCTTCCCCATAAGTGGCTATAGTAGTCTTACTTTAGAGACAGAGTCTTACTGTGTATCCCAGCTGGGTCTTGAACTCACAGCAATCCTCCGCCTTAGCTTTTTCAGTGTTGGGATTACAGCTTTGCATCATCATACTTGGCTTATTCCAAATATTAGACCCTGGCAGATGTCTTCTCTGTCAGTTACTGGTTGGGATTGAATTGATGTTGTTATGCCGTGTCATGGTCTCCTATGTCTGTCTGTGGCTCTCATTTTGTAGCAGCAGGAGATCTGTTTCACAGCTGATGAGTTTCTTTGATTATAAAAACATTTCCCATTTTGTCCAATCAGCTGCACAGGGTGTGTTCTCAGTAGGAGAATGTGCAGATGTTTGTAGGGCCAGTTGTGCTGCCCAGCACATGTTTTAGTCTGTTTCATGCTGCTATTACAATGCCACAGATTGGATAATTTATAACAAGAAGTTTATGTGCTCACAGATCTGGAGTTGGGAAGTTCAGTAACAAGGTACAGGTGTCTGGCAGGGTCTTCTTGCTGTGCCAATCCATGATAGAAGAGGAAAAGAACAAAACAAGAGGGTAGGAAAAAGAGCACAAGAAACCACATCCATTCTCTATGGGAAACCCTCTCCAGTATAACAGCATTAATCAGTTCATGAGAGCGGATTCCTCATGGTGTCTTAAACATTACACCTCTTACTATTGTTACGGTGGCCATTAGGTTTCCTACACATGCTCTTTAGTGGATACCACATTGAAGCCATGGCAGCGTTTTAACAGTCTAACTTAACTCTGACTTGTTAGGCAGAGAACTGGTTGAGGAGAAGAAGGTCCAAATTAGGAAAAGTGTTCAAGCAATCATCTCTGTTGTCTGCACAGATGTTGTCACACTTTGTTTATATCTGCACATCACTTTACAGTTAGCAGGAAACTTTAACATCAGAGTTAATTCTCGGCTCTGGTTATGAAAATGCTTTTTTGCTAAATTGAGCTGAAAATACACATACCTTCTTTTAACATATATCCTCAAGTTGTAGCTTCAATTTGTATATGAGTGTATTGACCCTGTTTGTTAATTCTGACGTTGTTTGCCAGGGCTTTGCATTAGGTAGATTTATGAAAGTTCTAGATTAAGAAATTTACCACTGGCATTTCCTGTTTGTCTATCTGATGGGCCTAGTGTCCTGTTCTTGGGAGCCCATCAATTCTCCATCTCTCATTCCAGAACCCTGGACAGACTTAATTAGTCACAGAGCTATTGTCATCGAGCCAGATGTTCACTGCCTGCCTTCATCATTTAACTTGTTCCCTGTCCTGGGGTGCAACAGGAGTTAATGACCTAAAAAATTGCCCATCTATCATGTAAACCTAGTTAGGGGAGAATTGTTGGATTTTTATGGAGTGTAAGTAATATATCTGGAGACACATATTCAAACATGTCACCTTATGTGTAAGATATGGCTCTCTAAACAAGATGGGACAAATTGGCTGGTTAATAGAGCTTAATGACAGTTTTTCCATTAATCAGAATGGAGAATGTCCTTCATTAAGGTAATTAATAGAGCACTTGTGCAGGTGATAGTTATTGCACACAAATTTCCAAGTTTATTTCTTTCCCTTGAATACATTTGGCAAGAAGTCTTGGCTGTGTTTCTTTTTCTGCATTAAGATGTTCAATGGCATCAAATTTCCCCATTAAGATAGTTCAGTGGGCAGAGATGCTTGCAGCCAGATCTGACAACCTGAGTTCTGTCCCTGACACACATAATGCAAGAAGAGAACCAATTTCTGCAAGTTGTCCTCCGACCTACATATGACACTGTAGCATGTGCATGAGCATACAGATAGATGAAATAAAAATTCCTCCTTTTTTTCTTTAAAGCTGCTAGTAGCTTTTATCTTATGTACAGGCACAAGGGGTGGACAAGACATTTGCTATTCCTTCCTCCTAGCAGGCTAAGTGCTCACCACCAGACATCCAAGCTTCCTTGGTGAACTGAAGAAGTATGACATTTTCCAGCTTGTGAGTTAGCATCATTAGACATAGAAAAAACCTTGGAGATCAACTAATCCACTTAATATTAGGATAGTGAAGTCCAAAGAAGAAAGGTGGTTTGGTCAGTGCCGCACAAATGTCAGAACTCTCTGTGGGACACCGGGATTAATATTAAACTTAGAGCCTAAAATGGCTGAGTTGACATTGAACAAGTTATTGCTCTGTCATTCTTCATCTGTAAAGTGGGAAAAGTATTATACTCTGTTTAGTCCCTTTTTCCCTATAGCAGGAGGCTTCCCTTTGAGTATAACTGAAGGCTTTAGAGGAGAAGATGACGTCAGAGGGAGTGAGCAATTACTAATCAATACTGTCTTATTTGTTTTTGCTGTAGGATCCTCAGTCTTCCACAATGAACCCTGTTTACAGCCCCGTGCAACCTGGGGCTCCTTATGGCAACCCTAAGAACATGGCCTACACTGGTGAGTGGTTTAAGAATGGATTGCTGTTTTTCAATTATTCTTTGTTAGTTTCTTATATTTATTTAGTATATTTTAGTTGTTTTTGCTCCCATTATCCTTTTTCACCCCTTCTTCCAGTGAATGCCTCTAACTTGCTTAGTGACTTACAATTTACTCCAGGGCTCCAAAGGCCCTGGCAAAGTTGGGGAAGCTGGAAAAGATATATATATATATATATATACATACATACATACATATACATACACACATACACACACACATACATATATATATATAATTTTTAAAAATACTTTTTAAACTTTATTTTATGTGCATTGTTTTGAGGGTTTCAGATCCCCTGGAACTAGAGTTACAGACAGTTGTGAGCTGCCATATGGGTGCTGGGAATTGAACCTAGGTCTGCTGGAAGAACAGCCAGTGCTCTTAACCGCTGAACCATCTCTCCAGCCCCAGAAAAGATATATTTAATTGGGGTCCTGTAGGGATGGAAATAGAGGTGACAGACAGAGTCTCACTATGTAGCCCTTAGTTCTGGCTGCCTTGGAACTCATTATGTAGACCAGCTTGGCCTAGAACTCACAGAGATCTACCAGCCTCTGCTTCCTGAGTACTGGGATTAAATGTGTACCAAAATGCCCACCAGTAGAAGGGGCTGTCCTGGTTAAAGGCTATTGAATTATCAACAAAAGGGAACTGAGCACCTGTCATGGTTCTGGCCTGTGGTAGGTACCTTTAATATCTTATTTCACTTTCACTTATTTATTTTAAAAATGAATTTTACTGTGTGTGTGTGTGTGTGTGTGTGTGTGTGTATGCCACACTCACTTTGATATAAGTATGGAAGTCAGGACAACTTTGTGGAGTTGTTTCTCTCCTTCTACAGTGTGGGTTCTGGGGAATCAAACTCAGGTTATCAGGCTTTGTAACAACTACCTTTAACTGCTGAGCCATCTCTCTGGGCCCTAACTTTCATTTTAAAATAAATCCCATACAATGTAGCTTGTTATCACCATTTCACAGATGAGAAAATCATAGGCATAGTGGATACCACAGAATCAAAATTAGTTAATTGAACCCAAGTAGTTGCTTCTGAAGACTGATCTTTTTTAAAGCTCTTATATTCCAGTGTGGTTTTTTTTCTTCTGTTTTTATGTGTGTTGCTCTTTTGTTTGGAATGTTGTTATTCTCTGACTGTCTCACCTTATTCCTCAAGAAATTTACCTTGAAGCCAAGCATGGTAGCTCACACCTACAGTTCATGCACTTGGGAGACTTTGACAAGAGGATTTCCATGTGTTTGAGGCTAGCATGGGCTACTGTAAGGCAGGCAGGATATAATTAATACCTGGCATAAAGTAAGTGCCTAATGATAGTTACTTTTATTTACAAGTAAAGTTAGGTAGGGTGTACAACAATGGAATTGAGTGAAAAGAAAATGTAACTTAAGGTATTTAGCTTGTATTTTGCACATCACAAGCCTTCAAAAATATTGAATAGAAATCAAGATAGGGTAATGTTATGAGTAAACACATTGGTTACAAGGTATGGTAGAGGTTAGAGGCTATCACTCACTGGTACAGTCAGACCTAACGTATAAGAGGCCCTGGGCAATCCTCCAAGGCAAAAAAGAACATATAGCCAATTCTTGACTGTAGGAAAGAAGTAGTGAAGAGGGAAAGTAGCTAAAAATCTTGGTAGTAGCGTCGGAGTTGGAAAACTAGGAGAGTTTTGTTCCAGCATAGAACCACAGACAGAGTGGAAGCTGTGAATTCTGTCATTCTCTTTACATTCCTCCTTATATGTTTTACTATATACATTATGTAGACTAGGAGTGAAGGTATCTCAGAGAGCCTGTTGTCTGAAGTTGGCTTTGGATATTTGTTTGTTGTTTTAAAGACAAGATCTCACTGTGTAGCTCTCTGGCTGTGCCAGAACTCTATGTAGACCAGGATGATCTTGAACTCACAGGGATTCCCCTGCCTCTGATGAAAGGCATGCACCCTCAAGCCCAGTTAAGTCAGTGTTCTTAACTGCTGAGCCATCTCTCTATTGTTTTTTGTTGTGCTTAGGATTAAACCCAGAGCCTTGCACATACTAGACAAATACTCTACCCTGAGCTACACATTCAGCCTCAGCTGTTAATGTTTTTAGCCTTAATAAAACAGGTTTTAATAATATACATTCAAATAATACTCTGAATTACATTAAAAGTTCAGTTTGATAGGATTATAGCAGTTATTTCTAACTTTCAATCCCACCTGTTACGTTTACCACAACAGCTCTCTCGTTCTTACTAATCTTCATAATAAAATATTTTCTGTTTGAACTCTGTTATGTACTTATTTTGATAAAATTATTTCCATTAGTCAGGACACATGGGACAGACCTAGCTCAGGGAGCTTGTTGCTTTTTCCCTTCCGGTTCAGGGTGTTCCCAGTAAAGTTAGTTTTTTTGCCAGAGGCAACTAAGCTGTTTTGGCGTGCAGAACCCCTGAGCGTCTGTAGGGTGTCAGTTTCCTATTTGCTGTCTTTGTGGCTAACTTCATTCTTAGGACTGGCTTGAGAAGGCAGGAAACAGTTACACTTGTTGATTTGCACTAAAGGATCACGCAGCATGCTATTGTCTCTGCTGGACTCATGGTAGAAATTTGGCAGTGCATTTTAATTGAATGAACAGCCAAGTTTAAAATTCAGCTCTGTCAGTGAATACCTGGATGACATTAACCAATTGATTAACTTCCCTAAACTGAATTTGTTTTGTAAATTGAGATAACATTATAGATATTTAATAAGATGATTGTGAAAATTAAATTAGATAATTTGTACGTTAGAGGGGGAGAAGAATTTTTTTGTGTCTACTAATCAGTGAATGTTATTATCCTAGAATTTAAATTCTCTGCTAGCGATTCTAGCACCCTGCAGGTAGCTTAATAACACACATAAAGCCTCGACGCTTTAATAGCACTCGGACAGAGAGCGATTCTGTATTCGAGACTCTACAAGTACTAAAGAAAGAGCAAAAACTGTAAAAAAAAAACAAAACAAAACAAAAAAACAAAAAAAAAAAATAACACACATAAAGAATATATTCAATTTTTACCTAGACTAAGCTTTCAGATTCATAGACTTTCCTTTTTAAGCTCATTTTCCTGTTGTATCGTTGTACTTTTTTGTTTTATTTAGACTGACAATAAGACTCTTAAGTTTCCAGCTGTTTTGTTTTTACCCTTGGTATATGAGACAGGGTGTCATGTGCTCCCAGCTCGCCTTTAACTGACTGTGTAATCGGGGATGACTTTGAACTCTGAATTCTACTTCTTCCTCCCAAATACTGGAACTATATATATATATCACCATGCCAGAGTGGGTCCCAGCTCTGTGCAGGGAAATTTAGGTTTCTACGCCGCCCCCCCCCAGGCTGATCATATCCTTATCCCCTAACCTTAGTGTCTATAAAAAGCAGTTTCTTTGATGGCTAGGACCCACACACCTTACCGGAGCAGCCTGACAACAGCCGGTTATTTAAACTTCCTGTTTGTTTTCCCCCTTCTTTATTTTTTGATTCATAAGAATTTCATTTTCTTTCTTAAATATTTGCTTTGTACTTCATCCAACTTCTGTAGGTTTTGTATAGGAAACAGATTTTCAAGTTATCTTATATATGGCTGGAAATGGAGGCTTGAAGTGAGATGAGTTGCTAAATAGAGTACATTAAATATTTATTACTGATGATAGTAATACCTGTGTCAAAAGTTTTAATTGCTGTTTGGCAAGTACATGCTAGGAAACACATACATTATTTATAATTAATGATTTTAAGTTTCATAATAGTTTTCTTTGCAGATAAAGAAATTATGACAGCTTAATTTAGGCCATGTGATTTGAAGTAGTTTATAGCTTCTCTAAAGGATACATAAAGATTTGAATTCAATTTTTTATGAGTTTATATTATGTGTTCATTTTTGTTATAAGGAAGCGGTCTGTCTTAAAGATGTGCTACTTTCATAGCAGCCAATGATAAGTGTCTTAGGTTTCTATTGCTCTGGTAAAACGTGACCAAGAGCAACTTGGTCACAATCCGTGTCTGTTGTGGAACTTCACCCAACTTACAGTATTTTTTTAATTTGTCAACCCAAGCTGCCAAAGACAGGCATTAAGTGCAGCAGACGCATGAATACCTTCCTCCTGGTTCACCTTAGCAGTGGACTCTTGATAGGATTTTTAACCCCCAGAAGCTTCAGAAAAGATTTGTTGCTACAATTTCTAGATTTATATATACTTCTCTTTCCTTTCCTTTAAAAAAAAAAAAGGATAGGATTTATTTTTATATTTTTATGTGCCTCAATGTTTTGCCTACTTATTTGTGTATGCACTACATGTTTGCCTGGTACCCTTGGAGTCTCTTTTCTGGCATAAGATACCCTAGAACTGGGGTTACAGAAGGTTGTGAGTTGCCATATGGGTGATGGGAACTGGACCCTGGTCTTCTGTGAGGGCAGTAAGTGCTCTTAACCATTGAGCCCTCCCCCACCCCAGTGTGTGTTTGTGTAGCCCTGGCTGGCTTGGCACTCACTGTGTAGACCAGGCTGGCCTTGGACTCACAGATATCCGACTGCTTCTGCCTCCTGAGTGCTGGGTTTAAAGACATGCTCCACCACCACCTAGCTGTTTCTGTTCTTAAAATATTCTGATGGTATAAGCATCCAAGTATCACCCAGAGGTCTGGTGTATGTTCTGGACAGAGGAAAGTGTCTAGAGTGTCAACAGAAAATGAAAATATAGAGAGACAGATGAAGCTCTAAGCAATGGATTTGTTTTTTTACTTTTTTACAGATTTGTTTTTATTTGTGTGGTTTTTTGTTTTGGTTTTGGGGTTTTGGGTTTTGGGTTTTTTTTTTTTCCCAAGATAGGGTTTCTCTGTGAAACAGTCCTGGCTGTCCTGGAACTCACTCTGTAACCCAGGCTGACCTCAAACTCACAGAGATCCGCCTGCATCTGGCTCCCGAGTGCTGGGGTTAAAGGCGTGCACCACCACTGCTCAACCTGTGTGTATATTTGTTTCTCTGTATATATACTATATGTGTGCAGAGGCTGGAGGAGATCAGTGGATATCGGATCCCCTGGGATTGGAGTTAAAAGCAGTTATGAACCACTTAACATGGCTACTGGGAACCAAGCTCCAGTCTTCTGAAAGAATAATAGCAAGCACTCTTAACTGCTCTATTAACATCTCTCCAGAATAATTTTTATTTAATTTCTGTGTGTTGGGAGAATATATGCATATATGTCTGTGTGTGCCAGTGCTTGCATGCCATAGCATATGTATGGAGGTCAGAGGACAATGTCAGGTGTCACCAGCCCTTGCTTTCCACCTTATTTGTTACTTGCTACTGCACTTTGCATGACAGGTTTGCTAACTTGTAAGCTTCCAGCGATTCTTGTCTCTGAATCCCATCTTTCTGTAGGAGTGCTAGGATTACAGACACACTGCTGTGCCCCCCTTTTTTACATGGTATCTTAGTTATTTTCTTATTGCTGTGATAAAACACCATGACTAAGGCAATTTATGAAAGAATTGTTTAATTTGGGGCTTAAGGTTTCAGAGGCTTAGAATTCATGACCATCATTGTGGGAAACATGGCAGCAGGCAGGCATGGTATTGGAGCAGTGGCTGAGAGCTAACATCTTGAGACACAACCATAAGACAAGAGACTGGGAATGGCCTTTTGAAACCACAAAGTTTACCCACAGTGACATACCTCCTCCAATAAGACCACATCTCCTAATCTTTCCCAAACAGTTCTACCAACTAAGGACCAAGTATTTAAATATTTGAGCCTGTGGGGGCATTCTCATTCAAACCACCACACATGGGTAATGGGGAGTCAGACCCAGGCCCTTATAATTGGCATGGCAAGAGTTTTACCCATTGAACCAATTTCCTGGGTCCAACAATTTTTATTCAGGCTAGTATGTATATGACTTTTTTTTTTAACCCCACCAGCAGTCCAAAACGACTCTCAGAAGGCCTGTGGGTGTGGCCTTTAACACAAGATGTAAACATCAATCATATTTACAGGAAAGCCACAACGTCTATAGTCTTAGCAAGGCTATTTCTAAGGTTGACTCAAAGAGACAAGGACAATTTAAAATGAAGAGGCCTCTGAACTCCAGGAAGAAGTCTGGGCAAATGGGGAAGCTGCGAACATGGCCTGCCTTTCAGGGAAAAGAAGAATGCCATGGGAGACAAAACCATGAGCGTAGAAGATGGGGCCAGGGACCTGTAGGGAATTATCCTTTGGCTTGGGTTCTTTTTATTTATTTATTTGTTTGTTTGTTTTTAAAATTACACTCATGATATTAGTCACATTTGTGATATTCATAGATTACATTCACAGTATTCATTCAATTATATATATATAAAATTTTAAATGTTGAATGTCATTTCTTGAAGGGGGTAGGAGGTCTTAATCACAGGCTTACAGCACAATGGGAGGACCCCGGAGGGCAGAAGTTCGCTACTGATGTTTTACAATCTTGCATCTAAGCTGTTAATGCCCATTATTCAGGATACACAGATAAGGGACTTCCCTTAAGCATTCAGGAGGGTGGAACCTGGCAGGGAATTAGCGTTGGGTGGATATCAAGGTCAAGGTCTGCAAGCAAGGCAACAGTTACCCAAAACGGGGGCCAGGGCCCTGCAGGTCCCCCTTTTATTAAAAAATGAGCTTCTGACTTGGTTTGCGTGGGACGTCAGCAGGTCACCTTACCTGTCATGGAGAAGCCTGCCCAGGCCACACAGGTGCTCTGTCTTAGGTTGGTGAGTGCCCCCCAGGAATTACCTGTCTCTGAATACTCATTATCATACCGGCTCAATCGTGTGTGAGCTGCATGGTTAATTGCTGCCAAAGATCTCAAAGTGGCACTGGGCTTGCAATCTGTGTGTTCGATACAGAAAAGACCACAGAGGTCCTATCTCACCCATAGCCAGTAGGCTAAAGGCAACTGAGCCATTCCCTTCCTTATCGAGCTGTACTGTACGTTGGAGTCCTTGTAAGATAGTATCCCCAAAGCAGCTGGAACTTGAATTTATAAATTTATAATTTTCAAAGCCAATCGAGATGTATATAACTACTGAATTAAATTTATCATGCCCAATAGAATGAGAGATTAACTAACTGTGGTAGCTACTTTTGTTGCCAGGGTCTCCACTGTGCTAGCTGTAGTAAGCAATTATGAAATGGTAATCCCAGAAACAGTAGCAGCGGTGTGCGCCATTGTTATAACAGAAACAGCGGAAGCAGCAATGTCAAATTCTATTCTGGATTGTGTGGACATCCACTGGCATGGATACATCTCCAGGAAAACAAACCACCAAGGCCCATTTTTCTTGATCTGAGCATGACTTTGGCTGGCAGCTCTTCTGGAGAATCTAATCTCATGGCTACAGTTCCTAGGCTTACATTAATGCTTGCCAAAGTTGGCCATATTGGGCTTTCAATCTCCATTGGCATCAGAAGGGTAGATTTTTTTCATGATGACCCATTAGGTCTCAGTCATGTTGGGCTTCAGCAGCAGCCACAGGGCGCGTTCAGTGCTCAGGAATCCAAAGAGGAACCTCATTGTCCTGAGAAAAGACATAAACCAAACTCCGGGGCCACACCAACACTAGATCGGGTCTCCTCCACGTGCTAGTAGGAAGATCCTTACATCACTCCAGAGGGTGATTTGCAACAGGAGCCCTCCAGTGCTTATCTGCATCGGATCCTCCAGCAGAATCCACCGATAAAAAAATTTAAAATATGGGACTGGAGAGATGGCCTAATGGTTAAGAGCACTGATTGTTCTTCCAGAGGACCCAGGTTCAGTTCCCAGTACTCACATGGCAGCTTGTGACTGTTTGTAACTCCAGTTCCAGGGAACCGACACCCTCACACAGGCAAAACACCAATGCACAATAAAATAAATAAAAAAAATTTTAAATATATAAAACAAGGGAAAGAATAGAATGTGGAGAGGAATGATGAGTCCCTAGTTTTCCCTTTTTTTAACTTTAGTAAAATGTTTGTTTGTTTAATATTTCAAATTTTTCTATTTTTATTTTTTATTTTAAGATTAATTAATTTGGGCTGGAGAGATGGCTCAATGGTTAAGAGCACTGGCTGCTCTTCCAGAGGTTCTGAGTTCAATTCCCAGCAACCACATGGTGGCTCCCAACCACCTGTAATGAGATCTGGCGCCCTCTTCTGGCCTGCAGGCAGAACACTGTATACATAATAAATAAATCATATATATATATATATTTTTTTTTTCTATTATCATCTTGATAGAGTATGTATTCTTATCTTAATAGTGAGATGTTTCATTGAAGCTTGCTCAGTAATTGAGTAAAACCAAAATTTATTATAAGCCACAGTCGTCCTAGGGACCTCCACACTATATATATATATAGCCTCCATGGTTCTGTGGGTTGTAGTCTGATTGTTCTTTATTTTATATCTAGAATCCACTTATGAGTGAGTACATACCATGACTGTCTTTCTGGGTTGTATATGACTTTCTTTGCAGGATATATATGCTTTAGTGGACCATATGCACAGTCAGGGAGGTTGTGGTATAAGAGAAAACTTTAAGAAAAAGAAGAGCTTCATATAAACTGCTTTGAAACAAAGACCATTATAGGGACTTGATTGATACAGAGGCAGATATGAGCTCATTGGTGAGATGAGTATTGCTAGGTAAGTCCTTGTGCAACTGGCTTATTTGGAATAATTGCAGTCTTGAAGAACTTTTTGAAGTAAATCTGTAACAGGCATATGTGCAGGAATTTCTTCAGATCTACCCTACTACAGACATAGGCGTGTACAGACTCCTTCTTTATGGCCCCCTGGTTCCATTTTGTTAGGTTTGATGTAAGTCACTTTATTTGATACTTGTAACTTCCAGAGTCTAAGCTCTACTACTGATAGGCTGTGGCACATTGGTAGAGTTATTTTAGCTTTTCTGAATTTTAGTTTTCTTAGCTGTAAAATGAGATAATGACCTAAACCAGTGGTTTGCTCATGGGTCTATTAAGGCTCCTAAGTTGTTGTAAAGCACAGCAGTGAATATGCCTTTGTAGAGAAGCGATTAGAACATAGAGATAACTTAGAACTGTGCGGTGGTTGGAGACATAGTTCAGTGGGCAGAAGGCTTTCCTGGCATTCACAAGACTCCGTTTGATCCTCAGTGCTTCAAGAGAAATACCAAACCAGATCCACTATATGATGACATCTGATAAGTTAGTACACTTCTGTGCCTCAATATATATTCTACAAGAAAAACATGATAAAAGGTTTGGAATGCTTTCTTCACAAGAAGGCAAAGAATACTAAATATAACTGTGCCAGCCATCAACTTGCTGTGTGGGTCCCAAACCCATTTAGAAAATAATTATGAGATTTAAGAACATGTGAAGCCTTTAAACTAACTTACCATTATATGAATGAAAAGACGGAGAATTCAATGATCTGTAAAAGTGATTTGTGTTAGAACTGGGTCTGATGCCTAACTCCCCACTCTGGCCTGTGTATTCATTGTTTCTCTACCTCAAGGAAATGACTAAAGTTTCATCTTCCTTTCCCCATATTCTGTCCTGGGTACTTCCCACTCCTCTGTCTACTGCCTGGAACCAGTTGCAGTGCTCTTTGAATTTTCTGGTTTCAGACTGTAGCAAGCAATATGTCCAAGTGCTACAAATTCTTAAGCTTAGTGTAGTAGCACATACCTATAATTTCAGCACTCTGGAAGTAGAGGCAGCAGGATTGGGGGTTCAATGCTAGTTCCAGCTATAATAAGTCCATGTCCCCCCAAAACAAACAACTGAAAAAACATAGCCCCCCAAAGGGGAAAAAAAGCAAGCCCACAATCTGACACTCCTAACTCCCTGTTCCTCCTTTTCCTCTTTTTTTTTTTTTACTAACAGATTAGCCAGGACTATGTTGTAATCCTGTCTCAAACAAGCAAAAAAGATGTAACAGTTTATCAGCTGAAAGACCTTAATAATTAACGAAACTGCCAGCCTACAGATACAGTGAATGATCTGATCTGTCAGTGTGACTAAGAAACACTGTCTTCCGTTGTCCTGCCTAATTCTGTGTGTGTGTCTCTGACTGTCTCTCTGACTGTCTGATCACCTTGTAGAGCTTTTAAGATGATCTGACAGCTGTACTTCATTTGTGTGGGAGAGGGGATATGTGGCAGCATTGGTTGTCCTCCTCAGCTGCGCTCCACCTTATTGTTTTGAGACAGACTCTTTAATTGAGCCTGGATCTCACTGATTTTCAGCTGGACTGGCTAGTCACCATCCCAGGAATCCTCCTGTCTCCACCTCGCCAGAGCCGGGATAACAGCATACAGCCATCCTGGATTTCTATGTCCTATGCTTAGATAGCAAGCACTTTACTGATGGAGCTGTTTCCCTAGGCTGGTGCTTTGTTCTTTACACAGGACTTCCCCAAGGTTTTCTCATTTAGTTTTTAAAACAGCTTTAGAGAGATAGCTTTTATTTTCCAAGTAAAATAACTGGGGATCAGCTTCAGGGTCATACTGTATAGCAGAACCTAACCACAGATTTTTTTTTTTTTTTTTTTTTGAGTTATGAAGTAAATGCTTTTACCACTCTGGAGTATGTGGCTGTATCTTGGACACCACAGTGATTAGCATCTCAGATGAGCCAAGAAAGCAAATTCAAATCCCTGAAATTGCTAACACTCCTTTGATGTTGAAGCTGGTTTCCTCCGTTCAGAAAAGACCCCTCAGGTCACTTCACTTTTTCAACTTCACTGAGGAACTTCATGGAATGAACTGTTCTTACTGTATTTATGGCTGCTCTCCTTATTGTTAAACCTAAAGGACTGTTTTTAGACCTCATCTTAATTTGATCTTCCGTATCATTTGGTACCCTCATTGTCCCCTTCCTCCCCGCTTTTACTCTTTCCACTTTTCTTCCTTTGTTTGGGGGCAGGGTGGATAGGATGGTTTCATTTCACACTGGCTTCAAACTTGCTAGTTCAAGGGATGACCTTGAACTTCTTTCTGATCCTCCTGCCTCCATTTTCCAGGTACAGACAAAAGTCTCATTTATACAGTGTTGAGAGTCAAACCAAAGACAAGCACTCTACCCACTGAGCTATATCCTCAGCCCCCCCTTCTTTTTTAATTTAAATATATCCCTTTTGGACATGTATTTGTTGTGGTCTGGCACATGTGTGTGCCAGAGGACAACTTGCAGGGACAGGATTCCTCCTCCCCAGGTTTGAACTCAGGTCATCAGACTTGGTGGCAAGGGCCTCTACCCATTGAGCCATCCCAACAGCCTCCCTTGCTTTTATTGAGTCTACTACAAAATTTGTTTTTTTGTTTATTTGTTTGTATTTTCTTTTACTTCTTTAGTTGTAGTCTCCTTTTAGGGTTTTCTTCTGTTCACGAATTGAAAGTTGGTGTTGCTCAAGGGCTCAGTTGCTACCTAGAAGCTGATTTATACTGTGACAAACATTTCCTCTGAACTTCAGATTAGTTTATTCTAGCTGTCTTTCAAACATCTCTATGATTGTCTCATACATTGCTTAGACTTATATTTAAAACTGAGTATATTGCCTTATATTTCCCTTAAAACCTGTCTTTTTCTTTTAGCAGTCTGTGGTTTGTACCTCCTGTTCTCTCAAATCAGAAAATACTGACATTGATAGATTTTTTTCTCTTGTGAGTGTGTGTGTGTGTGTGTGTGTGTGTGTGCGTGTGTGCGCGCGTGCGCGCGCGCATGCGCGCGCCGCCTTTGTGTGTTTTTTGCTAAGATATAAAAATCATGAGTAGGCAAGGAAAAGCCCCTTCATTGCGATCAGGAGCAGGATGCAGGCAGAAGCAATTAGCACCCTCTAATGTTGATAGTCTTCATATAGACCTTAGCCCTCTAAGTGTTCCAGCTCCTGTATGGTTCTGAGGAATCAGGAACCTTAGTCCTTGGCAGCTGCCATTCTTGAATCTCTCACATTCTTGCATCTCTCAGCCTGGGTTCTGGACCCTTGGCCATGAGGAGTTGATAGCTCTCTTAGCTCTCTGTAACTCTTCTGGTGACCAGAGCCTTCAATTTCTCTTTCTCTTTTTATTCTTTTTTGTTTGTTTTGTTTTATTTGTTTTTGTTTTTCGAGACAGGGTTTCTCTGTGTAGCTGTGGCTATTCTGGATCTTTCTCTGTAGATAAGAGAACTCACAGAGTTCTGCCTCCTTGAGTGCTAGGATTAAAGGCATATGCCACCACCATCCAGCTTTTTTTTTTTTTTTTTTTTTTTTTTTTTTTAAGTTAAGACAGGGTCTCATTGTGTCTGCCGTGGAACTCTATATAGAATTAATTGGCCCATCTGCCTGACTTTGACTCCTGAGAGGTGGGATTAAAGGCATGTACCACCACACTTGCCCTTTCAGACTTTCTTTCTGCTCTCTTTTGTTGCTTCCCCCATCTCTCCCTTCCTCTCTCCTCCTCTTTTGTGTGTGTGTGTGTGTGTGTGTGTGTGTGTGTATATATATATATACACACACACACATATACACACACACACACACACACACACTAGCAGACAATAAAAGTTGGAAAGATGGCTTAGCAGTAAGAGCATTATCTGCACCTACAAAGGACCTAGTTCAATTCCCAGCACCCATATGGCAACTCACAACCACCTAACTCCAGTTCCTAGCAATCCAGCACCTTCTTCAGGCCTCTAAGGAGTACTAGGCACACAGGTGGTATGCATACATACATACAGGCAGGCAGGCAAAAATATTCACACACATAAATAAAAAGAAATCCCCCTCCCCGCTGCCCAGAGAAGCTTTCTCTGTGTAGCTTTGGAGCCTGTCCTGGAACTCACTTTGTAGACCAGGCTGGCCTCAAACTTACAGAGATCCGCCTGCCTCTGCCTCCCAAGTGCTGGGATTAAAGGCGTGCGCCACCACTGCCACCACCACCCGGCAAGAAATCTTTAAAAAAATAAAATGCTAATGTCATTATCATTAGTTTACATTAATCATAGACTAGTTACTGCAGTAATAACTAACATTTGTAACTCCCATTAGGGTAGCAGGGCACTTTATAAACATTGTCTCCATTTGTAATTTTTCAGGTAAGAGCTGTTATTGTTTTTCATGTGTTTACTTAGTTACTTACTCATGATACTTAGTTTCAACTAAGCAACATTCCCAGGGTCTAGCTGCTTATAAAAGTCACCTTAAGCAAACTATAAAGAAACCTGGGGAGGGCACGAGATCCTCGTGTTCACAGATAAGCACTAGAGAAACCAAGAATGTTAAACACGCAGGCTTGTCTCTTCAACAGAAGGGATGCATACCTGTTTTCTGCCCAGGAAGCTGGGAGTGGATGTAGTTAACAGCCTGGTGACTGTGCTGTCTGTAGGGCCAGGCCACACCTGCATCCCCCAGACTGTTACGTTTATTCCAGATGCTTTCTCCCTAGACCTTTGTCTTTAGCAGTTTCTCAGTCAATAGGACCTATCCCTTAGTAGAGATGTCACATGTACTCTGTAGCTCCGTGACCTCTTCAATGACCTAGACAACCACAGTCCTCCTCTGTGTCCTTAAGCTATAGGACCCCTTCATATGGAAGAGGTGACATGTACTTTACAGAAGAGTTTTGATGTAGTCGTGCCTTAAGCTTTATTGTGATAATTGTTACCAGGAAACTTCTTTCCAAAAGTTGTACTGTACTAAAATATGGCTAAAATAAACTGCCTGGTATCAGACTCTAGAAGTTTGAATCAACACCGGCTACTGAGTTGTATTTAACCAGATTTCCTTTTTGCCTCTGTAGATCATTAGTCTCCCAATCCTGGTGTTTGAAGAGGGAAATCCCCCACAGAAACCTTTGATTCTTTGAGAAGCAGTTTTGCTATGTAGCCTAAATGCTAAAATTATAGGTATGCACCACCATACCCAGCATAAGTATACTTAAAAAAATCATCATGGGAAAACATACAAAATTTCTGTTTTACTCAGTTTTGAGAGAGGGAGGGAAAAAGAAAGAGTCAGAGTCTGTGCGTGCTTACATATATATGTGCAAAGGCTAGAGGTCATCCTTAGGTTTCATATTTCAGGAGCTATCAACCTTGCTTTTTGAGATAGTATCTGACCTGCTAGGAACTTGCCAAGTAGGCCACACAGGCTGGCCACCAACCCCCAAGAACTTGCCTGTCTCCACTTCCCTAACACTGGGAATTACAAGCTTGCACCATCAAACCCACCTTTTTTTTTTTTTAAACACAGGTTTTAGGGACCAAACTCAAGCACTTTATTGACTGAGTTGTCTCCTAAGTCCATCTTAGCTGTCTTCAAGCATATGATTCAGTGACATTAAGTACATTCACAGTTGTGTGACCACCTTCATTATTTCTAGAAGTTTTTTTCATCACCATAACATACATTATATACCTCTCAGGAAATCCATCCTACACCCAACTTCTGGTAACCCTAATCTGCTTTCTGTTTCTGTGAATTTGCCTATTTTAGTTCATCCACATTAGTTCAATCTTTTGTTTGTCCATTTATCTGTCTCTTCAGGTGCCCTGAAATCTGCTCTAGCCAGTGGAAGTCCTGTTGGCTGGTCTTTCGATGGTGAAAACTTGCAATTAAAATACATAATTCTTACATATAGAGGACAAAGTCCTTATTGGCATATGTATGTGTGCTAGCTAGTTTTATGTCAAGTTGACACGAGCTTTCGGAAGAGGGCACCTCTATTGAGGAAATGTCCCACCAGACTGGCCTGTGGGCAAGCCTGTGATGTTTTCTTGATTGGTGACTGGTGTAAGAGGCCCACTGTGGGCCACACTCCACCATGGCCTCTGCACCAGTTCCTGCCCTGACTTCTCTAGGTGATTGACCTTTAAGCTGTAAGCTGAAATATAAATTCTTTTCTCTCCAAGTTTTAATCATTGTAAGTTCAAGAAAAATGAAGATCCTTAACCTTGTCACAGAACCAGCAAGTACTTAAAATGGGTTACTCTATGTTATTAACCGCTGAGCGCTCAACGAATTTAGGTTGATTAAAAGAATAAGTGACCAAGTGATAAAACTGCTAATAATGAAGCCTTTTCAGAGGTTCATAAGTGTTGGGAAATCAACCTTAGAGTTTGTAGTAGACACTTCGTCTAGAGGACCTCTGTAAAGCTCTGATTTACATTAGTGCTTCTATTTGTTCTAGTACTGGAGGTTAGGTGCTTGCCCCAAGCAAGGGCAGGAAAACATGTGAAAGATGATGTGTTAACTCTAGGTAAACAGATGAAACCATCCATTGCATTTATACCCCATATTTTTGCCAGCTACTCTAGTTTAAGAATTAGTACCACAGCTCCAAGGCCACTATGAAAGGATCTCAGAATTGTCTAATTTATATTTGCATCGCCGTCTCCAGTCTATACTCCATTCACATAGTTTTCTCTTCTCCATCCTTGTATTCATTATTTCTGATCATGAGCACAGATAAATTGTGAAAAATAGTTTTGTTTACTTGTGTGTGATGTGGGGTGTGTGTGTGTGTGTGTGTGTGTGTGTGTGTGTGTGTGTGTGTGTGTGTCATGCTCACGCAAACACTGGATGTCTTCCTCAGTTACTCTTCACCTTATTTTTTGAGAGGCAGGGTGTCCTGAACCTGAAGTTCACTAACTGGCTGGTTCGCTGGCCAGCAAGCTCTGGGGATCCCCCGCTCAGGTTGTCCTCAGAGTCACTGTGTGGCCCAAGCTAGCCTCAACCTCAAAATCTTCCTCCCTCTGCCTCCTTAGTGCTTGAATTACATTATAGATAACATGTTGTGAGCTACCATACCTAGCTTAAAGTGTGTGTGTGTGTGTGTGTGTGTGTGTGTGTGTGTGTGTGTGTGTGTGTGTATGCTTATGGAGATCAGAGGTCAGCATCAAATGTCTTCCTCTATTGCTCTCTATCTGAATTTTTGTAATGGAGTCTCTCATTAGATGCAGAGTTTCAGCTAGACTGGCTGCCCATTGAGCCCTTGAGGTCAACACCTCTGTGCCCCTATAGCACCGGGGTTATATATGCATACTGCCACACTTGGCAGCTTTTACATGGCTGCTAGTGATATGAACTCGGGTCCTCATGCTTTTAAAGGGGACTTTACCCACCAAACCACCTTCCAAGACTGAAAACATCCATATTGAAAGTGAAAACTTTGCATTATGAAAAACTGCATTTCCTAGTGCCTCCAGCATTCAGAATTTGTCTGGTTCTTAAAGAAAAACCTATGAAACCAGTTACTATTAGTTTTCAGGTTGTATGTTTTCTTTTGCTTAAAAAAAAAAAAAAAAAAAGTGGGCATTATAATGAAGTAAGTATCATAATTTCTGAACCTCTTCTTAGATATGGAGAGACTTTTCCAGTACCTAGATGTGCCCAATTGTGGGTATCCAGGCTCTGTGATTAATTTGTACTTCATAGCAGTTTGTTTTCTATCATCTAAGCCTAGGAACTTGGTAGACATTTACATTTTTGAGACCCACTCCAGACTTAATGAATAAAAATTCTGAAGGTGGTTTCCAGAAAATTCTGCTTATTACAAGCACTGTATATTGTAGATGGCTGTGACACACATAGCTGCAATTTTGTGAATGTTTGATAGTTGCTCTCTTTTCCAATTCTGTGAGCTTGTCTAGGAACCTTCCCATCATAATATCACAGTTCTTTTGAATCAAAACAGCTTCGAAAGTGTGCCATATGTCCAACAAGAAGGGTGACTACCCTTTGTCAGACAGATGAAGAGGTCTTTGGGTAAGCTGCCTCAAAGCCTGGAGCTGATGGAAGCTGTAGTTTCCAACAGGATAGCTAAGAGTTCTATTTTTCCCTTGTACATCTTTGGAAAACTAAATGATTAGCCCCTGAAATTGACTTTAAAGGATTCTTACTGCATAAAGTCAAAAGTGTGATTACTTGAAAATTGCTCAAATGGTGAGGAAGGTACTTGAATTGAAGTGTCCAAATCGGATTTTTTTCTGTTACTGCTCCCAGCAGGAGAAGTGGCAGAAAAATCAATAGTCCTTGGTTCCATACTTGAACCAAAGGTTCCAGCCTTTATCTGCTGGAGAGAAGTTTTGTAAGTTTGTGGTGAGATCTCCATTACTTTCATCTGCATGGCAGGAGACCTGAATGCCTGGGGTATTATGATCCAGGTGGGGTAGACAGAGAGCACAGACAAGGACTACAGAACTTCCCTTCTTCTTGACCCCTAAACTATGAAAATTCAGATTGAAATTCGGATAAGAGGTCTGAGCACAATGGTGTGGGGATGTGGGGGACAGGGTGCAGGAGAGCACTCCTGAGTAACTCTTTAGTGATTTAGGCCACTCACAATTCTAAGTTTCCAGAGACTTGGAGTGTTGAGCAAGCAGGCTGAGTGACTGATATTATTATAATCATTTGCATCATATGCATTCTCATTTCCTACCAAGTCTAGGGCCCAGTCTTTTTATATAGCATTAGTTAAGTCAGACTAGGTTTGAACTCAGCTCCATCATGTGGGAGTATCTGTTAAATAACAAAAAGTGCTCCTGGGAAACTTGACTAGCAGTATCTAGATAAGTAAAAAGTTTATGCAAGGCCCTGAGTAGTTCCATCCCCAGCACACACACCCCTGCTAAAGTCTAGAGGTAAGGTTAGTACAGGCAACACTGACTTACTAGATAGGCCAGTGATTTCAAAACCAATATTCGCACGACTTTCAGCTTTCCTTCTTGACCTCAGATGCCTGTGATAGCTCCAGGCATTGTGTGTTTTGTGTAATTAAGTTAAAAAGAAGAGCAGGGTTAGAAAGACTGCCCAGTGGTTAGTGAATTGGTTATTCGTCCATAAGACCCGAGTTCCATTCTCAGCACCTACATGGCAGCTTGCAACTGTTTGTAGCTCTAGTTCTAGGGGATCCATCTAGTCTCTACAGGCACCAGATGCAGTGCATTTAGCATACATGCTACAAAATACCCATATAAATAAAAAGAATAATAGTAAAAAAATTTTTTTAACAAGTATAGGGGAATACCAATAATGTTCCCCTTCATTAGTAAAGCAAAGACTTTGCCAGAATTCCCCCAGCAGAATTTTTTTTATGTGTTATTGGTCAGAACTAAGTTACATGGCTCTCTTGGGCTTTAGAAAGGCTGGGAAAGGAGTATTTTGGCCTTAGTGGTAAAGACAGACAAGGCAAAATTAGTTGAGAATGAGTGATGAGTTAGCCAGCCCATAGTAGCAACCACAAATGCCTACCTAGGCAAGTAAATTCATATCTGTTTCTCTCTTACTCTGGCTCTCTGTTTTTGTCTTAAAGACAGGATTTTGCTCCATAGCTTAGGCTTGCCTTAAAATTGCTGTGTAGCCAAGCTGTAAATGAGCTTTTCTAGCCATTTTCCTCATCTGTGCAATAAAAATAATAGTAGAAACTGTCTCACAAAGGCATCATGATGATTAAATGATAGTTATATAAAGGGCTTAGCATAAATACTCAATGTAATAAGTAGCATTAGTTGGTTTTTATTATTAGGGTTGTTATGTCAACTCTGCAGAGTAACTAACCTATTTCATAGAAGAAGTCTGAACTAGGACGTGACTCAGTGCTAGAACACTCAGCATGCACAAGGCCCTGGAATCTAGCCACAAAACCAAAACAAACTCCAGATTTCAAGTAGCTGAAGCTCAGAGCATGAAGGTAACTTTACTGAATTCTTAGTTTCAAGTGGCAAAGTTGGGATTAGACTCTATCTCTGAATCTTTAGAGTAGTTAAGTAACTTGCCTGGGATCCTTGAGCTATTCAGGATAAGTTTTTTTTTTTTTTTTTTCTACACAGCATATTGCCTTTGTATAATACTCTTGAATTTTCTGTTGCAGTTTCAACTGATTAAGTCATAATAACCAAGCAGTAAAATTCGGATTAGATTGATCTAATTATTCAGCTGTTAAGATGAGGCCATGAATAAATTGTATTTCAGTGCACCTTCGATTCTATCCAACAGGGTGCATAGTATCATTTGCATCATACAAAATCAATCTAGCTGATACCTCCTTAAGTGTTAAGGGGTAAATGGTGAAACAGCTCACAGAAATAAAATTAAACAGCCCCCTGTCCTCATTGTTATCAGATAGATGTTGCTTAAGTCTCACCTGTCAATTTTATGTAAACATGAACAAATTACTTAGCATTTTAGGGCCTCAGTTTTTTCACATGTGAAAAAAATATGGGAGTGCTTCCTATAACAGTAACTGCTGTGAGGAGTTTTTTGTTATGTTTTTTTTTTTTTTTTTTTTTTTTTTTTTTTTTTTTTTTTTTTTTGCTTTTTTCAGGTGAGGAAGCAGACTGAGAATTTGATAAGGATCGAAAGGGTCTTTCCCAGGTCACTTAGTAGCTCTGAACACCCTTTCCCCAGAGGTATTGAAATTCTAATACACTCTAGGGGTTTTTGACTTACACACTTTATGTTTCCATTTGTTAGAAATCCAGTCTTAATATGCATACCATACATATTTCCTACTTATTAGAACTTCACCAGTGAGTTTTAAGAAAGGGCCCTGGCTGGGGGTGTCTTTGATCCAAGCACTCAGAAGATAGAAGCAGGTGACCTCCATGCTTTGAGGCCAGCATGGTCTACACAGCAAGTTCCAAGCTATCCAGACCTTTATAGTGAGACCTAGCTGTATAGAAATCAAAATAAATGTGAGTGACTGCTGTGAGGCAATTATATGTTAACATATCAGACACCTAAGTGAAATGGACAAATTTCTAGAAAGACAAAACTATCAACACAATCCTGACAAAATTAAAAACAAATAAAAGAAAACAATCCCCTGCCCCCGCCCAAAAAAACCTAAATAGATCCTTTGACAAAGACAGAGATCAAGAAACTTTCCACAAAGATAAGACCAGATTGAGGTCTAACAAGTATTCAAATAAGAATATCAGTTCTCTGAGAACACTACAAACTCTTCCAAAATATAGAACATAAAAAGAACACGTTCTATCCTTCAATAAATGGCATTCGGCATTAAAAAAAAAAAAAAAGGAAGATGATGTTCTAATTCATTCTAAGGCCAATATTACCTTGATGCTCAAACCAGACACACACTCACACACATCACAAAATTGGAAAATAATATCCCATTGGATACATGTAAAATTCTTCAACAAAATACTGACGTTATTTGAGATGCTTACCAACATTTGCTGTTGATTTTCTTTTCTAGTTTGATAGGTTTGAAATGATAATTTGTTTCATATTTGCATTTGACTTGTTACTGGTGTAGCTGAATATCTTTTCCTTTTCTCCTCCCTAGTCAACTAATTTTTTTCCCTCTCTAAATTGCTTGGTTAGATTTTATTAGATGATTTTGATTTCTTGTTGAAATCTGAGCTTTTATTCTGGACCTCAGTCCTGTGTGGTATGTATTACAGTGTCTTCTGTATGATCTGAGCTTTATTCTGGACCTCAGTCCCGTGTGGTATGTATTACAGTGTCTTCTGTATGATCTGAGCTTTATTCTGGACCTCAGACTTGTGTGGTATATATTACAGTGTCTTCTGTCTCTGTAGTGTTAATTTTCTAATGTCATCTTTTTCATACAGACTTTTATATTTTGGTGATTTAGAGTTATCACCTATTTATGATTCTTCCTTTTTGTCTTATCTAAAAAGTACCATTTTCCTACTTTTTTCTAATGGTTTTAAGGTTTTGTTTTGTGTGTGATTTTTAGTTTGTTGAGGGGTCACACTGTGTAGCTCAGGTTGTCCTCCAACTCACAGCTATCCTACTTCAGCCTTTTGGATGCTGGAATAGACGTGTACCACCAGCTTCAGAGTTCTGTTTTGTTGTGCGGAGGTGGTGGTGGTGGTGGTGGTGGTGGTGGTGGTGGTGGTGGTGGTGCATACCTTTAATCCCAGTACTTGGGAGGCAGAGCCTGGTGGATCTCAGTGAGTTCCAGGACAGCCTGGTCTACAAAATGAGTGCCAGGACAGAGAAACCCTGTCTTGAAAAACCAAAAAGAAAAAATTTGTTTTGTTTTGTATTTTTGAGATAGGGCTTGCTCTGTAGCTCAGAATGGCTTTACTCTCACTATGTAACCCAGGCTAGTTTTGAACTTGTGATCTACCTACCTCAACTTCTTGATTGTGAGATTGTAGGTGTGCTTGTTTTATTTCTAAAATCGGAGAACGTGTGCGGGGAAGGGGAGATCTAACTTACTTTTTATATGGAAAACTATGTTTTATTAACCGTGAACAATAGTTTCCCCTTTGCTGCATCTCTTTAAATAAAATAGTGAAATAAAATAGTCAACCTATGAGTGAAAAGAAATTCATGGACCAAACTATAAATTTGTAAAATTGACCTTGCTCTTTATGTGTTTAGAAAATAATTACACAGAGGTCAGAGACCTTTCACCAGCAGCCTTTCAGGTTGAGTACTTCTCAAGTGCTTTCGTATATGGAGAATAAAGGGAAAGCATTCCCTGGTTAAAGATAGGATAATAGGCTGTCTGCTTTCTATTAACCTTTCTTCATTCCAGTGGATGAGAACTCTTAGAGATATTTTTAGATTGGTTAAAGAATTTCCCTCCTGAGGAACAGCACACATTTGGCTTTCTGTACTTACTTACTTAGAACAATTATATTTTGATTATCTAAGGAGACTATTTTCCTCTATATATTTTAATGGTAATGATGGTATTGTCTCTATATCAAAGACATGACCATATAAGCCTGCCTCATATTTTAGCATCCTTTTCAACTGAGACTTAGTGGAGTGAGTGATCTGGAAGTGGGTGGCTCTTACAATGGGTGAGCATGCTTTCCTTGAAGATGTGATGCTGTTGGTACATCTCAGCACTGGATATCTTCCTCAGAGCAGTAGCTTTGCACTGAGCACTCATAGTTAACATCATTTACAGTTCCTCTAGAGCAGTGGTTGTCAACCTTCCTAAAGCTGCCACTCTTTAATACAGCTTCGTGTGTTGTGGTGACCCAACCATTAAATTATTGCTACTTCCTAACTGCAATTTTGCTACAGTTATTAATTGTAATGTAAATATTTGATATGCGGTATATCTATATATGATCTGTGACCCCTGTGAAAATTTCATTCGGACCCCAAGGGATCACAACCTCTACTGCTCTAGAGCTTGCCAAATCCTGTGTGAGGCTGGGTGGGCGGGCCTTGAATCCCATATACTGACTGCCTATGATTCAGGTCTGGTGAATGGGCCCAAAGCCAGCACCACAGGCCTCCTTCTGATTTGTATTCTCTCCTGTCTAGCCCACTCAGCAGCTTGGCCTCTCAGTTGATAAGAACCTCAGATTGAGCCATTCTTCTGGAACTAACAGATCAGAGCCCGTTCAATTTACCCTTTTCATGTGTTGACACAGGGAAACGCCTGCAAACCCTGCAGCTAGGATGTTCCCATCTTGTTCTGCAGCTTCTTAGCACGTGACACTAAAAACAAAATTTTACTCTCAGGATCAGACTTTATAGGTCCTTAATGTCTCTGAGTTTAACTCTCTTCTTTATTCCATTGTTTGAGTTTTTCCTTTGGGCTATAACAGTAACTTCCTATCAGAGACCTTCATTTTCTGATCTTCCCATGCCAAACCCCCTTCCATTCTGCTGCTAGGGTAGTTTTTATATAGTACAATCTTGAAACTCTCAAATATAAAACCCTCCAAAGGTTTCCTACTATTTAGTAATAAATTCATTTCTTAGCATTCATCTCTTTCTCTAGTCTGCACCTCAATCTACGTTTCCACTTACTGCAACTATAGAATGCAAACTTCAGCCACATTGAACTGTTTGTCTTTTCTATAACTGGGATGTACATTTCTATACTGCATAAATGAGTATACTGGGCTGGGAGATGGCTCAGCAGTTAAGAACATAGGTTGCTCTTCCACAGGACCCAGTCAACTCCCAGTACTTACATGGCAGTTCACAACCATCAGTAACTTGAGTTCCAAAGAATCCAGTGCCCTCTTCTGGCCTCCTCAGGCACCAGGCACAAACATCATATATGCAGGCAAAACACTCCCTACCCCAGAAATCTGAAAACCTCCTCCCATTCACTGTTCAGGCTAAAAGATTTCTTTCAGCTGGGCGGTGGCGCATGCCTTTAATCCCAGCAATAGGGAGCAGAGGCAGGCAGATCTCTGTGTTTTAGGCCAGCCTGGTCTACAGAGTGAGGACAGGATCCAAAGATACACAGAGAAACCCTGTCTCAAAAAATGAGAGAGAGAGAGAGAGAGAGAGAGAGAGAGAGAGAGAGAGAGAGAGAGAGAGAGAGCGCTATACCTGGTAAGCTATACCCAATTTTCTCAAACCCATTTTTCATTTCCTCAGCATTTAGATGATATGTTTTGCCTATAGATTATTTTATATAGTTCATATTATTTCCCATTAGACTATTAAATTCTCTAGAAAGGAAGTACCTAGTACCATGCTTGTTACAGAGTAAGCATTTGCTATCTGCTAACTACTATGGTGGTGGTGGTGGTGGTGGTAACTGTCATTGTATTTGTTTACTTGAAAATACCTGACAAAAGCAATTTAGGAAAGAAGGACTCATTTTGGCTGGCAGTTCCAGAGTACAGTCCATCATGGTGGGCAGATTTGGGCAGGAGGAGTGTAAGGTATTCAGTCAGAACACAGAGTGAGATGGTTGCTGGTCATCAGTTTGCTTTCTCCTTCTTATTCATCCAACACTCAGGGTAGGACTCCTTTCTTCACTTAAACCTTTCTGGAAACACCCTCCTAGATATAATCAGACGTATTTCCATGTGGTTCTAAATCTAGTCAGGTGACAGTGGAGATTAACCCTAGCAATGATGGGGAAATACGGAGAATCTTTGAATCTTTGCTGACCACCATCATCAGAGTCTAGTTATGTCAGTTCAATTAACTTTTTTTTCAAATCAGGGGGGAAACATCAGCAGGAAAGTGAATGAGGGAGGAAGAAATTCTTAATTGTTACGGAAAGGGAATTTAAAGTCTAATCAGAGTTGAGCAGCCAGAAGGAGGCAAGATTGAGATAACTGGGTGTTATAGATTTGTACTAGAAAGCATTATCAGAATATCTGATGCCCTAATATATCTCTAAGGCTGTAAGAGAGCAGAGGGGACAGATGTGCTGTGAGGGTAGAATGGATGGACCAGAGACTGAAAGGACATTCAGAGTAAGATTCAAGTCAAGAATTTCAGCCTTCAGAACTCTCCAAGAGATCTGACTACCCACAGAAGTTCTTAGCATTGCATTAGAAAGGGTGCTGCGGAGACTCGGTTACATTCCTGTGCTGATGGCAGATGAACTCAGTCATCTCCAAGACCTCTTCCAACTCTGTAATTCAGTGCTTGCATGATACATTTCAATAATAGGAGCGTGACTTGTATTAAAGACTCCAAGTAGGAAACAAAATAGTCTTTAAAACAAAAACAAACAATAATTAAAAAAAAAAAACACAAAAAACTAGAAGCATCTTTGAACAAATTGAATCTGAGGCAGAGGCCACTCTGATATATGTCGAGAACTCCAGAACAGCCAGGGTCACATAAAGAGACCTTGTCCAAAAATAGCCCCCTCCCCACCTCCCCAGTTTTTACTCTCCAAAGTAACTTTGCTTTTCTAGTTTTGAAGATGAAATGTAAAAAATTTTGGCCAAGTAAGCAGAAGTCAGATCTAGAGGTTACACTGAATAGACTCGAGCTTTAGGATGTGTCTTAGTTTGGGTTACTATTGCTGTGATGAGACACCATGACCAAAGCAACTACCAAAGCAACTTGGAAAGGAAAGGGTTTATTTGCTTGACTTACACTTACACTGTTTATCATCGAAGGAAGTCAGGACAGGAACTCAAACAGGCAGGAACCTAGAGGCAGGAGCTGATGCAGAGGCTGTAGAAGGGTGCTGTTTACTGGCTTATTCAACCTGCTTGCTTGCTTGTTTGCTTGCTTTTTTGTTGTTGATGTTGTTGTTTTTTCCTGGAACTCGAGCTGTAGACCAGGCTGGCCTCGAACTCATAGAGATCTGCCTGCCTCTGCCTAGTGCTAGGATTAAAGGCATGTGCCACCATTGCCTGGCTTTCAGCCTGCTTTATTATAGGACCACCAGCCTTGGGTTAGAACTACCCACAACGGGCTGAGCCCTCCCCCATCAATTTCTAATTAAGAAAATGGCCTACAGCTGGATCTTCTGGAGGCATGTTCTCAAGTCATTTTCTCTGCTGACTCTAGCTTGTGTCAAGTTGACATAAAACTAGTCAGGACAGGGAGGGTGGGGAGGAGAGTTAGGATGGGCTTTGTTTCATTCAGGCCTCAGTTCTGTCTCCAGTCTACTCTTTAGTTGTGTAAGATTTGTCCCAGTATCTTCATCTCAGGAATGGAGCTAATAATACATTTTGTAGAGTTGGGAGTGGAGATTAAATCAGTAAAGAGGTGCCCAGCCAGAACATGATAGAATTAATTTTCTTTTCTTTTTTTTTTCTTGCTCTCTTCTTTTGTATTTTGAAAGAATAGAGAGGGGTTTTGTTGTTGTTGTTTTGTTAAGGCAGAAGTCTTTGCATTGAGGATACAATAGTCATTTTCACTTTTAAGAAGTGTGTGTGTGTGTGTGTGTGTGTGTGTGTGTGTGTGTCTGTGACTGTGATGTATAGATGTGTAGAACAGAGTGGGAGCACAAGAGCCACTGTGTGTGTGTGTGTGTGTGTGTGTGTGTGTGTGTGTGTGTGTGTGTGTGAAGGTCACTTGCGAGGAGGCATCGTCTCTCTTGTTGTCTGTGCTGTTACACTGCATGTCCCAGCTCGCTGGGCCAAGGGCTACTGAGCTACTGGATGATCAGTCTCCTATTTTTTATTTTTATAACTATTGTGAATGAGATTGCTTTCTTGATTTAATTTCCAGCAAGTCTATTACTGGCGTATAAGAGCACTACTAAATTTTATATGTTGATTTTTACTTACTGACATTTTTACTGGATTCATTTTTTAAATCTCTACTAGTCTTTTGGTGATCATTTGGCTCTTCTTTTACTATTTGGACACCTTTTCCTTCTCTTACCTAATGTTATGATTAAGACTTCCAGTTCTGGGCCAGTGAGATGGCATAATGAGTGAAGGTACTCCATGCAGCCAAGAGTAAAGACCTGAGTATTATTCCTGTGGTCCACATGGTGGAATGAGAGAGAACTGACTCCTTAAAGCTATCTGACCTCCACATGCGTGCTGTGGCACATGCACAAATGCACATACCCACCCCCCACCCCCCTCCACACACACTCACATTTTTTTTTTATTTAGAAGGGGGCTGGAGAAATAGATCAGTGATTGTGGGGTGGGGGATGGTTTTCGAGACAGGGTTTCTCTGTGTAATTTTGGTGCCTGTCCTGGATCTCACTCTGTAGACCAGGCTGGCCTGGAACTCACAGAGATCTGCCTAGCTCTAATAGTTCAGTGATTAAGAGCACTTACTGTTCTTCCAGATGACCCAAGTTTGATTCCCAGCATCCACATCTGGTGGCTCACAACTACTTGTAACTCCAGCTCCATGAGATCTGATAGCCCCTTCTAGTCTCTGTTGGAACCTACACACAGGTGCACACATGCACATACTTGCACATGTGCACACACACACACACATACATACATAGTGGGAAGAGGCACACATTCTAGTATTTTATTTCTTATCATTTCTACTTATATTGCCTTCAGAAGGCTGAAGCAAGAAAATCATGAATTTCAGACCAGCTGGGATACCATGAGTTCTTGGCCATCTTGGGTTTCCCTGCCTCAAAATAAATAAATTAAATAATAACTCTTAATTAGAAACATGGAACAATTTAGGTGGTTGTGGTGGTACATGTCTTTAATCCCAGCACTTAGAGGCAGAAGCAGGTGGATCTCTGTAAGTTTAAGGCCAGCCTGGTCTGCAAAGTGAGTTTCAGGACAGCCAGAGCTACATAGTGAGACCCTGTCAATAAACAAACAAACAAACAAATAGAAACATTGAAGGATGATCCTGTAATTTTCCTCTAAAGTAAAAGTCATCTGAAATGACAAAATAGAAGCATGGCTGTCTGTGGCATACAATCTCTTACAGGAAGCTGAATGTAGATTTCCGTCACTTAGCCTCCCAGATTACATCCCTTGTCTCTCTTCTTGAGAAGTAGCACATCTCTAGATTGGTAATTAAGTGACAAATTGGCTACTTCAGTTCTAAAGCAGATCAGGGTAGAGTGATGAATTTTCTTTGGAATTCAAAGGATTTCTGCAACAGCATGTTAACAAAGATACATTATTAAAGCTCCAATATTTACAGATCCCAAAGAAGCATTTAGGGATTTAGGGAGTTAATCTTTGACTTCTCAAACCAATTTTCCACTGTTAGTCAGAATACCAATGAGCTGCTAAAAACTGCAGGGAGTAGTTACGTAGTCACTTACACACTGCTAGTGCAAGTTGAGCTTGATTGTCTTACTGGATGTATCGTAGTCAAGTATGTGAGGACTTTTCCCAGGCCATTTCTTACCATTCCACACTGTTGTTCTAGTCTGAGTCCCATTTTCATAATTGCCATCTTGATAGGAAATAGAATCCATGTAAGAGACAAACCTGCCTGAGGGCATTTCTAGACTGGGTTAATTGAGGTGGGAAGATGTATCCTAACTGTAGATGGCATGACAGGGTCTTGACTGAGTAAAAAGGAGAAAGCAAGCCAGCTACCAGCATCCTCTCTCTCTGCATGCAAGTGTGACCAGCTGCCTCACTCCCCTGTGCCTTCTCCACAGTGAAGGATGGTACACTGAAACTGTGAGCCAGGATAACCCCTTCCTTAAGCTGTTTTCTGAGATACTTTGTTACAGCAAAGAGGAAAGTAATTACACCTCCCAACTTAGGGCCTCTGCACTGAGCGGTTGTTTATTTTGTTGTTAACTCTAGAAGGCCTTTTCTAACACTGTCTTCTTAGTTGCCACATAGTTTCCTTCAAGCCTTTGGATATAGAACTTCTCTGCTGTGGATATCACTCTATATAAATAAACACTGATGGCCAGTGACCAGGCAGGAAGTATAGGCGGGACAAAGAGAGAGGAGAATTGGGGAAACAGGAGGAAGGAAGGGAGACACTGCAGCCACCGCCAGGAGAAGAGCATGTAGAGACGCCGGTAAGCCACCAGCCACGTGGCAAGCTATAGATTTATAAAAATGGGTTAATTTAAGATAAAAGAACAGTTAGCAAGAAGCCTGCCACGGCCATACAGTTTATAAGTGATATAAGCGTCTGAGTGATTATTTTATAAGTGGATTGTGGGACTGCAGGGCTTGGGGAACCTGGAGAGAAGCCCTCCAGCAACACTTCTCTGTGTATTTTACCCTGATTATTGTTTAATATTGCAGTAATCTAACTCCAATGCATTTCTTCTTTCTTTCATTTTTTTGTTTTTGTTTTTCCAGACAGGGTTTCTTTGTGTAGCCCTGGCTGTCCTGGAACTCACTTTCTAGACCAGGCTGGCCTCGAATGCAGATCCGCCTGCCTCTGCCTCCCGACTGCTGGGATTAAAAGTGTGCCCACCCCCGCCCAGCTTACTCCAATGTATTTCTGATGTTCTTGCCGTTCTTTTTTTTTTTTTTGTCCACACTCAGGATTTTATTTTAATATTTATTCAGTGCCTTTTCCAGCTCTTTTAGATTATAAGCTGCCTGAGAGCAAACATGTTTTATGCATTGATACAAATCTCTAATCCAGTGTTTGACACAGAGTAGTTACTCAAGTATTTAGTGAATGGATGAATTTTGAGACTAGTCCTAGAACTCTCACTATGAAGCTCAACGTGACTCATACATGCAATCCCAGCACACGGATTGGCCAAAGAATTAGGAGTTCTAGTCTAGCCTGAGCTACAAAGAAAAACCCTATCACAAAATAAAACAGCACTCACTGGCAGCCACTGTCCACACCAGACTCTTCTCTTCACACACCTTACTCTGGCAGCCATGTGTGACAGACCCAGTATGAGTAAGATTGAAAAATTTCCTAAGTTGAAATTGAAGAAGACAGAAATGCAAGGGAAAAAAATCTTCTGCCTTCAAAAGAAAGGCTGAAACAGGAGATGCAAAATAGGCAGATACTATCAGTGTGCCTTGCATGTCCCATAAGCATTGCCTCCTGATTTTATTTCCTTTTTTATTAATTAATTGATTAATTTGTGTGTATAAGTATTTTGCCTGCATAGATGTCTGTGCACTGCAGACAGAAGCCAGAAGAGGCACCAGATCCTCTTGAACTAGAGCTACAGATAGTTGTTAGTTGCTCTTTGGTTCCTGGGAATTAAACCCACATCCTCTGGAAGAGCAGCCAGTGCTCTTAACTGCTAAGCCATCTCTCCAGCGTCCAATATTAGTACTTTTAGCTGTTTGATTTTCTGAGCAGCAAAGAGGTTTGGGTCAAGTTTAAATGACTGTACTACCCCTTTCACATTAAAGAATCAAGTAGCACTGGGCGGTGGTGGTGGTGGTGGTGGTGGTGGTGGTGGTGGTAGTAGTAGTAGTAGTAGTGCACGCCTTTAATCCCAGCACTCGGGAGGCAGAGCCAGGTGGATCTCTGTGAGTTCGAGGCCAGCCTGGTCTACAGAGTGAGTTCCAGGATAGGCTCCAAAGCCACACAGAGAAACCCTGTCTCGAAAAATCCAATAAATAAATTAATTAATTAAATTTAAAAAAAAAAAAAGAATCAAGCAGCCCTGACAGTGAAGGCTGGCCTGGCAGTCTGGCTAGCAGGGAAGGAGAACTTGCATGCTGGTAAAGGGAGAAGATGGATGAGAGTTGTTAAAAATCTCAAGTAAATTGCAAGAGGCCTAAGGTATTCTGAGGTCTGTAAAATGCAGTGCTAATTTTTTAAAAATAATTTATTTTTATTTTATGTGCATTGGTGTTTTGTTTGCTATGTAAGTTTGTGTGAGGCTGTCAAATCTTGGAGTTCAAGCAGTTGTGAGCTGCCATGTGGGTCCTCTGGAAGAGCAGTCAGTGCTCTTAACCACTGAGCCATGTCTCCAGCCCCCAGTGCCAATTTTTTTTATGTTCAAATGGCTTTAATTTAATTAGAGTACACATTTAAAAATATACAAGTAAAAGGTTTTAAAACCTGTAGAAAAAAAACTAAAAAAAAATCTTGGAGACACCTTTTTTAAAAATCCTATTTATTTATTTTTATGTAAATAGTTATTTTACCTGTATGTATGTCTGGGGATCATGTGCATGCCTGGTGCCCACAGAGGCCGGAAGAGAATGTCGGATTCCCTGAGACTGGAGTTATACATGGTTGTGAGCTGCCATGCGGGTGCTAGGAATTGAACCCAAAGCCATTGGCAGAGCAGCCAGTGCTTGTAGCCATTAAGCCATGTTTCCAGCCCAGACTCTGATCATTTCTTTAGAAATGAATTCTAGAAATAACTTTTTGAAAGTAGATTAGATCACCAGTGAGGACTAGAGGCTTGGGAGTTACCAGAGGTTACAGAGTTTTTATTTGAGATGGTAGAAGCATTTTTTAGGAACATACAGAGGACAGTTGTATAACACTAAGAAAGTAATGAAGTGTTCTGAATTACCCAAAAAGTATATGAGTTAATTTTCTGATCACTGTGTATATAGTCAGAAATAGTCTGTGAAGAGACTGAAAGCCAAGCCTCCCTAGTCCCCTTGCCTAACCAAATGAGGCTTTTCTTCTATGTCTTTGTAGGTTACCCCACAGCCTACCCGGCAGCTGCCCCTGCCTACAATCCCAGCCTCTACCCGACCAACAGCCCCAGTTATGCTCCAGGTAAGCAACGGGTGGGAGCCCAGTGGAGAGGAGGGGGAAGCAGGCCTCCATTTGTGAAAACAAATCCTCCGGTTGGCCCTTCTTTTGAGACTGCCCTGGAGTCAGCCAGTTCTGGCTGGATTCTCTTTGACATCCCCTCTGGGAACTGGGGCAGGACAACCTTGGGGTGGGAGTAGAGTAGAGTCCCTTTGTTGTCCCTGGGACTTGAGGGTGGCCCCTTTTTCTGTGCTGGAATATATGAGACTGCTTCATCTCTCTCAAGCAGTGTCCAAATTAATGTTTCCCTCAGTTTTGCCTGAGGCTGCCATTGGGAATCACTCTCTTTCTTTCTTTCTCCCTCCCCCAATTCCCTTCCCCTCTCCTACCCTCTCCCTCTGGGGTGTAATTTTGGAATAGAGTGAGAGACTTGCCACCAGAGTAAAGAGCCTTTTTACAGGCTGAGACAGTTTGCTTGTTTTTCAGAAACAGAAGACATACAACACTTGAACAGAGAGATTGAAATGGGTTTGAAATACTGAAGGAGGTGCTAGGCACGATGGCATACACTTATAATCTCTGCACTTGGAGGCTTGGGCCACAAGTGTGAGGCCAGCTTGAGTTCATAGTAAGAAAGAAATCAAAAAACAAAAACAAAAAAAAAACTGAAAGAAAATATTGAAAAGATCTTTTTTTCTTCCTGTTTTGGGGCCAGGAGTGTTAGTGGTGTTTTAACCACTGATCTAACTCCTGGGCTCAGTCATTGCCTAACACCCAGGATCAGGAGAAGGAATGGGCACTATGGTTTGAAAGTCCTGGGTTTGAAACCAGATTAGGCTTCTCCCTAGGTATATAGCCTTAGGTGTATAGCCCTGGACAAGTCACCTCACCTTTCCGAAATTCATATGTAACCATTTACCTTAGGGTTGCAGGTGATTTTACATAAGTTCTTTAGTTACTCACTAAACATTTGTTGAATGTCCTCTATACTGGGATAGAAAAATAAGAGTTGTCATCTTTGCCTGCAGGAGCTCATAGGTAATTTTGGACCCTTTCATATTAATAATGATGAATTGTACTACAATACAGTAAGTAATATATAAAGAACAGATGCAGAACCACAGTCTACCTGGAGGTGATAGTAGGGACTTCACAAAGGAACTAACAGTAGAGACTTGAGGCAGGCAGAAGTAGGAGGTGCCTTTAGAAGCACTCAGGGGAGGAGGGCACATTCCAGGGCAGAGCATGCCTGTAAAGGCACAGTGGAGGCGTGGAACCCGACTGCCGAGCCTAGAACTAGTAGAAATGATTGGAGCATAGACTGAGAGGGACTGATGAATCTGAACTACAGACTACAAAGAACAAATTTGGAAAGACCTTAAATGTCATATCCTCCTTCCTCCATTCTCCCCTGCCTCCCCAGAGCTGAGGACTGAACCCAGGGCCTTGCGCTTGCTAGGCAAGTGCTCTACCACTGAGCTAAATCCCCAGGCCCCCCCCCCCATTTTCTTATTTAGTGAATATTATGGAATTGAAAAGCCCCCAGGTATTCTTTAATTCAACCTCCTTTGTGATTAAGACATCCTGGAGAAGAGCTGTTCCATCCCACATTACCTGTTAACTGACAACAGCTTATAGACTAGAATCTTGGGTAGATTTCCTGTCCTGTGCTTTTCTGTGCCAATCTGGTACTCATTCTGCAGGTATCTCTTTCTTCTGAAGTGTTTGAGACAGAAAAGAGCATGGGCTGTATTTGTAGACCTATATTTGAACCCTGGAATTATTATCATATTACATACATGCTGTGAAGTTACAGGCAGCTGCCTATTTATTTTTCTTTTGGCTCGTTTGTGGAGCTACAGACTATTCTAGGAAGGCATGGTGGTAAACATCTGTAATATCAATACTTGGGAGATAGAAGCAGAGGATCAAAAGTTGAAATGTAGCCTCTGCTACATAGCAAATGCAAAGCTAGCCTGAGCTACATGAGAACATGCCAACCCCCCCCCATACATTACATAGTAAGTAATGATAGACATGTCCTGTGCTATTAGTTACTTTTGTTCTCTATGATCAAAACACCTGAGAGAACAACTCAATTGAAGAAAAATATGTTTTAGTTTGTCGTTTCACAAGATTCAGCTCATAGTCTCTTGGTCCCATGTGCTTGGGGAGAACATCATGGTGCTGGAAATGTGTGGCAGAAGGGAGCTGTTCACTTCATGGCTGACAGGAAGTAGAGAGTGGTAGTATAGTGGAACCTGGGTAAGATACAGCCCTGAAGAGCACACCCATGACCTGCTTCCTCCCTCTAGACAGGACGTTCTACCATTTCCTCATAATCTATTCCAATTTGGAATGCATAGGTGGATTAAATGATTCATTAGTCAAAGCTCTCTTGACTTAGTCATCTCTAGAAACACCTTTACACATACACCTAGAGGTGTGCTTTACCAGGTTTCTAGATGCTTCTTAATACAGCCAAATTAACCAATACAACAGGTATTTATTTGGGCCCTATTAATTAATTATACAAGCCTTAACCATTCTAGAAGTTACTGTGGGTGATGCTCATTTGAGGAAGCTGCCATTACTGCCCTGAAAGAGTTTTTTAAGGGTAACAATGACCTGTGGACTAATATCTTTTAATGACAGCTCAGTGTTGATTTTTCTATTTCCTTTAATAAGTAAGATACATTATCCCACTACTCCAGATCTGTAATAGTAGCTATGATATAAAAGCTACACAAATTATCTGATTAAAAAAATCAAATTAGTGAGTTCTATCTTAAAAACTAAGAGAACATTATGAAATATCACAGTACGTAAGTGATTTCAATCCAAGTACTGTGAAATCTGTGAGTTGGCTTTGTAAACTAGCCTAAAATAGGGGAGGTGAGTTGTGGCAGAAGTTCAGGTGAGGTCACAAAGTCTTCCTAGTGGGAATACTAGAGACCTCACCAGGTCGGGGCCTATGAGACTGGAAAGCAGAGTATAGTGAACAGGTCAGAAGTGCTGTACTTCTCCTGAAGAAGGAAGCATGAGAGTGTGCTTTCCAGAAACTCGGTTACCAAGGAAAGAAAAGGATGTACAGGGGAAGGGCGTTGGGGTGTCAGTGTGATTAAGTGCACACTTGTGGGAAGGAACAAGTAGAAGACAAGTCACAGGTGCAGAGCAGCACAGAGCTAGGCCTCCCAGCAGCTGGCACACAGGGCTCCTGTTTCAGTTCCCTTCCTTGTTTGGGAAGTTGAGTGACAGGAGGAGACTGAGTGCCTCACGGTGTGGGGCAGCTCAGGACTAGCACTCATTTGAAGACCCGAGTTGGTTCAGGCTCTAATCACTAGTGGTGAGCTACTTTCTCATAGTATTCAGCACTTCTGCTGAGAGATTTTAGGATTATTTAAGGATCAATTTGGCAAATAATTGACAGGAATAAAATACTCTATTAAAGACCAGGCATGGTAGTGCATGCCTTTAATCCCAGCATTTGGAAGGCAGAAGGAAGTGGATCTCTAGGAGTGAGTTCCAGGTTAGCCTGGTCTATATAGTAATTCTAGGCCAGCGAGCTCTACATAATGAGACCCTTAAAATAACAAAAACAAAAAACTACAATTAATTCTATGTTTCCTCTGTGTCGGCAACAATTTGAAGCTCTTTATGGGTATTAATTTGTTTTATATTACAACAAACTGAGTATTTTTCAAAATTTCCAACTGGGAAAATAGAAACTTAGAGAAGTTCAGCAACGAGAACCGCATTCTGGCATCCTGCCATGGTACCTGAACTCTTAACCACCTGTGGCTGCTGAGGCAGTGGGAAGCACTGGGGGTTCGACAGGAACAGCCAGGCTGGAGAAGAAGGCAGTGCAGAGAGGAGTCTGAGATTGTTAAAAACATGGACAGCCTGCCAAGCTGCAGGTACAGGGAGAGTATTACATTTCAATAGTAAAGTGAAATAATAATAATAATAATAATAATAATAATAATAATAAGCCTTTATCCAACCTGATTAATACTTTTAAAAGTCAACATATTTCTAATCTATGATTAAGCCAAACCATTTGCTCAGAAATCCACAATAAAGGATAGTACTAGTGTATTGTGTTAGATAGTCCACAATGGCCAGGTGTGATGACATACACCCATTATCCCTACACTTGGGAATTGGAGACAGGCAGATCAGGAGTTCAAGGCCATCTTTACCCCAAAATCAGGAAGGAAGGGAAGGAAAGAAGAGGTATCAGACTGAAATTGTTTCAGATGTTTGTGTGACTTTGGGGGAGATCTCGCACGCGCGCGTGTGCACGTGTGCACACACATACGCACACACGCTCTCATGCTTACATACTCATAGCGGGGTCTGTTTCATATTTTGTGATGCTGAACTCTACCTTCACGGGTCTGACTATTAGGGGGAGGTTCCTGCCATAAAGGCTCAAGATCAGAGAGAACATTAAAAGTGAATCTCAGCTTCTTGCCAGAGCTGGCCATTTGTGATTCAGGGAGGTGCCTGCAAGGAGCCAGCCATGAAGATTTAAATTTCCTTCAGTTACTTACTTCAAGGAGACCAAGAAATTGCTCACAGTGAGCTCTTTTTAGTAGCTCTGTGCTCCCTTAGGTTCATCTGTTCAGGATGCAGGGGGAAAAAGCTCATTCTTTCATTGGTTCTGAAAGCTATGTGGGTACCTAGGCTTCTTCCCAAGTGCCTGCCAATTTCAAGGATCATATTTAGGTATTTAACTTCACAGGAGGCAAAAGCTGTCCAAGACTTCTTTTTCAGAATCCAGGGAGCAAAAGGTTTATCATATTCCTGATAATGTAACTTGAAAGTGAAAAGAAGGATAAATAGAAAACTAAAGTCAAAACTCTCATAAGAAGCATGTTCTCACCTCTTGTTTCATTTGAATTATAATCCCACTGAAGTATGTATATGATTTTTCCATTCCCATTTTGTATATTACAAACTTGGGGGAAAGTGGAGGAAAATAATCTGTTTCTAAACACCTGCACACTGAAGCTCTGGGTAAGGCAAGTTACAAATGCACCTTTTTACCTTTGTCTTGTAAGCTAGAGTTTCTTGCCTCCAGTTTAGCTCAGAGAAGATAAAGTAACTTTCAGAATTAGATTTAAAATGCCGTGGATATGAGATTCAAACCCATTTGTCTGACCCCATAGTCATGTTCCTTCTACAGCATAATACTGTCCTAGACAGAATGTCTCTGCATTGAACCTCGTTCTCTGAGAGACCCATGACGGCCATTAATTGTCCCCTGAGCCTTTATTTCTTCCTCATTGTAGTCTCTGTCATGCTTGAAATCCCTCAGCAGTTCTTGGGAGAATTGAAATGGTCTTAATATGGACAAGCAAAGAACGGGACCTTATGCCTGTTCATATCCAGGCGGTTTTCAGTCTCTTCTCTGGAAGATCCTGTGGCATCCAAGGAGGTGCTTCTCTGTAACTAATGAACTTTCCTGGATGGCAAGTCTGTCACCCTTTCCGGGGGGAGGTACTTCCCATTCTCTCCATTCACTGCTTCTTATGCAACCTGGGGGAAACTGCTATCTCGAACAAGTCTGTTATATAACTGCAATATGTACAACTTTGCACAAATTCTTAGTGGTAATTTCAACTAACATTTCTATCCAACAGAGTTTCAGTTCCTGCATTCAGCTTATGGTAGGAGAGCTATTTTTCCTCATCTGTATTATGGCCTATGAATGTGTTATCTTGTAACAATGGTAGATTCCCTTTCCTTTCCTCCCCAAATCCCACCTCCTAGGCTTGGGCTCCCCCAGGTGGCTCAGCAGCAGTTCCTATAGCATGCAGGAACATGTCTGATGGTGCAAAAATCATGGGTTGGAGACACACATAAACCATTCCCATAGGGCAGTAATAAAGGATCATGGCACTAAAAGGCGTCTCACACCCTAACCTGGCTGCCTGATTCAAACAAATGAATGAAAATTCTAGGGCCTGTGTGTGGCTCCTCTGTTGGCTTTATGGTAGGCTCTGAGGAGCCCCTTGATTATGCCTATTAGACCCTAAAACACAGTCAGATGGCCCCAGGATCAGATTTTCCATTTCCATTAGCAGTCTGACATGTTTGAAGACCTGGTTGACTTTAGAAACACTCTGTTGGCGTCATCCTGATCTTGAGCCATGGCTTCATTTTTGGAGCATTTTTCTGAATGATGAAAGGTATGGGCCAAGTGTGCCAGTGGGTGAGAGATCTGAGTTGAGTTCTCTGCGCAGTGTGGACTCCAGGCCCAAGGCACCACGGGAACTTCTGGGCACCTGTGAGGGTCCCAGCAGTGTAACTTGACTAGGTCCTTCTTGTCATAAACAGTAAGGGACCATGGGAGAAACTTGCCACTTTTACTACACTCACCTGGGCTGCTCATGATATTTTTGTAAAAATCTTTGAATGTTTTCCCAACTTTTAATCTTGGTATTGAAAAGGGAAAAGTACCATCTTTATGCATGGCACTTCTTTTAGAAGATGAGCTGTGAAATTTCTTTTACTACTGCTGTGGGCTGTGTGATCTTGGGCAACTTGCTAATGTCCCCAGGCCATAAAGTTTTTCATGTCACATGATTTCAAGGTTCTTTTAAATGCCAATGTCCCATCCTCTTGTAATTGTTATTATTTCAATAGTGCTACAGAGCTGTTTCACTTACCACTTATGAGAGGCTGGGTTTTTTTTTGGTTTGGTGCACAATATATGAACTCAAACAAAAGACTCTAAAAAGTTAGAGAAGGCCTCATGCTTACTCACCCTTCCAATTAAAATAGTGGTTCTCCACCTGTGGGTCACAATCCTTTGGGGTTGAGTGACTCTTTCATAGGAGTCACCTAACACCACAGGAAAACATAGATATTTACATTACAATTCATAACAGTAGCAAAATTATAGTTATGAAGTAGCAGCAAGAATAATTGGTTGGTTGGGGTCACCACAACATGAGGAACTGTATTAAAGGTTGCAGCATTAGGAAGGCTGAGGACCACTGACTTAGAACATCTAATGAGAAGAAGTGTGGATAGAGCATTTCAGAGTGTTCTATGCCAGGCCTTATCTTGGCCCTGTGAAGATACAAAGACCCGTAAGACAAGGTCCCCATTCTCTAGAAACTTACAATTTATTGGGAAGGCATTCAAGGCAACCAGGTACAGAGGCCTCTAAGACTCACAGGAACTGGGATAGTCATTATGTGGGATGATGTGGTCAGAGAGTAGGCAGAGGAAAAGACTTCATAGTAGAACTGAGTCTTTAACTCACGATTGATTACTTAATACCTGTGTACCAGGTGGAATGTGCCAGGAGAGCTAGTAGAGTGGACAAAACCGTAGAGAAGTAAAGCTTCTTGGCAGACTCGGGGGATGATAAGAGTTTGTGCACAGTCGTGTAGGTTAGAGTGATAAGATTAGAGAACCAAGAGAGATGTGTCAGTCAGGAAGAAGACAGTGGTCAAGAAGTAGGACCAGCCTGTAAAACCTACTTCTCCCAAGGCTCTGCCACCTAAAGGTTCCACAACCTTCCAAAATACCACCTCCAACCAGAGACCAAGTGCTTAGACTTATGAGCCAATGTAAAATATTTCAGTTCAACCACAAGAGACCATCAGTATTAGGTCAGAGGAGTCTCGAATGCAGAGTTGAATCTGCAGCCTGTAGGCAACAGAGAACCATAGAATGTTTCTAAGAGTTTTATAATTCGGCTTAGAGTTTTAGACCAGTATGGCTATTGCTTGGAGATTAGAAGGGACAAGTTAAAACAAACAGACCCAACGCATTAAGAAGCAAGCAGTTGAAGTGGCTGAGGTAAGAGACAATTAGAGTTCCCACTGGAGTTGGCCACAACTGTAAGGATGGAAGCGTACGGCTACCAAAACTAGAAACCGTTAAGACTGATGATCTGTCAGTACTTTGAAGCAACCAGGGGGTGATTAGTACTGCCAGTTTACAATACAACAGAACTAAAGCTCAGACAATTAAGTGATTTGCCCAAGGTCCCACAACTAGTAAACAGCAGAGCCCAGGCTGTATCTCAGATTTCCTGACTCAGTTACCTGGTTCAGGGTGATGGTCCCTTGCTGCCTTTCTTTGTAAATGTGTTTAACAGATTGTTCTAGTGTCAACGGGCGTGAGGGTCCCATATCCAGGAAGTGAACAACTCAGCAGCTAGATGTGGCCAGCCTGCTGTGACAGGGGTCATAGCCCTCCACATGGTTCTGTTTCCCCCCCTCTGTCCTTTTTACACATCTATAATAAGTACATAAAGTCTTAAGTGAACAGATTAATAATGTTTTCATATGTGGTATACCTGTACTTAACTATAGCTTAAGTCAAAGGATAAAACATTTTTAGGAAGTAGTTCCTTTTCAGCATCCCAAAACAGGTGTGCCTGACAGAGAGTCCTTGCTATTGCCATGCTGCTAAAAGCTTCATTCAGGGGCTGGAGACATGGCTCAGTAGTGAAGAACACCGACTCCTCTTCCAGAGGACCCAGGTTCAGTTCCCAGCACCCAAATGGCAGCTAACAACTGCCTGTAACTACAGTTCTGGTGGATCTGGTGCCCTCACACATACATGCAGGCAAAACATCAATGCACATAAAATTGAAATTAAGTTTAAAAAAAAAGCTTCATTCAGTTGGGATTGGTTTCATGCAGAAGCTGAGCTCTGCATTTTTATTGCTACCACTATCAGAAAGGATTACTGTAGAATTGAACAGAGAAACAGAATCATACAGTTAATGAAGAGGTTAAGTTGACTGCTAAAAATTCATTTTCATTTAGTTTTCACATTTATCTAATTATTTAAATTATTAACTATTCTAGCATAAAGAAAATATACAGCCGAGTGTGGTGGCGCACGCCTTTAGTCCCAACACTTGGGAGGCAGAGACTGGCAGATCTCTGTGAGTTCGAGGCCAGCCTGGTCTACAGAGAGAGATCCAGGATAGCCAGGGCTGTTACACAGAGAAACCCTGTCTCAAAAACCAACCAAACAAACAAACAAAATAAAAGATGCAGAAAAATGCTGTTTGCTTTCAGCATATAATAAAACTAGAAGAAATTTCCCTTTTATTTGGAAAATGTAAAGTTTAGCCTAAGTGATCACCTAGGAAAGACAATCAATGACACAATGGCACTTGCTTCTTTCCCAATTAATCTGCAACATTCTTTTACTATGACATGCTGTCTTGTTCACTCCCTGGTCGATGTGTGGCTGAGTTGCATCCCCAGTAGACCGTAAGTACCTTGTGTGCAGTGATGTAACCCACATGTGTTCCTGTCCACTGTGGCACTCCTCTCAGTGCTGAGTGCAGTTAAGCCTCAGTACTCTGTGGCTAATTTTGATTTAACCTCAGTTGTCACACAGTCCTTCAGGCAATTGTCAGACTTTTGGCTTATAATGAAAATTATAAGTATGCCCCACTCAGAAGAAGGAAAAAACAACAACCAAAAATGGAACAAATCAAGACTTCTAAATTTTCCAAATTACTATGGCCAAATTTAGACCTCTTGGTCCTTGGTAGAGCCTCACTGAGATCTTAGGACATGGAATTGCTCTATTTGACTTCTCAGAGCTACATATTCGACACAGGGAGTTGTTTGGAGATGGTTATGGCCTTCTAGCCACATGGAATGTTGATCCCTGAATTTGGAGACATTGTGATAAGATTTTTTGACACTAAGTGGATCCTTCCACCCTCTGAAGATGTTTATTTGAAAGCAGACCCCCTCCTCCTGCAGGGGCTACACTACACACTGGGCCTGGCTGTCGAGCAAGGGCTCTGGGCTGTACACGGAGTTGTGCTGTCTCCATTTCTCTTGCCAGATTCTCCTTTTAGTGTCACTTTCCTGCCCATGATTTCCTTCTCATTCCTCAGCATTTGCTGTATATACTGCGGGCCATTAATGCAAGCAGAGTCAGCCTATGCAGCCACATTCTGATTCTAGTTCAGAAAAAACAGCAGAATCCACAGCCTTCTCTAGCCATTATAATTCTGTGGTAGAAGGAACAGAGATGTTAGCTGTAAACCAGGCAGTAAAGACATTGTCGAATCTCTCTGGAGGTAGCAGACCCTGAAGGAATCAATATGACCAGCATACTTTCTTCTTAGGCTTCCTTGTCTTTCTTTACCCCATAATAAAATATTTCAAGTTCATCTAATTGTTGCCAGTCTAGCCTCACTTCTGTTAACATACTTTAAAACACTGTGTCCAAGACTCCCAAGATCTTATTAGAATGTAAAAGATGTTATAAAGAAAAAAAATTAATCCTTTTTTTTAACCATAAAAATAGAAATTTGGATCAAAAATATGTCTCTTCTGGTATTGGAAAGGATAGTTTTCCTTCTCTTCTTCTTCTTCTTCTTCTTCTTCTTCTTCTTCTTCTTCTTCTTCTTCTCCTTCTTCTCCTTCTTCTCCTTCTTCTCCTTCTTCTCTCTCTCTGTCCCTCCCTCCTCCCTCGCTCCCTCGCTCCCTCCCTCCCTCCCTCCCTCTCTCCTTCCCTCCCTCCTTTCTGAATTTCCTCCAATTTCCTCTTTCTCCTTTCCCTCAGGATATCATGACGGTAAGTTTTTTAAAGCATTCCCCACTTCTAAAACACTTAACGAAATTTCTCAAGTTAAGCTTTGAGCTGTCCTGGAAAGTCTCTACAGATTTCAAATTAATTTCTGTAACATACCTAACCCAATTTCGACACTTTCATAATGGCCAAAGGATCATCTCTAACTCATGAGGCACTGTCTCAGTTGGAGTATCCAGCAGCACCTATTAGGAGATTTTCAGACATGTGCAAAAGGTGTATCTATCTCACCCTGGCTGGTATGCAGCAGGAATTGGCAAGGAGTGTCCCATTGCATAGCTAATAGTGAGGCCTCAGAGTCCAGGCCTTTCTGGCTGCCATGGCCACAGCTCAGTCTGTTAGAGGAGGCACTGTTCCAGCAAGGTTCACATAAAATGGTAGTTACTTGTTAGTTTTTCTTTGGAAGTAACTCACAACTTTTTTTTTCATTTGTCTGGTTTTGGTTTGGGTTTTTCAAGACAGAGTTTCTCTATGTAGCCTAGGCTGACCTCAAACTCACAGAGATCTGCCTGCCTCTGCCTCCCAAGTGCTGGAATTAAAGGAATGGACCACCACACCTGGTGCAACTCACAACTTATTAACCATACCTCCAGATAAGATTTCAAACCAGAGGGAATTGTTTAAGACTCAGTTAAACTGGCCCAGTACACTGTTCAAGAATTTCAGGTTGCTTCATGTTAATGAGAAAGTAGTAGAGGAATATACCACAGTCTTAGATCAGAAGGTCAGGTGGAAGATGGTGAAGCCATGGCCATTTTCATGGTTTTAATCATAGGTAGAAAAAAAATCCTGATTTTCAGTATTGAAGCGTGTTTCCTTGGATTTAAGTCATTTGGAAGCTTACTTCAGTACTCCTTCCAACCCACTGTCCCATCTCAAAAAGGCTGAATCATTCTGTGTGTCTGAGCAGGCTCCTTGAGTTATGTTTCTGTCTAGCACAAGACCCTTGCTTTTGTGTCTGTAAATGGTGGGGCCCACTTCTTACTTCTGCCTAATGCCATTCTTGTGTCTTCCCTTAAGCCACTCTGCTGATGAAACAGGCCTGGCCACAGAACTCATCTTCCTGTGGCACTGAAGGCACCTTCCACCTTCCAGTGGACACCGGGACCGAGAACCGAACTTACCAAGCATCCTCTGCGGCTTTCAGTAAATACAGCCTGTCTCCTCCTTTCCTTGTTCCCCTTGGTTGGGACTGATTTGTTCATTAGGAAGAAAGGAAAAGGAATTTTTAAAATGACATTTTTAGTATAAACGCTTTTAAGAGGTTCTCCTACTCATGCAAAAAAAACCAAAAAACAAAACCATTGGCCTTTGTCATTCAAGAAAGATGAACATCTTTGATCATGCCTTCAGCTTTAAGATACCCATAGAGGTGAGGGAGGAGCACTCCTGGGCCTAGAAGTTGAATTTGTGAAAGACTGTTACTTCATTTTAGGGGAAAGGATCAAAGCACAGTTGAAGCTTTGTGTGTGTCTTCCCATGCACAGGGTTTCTTGACCTTAGCACTCCTGGCATCTGGGACAGATGCATTCTTCCTTATGCATGGTAAGATGTTTAGCGGCAACGGTGGCGTCTCTATGTTAGATGCCAGCAGCAAAGCACCATTGTCACTACCAAAAATGTCTCCAGGTAGGGCTCAGTATTCCTCTGGTGAAGAAAACTGTCCTCTGTATAAGAAACACTGCCCTACTTCATGTAAACTACACTGTGGGAACACGGTATGACAGGGACAGATGCCAGCACACAGATTGGTCATGTTCAGCCTGAAGTTCAGCGAGGTGACTGATGTTGTCACCTTTACAGCTAATTGGTAACACAAATGATTCCAAGAAGGACCATTGTTTAGAAATGACTGCGTGGAAGAAATTGTGCCTGTGGTAACTTTTGGGCATGGGAATGGCTGGCTTTGGATGTGATGAGCGCTGGCTTCTGAGTTCATGCCAGCAGGAGCTGGACAAGCCCTTAGCAGGATGTTGTAGAAAAGTAACTGACTAGTGAGCTAGGAAAACTCATGGAATTAGTTTTCTTTTCTTTTAAATAGCCAGTGTCATTGCTTCTCAGCGTTTTGGCTGAGATCAAGTGTAAAATACCCAGTGTTGGGACTGGAGAAATAGCTCAGCAGTTAAGAGCACTGGCTGCTCTTCTAGAGGTCCCAGGTTCAATTCCCAACACCCACATGGTAGCTCACCACCATCTGTAACTCCAGTTCGGGTAACCCAGTGCCCTCTTCTGGCCTCTTTGTGTATTTTAGGCATAAATATGGGGCCCATACATGCACATGGTCATATTCATACACATTAAATAAGAACAAATCTTTAAAAATAAATAAACTATCCAATGTTGAGCCTGGCACATGCCTGTAATCCTCCACTCGGAGGCAGAGGCAGATGGGTCTGTCAGTAAGATAAAAGCTAGCCTGGTCTACATAGTGATTTCTAGGCCAGCCAAGGCTACACAGTATACAGTATAAAACCCTTTTAAAAAACAAACAACAACAACAACAACAAAACCAATGTTATTTTCTCCCCCTTGTCACTGTCCTTACATGTCAGCATGTAACTCAGCATGGTGTACCTTTTGTAGAGTCTGCTTTCAACATCAGCTCCTTGTTCAATCAAGATTATAGTCCTATAAAGTTTGGGTAGACTTTTATCCCACTTTGAAAGCTCAGAGGTTCAAAAGGCAATATACCCAACGCTATATAACTAACATGACAGCACAACTGGACAAAAATAACTTTCAAACTAGGATTCCATTTCTTTTTTTTTTTCTTTTTTTTTTTTTTTTTTTGGTTTTTCGAGACAGGGTTTCTCTGTGTAGCTTTGCGCCTTTCCTGGAACTCACTTGGTAGTCCAAGCTGGCCTCGAACTCACAAAGATCCGCCTGCCTCTGCCTCCCAAGTGCTGGGACTAAAGGCGTGCGCCACCACCACCCGGCCGGATTCCATTTCTTATTCTTTGTCAAAAGACAGATGAAGTGGGCGTGGTAGCTCAGCACATGTGGCCTGCCAGGCATCTACCCACCAACCCACAGCTCCCCAGAGCGCTCCTGAGTGCGAGCAGCAGGAAATATTAGATAGAAGGATTTAGAGTGTAGACATAAACAGATAGAAAATACAGAATAACCTCGATAGGGCCTGGAACCTAGTCCAATGGGTCCTGACTATCTCTGCCCCAGGGTATTTAGAGAAACACCAAGGGGTGGATCAAAAGACACCCCCCCCCCTCCAGCACAGCCAAGTGCAGATCATCTCAGACACTTGCACTCAGGCACATGGTCCTAATCATCCCCTCTATGCAGACCTGCTGGGTAAAGCCACCAGGAACCTGAAAATGGGCTCCCACAGTAATCCCAGCACTCAGGACGCTGAAGCAAGAGGATCATAAGTTCAGGGCCAACCTAGGCCACAAAGCAAGTTTTAGGTCAATCTGAGCTACATAGTGAGACTTAGTCACAAAAAGAGGAATGAGAGGAATGACAGCCGTGGGGAGTTTTTCAGGTAGAATTGAATGAACATATTTAAAGTTATAAATTGATATGTACATAGTCCACAAGTGTGGATGTAGGTGAATAAAGGCACAGTTACTACAGTGGAGCAGAAGGAGGCCTGGTGTGGAAGATAGAGGACTCGAGTCTTGATTCTATATAACTGTGGATAATTCATGGCTATGTTTTGGCCAGTAGTCTCTTGAACTGTAAAAGGTCCCCTTTAAATTCCTTGCTAGCTATTGGACTCCTGATTCCCTTAATTTGGAGCTGTATACCTGTTTCCTTTTCAGAGTCTTCTCTCCAGCTGCCCTCATCAGTAAGCTAGCCTTCGAAGCTTTGCTCACATATCTCTAGGAATGAGGGCCTCCTTCCTTCCAGAGGTAGCTCTTCCTGCAGCCAGACAGTTCTGAGTGTCCGAATCCTTACCTTCTGTGCTGAAGTCTTGTAAAAGTCCCACAGAAATGTCCAGCAGTCATATCCTGCCCACCCCTCCTAGACAGGCTGTCAAGTTTCTAGATAGGACTAAAATGTATCACTCTCTTTCAAGCAAGTAATATATAAATGGATGTAATTTTTTAAATGGATTTGGGATTGACTGACTCATGTAGGCTCACAAAAGCTCTTCCAAACCTTCAGATTTTGTTGCTTTTTAGTGCCACAGTACATTCAGGGCACTTTGACAAATTCACACTAATGTAACCAATACTTGCTAAAGCCTGTTCATAATTAGGTATCCTCCTTCCTTTTCAGTGCTTTAGTGTTTCACCATCAACAAGGAGACTTAGAGGTCAAGACAAGATTCAGACATATAGTGCTGTTTTGTCCAGGCTTTGTCCCAATGTATAAATCTGATGATCAATAAACCAATTAGTGTAAAAGGTATCCTTGATGTGAAGATCAATGTCTTTGAAGGTAGTGGGGGCTGTACAACTGAAAAGGATTTATGCCGGTGAAGCAGGGTTGAAGAGAGGGCTGTATAGGCTTTATCTTGCTAATGTACAGTCTCTTTATATGCTCCCGTTTGATAGAGCCTAAAACTATAGCCAGGAACCCGAGGCAAACAACAGGCAGGCGTCATAAACAAAACCTCTTTATAAGGCAGGCTTGGCACTTCTAGTGATAGAACCCCTTTGTCTCATGACACTGCCTTTAGTGAAACAGGGATACAAAGGCCAGTGCGCCAGATGCCCAAGATTGTATTGCAGACATTTAACTCAGAGACAACTCTGCCCAGGGCAACATCAACTGACCTCTGGAGCCAGCTGTGCAATTTTGGGAAAATTGATGCATTTCTAAGTTACAGGTTCTTCCTCAGAATAAGAAAGGGTTGAGTGGGAGCCTCAAATGCCTTTAAGGTATAACATCCCCAAGTTCCTATTCTGTGGCCTTCAGATTTTGCATTCATTTCAAAATAGCTAGCCCTCCATGGAATGAGTTGGGTCTAAATTTATTTGAGTAAAAATCCATGAGATGTGTTTGCAACAAACCCAACAGCTTCTTTTACTTAGATACACAAATATGATGTCTAAGCCCCAGATATTAGCCCTAGAGTTTCAGTGTTCCCCAGGGGTGTGGACAGGATGCAGATGATGTCCTCATAGAAGTCCTACTGAAATACTAAGAACTTAAAATGTTGGTATCAAAAATGCCCTCTGGAATGATCTAGTCTAAATGAAGATACTCTCAATACTGGAAGCTGACTCAAAGGATCTCAGGAAAAAGGTCTGAGCTTGGGTGGTTTCTGCAGCCTTAGGAAGATCCTCTGCCCCTGCTGGTAAGCTTGAGACACGCTGTGGTCACAGCACGAGTCTGTGTGCAGTCACTCTCCATGGAACATCTCCCATCTCTGAAGTTCTTGTGATAGAGGTCTCCAAGATCTCCCCCAGCTCTGCAGTTCTGCTTCCTATCCCAAGCATCTAGAGATGCAAAACAGACTATAACCAGCCTTTCTTTGGCTGCCATAGCTATTTAGATATTGATTTGTATTCTGAGTTTGTATGTCTTGTTTCATAACATGAAGAGAAGAAAACATTCTCTGACAAGGTTATTCTTAGATGTGAAAACCAAATTCTCCCGCATTCTCCTCGAGCCTTTTGATTCTCTGCAGAGGGACAGCCTACTTTGTAATGTGGTTGCTTTTGTAGCTTAGATGAAGTGATGCATCTTCCCTGGGAAAACTAGAAATTCCAGAGCATGTTCTCCAGGCATATAAACAAAAGCTGCCTGTATTGCTGGCTTGTTAAAGAATTATAAAATTTTAGAATCTTGAAGCCCTGGAGTTTGTGTTCCAATTTGGAACAGACCATAGTCACAGTCTAGCTCTTGCTTTTGTGGTTTTTAAGTGCTCGTATGCCCAAGGAGAGGAAGCTTACTACTGTCTTCTGTGTAGCGAGAGAGAAAGTAATAGCAGTTCATATGGGCCCAGTCAGCCATTCAGTTCCCATGCTGCTTGTAACCACTGCTCTGTAGGTGGTGCGTTTGGAGACAGGTGGCTTCTGACTCATAGTGTCCTACATAGAAAACATACTAAATTCCAGCAGGACGCTCCACATCTTTCTTTTGTCTTTCGGTGTCTTTTTGTTTTGTATTTGCTGTACTGGAGATCAAACACATAGTTTGCCAAGGTTCTGCCACTGAAGCTACATCCCCAGCACCCTCACATCTTGTTTTTCACCTTTAGATTAAGGGTCAGTAAAATTTCCTATGAAGAACCAAATAATAGATATTTTAGGTTTAAGGATCATATGGTCTCTGTAACTACCACTGTGGCAGGAACAAGTTGTCCAGCCTTGTGGTTGGTGCAAGCCTATGATCCTAGCTACTGGGGAGGTTGGAGTAAGAAGATTGAAAGTGTGAGGCAAGACTGAGTCACAAAGTGAGTTCAAGCCAGCCTAAGCAATCTAATAAGGTCCTATCTCAAAATAAGCTTAAAAAGAGGTCTGGGGACATAGTTCAGTGGTCAAATACATGTCTAGTATGTGGGAAACCCTAGGCACACACACACACATGTTCTGTAGTAAAACAAATTTGAAAAATCTTGTACATATCCTATCTTAGAAATTCACCATTTACACTGTTATAAAAGACTTATCCTTTCCCCTCCTAAAACTAAGGTCTAGAGATTTGGCATTATTTACCCAAGTTTGGCGGAAAGCCAGACCTAAGCCCACATCTCTTTTCTTTCAACAAAAGCCTGCTCCACCCTGCATCATCCCCATTCCTGTCTTTTTTTTTTTTTTTTTTTTTTTTTTTTTTTTTTGTGTGTGTGTGTGTGTGTGTGTGTGTGTGTGTGTGTAGAAAAAAGCTCTGTGGAGCTAACAGGGTCCTTGGTAAGTGTCTTATGGGTCAGAACGAAAGCCCAGAAAAGTCCAGCAATGACAGCCAGGGCAACTAGAATAGAACCAAGGGGTAAATGCAACATCTCCCCAACTAGGGCTCCAACACTAAGGTCCACACAGAAGAGGGTGGAGGCTTTGGGAGTTCCTGAAGGGATGTGGCCCCTGTGTTCGTCAGGTTCCACAGGGTAATTCCATGTGGTGAGTCTTAGGAACACAGTCTTGCTGACATCTGTGTCGAGTTATTCTCTGAACCTAAGAGCTTACTTTTCAAGATGACTCAAAGGCAGCAGTGTAATACAGCTGTGAGGGGCTCCTGCCCTGACTTGTGAGCTCTGCTTCTGTCCATCCTTCTGAGATACAGACATGGCTGGGTTTTAGGTCAGTGTATGTCTTCCTGACTGCCAACTTCAGGTGTTTGAGGCAGAGGCGACCCTTCTCCAACCACAGGAAAGAAGGAAAAGGCCAGCTTTACAGAGCAAAGTGGTGTTTTGTTTGTTTGTTTTGTTATTTATTTATTTATTTATTTATTTATTTATTTATTTTGGTTTTTCGAGACAGGGTTTCTCTGTGTAGCTTTGCGCCTTTCCTGGAACTCGCTTTGGAGACCAGGCTGGCCTCGAACTCTTTTTTAATGGCGTTTTTACCTTCAAACCTGTGAAGAGGAAGGGATTGTGACTGATGAAGGCCATTAATGGGAGATAAGAGAAGAAAAAAAGAATGAAGCACCCAGGATACACATGCGAGACCAGCTTGGGCTTCATGAGACCCCAACTGAAAAACAAAGGAGTTAGGAGAGAATGGGGGAAGCAAACAGAGAAAGATAGACTCAACAACAGAAGGTATCCTGAGGTGCTAAGTGAGGAACCAGAATGAGAAAATAGCAAAAGGAAGTGAGTGAGTTGAGGGGCGTCTGTCAGTGTATACCTGCCTTTCCACACAGGCAGCTCTGAACCCCAGCTTGTCTCTCAGCTGAAAGGGCCCCATAGAGATTGTTTGGTTCTAGCTTCTGTTTTGGATGAGAGCCCTGAAAGCCAGAGAAATAAAAGATGCCCAAATCATGCTTGCAGCTCTGTTCACCAGGACTGAGGGAGCTGCCTGGGGCCACAGCTCTGCGGGTGGAGCCCTGTTCTCTTGTCTGTCCTCATCTGTGTTTCCAGCTGGATTCAACCCATTCTTGTTTGAGGAATTGTTACTGGGGACCTGCTGCCTTCAAGCAATGCTGTTCTGCCAACTAACTAGAGGTCTCTTTTATTGCCTTGGTACAGGATATACTGCAGGGACACCATACAAGGTCCCACCGACCCAGAGTAATACTGCTCCACCCCCCTACTCCCCATCACCCAATCCCTATCAGACGGCCATGTATCCAATCAGAAGTGCCTACCCCCAGCAGAATCTGTATGCCCAGGTAGGTACACATGGAGGACCTCTTCTGCAGGAGCCTCCAGCAAGGATGGGGGGGGGGCATGGGATGAGGAAGAGAAAAGAGAGCTCATGGGTCTGGCCGGCTACCTCCACTGTAGTGTCGCTAAAGTGTCACAGTATTCCTGCAAGACTGCTTGCTCTGCCTCACTCTCAAAGGGTGGAGCGTGACGTCGTCATTTAGGTTAGCAGAGCCCCAAACGTCGGAGGACCATTAGAAATCATCTAGCTCAACTCCTTTGTTGAACAAGTGGAGAAGCTGAGGCTGCTGCACAGAGAAAGGTCTAAGGTCACCCAGTGAGTTGTTGCCTGGGCCAGGCTGTGCTCTCACTTGTTTTGATCTCCCCTCTTAATCTCGCCCCTCCCTTTCCTTGATAAAATCTATGAGCCACGTAAGAAAGAAAAAAAAATATACAGTGTCTGCTACCAGTGCCCTCTGTGACCTGAGGAGAGCGGTTCTTTAGTGTGCTTATGGCCCCATTTGGATTCTTCTGCTGGAGAATGTATGTAACTAACAGGAGGCAGGAGGGGAGAGCTGCTTGACACTCCAGCATGGCCGTGGCACAGTCTTCTGAAGAGGCAGTTCTACATGAGGTGTAAGTGGGAAGGAAAGTACTTTGGGGTTTAAAAACCAGCTTTGTTGCTGAGCAGTGGCGGTGCACGCCTTTAATCCCAGCACTCCAGAGGCAGAGCCAGGCCAGTCTCTGAGTTGGAGGCCAGCCTGGGCTACAGAGCTAGTTCCAGCACAGTTAGGACTACATAGAGAAACCCTGTCTCTGGGGGGAGGGGGGGAGACAAAACAAAGCCTAAAACTAGCTCTGTTGGTGCTGGAGAGGTGGTTTGGTGGTTAAGAGCACTTGCCGTTCTTGCAGAGGACCTGGGTTTGATTCCAGGCACCCACATGGCAACTCACAAACATCTATAACTCTAGTTTCAAGAGATACAATGCCCTCTTCTGGCATCCATGCAAGTGGTACACAGACATACATGCAAGAAAAACACACACACACACACACACACACACACACACACTCATTTAAACAACTAATAGAAAACATTTTTCTAAACCAGCTATGATGCAGAGTATACTACAAAACTGGGGCATGACAATATGTGCCTTTAATCTCATTATTGGGAAGAAGTTCAAAGTCATCCTCAGCTACATAGTGAGTTCAAGGCTAGTCTGCCTGGAAAATAAGTAAGTAAAGAGAGAAAACGGGAGACTTGGATCAATTTTTTCAAGTATGGCATAGTATCTTAGCCTATGCTTTCTAACCTCTTAAGATTACAGTGAAGCTTTTGTTACTTACTATTAAAACCAGAGAATTTCTGAATTAATCTCAGATGCTTCTGTCTGCTCCCAGGGCTCAGGAGGCCCATGAAATGTAGCACCTGGGAAGAACCATATGAACTGGGAAGGGGAACATCATTTCAGAACACTGTCTCCAGAATGCCTTGGGAAATGTTACCCAGTAATGACAGAATGGACATAAACCAACAACATTCACACCAATATGTGAATGCCATTCATAAGCCTGTGTGGCGGTGTTTTGGTGTTCCCCATGCTAAAAAACTGACTGTATTCCTTACTGTTAAATTAGGGGCAGCTAGGGTAGTGCCTTGGAATCAAATTTTGAAAAAATTTTAAATGTTAAAGCCAAGGCTACAAGAGAAAAGCTCTTACTCACTATTCTCCATGGCCGCTCCAGGCAGCAAGATGGAATGAGGAGGGCCTTATATTTCAGACTGAGTTAAGTCAGCACTGAACTGACCCCAGTTACAGAGTGAGACAAAGCAGAGCCTAGACTTGTGTCCCTAGGCCAGAGCTTCTCTTACCTGGTTGCCTAAAGCCTGGGGAAAGCAGCTCCCCACCCACCATCTCCTCTCCTTGTCCCTCCTGCTCTCCGAGAACCATGCGACCTTATCCTCTCTTCCCAGGGAGCCTACTACACACAGCCCGTGTATGCCGCCCAGCCTCATGTCATCCACCACACCACAGTTGTCCAGCCCAACAGCATCCCCTCTGCCATCTACCCAGCTCCTGTTGCTGCCCCCAGGACCAACGGTGTGGCCATGGGCATGGTGGCCGGTACCACCATGGCAATGTCAGCAGGTAAGGGCCTAAGCTTCCTTTGCTGTCTTTCAGGAATTCCTCACATTGGAGAACAGTCATGGAACTGGCTGCAGCCCAGCATGAGAAATCATGTGCCAGGGCAGGGGGCTTTCCGGGAAGCCAAGGAGGGGACTCTCTAAACTTTAGACATTTGGAGTCTAAATTATTTGAAGGGATAAGGAAGACTGCACCCGAGACGGGCATATTGAGCGAGGCCTTGGGTAATTGGTGAATGGAGGCCAAGCAGAGAGGTGAAAGTGGGAAGGGAAGTACAAGCAGAAGGGTCAGTGTGGTCCATTCACAGGATGGAAAGGGGGTAAGGCATGTAAGAAGTGGGGGGTGAGAGTGGAAGGGTGGCTGGCACCACTGGTGAGGACACGATTGTGGAAAAGCTTGAATGCTTTTGAGTGAGGGAGCTACCAGGGCTACCAGAGCTTGCGATAGGGGAGAAGTGGGGTGGGGTTTGAAGTGGCTATATCTGGATCAGGAGAGACTAGGGAGAGATGTTAACAGTAGGCCTCCCGTGGCAACAGGGAGCCCAGGGAAGAGCACACAGGCACACTGTTAATTAGCAGGCAGGAGCATAAGGACCATTCCCAAAATTCATTGTAAGAGCTGAGAGAAACAGGAGTCCCTGGTATAAGACCTGCCCTTAAGGAACCTGGGGGATAAAGGTGGGAAGTGTAGCCTTAGAAACATTGGCACTCCCATGTAGGGCATGAAGACCAGAGGGTTGTGACTACCTTACAGAAACCCAAGTTTAAAGAACTAGCTAAGCTGCCATCTGAAGGAAGAGGGTAGCATGGTTGCTCAGTATACAAGCTACTAGGTACTTGATCAGTGCCAGCCTATTGTTAAGGTCCTGGAAGTTAAGATCCTTAAGGCAGAACAGAGCCTTGCCCTTAAGTACCTAGGTGAGTATACGTAGAAGATAGAACCAGGAAAGATAACAGTTCCTACTCAGTATGTGTGCAATAAGAGAAGCATGCAAATAAAAGGGGGGTTTCCTAAGAATAGTGATTCTGTCTTCTAGCACCCCAAAAGACCCCTCACCCTAAGGAGGGAAGCCCGGTAAGGTGGAAAAAGGACAGTGCTCACCAGGCAGTCTGGGGTGACAGGGACATGGACAGGAAGAAGAGCCATGTAAAAGACTGTTTTCCTCCTCTCCATCCTGTACCCAGGCTATGGGTTAAAGGTTACTCAGATTTCCTCTTCTCTCTTGATGCCCAGGTACCCTGCTGACCACACCCCAGCACACTGCAATTGGGGCGCACCCTGTCTCCATGCCCACGTACAGGGCCCAAGGAACCCCTGCGTACAGCTATGTGCCCCCGCACTGGTAAAGCCTGCAGCCCATCCAAGTGAGTAGGGCCGGGGATAGGGGAGAAGGGAGGGGACACTTAAGGAGCTGCCCTAAAGTCCTGGCTTGAGTCTGGAGCACAGGAGTCACAGAAGCAGGCAGCAGCCATCACTTGTTACCTGCTCCAGGTTCTTTAATGTCCCCCCCTTCAGTTTAGTTCTCACTTTACAATTGCTATACTCCTCATGGAAGCTCTGATCTTTAGCTCTATTTCTTAGATAAATACACAGTTCAAAATCACTCAGCCAATTAAAATTGAGCTGGGGCTTTAATTCTTGCCCTCTATTATTGAATTCTGTGCTCTTTATGGTCTTCAGATGTCTTTTAACTAGAGGTTGAAGTCTTGCCTAAAGCAGCTATCAGCTCTGATTGCAGCCAAGTAGAGACCCTGACCCCAGCTCCCTAAACTGTCCTCAGCAGATCAACACAATTTCCATGGACAGAGAGCCTGCTGCTCCCTGAGAAGAATGGAGGGCTCCACTTAGGTCTCCCAGGCTGGGGGAAGGGGGTCCAGAAGTTTCTCCAGTGGTCTGTGGAGTGTCCCTCTCTCACAGTGTCCCTTCCTCCCCCAGATCTGGAGTCACATTGTATGCAACTACTCAAGTCTACACCGGTGCTGGAGCAGTCCCCTAGCAGCACCGCCTCTATTTGCAAGAAGAGACAACGGAAGTGCAAGGGTCACTTTATGCATCTTTAAGGATTTTGATTTTGATTTTTGGTTTTTGTAAAAGCTGCTTTTTCTAATCTAGGAGCCTCCCCTCGTGCCTCCCTCTTAGCCACTGCCCTTCTGGCTCTAGCCCCTCTTCCTACCTGACCAGGCCCAGTCCTCTCTGCACTTCTTCCTGCCCTAAGCATCCTGTCCCTAGGATCCCAGTCTAGTAACAAGCAGAGAGTGAGGTTTATTGCGATGGTTCATGTAAAGGCTAGATTTCATCTGGAGAGCATAACAGATGTGGCCCTCAGGTTCTGGGGTAGGAACTTGGAGCTGTTGAGAAGGCCACATCTCTGTCAGATTGTCATTTTGCTGAAGCAAGATTCGTTCACATACGAAGAAATACCTTCCAAGAACCATCACAACAGACCAAGAACAAACCCACCTGGTTATGTAGGAATGTTATCAGCAGCTTCATGTCCCAGGCTCAGACCCTGGGAAAGCAGAGAATTTGGGGAAGGGTAGCGGGAGGAGGGAGTACGAAGAATGGGCAGGAGGGTGCTCAGTCTGGTTGGAAAGGCCTCAGGTCATGTGCTGGGCCTGGACCTTCTGATTTGCACAGTGATGTTAACTGACCTGGCACTTCCTTCAGAGATGCTTTGCCCTCAGACCTGCCAAACCGTTGCATGGTGGTGGGATCCCAGCATCCAGAGGCTTTGGAAGGCCAGGTGCCTGCATAATCTCACCCTCAGCTCGAGCCTCATGGACGCAACTCTGAGGAGCTTCCTCCTCAGAGAGTGGAATTTGTGGCATTTTTCTCCCTTGCCCTTCTGCCCTTCCCCATGCCAGGGCGCACGTGTCTGTCTGTGGGGCTGGCAGGCAGGCCAAGCTCTTGGTTACCTTGTGCCATTTCACGGCCAAAGTGAAGGAACCACATTCCAGGTGGGAGCTGGCGGTTCTGAAGGTCAGGATAGTGAAGGAAAAACAATAGCAATAATCATTTCATACTCATGGAACTGAAGGGACCTTAGCATTCATCATCTCATCCATTCCCCTATTTGACAGATGAGGAAACTGAGGCCCAGAGAAGCAGAAAGGACTTCTCTGAACCTCATAGTAAATTAGCATTAAATGCAGCCTTCCTACCTACTGGCTTTTTGCCTACAAAAATTTAGCAAGGGATGGATTGGCTTGGCTTTGTAAAAATTAAGTCAGCAGTGCCCACATCTGGTGAGCTCTGGGCTTCTTTCTGCTATTTTCCCTCACGGACTCCAAAGGTGGGGGTTGAAGACTAGGCAGAGGCCACACAGGGCAGATGGCAGGAACAGAAATTGCATTTGGAAAGCCTGTGAAGACATCTGGAGTGTTTATCCTCTAAGAAAAGGAGCTGGTGAGCTGGCTGGAAGAGGCTTTGCACTCAGGATAGCAGCCCTCTATCCCAAGAAGAGAGGAAGAATGGGAGCCACCGAAAGAGGAGGACAAGGAGCAGGCCAAGCAGATAAAACCACATCTGGGAGAAGAAGAGGGACCCCTGGGACAGGGAAGTCCTTCCTAGACTCAGCGAGGAAATGGATTGGCGCCACCTTCCTGTGCCTGCCTAGCACAGCCAATAGCCTCGCTGGGTGGAACAGGAATATCTTACTGTGTAAAATTGGATCACTGGTAACATTTGAGACTCAAACTATTTTCATTTTAAATTCATGTGAACTTGGACATCACCTTCCTTCTATTTCCCCTAAAGGAAGAAAATTAATGGAAGCCCTTGAGCTGGAATGACCTCAGAAACAGTCTGACTATTCCCAGGAGGTCAGAGTCCATCAGCATCTGTGGCCAAGAGCCAGAAGTTAGGGCTCCTACCTTCCTGGCCTTCCAGGAACTTCAGGACCAGGAAGAGAAAACTCAGCTGTTCCGGGGTGCTGACAAGGTTTTCTTTCCCAACAAAGGTTTGCAGTGTTGATCTGCTTTTTACAATGCCTCCTCCTACCCTATTTGGTTTTGTAGAGGTGGATGAAGGTTGCTGTAGATTATGTCTTATATGTCTGAAAATGCCAAAATAGTAATGGCGGTAATAATTACAGGACACCCTTGTACGTGTCAAAGCACTTCACAGCCTTGGACTGGCCCTGGGAGCAAGCAGCAGGGCCAGTTATTCCACCCACCTGACAAAAGTGAAAACAGATTCTAGAAGGAAATTAAATGGCCCCAAATGAGCTGTATGCTGGAATCCTGGCAGGCTTCCTAGACCCTGTGGCCTTCAGGTGACCTGGTAAAAGAGACAAAAAGAGACCTAGGAATGACTTCTTAACGTTTGTTCTTTCCACACCAGTAAGTAAATGCTGTTTGTGCCCCTCATAGTTCATGTGGTTTATGCCTGAGATGAAGGCATGATGCCTGCTATTTAATTCAGAGAGAATCCAAGGCTCAGAAAAGGACAGGGACTTTCTGGTAAGGAATCCCCTGCTGGCTCTAGTCTCTCTAAGTCTGATCCACACACAGGCTCATGTTCTGAAGCATCTGTGCTCTGTACCCCATCTTAGACCTAATCTGTGATTCAAGATCAGAAAGGACCCAAGGTGAAAACCAAGTGTTGACATGCTGTAGTCTAGAGAACCAGACCAATTAACCTTTTTTCAGTAAGAGCACAAGAGCCCCAGTTCAGTCTGGCAAGCTTGGGGGGTCACGGCAAAGGGACTGAGCCCCAGAGTGCAGTGTGTGTGTCTTGGGTTAGATGGACACAGACAGCTCTGGCAGGGTCATAGGTACCAAGCAGGGGTACCCTAGGTGTCATCTAAAGATTCTGGATGGCCCAGTGGTCAAGATAGATGAGGCCAGAGCTGGAAAGGGCCTCTCACCGTAGGACAAGGGATGTGCACGTGACACCATGAGCTGCCACACTGGCATCACTACACACACACACACACATGCACACGAACACACACACAAGCTGAGGTGGAGGTGGCTCTGTTCACCAGCCCCCCTTTGCACCATGTGACCATCTTCAGCAGCCCTGGGCCAGGAAGTTTGGGTCTGGAAGCTGGACTACTCCCAGTGAGTAAAAGCCTAAAAGTCTCTTGCCATGCTTTCAAAACAAAAAACAACTGTTTTTCTTCCTATGAGATGAAACACTTTTTCCTTCTTGTTACCCTGACAATGACTCTGAAGTGCATACCCCTTTCCCTGAGTATCCATCAGGGACACACACATCTATCTGTCCAAACTTCTCTCTGTATGTAAAGTACTTTGACACTGATTGCCAAAACCAATATTTTAAAGATAGGGGGTGAGGTCATGATGCTCTGAAGGGGTAAGAGAGTTGCCCAGGGACACACAGCTCATGAGTGAAGGAGCCAAGATTTGAATTCCTGACCCTCTGCTCTTCCTGCTGCCCAACACAAAGGAAGAGTTTATGGAGACTTGGGGGAGCTCTGTCAGCTGAGCAGATTTTTGAGAATTTCTGCTTTAGGCCAAGATTTATAATAGGCCCCGGGGGTAAATCCAGCTGAGAAGTTGCCACAAAAGACCTAACTCAGAATACCCAAGGTGACACTGTCCAGTCCTGAAGATGATTGAGGACAGTCCCAGGCATCTTTGAGCAGGGAGTCTTGCTTCTTGGAAGCCTGAACTCTTACTCTCTGGCTCCTGTGCAGGTCCAGCAAGGCACTTCAAGGGGACATGGCATAAGCCTGAACTTCTGAAAGCATGTCTGGACTGGAGTCCTCAGGCTTGCTTGTTCACCAGTGAGAACCAGGTCCTAGAGAGACTAACTAGGCTCCGTGCATCCCAGTGCTTTCTGGCCATCTAGATGGTTCCATGTTTGAGATCTAGAGGTTTCTTTGGAAGGCTTGATGCTCTGTCCTGAATAGCCTTCAGAAATGAGTCATGGGAGCATAAAAGTAGGACAAGTCCCTTGGTCACCAATTCTGGCATCCTTATTGTGCAGACATGACACATCAAACAAGGCATCCTGACCCGGCTTAGTTCCCTGCATATCAAATATCTTGCTCCTGCTATGGGCTCTGAAGTCTTCACAGCATTCTGGCTGAATCAGTCATCATCCCATGTGTGACTCATGTTCAGGGAGCTCTGCCTTTCCATCTTGTGTTAACCATGGCACTGCTGAGTGTGTGGCCCCTAGTATCTTGTCAAGCCTAGGAACCTAGAGAAGGGCAGCCAAGGTAGGAGTGGACAAAGGGAAGCAAATTAGTGGAAGAAACTCAGCCAGGCTCACTGGTCAGATGACACCTGAGTCTCTAGACAGACTTCTATGGACATGCCAGGCTGGCAGCAGGCTTGTCCTTTTCCTACGCCTGTTCCCTCTCCTAGAAAACACTTGTGAAATTCAGCATCATGTGGTTCCACAACTGAGCCTTTGAAATTCCCAGCAGGCCAGCTTCAACATTCCATGGCCAGACTTGCCTGAGCCAGACTTGGGTCCCACTCTCTCAGTTTCTCCTGCAGGTATTTACAAACCGTTGACGCCAGTCAGAATGCCAGCCAGGAACACAGGAGTTGAAACTGGTTGCCACAGAGCCAAAGAGCACCTGCTTCACTGTGGCTGCTACATCCGTAGTCCTTAGGTGTCCCTGCTGTGGCAGTGTGTCCTTTATCCATTCCAGCCTGGGGGACCATTTTCTTTCCCAAGAGAACAGATACAACAGCTCTACAGATGGCAGCAGCCCACAGGAATCAAATGAGTGGCATCTGCTTTGGGCTTAACCCTAGCATCTATCCTTGACCCCAGCTCAGCCATGCTGGCTCCAGCCATCTTCCTCATGCATGACAGTCAGACTAAGTAAAGAGTAGGACTGGCCCAGAGACCTCAGGTCAGCCAGATGGACTGGATCTGTCCTGTGAACCATGCTCCTTACAAGGTGAGGCAAGGCTAGGCCTCCTGCACCTTGGAGTTGTCTTTGATCTTTGAAGGCCCAGGGCCTGTTCCCCTTCCTGTCTTCAAGGCATCTGCATCCCTCTTTCATATCACATGACAGAGAAGCTTGTTCTCATGGCATGTAACATCCCTGTGAAGAGAGCGTTGTGTATGATTTTGTATTTTTTAATTCATTTTAACCTACAGGTTGGAATCTAATTTTTAAATTTTATTGGAACTCACATTTTAAAAACAAATAAAAACATTGAAAAATAATAATTATAATAATAAACCTTTGACCGGTGTCTTCCAAGTAGTTTGATCAAATAATTTATAGGTGTTTTCAAAACACAGCCTGGAGCGTAAAGCTTGGAAAGCCCTGTGGCCACACTTGTGTGTATGAAGTGTAAATCTGGCTTTGTTGTTTTGGATTCCTTTGGGTTTTGTTTTGTTTTGAAGATCAGATAGTGATCACTCTGAAAGGTTGAAGCCAAGAGTTTGTAACTATGATATTTACTGTAAGCTGTAGAACATTCAACAACTATTAAAGTTTCCCAAAAAAAAAACAAACCGAACAAGTGGTTCTTGGGTGAGGGAGGCACAGACCACCTCGGGCCAGTGAGTCCCTGCGCTTCTCCCCCAGGCAATTCTAAGCTTCTTTTTACCTGTTGTGAGTACACACCTGGAACCCCAGTGCTTTGGAGGCTGGGGTAGGATTGCAACATAAAGGCTCTGTCTCAAAGCCTGGGGGGGACGCTCAGTGGTTAGAGCACTGGCTACTCTCACAGAAGGCCAGGGTTTGGGTTCCAGGACCCACAGTGGTTCACAACCATCCATACCTCCTCTTCCAGAGGATCCTATGACACCTTCTGGTTTCTAGAGCACCAGGCACACACGTGGTGCACTTACATGCAGACATTCGTATACATAAAATTCATCCACATGAGAGAGAAAGACTGTCTCAAAACAGACACAAATCAGGCACAACGTATGAGGCTGTGGAGCATCAGGTTTGGCACGCGGACCAGATAACGTGATGGAATCCCGGGGAAGTTGTTAAAGAGCTGACGTCTGTTAAGGCTGGAGTATAGCTCAGTGTAGTGCACTTGTGTGGGAGAGGATCCACCCCCCCCCAGCATGAAGAAGGAAGAAGAGGAAGAACTAGTGACAGACCCGGCCATTTGTTGAATCTCGTGGCTGGTGCTTGCTACCCACTTCTGCTTGTTGATCTCTGAGCTTCTCATGCTTTGCTGCAAGAGAAGCTCTGCTGTTTGTCCCATATGGGTGGGCTGGGAGAGCAGCTAAGGAGGAAAGGGTCTTGGCTAAGGTAAAGTTGGAATTCACACTTGGTCTGGTCTCGGGTACCACAGTCCATGTTCTGCCCATCTCAGAGGAGGTGGTTTCTTTTTGATGTTACTGTTTTCGGAGACAGGGTTTCTCTGTGTAGCTTTGGAGCCTGTCCTGAACTCACTCTGTAGACCAGGCTAGCCTTGAACTCACAGAGATCCGCCTGCCTCTCTCTGCCTGCTGAGTGCTGGGATTAAAGGCATGCACTGCCACCACCCAGCCTAGAAGATGGTTTCTTAAAGGATGGACCCCTCTCCTCTCAAAGCAGTGAGGGAATGTCAGGAAGCCAAGGGGAGCTTGGTGGCTTATTACAGGGCCATTGAAGTCCAGAGAGCCTCATACAAGTAGTCATTAAGGACTCTTTTTTTTTTTTAATCCCCTGTACATTTGAATCTCCTTCCCTTCAGGGTGATGTTACTGCTAAAGCTGCTCAGGCTTTGTCTTAAGTTACTTTTCTGTTGTGAAGGCTCCATAACCAAAGCAAGTTACAGAAGAGTTTATTGGGGCTTCAAGTTTCAGAGGGTGAATCCCTCAGAATGGGGAGCATGGAGCTGGAGCAGTAGTTGAGAGCTCAGATAGCTATCCAAAAGTAGGAGGCGGGCAGAAAGAAAGAGCACGAGAATGAACACATAGGAGGGGCTACCAAGGTCACATCTCCTAATCCTTCTCAAGCAGTTGCACCAGCTGGGGACCAAGCATTCAAATAAATGAGCCATATGGGGCCATTCTCATTTAAGCCGCAATGGGTTGTCTTGGGCCATCTAACCACTTTTCTGGCCTTGACAGTTCATGTTCCACAGCTAATAGGCCAAAGACTCAACATGTTCAATTGTAGGAAAAACTGGCCAAGAGTGGAGTGGAGCCAGGTGTGTGCCACTGTGTTGACTCTGCATTGCAGAAGGTTCAGTAACATTTAAAGACCTTCCAAGGGCTGGAGGGGCAGCACCAAGACAGGGCCTGCCTTGCTTGGGTAAGGCTCAGTTCCATCCCAACACGGTAAGAACCAGTAAAACCCTCCATGGGGTGGTGCTAGACCTACTGGACCAGTAGACACACCTTGGCCCATGCTAGAGTGGGAAGTGGAAATTGGTACACCTCCCACCAAGCCTCACTCATATCCTCCCAGCCTGTCCATGATATCATTCTGTCCATGATCCCTCGTGGACCTGGTGAAGGGAGGAGAGGGCAGAGAGCTCGAGTGGGAGCCCAATGCCTACTCTTCCCTCCAGCTCCCACCTCTACTCATGGAGGGGGCTGCAGGGATTTGTACAAAAGTTTCCAAGAGTAGGTGGGGCTGTGGAGACCAAGAAGGTCACATCTGCATCATCATCTCTCACCACTTTGCCCTGATGTTGGGAAACTATGACACAAGAAGCAAATGGGGAAACAAGCCATTCTTTGAGCAAGCAGGAGCAAGGTCGCGTCCTGCTAACAGTGACAGGAGCGTCCTTACCCACCTGGAAGCCTGGACATGTTATTTCCACCCTGACTGGTATCTGAGTGCTTCTCTAATCTAGCCGTTCCAGAGAAGGGATGGGGTCCCCCCTCCTGCCTTACCCTCTAGGAAACATTCTTATCCTCAAGCACAGACCCAAGTGGGCTGTGTCGTCTAAATCCTAGATAAGTGGGGTGCATGAGTTGGCTGGCTGAAGTGACAGGCAAATTTGAGAAGCCAAGCCCTGAAATAGAGCAAATGGATGTAGAGTGTGCCCTGTAGCCATGGGGGCCATTTCCTTGAATACACTGAGGGAGACTGCCCATGCCAAGTTCACAGAGTCCCACAGAGGACTGTGTACCCGAAGGATGTAGGGAGGAGCAGGATAGGTGGACACTCAAAACGTGTGCCCATCCTGTCAAAAGTCGCTTTTCTTTCTTTTTTCCCTCCATTCCTGCCACTGCTGGCTGGGCCAGCCACCTACCTTGGTTTCTGCCCAGAAAACTTCTGTCCTCAATGAAGTCAGGCTTTCTCAAGTCCTTTAGACCAGGCTTCCACACCTCACAAGTTCTACCAGTTTCTAGTCCTTCAGCCTCCATGGGACAGCCAGTAGTATTTGCCTGTTACTCTCTCTTTACCCCCCCCCCCTTATTTTTTTCAAGACGGTTTCTCTGTGTAGTAGCCCTGGCTGTCATGGAACTCACTCTGTAGACCAGGCTGGCCTCGAACTCACAGAGATCCTCTTGCCTCTGCCTCCTGAGTGCTGGGATTAAAGGCGTGCACCACCACCACCCCACCACCACCACCACCACCACCACCCAGTACTCTCTCCAATGTTAAACAGTATACCCCACATTAACAAAACCCTAACTTAAGGTCCCACCAGCCATGGTGGCTTTGGTATGGAATGACGTCCCTTGATTTACCTGGTATGGGCTCAGCTCTCACCACACCGGTTAGGGAACTCACCAAGGCCCTGTCCACCACTTCCCCACCCCCAGGGCACATGACAGCTTCCTGGCCTCTCAGCCAACTTTCTCCAAACTCTACACCCTTTCTTGGCCACCAGGATCCTGATGGCTTTTTTTTTTTTTAATTTTATTTAACTTTATGTGCATTGGTGTAAAGGTGTGATATCCCCTGGAACTAGAGTTACAGACATTTGTGAGCTGCCATGTGGGTGCTGGGAATTGAACCCAGGTCCTCTGGAAAAGCAGTCAGTGCTCTTAACCACTGAGCCATACCTCCAGCCCCCTGATGGCTTTCTTATTGCCAGGCCCTAGGGCCTGCCCTGAGACCTTTTTCTAGAAATGGCCCCTCCCTGCCCCGTTGGCTATAATGCCCACCTGAATATTTGTCAGCTATTCCTATCACCCAGATCTGTCTCCCCAGAGCTCCAGGGCTTCATATCAAAACACCTTGGACATGACTAGGAGCTAATCCCCTGCCTCACTTCCCGTAAGGAATCCCAGCAGGTCTGCCCTAGGAATCTCTCGGGTCCTTCTGTTTCTCCTCACCTGTTACCCAGAAGCTCCAACAGCTTCCTGCTCCAGGCGTTCCTGTGCTCTACACGGTGACCAGGGTGACCGAGGCTCTGCCTCGTCCTAACTGCTGTGGAGAAGCCTCCAGCCCTTCCCACCTGGTGTCTGGCCTCTGCACATGCTACTTCCCACTGTCTGGCACACATCCCCCTCCCACACTGAGCTTCTGCATGGCCGCTGCTTCCTGGAGAGCTCGCCACTCACCACGCACCTCTTGTGCCCTTGAAATATATTAGCTCATGTCAAGATGTGTAAAATACATAAGACTGAACTGAAACAAAAAAGCTCGTTCATAATTCTCATAATTATTTTATATTGCAATGAAAACATTCTGGATATACTGGGTTAAAATATTAAAATTAAGTTTACCTTTTTAAAAAACTTTTTGGAATGATTATTAGAACACTTTCAACCACACACACACGGCTCAGTCTGTATTTCTATTGGGAAGCCTGGCCTCTGGGGACCTTGGTGAGAATGAAGCCACCTCTGCCTGTTCCCCTGGCTTCCTGCGGATGAGGAAGGACACTATGGAGCACACCTGGGCGAGCCCCTGGAAGCGTGAGGTGAGCAAACAGGTTTCCAGGGTGGGAACAGGGAAAGGAAGCGCCTCCTGACACCACTTTCCACCTTTTATTACTCAAGTGTGTGGGGCTGGAGACTTAGGGACCGGGCAACAGCAGGTTTCAATAAATAAGAGTGGGATGCTCAGTGGCCCCGCGCCTGCGCGGCCCCACATAAATAATCAGGTCCTGAGCCAGAGCAGAGACTAAGATGGACTGGATTGGCAGTCACCCCTGCTACCCGCAGACCACAGACCAGAGGCACGCTAGCCCGCCATCCTCCACTCCCCGCAGTTTGAAGGTAGCAGGATGGCCCGGGGCTCTGCAGCAGAGCCTTGTGCAAGTCAGGCCATTCCTCAGTTTCATTAAAAATAGCAGGGCAGGGGCAGGCACATGCATAAGCCCCTTCTGTAGGCATTGCCATAATAGTCCCACGAGAGCCTTGAAGGCCAAGGCCCAGAAGCAGCAAAAAACAGGCCAGATAAAGCTATTAATGGGAGGGTAGCAAGGTCAAGCTCCCCCCAACAGGACTCAGCCCAGAACCCGCAAAGAGCTGAAAAGGTTCTGGGAACTGAGCTCTCCTCCCCCACTTCACAGTCAGAAAAGCTGGGGCCCAGGTTCTCTGCCACCAGCACAGGGCTCTTGGCTACCCCTCCCCGTTGTGGGGCCTGCCAGAAGAGGAGGCGGCCAGGACCCAGGGTGTGGGGGGAGTGGCTAGTTCCCAAGGCACAAGCTGGGGATGGGGACAGATACCACCCCTCCACCAACCAAACTCCTAGGGGACAGAGGGCTCCTATGATGTGTTCAGGACAGGCACAGGGTTAGGCACCCTTCAGGGATGGTAACTGGGGCTGCAGGGATGGGGTGGGCTCTTGATCTCCTGCTCACGTGCTGTGCCGCAGGCTGCCTCCCCAATGGGGCGGGCGATCCCACCTCCAGGCCGTGGCCTTTGCTGTTTTGTCTGCCAGGCCTTTGCATCTTGGTCCTCAGTCCCAGCTGTAGCTCTCCCTGCTGCAGGAAGCCTTCAGAAGCTCCCAGGGCAGGGCAGAATGTAATTCTAGACAGCCCATCAGATGACCAGGTTGCTTTCACTTAGCCGGACCACATAGCGGTTCTCCTGGGAATCAGGATTGAGGGGGTCAGAGCTGAGTCAGGAGGCCATTTGGGCTTCAGAAAAGTGGCAGCTACCCAGAGCTCCCCATATTGCCTCCTCGGGCCTCTGTTCTGTCAGGGTTGATCCAGGTGCTGACAGAAAACTCCCCCCCAGCTCTCACCTCGGCCTTGTTCTCTGCTGGGGGCTTCAACCACTTAGTATGGCCTCCACCACTTCCCAGCAGTGCCCGCTGCTCAGGGGGAAGGCCAGGCTGTGGGGAGTCAGGAAGATCACCCCCCGAAGGCCCAGCCTCCGTGATAGTCTTCACCTCAGATGACAATGAACTGGTCCGCTGCTCAGGAATGCGAGCCACACGGAACCTGTAGGGAGAGGTGGTACCAACATCCCATGTCAGAGAGGGATCTGAGGACGGAGAAGACACCTACTGGGTCACATGCAGTTTTCAAGGTCACAGACTGAGCCTGCTACGCTGCACAAGAGCCCTTCCTAGCTCCCCAGAGACAAGGCTGCTTGTGCCCGGCTCTCAGCAACCCCACATCTAATTAGAGGTGGACAAACAGGGGCCTAAGAAGTCCCAGGTACGGTAACACCAAGACCATGCCTCAGGGACCCGATAGTTCCATGTGAGATAGCGTAGCTGGGGAATGATGGCTTTTTTTGGCCACCTACTTTACACAGAGAGGTCCAGGAAAGGCTAGTCAGCACTAAGTCGACCTGTGGACCTGCCTGTCTCCAGGATGTCAAGTGATTCCCCGACCCGACTATGTCTGTGCCCACCTTACCTGCCCACAGACAAGATGGTGATCTCGCCCTGACGTCCTGTCTTGGCACTAGCCTTGGGGGCCCTGGATGGGTTGGGCAGGAGGGTGGGGGCAGGAGTGCTGGCCGCCGCTGCCTCAGGAGACAGCAGCACCTCTGGCCACTTCTTCTGGCTACAACGGGAGCAGCAGGAGCCAGAGAGTGAGGCCAGGCCCTGCACAGTGTGGAGGTGATGGCGATGTGGGCAGATGTGTGGCATGCTAGGGGAGGCTGGCAGCAGCCTGCAGGAAGAGAAGTAGAAATGATCACTGGGGCAAGCCAGGAAAGGAGACTCCATCAGGTAAAGGGACACAGATGACATGAAAGGGAACAGACCCAGGTGGGGGATCCCCAGGAGGCAAGCCGATTATCTGAAGGCCCCACCCCTCACCTGGGTACAGGTCTGTGGCTCGTCTGTACCAGCTGTTTGCTGTGATATTCTTTCAACAACTCCTCCAGGGCCGCTGCATTCTCTGTGGGCAGGTGGAGTCAGAACCCAGCTCCGAAGTGAAGGAGCACCCCACTCCACAACTCAGCAGATAGCCCCTGCCCACTCCCACATCCCTGTCCTGAGCCTGAACCATGTGCCCTTCCTCCATCCCTCACCAGTCAAGAGGCAAAAGCACCCAGCACCCAGGGCCAGAGTACCAGTCACGCTGAGGCTTTGGTGTGGGGAAGCAGAGCTAGGCGGGACTTTTCCCAAGCATCATCTAAGGCTCCCGGAGGAGACCCTCCACTCCCAGGCATGGGGTGAAACAGGAAGACCCTCTCTTCACCTTTCTTCTCTGTGATCAGGCGCACCAGGACTCCAATGGTGTCCTCGTTGGCATCCTCTGTCCTATAGGCAGGATTGATCCCTGGAGAAAAGAAAAGGAATTCTACAATTCCCAAGCTACACCAGGATCTGCGGGCAGAGGGCGCTACAGACCTTGCTCAGAGTTGAGCAGCGCCTACTGTGGCGTTCAGGTCACAGGAGCCACAGGCCCATCACCTAGACTTAAAGAAGTATGCTGTCATCTTTATTACCCAGCACCAGCAGCTCCAAGCGCTTGGCAGTCTCAGGACCATCTGAAAACCCCATCCCTGCAGACTGAACCAGGCTCTTCTGGGTGGGCGCTGCTCCGTTCCTGGCCTTGAGGGCTCTCCTTGCTCAGACCTCCCAACCCCTTTCTAGGCCCATTACCTCTCTGCACCCCATCCTCTCCATGGAACTACTTAACAGCTCTGGGCTTAAACTCAAGGGTGTGAGAATGGGCCGCTGGGATGGGTCCTGGGCCAGCAGCAGCATTCTAAGATTTGTACCCAGACAGCAGCCAACAGTTACTCACTCGGCTAGCAGATCCTACATCAAATGGCCCTGACTTGGAGCTGGAGAGATGGCTCAGTGGTTAAGAGTACTTGTTCTCACAGAGGAGAGGATTCTGTTTCTCAGTTCCCACATGGTGGTTTAAAACAGTCCGGCTCCAGTTCCAGGGGATCTTATTCTGTCAACTGGCCTCCCTGAGCACCAGGTACACCCTTGCTGCATACATATATGTGTGTGTGTGTGTGTGTGTGTGTGTGTGTATGCAGGCAAAACATACACACACATAAAATTAATTAAAATTAAAAATTAATTAAAATTAAAAATAATAAAATATTCAAGCATAATTTACAAATGACGCTGACTAACTAACCTGTCTACTCCCTTTATAATTCAGTTAGGGGCTGGAAGGGACTCCGGAAAGCTGGCGTAGGAGGTGTTGTGTCTGCTGACTTGACCAGGCTCCTGGGGGCCCAGTGCCTTTGCCCACGAGGCCTCTACCCTTCAGGAGGCCTTGGTCAGCAGGAGAAGCAGTGGGCCCCAGGCCTTCTCAGCCTCCTCCTTCCAGCACTTGTATCTCAAACCACAGCGGAGCTGAAACCCGAGACCTGCACAGCCCCTGCCAGGGTGCTGGCCCTGCCAGCCCTCCTGATGCAAGGCATTCTCCTGCTCCACACCAGAGGCCAGGGGTCACTTTGAAGCAGACAGCTGGAGCCTTCTGCCCCTATGGAGTCCCAACCCTCCGGCGGCGGCGGAGCAGGGCCTCACCCAGGGCCGCAATCTCGCCAGTACCACTGCTTACTGCTTTACCTCTGCCTGTCTCCAGAGCTCGGCCCCTTCCCACCTCCCTATCAGTCTGCACTGTTCCCAGGAGGGCTGCGCACGGCACCCCCAGGCGGCCTTCCTGGTTAGCCCTCGGCAGGCCTCTCCCGTCAGACCCGCAGACCAGGAAGGTCCCCTCCAAAGCCCCCCACCCCCACCCCTGGACCCCGCCAGGTCTTACCGCTGCCTCCTCCTCCAGGGCTGGGCCCGACCTCCTTGTGGGCCGTGCAGTGGTAGCCCTTGCGCTTCAGCAGGTTGCACACCAGAATGCCCAGCAGCCCCATGAGGCAAAACACGGGCACGATGGCGATCACCGCGTACTGGGCAGCCGTCTCCTCAGGACCGCCCGCCCGGGTGCCGTTCCCAGACTGCCGAGGCTCGCCATGGCCGCTGGCACCCGCCGCCACTTCCACACCACGCCGGGCCCGGCGCCCCGACTCTGAACACCACAGAGGATGGCAGCAAGGCAGCAGAGAAAAACGTACAAGTCAGTTGCTAGGCTGGTGCTGGCCTTCCTCAGCCCCGGAAAGGCTCTCTGCCCGACCTGCTGTGTCTGCTCACTTCACCAGAGACACAGTGGTAATCCTGCCCCGATGGCCTGCCATGGCCTAGCCTTGGGAGACCTGGGTAGGCCGGGGTAGGAGGCTGGGTGCAGGAGTGATGGCAGCGAGTCCAAGGACCTGAACATAAAGCTGGGGGAAACCGACATCCCCAAGACAGCCCACCCCGCCACACTAGGGACACAAAAGCCAGCTCAGGGCTTTCCTCCTTGAGCAGCCAATCAATTATCCAGTGAGGCTTCCTTGGGCCTCAACCTACATGTGCCCCTCGTGCTAGGTGTGTAAAGTGAGCAGACCTATGGCACACTCCTAGACAGAGGGATGCAGGATAACTCTTCACAACAGCACATGGAGTAGTAGGAAGAAGTCATGTGCTCACGGGCATGTGCAAAGGCACACGCACATGCTCATATGCATCTGTCGGGCTCTTATGGAGAGGACGGGGACAGCAGGACCCAGTAGGGTAGGAACCCTCAATCCTAACGGTGGCTGCCAGATGCTGGATGGTCTCTATCACTCAAAGCAAGGTGCTGACCCTGTTGTTGGACACCTGCTGGCTGCCTGTTCTCCTGTGGGCTGGAAAAGGACCCTACTGTCCCCACATGGATGCTGCAGAGACTCCTGGGCTCAAATCCACTGAGCCTACCTGTCCTACCCCACCACCTGCCACTCACCGTCACAGCCACCAGTACTTGGAGGTGCCCTGGAGCATGGCTGACATGGAACATAAGGAACTCCCCGAGGCCCAAACCATCTGCAGGGAGGAAAGATGTCACTGAGGTCCAGAGGTAAAAAATCGTCCTTAGGAAAAACTGGATTCCTTCCTACCAAGTGCCCTCGATGGCACCACCCACCCATGTCACAGATGGGAAGGGAGGCCCAGCATGAACCCCACCCTCATCCTGTGCTCACCCAGGCTGGCAGTCTCCACACATTGTATCATGAGTTGCTGAGCCAGCCTGGGCCTCCAACCTCCTTCGGAGGCTGCAGCGATCATGAGATCGGCATGGATGAGAGTCCCATGAGGCGGAGAAGGTGCCTGGGGGGCAGGTTCGGCAGAATGCGCCCTTCCCTGGGTCCTGTGGGAGAGGAACAAGATTACAAGGCCAGGAGCCAGGCCTAAGGCCCCTGGGCATGGAAGCCTAGGCCTCCCCCTGCCCTCAGGAGTCCTCCTGGGACAGGGCAGCGTATCGCTCACCAGGTCAGGCTCCTTGCCAGGTGGACACAGCCAAGGAGTTATTGATGTTGGAGTGGCCAGAGGCCAGGGCAGCAGCTGGAAGCATGCAGATGGAACACAGAAGACACGGTGACAGTGTTAGGCATGAGGCCTGAAGGACCGTCTACTCACTACCTACTTCCTGGACAGGGCATGAGTCGCCGACCACATGGGCTCCCTGCCAGGCTTCGGGGGCACGCTTAGAGCCTGCCTCCGCCAGTTCTGCTGCACTGCCAGTGTCTAGGTAGAGAGAATTATACCTGCTTCTGGAAACTACTGGAAAGCCCCAGACAGGATCAGGACCTCAAGCCCTTGAGCCTCTGAATTATAGCTCTTTCAGAGGAGTTACACCTCCTCACCCCAGACAGATGAGGAGGAAATGCTTCCGAATTCCTCTGAGATTGTCTCCCTTCCTGCAGCACACCTCCCCCTGCCCCAAGCTGGGCATGTCATTAACTACCCTCTGTTTATCATGCCTAGAGCCAAGTCTGCAGCTGGCGCTTACTTACTATTCTGGGCCCTGGGTTGAGTCTGAGACCACATCCTCCTCTGTGACCTCCCCCTGTGCCAAGGCCACCCCATTCATACCGTGCACCTAAACAGAGCATGCCACGTTCCAGAGGAAGGCTCTTCTAGATGTGGGTTAATGGACCCCTCTCTGATGACCTCCCTCTGCTTCCCACTCAAACGAGTGGATCGACTACCTGCCCGACTCCTGCTGTGGGAGGACCCTGTCCTCCAATTGGCCCCAGCTGCTAGGGCTAGGGGCACCAGGCATGGAGCAGGGCCAGCTACCCTGAAGGCAGACTGTCTGCTAAGGCTGGAGGCTGCCTCCTGGAGATCTCAGCCTGCTATCCCTGCGCTTCCAGAGCCGCAGCAGAAAGACCACACACACCAGACAGACCCCAAGGTGCCCTGACTCCAGCCCCAGAAGCTGAGCCTCCCTATACTAATGCAGACCCTACATCCAGCACGAGGGACTCAGTTTCTTCCAGGTCCCCTCCTGCCCTCCCGGCTCTGCCCCACACCTGCCTGGGGCAAGCGCCTTGCCCCTCAGCCATGCCTGCAAATGCTAGGAAATCCCTCCAGCCCATGTGGGAATTGCTTGGGAAAGCTGCATCCCTGGCTCGGCTGTCCTGAGTAGAAGAGATGGTGTCTGTCTCTACAGGGTCATGACTGCATGCTAGGGAATGCTAGGAGACACTTCAGGGCTCTGAAGGCTTTGGAGTCTTCCAAGAAAGAGTAGAGTGTTTACGTCTGCCAGAGCCTGAGGCTCCTGGGCAGTGCCTGCACCCTCTTCTCTGGGGTGCTGGGGTGCATGCTCAGATTCCAACTCTTCCAGCTTCTCTGGGGGCCCTTCTCCAACTCACCACAAACAGGCAAGACAGGGGCCAGCACAGCGAGGTCCGCTTCATCATCAGGCCCTGGGGTGACATGGACCTAGGGCAGATAAAGGAAGCTCAGGGGAGCGGCCAGAGCAGGCAGGCGGCTGCTGTCTCCCTCCAAGCCACATTCAGGATACCAGGACTGCTGCCGGGTGCTGGGCAAGCATTTGCCCTACATGGCAGGATGCAGGTCTGAACAGAGGTAGAACTGGCCTGTCTAGGGCCAGCCTTTTAGGCCTGGCCAGGCGGAGGGAAGCGGAGGGAAGCTCAGGAGGTTTCCCAGAGCAGGAAGTGCTTCCTTCCCCTTCCATAAAGAGCCAGGTGCCCTGAGGCATCAGAGGAGGGCCAAGAGGAAGGAAGCTGGCAAAGGCCTGGGCTGGGGTTTAAGATGGCTACACCACCACCTCTAGCCAGACTCTTATCCCCAGCCTCTCACAGCTCCCAGGCCACTGTCACATTCGGCCTTAATTCTCGAAGGTTCTGCTACAGGAAGGCCCTAATCCTTCAAAGCCACCCCAAAGGCCTCGATGTGGAGTACTTCTAGAAGTCTGGCTGGAAGGCTGTCACCCTGCTCACTCTGTGACGGGCCTGTCCCTCCTCCACACCTCCCCCAGGGAGGGTCACGATCTAGAACTCAGACATATACACCAGACGTGCTTCTGCACTAGGGAATCAGGAACACCAGTGTCCACAGGGAGCTCCCTCTCAGAGGACACCGTGGCAAACAGATTAAGACACAATGGTCCCACAGTGAGATGTTTCAGAGAACCTTTTGCCAGCTCCCCAGCCGAGTGAGGCCCTGGGGCCAGACAGCAGCACCTCTGGAGAAGTCTGTAGCCAGTGGACAAAGTCAGACCGGCAGGAAGGATTCAGAATAGGTAACAGAAAGTCCATGTGTACTTCCCACAGCCAGGGTCACAGGTGGGGTGGGTGCTCATCAGGCCTCAACACAAGCTGTGAGCAACCTGTGAAACCCCAAGGTGCTCACGGGCCTAGCCCTCCCCCACACCATTGGACCAGGGGGTCACAGGCTGTTTTAATGCCAAGCCTGACAGAGGACTTGTTGCTCACAGGAGGTTCCGGGTCACAGGGGCCCCTCTCCGCTGGTCGCCAGGCTTCCTGGCTGGAAACAAGAGTGGAGGAGAGGAAACCTATCTGCCACCTGACCTGGGCCTGGCCCCACAGAGACCTCAGCAGGGTCAGGGATTCGAGTTACACCCAGGGGAGGGGGAGGGGCTGGAGTCACATCATCCAGGGACTCTCCAGGTCACTGGCAGCCCGCCCCTCTTGGGCTCCAGGCCAACTAAGGGGAAAACCAGGGACAGGGAAGGACAGGCTCCAGCGTCGGTAAAGGCCACACGTGGCAGTCAACACTCAACAGATGGCACTCCTGACTCATCCCTTGACCTGCCCCTCCTCAAATTCAATCACAAAACTGCCTTCCAGGTTCTGTACCACAGTGTCCCTAACACCTTCCCGGGCTCCGTGATCCCTCAAGACCACCTCCCATGGCCCCTCCACAGTCCTTTAGAGGATCTCACTATCACAGACCTGACCACAACCCCAAGTCTCCAGGTGGTTCCCCACAGCGTGCTCCCAGCCCCAGCAGCCCCTTCTGTCCCCAGGCAGCCCAGAGAGCTAGGAGAAGGGGTGAAAGGTGAGGGGTGAAAGGTAAGTAAAACCCCAGGAGAGGCCCGGGACCACCCGGACCCTAACAGCACCTTCTGGGTGACCGGAGCCTCAGGGGGAGGCTATGTAGCTACACGTCTGCAGACAGGCCAGAATCCGAGTGATCCTGAGACTTCCCAGAGCAAAGTGGGGGTCCAGAGGCCCAGCCTCAAAGCCAGAGCGGGCCCCACTCAGGCAATACCCACTGACAGCCGCCACCCAGCATCCCCTGCCTTCTAATTATGCACCTTCTAATTACCAGACAACTGCTACTTACTCCAGTCTGGCTGCGTGGCCCCCACTCTCAACCAGACTGCCCCCCTCCTGCCCCCCTCCTGCCTGCTCAGGCACGCGCATACGTGTGCGCACCTGCCGCTGCCACCTCTGCACCCCAGTCCTCTGGCACCCAAGAAACCCTCGGGAAGACAAGTCCAGAGAAGCCCCTAGGTCAGGAGGCGTCAGTGGAGGCCCCTACTTCTACTTCGCTTGTCTAGAAGGCCAAAGCCTAACGCGTCCTGAGGGCTGAGCTGACAGAGACGGGAAGACGGCAACCCCAACCCGAGAGTGAAGGGTCACGCCCACAAAGCCCGGCCAGCTGCAGGGTAGCTGAGGGAGGACAGGGTTAAAGACTTAGGGTTCTAGCAGTGAAGGAAGCTCGCTCACAGGCCACTCCTCCGACCCCTGAGCATCCACTCATCCACTGATTCCCTACGGGACCTGCGCCCCCAGCTTCCCCAGCTTCCCCAGCTTCCCCAGCTTCCCCAGCTTCCCCAGCTGCCCAGCTTCCCCAGCCCGGCTTCCTCATCTGCAGGAAAGGTTGTTTATCTTCTGCGGTAGAAGCCTGTCGTGAAGCTTAACCCAGGTAATGGGCCTCAAGTGGGTCACGGGACTTCCTCCCCACACCCACACCCGAGGGTGGTAATTAAGTGTTTGTTGGCTTGCTTGTTCGCTGCTTGTCCCCCAACCAGACAACAGTCAGGGCAGGGGTGTCTGTTTTATTCACCACAGAGCCCGGCACCCGACCCAGGCATGGAACTGGATGCCTCCTCTACCAGGAGACCTCAGGGGGCTTTCTGAAACGTAACCCTCTGGAAAAGTGCCCCAACGATGAGAACAGAAATTCCCTGAGCACAAGCCAACTAACTAGCAAAGCTGCAGCAGGGCCCCAAACTGCAGGAGAAGCCGCCCCAGAGAGGAGCAGCCCTGGAGGCCTCACAGAAAGAGGAAGCTGTGTTGCCTGCCCAGGCCTCAGGCAGCTTCCTCTTTCCTAGAACCCAATCTGTGGGTTCACCCCTAGCCCCAGCCGAGGCCCCCCAGCACACTCCCTGAGATCTCCCGAGGCCTCTGTCCACTTCTTCTGACCTCTAGGTCAGCCTTACCTGCAGCCTAGGTTTCCTGACAGATGGGGGTGTGCCCGGAGCCAGTTCCCCAACCCTCAGAATGGCGTCCCAGCGCACCCCTGAAAACCTCCGCACACGAACATGTACCCAGACTCCAGCCACCTTAGGTTTCTCTCTCAGCTACCTGAAGCTTCTTTCAAGTCACAGAGACGTGTGTTACCTGCTGCTTCTTTTGCCCAGAGCCCTCCCATCACGTTTGGCCAACACCTACTCTTTCCTGCAGAGCGCAGTTCAAAGTCACTTCCTCCTGGAGGCCCCAACCCCCACCCCTCCCCTCCCCTCAGCAATGGCGCCATTTGCCCAGCCCCCCCCCCACTTCTCACCACAAGCTGTCCTCCTCGATGCCCAGTGCTGTGCTGGGTGTGGGCCGCACTGGGGGGAGGAGGAGAAGAGATGTCTTCAGGAGCCTGCCCAGCTACGCCACCGCCACCGAGGAGACGGAGGGCCAGAGCAACACACTGTGGTAGAGAAGCGCAGAGGCAGAGCTGGTCTTGACTTGTGTCTGAAGCCCTCTGCACCCCGGGGAAACATTACTGAACTCAAGCTTGTCCTCCTCTGCTCTTCACTGGCTGGGAAGCTATGGGACCCAGTGCAGACGGCTCATGCACCACACTTCACCATGCCTCGGTTTCCCCACTTGTAAACTTTAAAAAAGGAAGAGCACATGTCTGACCAGCAAGCGTGAAGCATAGGGCAATTCTCTTTTGTATTTATGATCAGCGGTTAGCATGGGATCAGGCACCCAGGAAATACCCAGTGGGCCACTCTGGGGGTGGGAGGTAGAGGAGAAGGGTCTGGGAGGATTGGCAGGCAGAGCCCAGGTCATGCCGAGCTTGCACTTTTCCCAGGGCGCAGAGCAGAGGAAGCGAAACCCTGATTTGCCTCTAGGCAGGCAGGTGAGCTGCCAGCCAAGCGAGGGCACCGTGGGCGAGGGAGGTGGGACCAGGGCCCGCCTGGGGCAGGGCAGGGAAGAGGGCAGATTCTGCTTCCTAGCCCATGGCCTTCTCTGCAGGCTCTGGAGGCAAGGGTTGCCTGGAAACACAGCTGGACACAGGCCTTCCTCAGCAGTGGCTACACCAGGCAGCAACAAAGGCAACATCAATAGAGAAATCCAGGTTAGCGAGGGACCCAGTGGTTCCCTGGCAACTGGGGCTGAAGTAGGGCAGTGCCCACACTGGGCGCCAGTTAAGGCTGCTAGGCATTGCCGGCTTCCCTAACAGAAGGGGGCCGACCTCAGTCAGAGACTATCCCTCACCCTGGCTCACCTCCAATCCATGTCAGAGAGGTGAACATGCCCTGTTCAGACCTGAGTAAGCAGGTTGGGGGAAGTCACCTGTGGGGGTCCCACAGCCAGGCAGGGATGGAGCTCAGGACTGCCTCATCTCTGCCTCTCCAACCCTGAAGCCTAGTCCTGACTCCGCAGGCAGACACGCTCAAGAGTGCTTGCCAGTCTGATGGCGAGAAGGCTGGTGCAGAAGTGTGTGGAAGGTGGCTCAGACAGACAGACGGACGGAGCTCAGCTGAAGGTCTACTAGAAAAACCTGGGCAAGGCCTGGAGGAGGCGTGGTTCCCCCTGGCAGCCTCGGGGGGAGGGGGGGGCTCTCAGAAGCGCTTGCACCCATGCTCTTTTGGATACTGTGCTAATTTATACCAGGGCACGCAGGACAGAACACTAGAAACCACAGGCAGCGAGAAGGCTGGGAATTCCCAGAGGCAGGAGGAGCGCCTCCCAGGGCTGCTGCTGCAGCTGAAGGCCCAGAGATAAACAAACGCGGCCTGGGGGCTATGCAGAAAGAAGGGCATCCCCACTCCCGGCTTTCTTCCCATGCCACCCACACTTAGGGCGGCAGGAGCTGGACATGGTTCTGTTCATCACGCCTCCTGGCTGCCACTGGGCCTGCATTTCAGCAGCTCAGGTGGTAAGGCAGGCGGGAGGGGGCTGAGAGAGCTAATTGACTCCTTAAGGCGAAGGAAAGAGCTGAGGCAGCCAGATCTGGCTCTCCCAGCTCCTCTGGGCTGAGTAGGAAATGGATGCAGTCTCTCTCCTTCCTAGGACAAGTCTGGGATAAAGGAGACGGTGTCTGAGACCAGACAGTCACCCCTGGGACAGAGCTGGAGCTCCCCAATGACGCCCTCAGGAGTCCTATTTCTTCTCCAGGTCAAGTCCTGCTGGATCTCTCAACACAGGCTTCCATGGTCCACTGCAGAAACTGAGGCTGAGCTGGCTGTGTGAGAACCTTGGTTTGGGCTGGCAGACAACTCCGTGGGTGAAGGCACCTGCCACCAGCACTGATTGCCCTGGCTTTGACCTCTAAAGGGAAGAACTGACCCCACAGGAGGTGTGCACTGACCTCCACCCCTCCACCCCGTGGATACAAAAGAAACAAACACATGTAACAGATTTTTTCAAAGGAAATAAGGCTTACCAGCCCTGGAGAGGAGACTAGCAACAGGCAGCTCTTGCCCATGTCACCTCGCCTGGCCCCACTCACTGCTTTCAAGGATTTGCTTTAGTGAACGCCCACCTTTAAGAACCATGGACCATCCCTGGACTGCCTCCTCTGGCCCCAAGACAGGACAGCAAGGGCCCAGGAGGGAAACACCCAGTCCACCCCCAGAAGTCAGCTTGGCTGCTGCCCGGACCACACACCTCCACTTTTTATTGAGTTGCTAATGAGTCAGGATGGCCCGAGACTGCTCAGCATTCACCCTGACCCCATCATCCCATCTGGTTGACTGGAACAGAAATTTAGGGAGACTGAGGAGACACCACAGGTCTCCTGCTCACTCTCCAGCTCCTTGGGCTTGGGTGCTGAGGCGGGGGGCCTGGGTGGGCACGGGGACCGGGACAGCGCCAGCAAGGGCAAGGCTAGGCTCTAGGACAGTCCACCCGAGCGGAAGCTCTGCCCCTGTCACTAAGTGGATCTGTGACCTTGAACAGGTCACTCTCTAGAGTTTCGGGGCCTCAAAGGATGTGGAGGGGATATTTGGAATCTCACCTAAGCCATGCTGGCCAAGACCTACCAGTTCTTTTTTTGTTGTTTTTGTTTTTTGAGACAGGTTTCTCTGTGTAGCCCTGACTGTCCTGGATCTTGCTCTGTAGACCAGGCTGGCCTTGAACTCACAGAGATCTGCCTGCCTCTCTGCCTCCTGAGTGCTGGGGTTAAAGGCGAGCACTGCTACCATCACCTGGCTAGAACTACCAGTTCTAACACCACAGCCTCACAAGGGCCATTGGAGGAACTCAGCTCCAAACAAGCAGTGTGCAGTCAAGACTACCCCAGGTGCTACCCCGGCACTTGGGTGCCGAAAGCACTCTGTGAGGAAGGCAAGCATGTAAGTCTCAGCAGCATGGGATCCAGGAACCCACGCCAGTGGAGCCCATGTGTACCTGCTCCCTCACAGCTGAGACCACAGAGTCAGAAAAGCAGAGGACTGAGCAGGGACAGTTCCGAAGTTCACATGCAGCCCCACCTGCCATAACTCGGGCAATTGTGCCTACTCGGTCGACCTCATGGTGTAGGGGGAGGATCCAGAACGCACAGGCTAACAGCAACTCTTTGTTGTTGTTGTTTCGAGACAGGGTTTCTCTGTGTAGTTTTGTTGCCTGTTCTGGATCTCGCTCAGTAGACCAGGCTGGCCTCGAACTCACAGAGATCCGCCTGGCTCTGCTGGGATTAAAGGCGTGTGCCACGGCCGCCCGGCTAACAGCAACTCTTTACAAGCAGGCCTGAGCCCAGCCCCCACCCCCCACCCCCTTTGGGAGGTTTTCCTATCAGGGGACCCGCTCAGCCCTCCGTTCTCCATCTCCTTTGACCCTTTGCCAGTCCTGAGGAGGCCGCCTGAGGGAGGCTGCAAGGAGGCAGAGTGCAGGGCCCATGGGCTCTCAGTTCCTTCCCACCGTGAGCAGACACAGGGCCAAGTCTAGTCCCTTCTCTCCAACTCACGCTAGGACCCTGCCTCTAATTGGCCACAGAAGGCCCCTTCATCCCCCTCCATCTGTGCCAACCAACCAGGCACACTCTGGGAGCCACATGGGCAGTTATTAATAGAGTGCTCGTCTTTCCCAGGGTGGGTGGCCCAGGAAAGAAAGTCCCTGGACACTAGGGTCTCGAAAGTGCCTTCTCTTTGATTCCCGGTTTCCTTGCCTACGTCTAGAAGGACTGAGGACTCTCTGGAGGACAGGGCAAAGATCCCATAGCCTCAGGGGCTGAGCACACAGCGGGAGGCAGCCCTGGCTTTCTCTTCTACCTAGCGCAGCCCTACCTGGCCAGCAGCACCAGATCAGCATGCGCATGGCTCCGGGTTCAATCCACAGCGCCGGGGTGGGGTGGGGGGCAGACAACACAAAGAAAGCAGCTGGGCAGGCAGAGAGCAGAGTTGGAACAGAAGTTTGCAAAGCTGTGACAGAACCTGCTTCCCTCGCTGCCCAAGTGTCCGGGGATCAAGGGGAAGGGGGGAAAGCAGAGAGGAGGCTGGGGGCTGAGCGTGCCCAGCCTTTCTTGGAACCTCAGTCTCGCCCTGTGTAAAGTGGGGCTGAGCCTGCTGGTTTTGACTCTTGGCCCTGTAAGTTCGGGCCCTCAATGTGATGTTGTCTACCAATGGCAGGCACGGGCACCTCCCGCTAGCGACTGCCACACCAAACAGAAACCCAGCTCGGCCCCCCTGCCATCCCCAGAGGCCCAAGTTCCCAGAACGGTTTGGCTTGGATGGGGCATAGAGCCGAGCTGGGGGGCTCCACCTAGGCTGGGCCAGAAGGGAAAGTTAACCCTTAGTTGGCCCTTCTCCCCCTCTCCTTCTCCTGGCCCTGAGCTATTTCTACCTCTATGCGAGGGATGGAAATAACTTGGGCTCAGCCCCTGGAGACCAAGACAGCTATTTTCAACAGCCCCAAAAAGCACAGCTCCAGTCATTCCAGGGAGGACCGAGGGACACCCTGATCCCCAGCCCCAGGCCTAGCCCGAGCATCAGCAGTGCTCGGAATCAGAAGGGCTGTCTGGGAGGAACGGGGATTGATTGGGCAGGGTACTAGCACAAGGTCACATCATCTGCTCCCCACCCCAGCAAATGGGTGAGTCAAAGACACAGGGATGGGGACCTGTCAAGTATGATGAAGGTCACTATCCCTGCCACCCCTGGGCTGTGTTGCTAACTCCAGCTACTCCAGAGCCGGGACTTTCTAGCTCAGGGGGACGGAAGGAACAGGAGGACCGTGTAAAACACCCACTTGCAATTTGCCAGCCATGTGTGCACACAAATCTCACTGCAAACTCATAATGGGACACCTATGCCAGGCCTGCCAGCCCAAGTGAGAGCTAGAAGCTCAGCTAAGCCATGAGCAATTACCAGGAGGGTGGTGATCCTCTCCAACACCTCCCAGGGTTAGAAGCCTTGAGTTCCAGTCTTGGCGCTGTCCTGACTCTATGTGACCTTGGATGCCAATGGGGGTCTCTGAGCCTCAGTTACTTTGTCTTTAATTGTCACTGCGTCTCAGAACCACTGTAAGAAATTCAATAAAACAGTGCATTACAAAGAGTTTACAGGAGAGTCTGCCACTGCCCCCTCAAAAAGTCTAAACATTTCCAGAGGATCACAGAAAGCAGAACCTCCACAGGCATATTCTATCAGGTGTGGTACCCCACTGCCACCTCTGGAGCTAGGGAGCCCAGCTGCGCCCATTCTACATGAGTTGCACAGACCCTCGTGGGAGCAGGGACCTCAGAGTGGTCTGTCCCAGGTGGACGGAACTCCAAGACCAGACCAGAGACCATTCATTGATGGAGAAAAATATTCCCTCTCTCTCCAAACAGGGAGCTGCTGAAGAGACCTGAGTAGAGAATGTCTTTGGATTGAGATTTCAGGATCTAAACGACCAGGCGGCTTTTGAGTGGGAATCTGACGGCTTTTCCAACCTTTCACTAGCACGTGGGCGCAAACTTTCGACCACCGTATCACCAGCAGAAATCTGCCCCGCCCCCACTGCAGCCCTTCTGCCTGGAGGGGAAAGAAGAAAGGAGAGGACTGACCCAAAAACAATAGAGGATCCTAAAGTGATGATTCACAGGCGATTCACACTTCGGTGCCGGCTAGGAGACTGAGGCCCAGCACAGTCAGATTCTGATAGCGAGACAGAGGATACAGAAGGCGCCGGCCAGATGTTGAGGACTTGTGTGTGTGTGTGTGTGTGTGTGTGTGTGTGTGTGTGTAGTGGAGATCGAAACCACCTCAGGTCTTCTCTGTGCTAGAGGTGCGATCCCACCCAGTGGCGCCCAGCTTGGCCTCCTCTTCCTCTGCTAGGTCGTCTCTGGGTGCAAACAACTCACTAATCTGAACTCCTGCAGGGTGCCTTCCAGAGATCTTCATTCCCTAGACTCCCGATCTTCCTTGCCCCCTCAACTGCTGGAAGCTGTCGGGTTCCTCCTTCTGTCTCCTTACTCTGTCCCGAGTCAAGACAGACAAACACACACACACACACACACACACACACACACACACACACACACACATTCTCTCTCTCTCTCTACTTGGCTCCTTACGCACCCTGTGACCCCGTGATTCAGGGCTTGCTCAAGTTATTTAAGGTTCCCTCTTCTACCTTATACTCACAATTTTTAGTGGCCCTAGCCCCGGTCAAACTGCAGGCCACACACAGTGACCCCGGTGACCTGGGGTCTCTCCCACGCACCATCACATACATACACTCCTCCTGTCTCAGACACACAGAGCCCCTCTGTGTCGCCCGCTAGGCTCGGCGTCACCGCCCAGTGTCCCAGCCACACGTTTACCCGGGCCAGGCCGCCTCATGCGCCGTGTCACCCACAGTCACGGGCTGACACCGTTCAGAACCCCCCCTTCCCGGCAGCCCCGCGTTGCAGCCGCACCGAGGCGCCGCCGTCCCGTCCTGCAACCGGCTCTGGTGTCAATCCAAGTTCCTGAGTTCCACCGACCCCCTCGCACGCCAAGTTCCGCCTGCTTCCTCTCGCGCACCTTCTGACAAGACTGCGCAGCGCCGGGTGCGGGGAGGACGCGCAGCCGGGGGGCTCCGGGACACGCGGGAGGCGCTGGGACGGGACAGGACAGGGGAGGAGAGTGGGGCTGCCGCATCCGCAGCGCGGGAGAACTTCCTCGGGGCGGCAGAGCGGGGCTGCGGGCCGAGCGCGCCCTCCTTACCTGGCCGGCAGCACCAGCTCCGCTCCGCGTCCGACGCGGCACCGGGCCCCGTTAGGCGAGCGCTCCGGGCCGGCCGCGCAACCTGCGCGCCTTTTGAATGAATCGCCGGCCTAGCGGGGAAGCTGCGCGGCCCCGCCCCTCGCGTCACGGCCTCTGGCCCCGCCCCCGACGTCAGAGCCCGGACTTGCGGCCCCCTTGCCCGGCGGCCCCTAGCCCGGCGCCCCGCAGCCGGCCAAGGGCTCACCATTCTCCCGCCAGGCCGCGCCGCTCTACATCGCCCCCTCTCGAGCCTCCTAGCAACTGCAGGGGTTGCGCGCCACGGACGGGTGGCGACCAGGATGCTTTTCCGAAGCGTCCCTTTGCGGGGGAGGGGTGGAGGCTGGGTGGGGGCTCCAAATCAAGAAATCCGGGCTTGTGTGAAAAGGGGCTCGAGACTTGAAGGCTGCTCAGGTACTGTCACCACTGTCTGCGTTACGAGAGCCGCAGCGGCCACTTCTTGGGGGAATTGTCTTACTTTTGGAATTGGTTGCCGATGAGGACGACCTCAGTGTTTTTTGATGAAGCCCAGGCTGGCTTCTAGAATCCCCCACCTAGTCTGTAAGAGAGTCTATAAGGAATGCTCACCTGATGGACTCCTTTGGAACCTGGCCCAAACACCCTCTCCTCCAGAGCGGCTGGTGGTACCTCCCCCAAGTAGGACCGGAGACACTCCTCACCTTAACACCAGCGGTGTGGCTCTTTCTGTCACCTGTGCCAGCTATCAGAGTGCCCAGTGGAGGCCAGGAGTAGAAGTGTGATCTCAGGACTTGGGAGGCTGAGTCAGGAAGCTCCAGAGTTCCAAGCCAGCGTGGACTACATATCGAGACCTTGTTTCACCAACACGCCAACAAACCAAAACAACAACAAGGAATGCCCAGAACTATGAGACATCGTTGTAGAAGCCGGGACTCTACGTGCACTGTGTTCTTGCCTCTGTAAATTGTGTCCCTGTGTGGCAATGGTCTGTCAGGACTAGAAGTAGCCACTCAGCTGCCATAGCCTCCTCCTCTACCCCCCCCTCCCCCCCCCCCCCCCTTCCCCCCAGTACATTCAAAGGATCGAAGGTGGCCAGGAGAGCAAGGCTGGGAAGGAATTCAGACAGCGCACTGAGGACCTAGAGCTGGGGATAGAGGCCTGGCTGGGATCAAGATAATCACAGCTCACTAAAGAGGTTGAAGAAGGTAAATAGGTCTGTTGGGAATAGCTGGGCTGGGGTGGGATTCTAAATAAACTGAGTCATAGACTCTGAGCCACAGAACGGAGAAGAAAGGTCAGGTCCCCAGAGTCTGGGAAATTCCAGGAGGAGAACCAGACACCTGAGTGAGGAGAGGGAGGAGAGAGTTTCCATTTCCCTGGCTGAGCCCAGGTTTCGGGGACAGAGCAGAAAGTTCCAAGTTCCTGGTGTCAAAATGATGATTCCAGCAGGCCTAGTGACATGTGCTTTGAATCCCAGAGCTCTGGGGGCAGAGACAACCAGATCTTTGTGAATTCTGGGCTAGCCTGTTCTAGATAGTGACTTGCAAACCAGCCAGGGATACAAAGTAAGACCCTGTCTTGGGGGAGAAAAGGCCTCAGCCCATCGGTGTCAATTGTACCCCCAAATCTGGGGATACGGGCTATTCCAGGGCCCCACATCACAGTCCATCCAGTAAACCCAGTGGGGAACAGTGAAGCGCCCAGAGTAGCCTGGATGTCCTCTACCTCTGAATCTTTTTCTTTTCTCTTTTTTTAAAAAAAGATTTATTTGTTATGTATACAGTGTTCTGTCTGCATGTGTCCCTGCAGGTCAGAAGAGGGCACCAGATCTCATTAGACATGTTTGTGAGCCACCATGTGGTTGCTGGGAACTGAACTCAGGACCTCTGGAAGAGCAGCCAGTGCTCCTAACCTCTGAGCCATCTCTGCAGCCCTCTTTTCTCTTTTTGAGACATGGTCCCTCTATGCAGCCCTATCTATGTATGTAGACCAGGCTGGCCTCGAACTCACAGAGACCCACCTGCCTTTGCCTCCTGAGTGCTGGGATTAAAGGTGAGCGCCATCATGCCATCTTTCTAAATTTTATTTTGTTTTAATTATCTTGTTATATTTTATGCATATAGGCATTTTGCCTGCATGTATGTCTAGGTACCACTTGTATGCCTGGTACCGAAGGAGGCCAGAGAAGGGCATCTGAAGTTACACATGGTAGTTAACTTCCATGTCAGTACGGCATGGGAATTGAATCCGGGTCCTCTGGAAGAAAAGTCAATGTTCTTAACCCCTGGGCCATCTCTCCAGCATTATTATTATTATTATTATTATTATTATTATTATTATTATTATTATTTTAACTTGGATTCTGGGGATTGAACTCAGGTCACAAGCAGTTTACCAACTGAGCCATCCCTTAGCCCTTTTTGAAATGTTTTCTTGGTATAAGAACATTCTATATGCCAATTTTCAAATTCCAAAGGATGGTATTTCAGGTCCCACTTAATAAATAGTCCAAATAGGAATGTAGATTTGTTTTTGATGGCTAATCTGACTTTCCCTAGAGGGCCCAGGCCCATCTCTGCTAACAACTCTTTGGGAAACTTTGATCAAATCCCCCCCCCCTCAATGAGCCTGCACCTCTGAAAACTGGGACACCCAACTCATTGCTCGAAGGTCACCCTCATTCTCTGTGGAGGAGGCCACCTTCACAGTGCAGATTCGCAGGAGTACCTGGCTCACCCCTGCACCCTCGGTTGGGAAGGAGCCTAATTATTATTTACTGCTGGTCGGACTTGCTGGCTCCGTGTCCAGCTGACGGTGACTCCCAAACCCTTCCCAGCAGGAGCCGTCCCCAGGAGCCTGGAGCCACTCTGTAGCTAGGAGACAGAGCAAGAAGGTGACAGCCACACAGTTGGAGCTGGCTTTTTATGGCACCTGGAGAGTCGCTCTGCTCCAGAAGAGAGTTAAAAAGCAAAGGCCCTTACAATCCTGGCATCTCAGGTGACCTCACAGAATCCTGGCACCCACTCTTGAGTGCCTCAGAGACTGTCTTGTGTAAAGTTGCTCACAGTGCAACTGGAGAAGGCCGGTGCTCCAGTTCTTCATGGCAGGTACTGCAGCATAAGACCTCAGTGGGTTGGAATGAGTTTTTCTAGTGACCCACAGGCATGGGCAGGGCCTTCAAGTCCCTGCCAGGCCTGCTGAGGTAGAAATCCCCTGTCACACTTTCAGAGCTACCAGGATTCTGTTGCTTGAGAAATCTTTAAACAGGTGGCTGCAGGTGCCCCCTGCTGGCCATACTAGAGCTCCAAGCTGGAAGTACTGTCATTCCTGCTTTTCCAGTTCCAGAACTCTGCTGGTGGCAACATTTTCAGGTATTCAAGTCCCTTATATAAAATGCATAGAATATTTGTGTCCATCTAATCCCCCTACACTTTAAATTCTTTTTAGATTACTTGTCATACCCAACACAACACAAATGCTATGTAAACAGTTGTTATATTATTTGGACCTGCTCAGGACAGAGGCAACTAAATTTTCCATCCCCCAGGCATGGTGACACACACCTTTAATCTCAGCACTCAAGAGGCAGGGGCAGGAGGATCTGTGTGAGTTCAAGCTCAGACTGGTGTACATAGTGAGTTCCAGGATAGCCAAAACTACACAGAAAGACCCTCTCTCAAAAAAACCAAAATAATAATAATAAATAAAATTTCCATCCATAGTTGGTTAAGTCTGAAGATACAGAATTCATGGATACCAAAGGCCACCACTAAACTTACAAGCTACAGACCTAAGTTTCTTTTTTTTTTTTTTCCTTTGGTTTTTCGAGACAGGATTTCTCTGTGTAGCTTTGTGCCTTTCCTGGAACTCACTTGGTAGCCCAGGCTGGCCTCGAACTCACAGAGATCCACCTGGCTCTGCCTCCCGAGTGCTGGGATTAAAGGCGTGCGTCACCACCACCCGGCTAAGACCTAAGTTTCTTAAAAAAAATATATATATATATGTGTGTGTGTGTGTGTGTGTGTGTGTGTGTGTGTTTATTTATTTCCAGCAGTGGTGACACATGCCTTTAATCCCAGCACAACAGAGGCCTGGTCTACAGAGTGAGTTCCATGACAGCCAGAGCTACACAGAGAAACCCTGTCTCCAAAAATAAACGAAAATAAAACTTATGTTTCTAGGTGTTTGTCTGCATGTCCGTATACACATCAGAAGAGGGAATCAGATCCCATGCGGCCATGGGACTACAGTCAGTTATAGACAGTGATGAGCCATGTAGGTGCTGGGAATTGAACTCAGGAAGAGCAGCCAATGCTCTTAACTGCTGAGCCATCTCTCCAGCACCCAGGCTTACGGGTCAATGCTTTGCTCTAAGAAGAACCCCAGTAGGCCCTGTCCTACTTCCCCTGGCATGTTTTAGATCCTGTAGGTGTGCCCTAGATCAATGGGAGGGGCTTAGGCCAAGGCAGAACTGGGGCTGGGGCGGGTACTAAGCTGGGGCTGTCTGGGTCTGAGGACTCACTTGGCTCAGCCTACGTTTAAGTCTAGACCCCAGGCCAGGTCTGGAATCCCACTGGGTGGGATTGTGTCCTGACTCTGGCCTCAGGACTCCCTCCCTCGGAGACCCAGCACTCTGTTACGTCTTTGAACTTGGTCCCCACGGGCCCACTTGACTTGTGCTCAGGGAGGAAAGGAGAGGGCTTCTTTGTCCCCTGGGGGCGGGGTGGGGTCTGAGAGAGGAATCTGGAGCCGTGAACTGGCTGCCGCAGTGGGGCTGGTGCAGTTAGGTCTACCTAGGTCAGACTTGCAGCCCAGTTACATGGACAAGGGAGGGTCAGGAGGGCATGGCCATGCTAGGAAGGAGATGGCTTTGCTGACGTGTGTGAGGTTATGCAGCCTAGAGGAGAGGGATTAGGGGAAATTGAGGAATACATGTTTTGGTGTCACACGGATAAAGGTCAAGTCGTAGCTGTATCCGTGACAGGCGGATAGCCTTAAGCGAGTGACTTTATTTTTCCGAGCACACTATCTACAGAAGTCCTCGACAGGCGCATCAGCTTCAAGAGGCCCTCTGGGACTTGGAGACCAGGCTGTGCTCACCCTCCCTCCTTCTCTGGCTCAGCACTTGCTCTGGGCACCTTCCCAAAGCACAGCATCTAGGGCTCTGCCTGCATTTCTCTCTAAACCTGCTCCCTTGCCTCCTCCGGTCTGTCCCGCAGTCTACTCCTGTCCAGCCTTGGATACCCGTCTACTTGCCTTTGCCCATCAAGGCTCCTCACTGGCCATAATTGGGCCCAAAATAGTACTTCCTCTTGCCACTTCCTGCAACCAGCTTGTGCTTAAGGACAGAGAATTGGTATTTGGCAAGCAGGCAAAAGATGTGAAGGTCAGTGGGGTGCACAGGATCAAGAATTTGCCTCCAGGTACCAGTAAGCAGAGTCCAGGGCTGGAGCTTGCTTTCTGATCCTTGGGTACCCCCATCCCCTCCCCAGGCTCAGCTCAGGACTAAGACAGGGCCTCAGTCACTTTCTGCTCTCAACAAGCTCCCTAGACCTACACACCAGTATGCCGAGGCTCGCTCCAAGAGCCTAATCTAGCCTTCGGCCTCCTTTGGTCCTTAAAGATATTTCCTGACTTTTCTGACCCTCATGGCTAGAGTCTGCTCCTTAGTGTCAATCCTGCCTTTCTGTGTGGTGATCACCAAGTAAGTCCCGGGTCCAGGTTTCCTCTTCCCTGTGAGGTAATTTAGATAAATCCTGACTTTGTCTCTAGCCCAAGGGATCTTCAGGAGCAGCTCCTTGAAGAGATAGTCCTTGGCTCAGACTTGCTCCCTTCTCTGGGACCAAGCAGGAGTGAGTCTCAGAGCAGTTACAAGGAATATGAGCCCCACGTGTGACTACATGTAACTCTGGCAGCTCTACTCACTCCAGCTACCCTGTGTGGCTACCTCCCTCTCCCCCACGAGGTGTCGGGGATCTGAGCAGAGCACATGGAAATGCAGTTCTGCCTCCTGATAGGTGAGTGACCTTGAGGAAGACATTGAGTTTCCTCATCAGAACAGTCAACGGTGGCAACAACCTTCTAGGATCACAGCAAGCAACAAAAGGAAACTGAGTTTACTGCTGTCCTGTAGGCAAGACTACAGCTCAGGGCCGTAGCCCAGAGGGAGAATGCTTGCCTAGCATGTGCAACGCAACACCCTGGGTTGATTCCCAGCATTGGCGGCACACACTTCAAACCCCAGCAGCCAGGAGGTAGTAGCAGGAGGATCAGAAGTTCAAGGTCACCCTCAGCTACAGACCCCATCTCAAAAAGCAAAAAGGCATACAGCTGTGTCTCATCTGGATTCGCCAACATTTATTTCATTAACCACGAGTTCAACACTTATCGAGCACTTATTGTGTGGCGGGTGCCACAGTAGGCTTGGGAATGAAGCCGGGACTAGGCCCTGCCCTCAGAGCGTCCATCCACCTTTCTCTCTCTCCCTGCTTAGACGGGGGACTCTCACACCAGGCTCTCACACCCCTCCTTGCTTCACTCAAACCCTGCTCCTACTTCCTCTCACCCATAATCATGCACTTTAAGGCTGTTCTCTTGTCTGGGAAAACCACACCCCATGGCGTCTCAAGCCTGGGTGGCCAGGAGTGTAAGGGGCTGTGGGTGACGGATGCCTCTTGGCCTTTACATCCACCTGCTGAGCCGTACACTAGTCTGTGTACTTCCTCATACAGATGTTAGACGTCAGCGGTTTCCTATAAAAATACGGATACCCGGGTCCTACCTAAGGTTTTCATTTAAGTGGCCTTCGGTGGGCCTGTGCCCCCAGAGAGCCATAGTGGACAGCCCAGGTTGTAAACCATGTTTTAGGGGAGGTGATTCTTCCAGGAGCCTCCCCTGAGGTGAGCCTAAGGCCTGCTCCCTCAGGACCTCCCCATTCACAGCTAACTGGCACAGTCTGAGTGCCGGGCCCCAAAGGCACCCGTCCACAGGCCAGCCCATGCTCTGGAAAGTGGTCTTCTAAATGGCAGTGCAACGTGCCAGCCCCATTCTGTTTACATTGGGATAATGGTGCAGACACAGCCCTGTGCGTCTGGCACTGAAAGGGAAGTCTGCTCTGGGCCTCTGTCAGGGCAGAAATCCTGGGGTGGCAGAAACAGTTCAAGCATGGAGGGTGACAGCCACCGAGAGAGACGCAGTAACTGGACTAGTGGCAGGGAGGCAGGGGCCTGAGGTGGGCCATCAAGGTCTAGATCACCGGGCCCTGTGGTTGCCGGTGCAGGTCTCTAGTAGAGGGCATGCTTTTGATTTTAGGCCTAGTGAACCCCCTTGCATTCCAAGGACTCTATGTACCAGCCAAGCATCCTGTAGGGGAGAAGAGGTCATCAGACCCTTTTACTGAGAAAGAAGGAATTTGGTCTGGTCACATGGCTGGTGAGTGGCTGTCAAGATTCCAAACAGAATCTGTTCAGTCCCAACTTCTGCATCCATCCATTTCATCTTGAATGCCACACGAACAGAACCCTCTCCTCACTGAAAACGGTGCTAACAAGACAAGATGTCCTGGACACATCCTGTGGTGTGGGAGACCCAGCAGCCCCTGAAGGATGTGTGTGAATTGTAAAGTACACACCTACACTTACCCCCTTTTCTTGTCCCATTTTGGGATGGAGCGGGGAGGTTTTGCCCCGAAGACCAAGTTGTTGGTTGTTTTGAGACAGGGAGGGGTCTCACCATTTCGTACTGGCTTGCCTAGAACTTGCTAGGTAGACCAGGCTGGCTTTCAGCTTACAGAGATCCATTTGCCACTGATTCCCTAGTGCTGGGATGATAGGCATGTGCCATCAATACCCGGTCCAAGCTGGTTTTGAATTCAAGATCATCTTGCTTCAGCCTCCCACAGGCCAAGCATACAGTCTGTCAACTGAACTACCCTTTCAGACCAGAAACTAATTTTTTATTGGAAATTTGTTATTTTGTGTGTAGGGATGTTTTACCTGCATGTAGGTCTGTGGCCAGGCAGTGACCCTGGAGACCGGAAGAGGGCATCTGGTCCCTAGGGACTGGAGTTACAGATGGTTGTGAGTGGCCATGCAGGTGCTGGGGATTGAACCTGGGTCCTCTGGAAGAACAGTCATCGCTCTTAACCACTAAACTATTATTGTCCCAGTCCCAGAAGCCAGTTTTTTAAAGGCAGTCATTAGGACTGAACTAAGCAGAGGTGAGTCATGACCTTTCCTTTGTTGTGGGGGCCAACTCAAGTCTCCTGGGGATACCATGGTATGAGGGGCTCTTTGTCCCTACAGAGCGACCCTGTGTTGCTGGGCATTTGCATTCCTTGCAGCCTAGTTTAATGGCACACCTCTTTGGACCAGAATCAGACAGACTTGGGTTCTGGTTCTGTTCCGTAGGAGCCTGAGATAGGACTCTATTGCCCTGGATCCTTGCCTATATGTAGCATGGCTGCTTCAGATTTCCAAGACTTAGACTGACTTGGAAGCTCTTGATTGGCACACTACTGATATGTGTATGATTTGTAGGTAGTTCTAACATTCCAAATTCCTTTGTTCTTTTGAGGAACCTGGAGCCCAGAGAGGTGCAGTGACCTGCTCATGGAAACACAGGAAGCCAGCGGCGACCCTATCATCCCAGCATTCTTCTTCATCTGCTCCCTTCAGTCTAAGTGAGTCAGTGAGGAAGCCCTCATCCTTGGGGGAGACAGAGCCCTGAGGTGGCTGGCAGTAGGCCATTACAGCCCAAGGCCAAGGGGGAGCCATCATTTGGTGTTCTATTTATTGACTCTTTAAATTTCATCATCCGAGGAGAGTTAATACATGACTGTTTGGTAGCAAGAGAAATATAATCTAAGACCGCAATGACCCACCCACCCCAAAGAAAAACAAAATCAAACGGAGCAAACAAACCCTATCTGAAACCAGACCTTTGGAGTTGTAGCTGAAGCGAGGGCCTGAGGGTCATGGCGGCTCCCTGCAGCCTGGAGGTGAGGGAGAGACTGCCCCGAGCGGAAGCGTTCCCAGTTAAAACGGCTATGTCTAGTCCCTCAACTTGGTGGGGGTGGTTCCTCCTAAAAGGACTGCCCCTGGCAGGATGGGGTGTTTAGAGAGGGCCTAGATTCAGTGGCCAGAGAAAGGGGACTCATAGGTCCACCCCAAGGTGACCATCGTGCCAGAGCATAAGACATGGGGAGGCAGGAGCTGGGGCCAGGGCCAGCTGTGAGGAGGGAAGGAAGGCCCTTTTCTCTTACCTGAGAAAGCCCTGTCCCAGACCCACCAATGTTCCCAAATTAAGGAACCTCAGGCACCACCAACACCTTGGAAATGCTGAAGCTGGGAAGCTGCCCAGTGAGAGTCACTGCCCCCTGGTCATCTTGTCTGAATGTCTGAGGGCACGTGAGCAAACTCTGCTTCTGGGTTAGGATGGTTGGAGTTTACCTTGAGGGACAGTGTCTTAGTGCCCTGAACATGCAGAGTGAATGTGAGTGTGTGTGTGTGTGTGTGTGTGTGTGTGTGTGTAATGGATGGGCATTGGTCCTTCCAGGAAAGCTTGGCTAGGGTTCCAGGGCGGCCTCTCACACAGGAATAGGCTTTTATCAGCCTGTATTTTCCTCACATCATGTCCTGCCCCAGGCCACTGCATAAATAAGTGCTTTGGAAAAGTATTCATCTACAAAGTAACATAAATACTGTACATAGGCAAGGATGCTGTCCCTTAGCTTTTCCGCTGCCCCGGAAATCCCTCCACATATTGCACATGGCCTCCCCAGCCGTGTGGGGTCCAGGCCCAGCTGCGTCTTTGGTAGAAGCTTCAGGGACAGAGGTCCTGGGCTGCCTCCACATCTCCACCCTGGTCCCAAGTGGCAGCACCAGGGTGGTCAGCGGGTAGGAGAGGCCTCGGCCTAGCTGGCAGTGTTTCTACCAGGAATGCTTCCACGAAGGTGAGACAGAGTCCACACGGTATGCCCCTGCTTGGACACTGCTCACGGTCTGCGTGTGGCCTGGGAACAGGCTGGCAGGCTGAGGGCAGGTGCACAGGCGGGTCCTGGGCCACAGCGGGCAGGCTCACACCCTCCACAGGAGGAGGTGGTTTGTGCTGTCGTCACGGCCCACGGTCTCGCTACTGCTACCACCCCCACTGCTGAGCCGGAAGTCCTCATAGCCATCACCACCACTGATAACCAGCATCTTAGGCCTGGCTGAGGTGGGACCTCGGTGCCGAGGGGAGTCCCGGTGATCCAGGGATGGCAGCTTCTCAGGGCCTGAGGAACAAGGAGGAGGACCAGTCAGCCCGAGGCGACTTGTAGCTTCATGTCCTATCATTGCTTGAACTCTACACCCCAGAAGACAGTGAGGCACACACTTCCGGTTAACCAAGAATCTCCACGTTGGAAGAAAAGTCTACTCTCCTGGCAGTCACCCTTCTTATCTCCGGTGTGTGCGCGCACGTGTGCGTTTATGCCTTTTCTCTGTGTACGGGGGTGCACATACATATTCATGTGGGTACGTGTGCATGCAGGGTACATGCATGTGTGTGGAGGCCAAAGGTGCCTGGCACTCACTCTGTAGACCAGGCTAGCCTAGAGCTTGCAGAGTTCTATCTGCCTCTGCTTCCGAGTGCGGGGACTAAAGCTTTGGGACACAGCCCTCAGCTTTCTACTCTACCTTGCTCTTTAAAGGACTTTCTTTCTTTTCTTTTCTTTCTCTCTTTCTTTCTTTTTTTTTTTTTTTTTTTTTTTTTTCTTTTTTTTTTCTTTTTTTTTTTTCTTTCTTTCTTTTTCTTCCAGAGACAGGGTTTCTCTGTCTAACAGCTCTGGCTGTCACAGAACTCACTTTGTAGACCAGACTGGACTCGAACTCAGAGATCCACCTGTCTCTGCCTCCTAAGTGCTGGAATTAAAGGCGTGTGCCATCACCACCCAGCTTAAAGGAATTTCTAGAGACTTATTTTATTTTTACTTGTGTGTGCATGTGTGTGTGTGTGTGTGTGTGTGTGTGTGTGTGTGTGTGTGTGTGTGTATGTGTGCACGCGCGCCTGGCTAGGCCAGAAGAGGGCACTGGAGTCCCTGGAGCTGGAGTTACAGGTGGCTGTGAACAGCCTGATTTGAGTGCTGGGAACTAAACTTCGGTCCTCATAAGAGCAAAAATTGCTCTTAACTGCCAAGTCTTCTCTCTAGGTCCCCCTCTCCTTTTATAGGTCAGGGTCTTTCACTAAACCTGGAGCTCATCCATTAGGCTAGGCTGAGTGCCAGCGAGCCCCTGGATCCTGCCTCTGCCTCCCCAGAACTGGAATTACAGACCCATGTCACTGCACTCGGCTTTTACTTGGGTGCTGGGGATTTGAACTCGAGTCCTCACGCTTGCCATGCACGCACTTTATGAATGGCATCATGTCTCCAGCCACCCACTTCCGACCCGTGTTTTCTCTCAGAAATGACATTAATTTCCTAGCCACTTACCATCTTTATTGATTTCTGCACATATAAGGTCCTCTTGATTGTAACTACAGTCACGTGCTGCACAATGAAATTTTGGTTGATGAAACTGAAAATCCTCATCCCCTAGGGAAGTTGTAGCCATCTTATGGGCAACACGTCACACCACTCATGTGTCTGGGGAGATGCTGGTATAAACAGACCTACTGTGGAGCCAGCCAGCTGTGTAAAAATGTAGCATGTTCACTCATGTGCAGACATGTTAGGAGTGTAGTGCATATGGTACTGATTTCTTTTATTTTCTTTCTAGTGTCTCTGTTTTTCTGTTTTTGTTTATGTTTAAGGGACTGATCCCAGAGCCACAGGCATGCAAAGCCTTTTCCTATAATAGGAATATGCTAAGAGTTTTAGCTCTTCCGGAGGACACGCCTACTAGTTACCTTAAGGAAGAGTTTACTGTAAACAGCAGACCAGTGGGCACAGACGCAGCCCTGTCCACCCGGTGTTTACTACAGCTCTGCCCTTGATTTCATCCATCACGGCTCTAGGAGCAACAAGCTGTACCAGCTATATTTACACACGGCATCGCATAGCTGTGTGGGCTTATACTATCTGGGGTTCTGTGAGAGATCTATGATGTGACACAGTGATGCAATCATCCAAGCACGCAGTGCTCAGAGCATGTGCTGCTGCTGCCGTGGGATGCAGAATTGCACCTGATGCCCTTTCCAGTTAATGTGGCTCGTCTTTTCTTATCCACACAGCTCCTGACTCAGCCTCCTGATTCCCTGTCACTTCCTCTTTGGAACACGTATTCTTGTTCCTCCAAAGCGAGATTTTGCTCATCATGACCTCTGTGAAGTACCTCATTTTCCTGCTGTTTCACTTTCTAATCATACTTCCTGCCCTGCACACCACTCTACAGCCTCTTTTCTGTGCTATTTTTATTTCCTGTTCTGGACATCACTTCCGAGTCATTTATACCTCATTTCCAGCTCTGCTTTACTTCCTGGAATATATATAAATATATTAAATTTATTTATCTCTATTATATGTACATCGGTGTTCTGCCATAGGTGCTGGATCCCCTGAAACTGGAGTTACAGACAGATGTGAGGTGCCATGTGGGTATTGGGAATTGAACCAAGGTCCTCTGGAAGAACAGTCAGTGCTCTTAACCACTGAGCCATCTCCCCAGCCCCACTTCCCGATATATTTAAGAAACACATACAACAGTCTATATTTCCCATGAACGTATTCGTCCCCTGTTAGTTTATAGCTCACTTCTGTCTCCCATGACACCTCCCTGGATACTTCACGCACATGCACACACAGGAACACACACCCGGTTTCATTTGGGGTCTCTGAAGTCTGTTTCTTCTAACAGGCTTCACTCCTAGCTTTCCCATCCTCTTAGAGCCTGCCCTGGCAGAGCCAGGGATGGGAGCGGCATGGGCGACCCACCTGTATCTGGGGGAGGTGGCGGGGTTGGACAGAGAAGGTTGAAGCCATCGGGCAGCTGGACTGCTGCCAAGAAGCGGACGTGGCCGGTGTGCCCCTGGCCTAGGCCAGCGGGGCTGAGAGGCGCGCGTGGGCAGCTGACGGTACTCGGGGAGGTGGGCATCGTCAGCACAACCCCAGCGCTGGTGCCCACCCACAGCAGCTCCTCACACACCAGCAGTGCCGTGATCCTCAGGCAGGCTGCCTTGTGCTGCCGGATGATGGCGTCAGAGCCTGGGGGAGGAACAGCATTGTTGGGCCTGGAGGCTGACCCTTTCTTGGCCTCCCCCAGGACGGGGACGGGAGGTCAGTACCTGCCAGCATCCTGTGCACAGGAGGGGTGACATCCACCTCCGCCAGCTGCTCAAAGGTGTCTGGGTGGTAGAGACAAACGTGGGCACTGCCTTTCAAGGTCACCCACACACCCAGGCTGGAATCGACCATGCAAGCCACGCTTCGGCTGGAATCCTGCCCCACGTAGAATGTGTGCTACGGGAAGGAGGGCAGAGGTCAGGCGGCAGTTGGCAGAGCTGCCCCAGGCCCTTCTGCCTGAACCCCACCATTGCCCATCCCACACACAGCTCCCCACAAACCTCTCTAGGTACCTGCCCGGATTGACAGCCGAGGCAGTCTTGGTCCTGGGTCTGGATGGTCAATTTCAAAGCTTGCCCACTTAATCCTCCAGAAGTAAAAAGGGGTGCCCTTTCCCTATGAAACTTGAGTGACTAAAGCTTGTGTGGGTTTAAGACCAGGCATTGGTCCCTCCCTGGACAGATGGGGAAGTGTTAGCCTAGGAGGAAAAAGTCACACCCTAAGAAGGCCCGTGGTCACATACTAGTCACAGAGCCAGGGCCTGACTCCAACCTTCAACTCAGTCAACGAAACCCAAGGAAATCTGTGGCCCCTAGGGACTGCCTAGGCTGGGAACCTATGGTTTGTGTGTAAATTAAACAGGACTAAAGGCCAAAAGTTTATATTAACGGATGGTGACATCAGGAAGGACCCTGCTGTCCCCCAAGGATCCCAATATTGCACTTACAGGATCCAAGAGGAGCATGAATGAGGAATGTAAATGGGAATTTGCTGTCTTCCTCATCAGCTAGAGTGGAGATGAGGACCAGAGAAGGGTAGAGATTGGCTGGGTAAGGGAGAGGGTTCAGGGAAAGGTCTGAACCCCTCAGCTGGATGCACTGGTCCTCTGGTTTTAGCTCCCTCTCCTGGACCCCAGTTCATCCCAAATCACCAGTTCTGTTCCCGACTCCTGATACCTCCAGCTGTAGTGTGTCAGGGCTCAGGACAAGAACCCGGTTCTGGCAGCCACACCATAGCCGTCCACCCACAGACACCATCTTGGTGATGGGGCTCCCTGGAGCACCCAGAGTCATGGATTTGAAGTTCTGGGGGTCCCAGAAACGCCCTAGAGAAAGAATGGGTTAAAGAAAACATAAAATTCAGTGCAGTCCCAAATTTGTCCCAGCCTTCCCTGAGAAGAAACCTGAATGCTCCCATTTATTTTATTTTTGGCTTTAGAGACAGAGTTTCTCTGTATAGCCCTGGCTATCTTAGAACTCACTCTGTAGACCAGGCTGGCCTCAAACTCAGAAATCCACCTGCCTCTGCCTCTCAAGTGCCAGGATTAAAGGTGTGAGCCACCACCGCCTGGTGAATGCTCTCATTTATAAGAGAAGATATGGGGACCCCAGGAGTTGCCCAAAGCCTCATAGATGTCTGGGCCTGTGGCCCAGAAGTTCCCATTTGTCCAGAAGAGAGCTCAGTTCCTACCAAAGGGACAAGGGTGGGAGGGTGTGGGGGCACATACCTGCTTCCCTTTGGTAGACTACAAGGTCTCCATTGGCCAAGGACACAAACACCTGGTTATTCAGGTACCTGAGGGAAAGGAAGTAATGATGCAGTCCCAGAGGCTGAAGTGTGCATCCCAGAGCCAAGGGACTCACAGGTACAATGGCTCTGGTCCCAATGGTTCACCTCCTTTGATCCTTTACTCTCAAAGTGTGTGTGTGTGTGGGGGGGGGCTGAGAAGCAGCAGTGACACACCCAAGTTAACAGTGTGGGAGACGCACAGCTGGCCTCAGTCCAGGCCTCTGTTCTGCATCTTCCCCAGAAAAGAGGGGCCAGCAGAGCAGGGGCAGATGAACAGAGGTGGCCTATATGCTGGCCAGGAAGCCCCTGGGGGGGAAGGGTAACCCGGAGCCTTACAGGATGCAGGTCACGGAGGCTGCGTGCTGGAGCTTCATGCTGTTCCTGCGATCGCGGATGCTGTCAGAGGACTGGTAGACGTGGACACTGTGGATTAGGGGGAGCATCTGTGACCAGTGGTCGAATCTACCAGCCCCAAGAGTCAGCCCTTCACTTCTCCGCCTCTCCTACCTCAGCCACTGACCACCGACCAGCTTCTCCTGAGTCTCAGGCCCTCTGGTATGCCCAGCTGGTGGGGACTCCCAAGACGGGCTCCAACCCCCCACCCTCACTTCTGCTTCAGGCCACCACATGAGTTCCAGAGCGGAGTCCCAGGCCTCCTCCTGCCCTTACCAGCCATCCTCGGTGCCCAGCCACACGGAACTCTGGTAGGCTTCAGGGTCCACACTCAAGAGGTCCTCAAGGCTGCCCCTTGTGAAGGAGCCACGGCTGGAACGGCGAAGAGCCCGTCCATCCATTGGGCTGCTGCCGCAGGGACCGCCTGGTCCGAAGGAGCCCGAGAGAGACAGGAAGCCGGGCTCCTGCTCTTCCTCGGAGCTGGTTGTCTCTGCAGTCGCCTCCTTGGAGCTTGGGGTCTCCTCATCTGAAGAGACAAAGATCTCCATCTCTGTTCTCCTCCACCAGGCAGAAATCTAACATCTCCCCAGGCCTCACCATGTTCCCCCTGGCCACATCCTTCCTGCCCTTGGTCCCTGTATGTGCTAAGGCCTGCTCTTCTTAGTCCTCGTCTGGCCATTTCAAGGCCAGCCACATCTGTACGGAGGGACTAGCCACCCTACCCAGTGCCCAGCTCCTTGAAGAGCGTACTCCAAGGTCTCCCGGACCCCACCTGTCTGACTCACTGACTTCTGAGTCCTCACTATTTCAGCCTCCTCGTGAGCTGACTCCAGCCCTTGCCTCCATTGTGTCTCCTGCCTCACTGCCCCCTCAGTTCCCGCCTGCCCGCACTCACTGCCAAAGCTGGAGGAGATGGTCGACTGGCTGGCTTGGCTCTGCAGTGTCCCGGAGGGGCTGGGTGAGGATTCGTCATCGGAGTCACTGTCAAAGGGTACCAGTTCGGCCTGGGGGTCACCCTTGGCAGGGCCTGGGTCCATCTCCAGACCAGATCCTGAGATGGAAATGTGCAGGCAAGGCTGAGGCCCTGGCTCGGCCAGTGTTGCTGCTTCCTCGTCAGCTGTGGCCTCGACATCTAGTTCGGGCCCAGCGGGCTCCAGGGTGGTCTCTGGGGGACTCCTCAAGGGCTCTGGCTGCTCTCTAGAGACAAAGGGGAAAGGAACAGGAGCTGCCGCTAGGAGGCGCCCGAGATAGCATCCTAACCCGACCCCGCCCACCGCCAGCCCCGCCCACCGCCAGCCCCGCCCACCAGCCCCCAGGTCAACCTCAGCGTTTACTGGGACAGAAGCTGGTCTCCTAGGCTCACCAGGGCCTTACCGCGGGCGACGCTGCAGACCTGGCACCGCTCCGATACAGAGAATGCGGGCAGAGCAAACGGCAATGCAGGCCTCCACGTCTGGTTCCGCTCTCAAGCTCAGCAGGCACACCTGGCCCACGTAGCCATCACTGTTGCACACCCACACCTCTGGTGCTGGCTCTGGGCAGCTGCTGAGGGTGGGGGCAGCACAGGAAAACTGTGGGGAACCCCAATGGACAGGGAGAGGGGAGTGTTAGAATTGTGCCAGTATCTGGCTCTACCACAGACCCCAGCAGAACAGAGGGGTGGCAGGCTTACACACATCTCTCTAGACCAAATGCACTATGCTCGTGATACAAATAGCACCCGAACCTGTATGTACACGTACAGGCACCCTGAATAGGACCATGGATGTATGCATCTACTAATATGTGGTGCTGGTACTATTGGTTAGGTATGAAAACTCATACAAGGGCACGAGGTAGACCTCAAATCTACAGTGTGTGTTCAAAACGCACACGCCCATACACAAATGATACACACACAGTGTGCAAATTCACATACTCAGACACAGGGGGCAATCACCATGTTTCAAACACATATGAGATGTGGTACACAAAACAAAAATTCATACACACATAGCTTTGAATAGACCACATGACCCACATGCACATGTGTGCATGTGTACACACACACACACGCACACGCACACGCACACGCACACACACACGCACACACACACCTGCATGCCACTGCGAGTTTTCATGATGGGGATGGCCTTCAGGAACTCAGGGTCTAGACAGCTTTTACTGGACGCTGTAGTAGAAGAGACAAGGCAGAGGAGACACACCCTACTTAGCACCCACCTTACCCTGCCTCGCTCCCACCCACTCCATTTCCTCCTGTCTGTGAGTCTCCCTAGGGAGGGCCTGCTACAAGGAGAGGTTATGGGTTACACCCTGTCTGCTCCTGGCCTCAGTTTCCCCTTCTGTACAATGAGGGAATAGCCCTGGGTCTCTAAGCTATAAAACTAATCAATAACTCTCCAGGACTCAACCACACTGAGAAAGAGGAAGGTCTTGGCTGGCCAGGCCTATGCTGGGGTCCCTGTCCTAAAACACCTCTGTCTGGGAGCCCCTTCCCAGCCAGGGAGGAGCTGGGAGCCAGAGCTAACGGCCAGCCCGCTGTTTCACGGCAGAGGTCTCAGTCCTCCTGTCCTAACCAGCTGCTGGAAGACGGGAGACTGTAGTTCAGGGAGTTCTCGCTTCTAAAGTCAGGACTGCCCAGAGGCTCTGAGGGGGGACACCAGCACAAACCCTGGCTCACCCAGCTTCCTCTTGGCCTCATCGAAGGCCTGCTCAAAGCCCAGGCGGGCATCGGGGTGGGGGAACTCAAAGATGAAGGAGTCGGTGCCCTCGGGCCGGGTGGCACACAGCTCCAGCTTGGTGGGTGGGAAAGAAAGTGAGTAGCACAGTGCCTGCTTTTCCGACAGGTCCCGGTGCACGGCGGCAGAGAGGTCCCTCAGCGCATCGTCCAGACTCTGTGGGAAAAGAGCCCAGGCCTCAGGCCAAGGTCTCACCGCATGAGAACCTGCGTTTGGGGACGAGGAAGGCTGCTTCCGCCCACCACAGACAGGGCTGGCCTTTCTCCCGGTTAGATGTCTCCTCCCTCAGACCTGGGACCTGTCACTTCCCTTAAGCAGAAGCAAGTCTATAATTTCCCCCTTCAGATAAGTGACAGGGCCAACCGCTCTCTCAGGCAAATGCCGAGACTGTCTCTCCCCCAGACAAGGTCAGGGGAAGTCCCAGCCCAACCCTGCCTTAGCTCGGGGCACAGACCTGATGGGGGAAGCCAAGGCCCTCGGAGAGCTTGCTCATTTGGCTCAGGGTGGCCAGGTCCTCATCCAGGCGGCTGATGGCCTTCTGGATATTTTCCCGGTTGGTGGCTTGAGACGCCCCTGGCAGGGACAGAGGAAAGCCATGGACATGTAAGACAAGGTCAGACTTTGACAGACACACGTCCCTCACTGCACAGCCTGCAGCTGGACATGAGATGGATGGGTCTAGTAAATGGCGAGTTCCCAGACCCAAGCTCTCAGCAACAAGGGTAGTAGGCAGCTTCCAGAAAAGTCCCAGGCCTGGGAGGAGGGCACTGGGCTTGGTTTAGGAGCACAGGCACAGGATGCCTGACTCCTGGAGAACTTGCTACAAGAGCACAGATGCCTCAGCAGGTTATGTGAGCGCCAGGAGACACTGGACGCAGCAATGGTGCAGCCTCGTGGGGACTGGCCAAACAGACAGAGCCCTGGCAGTCCCGTCGCCCACGGAGAAACCTGCCTCCTGGGAAAGGAGGTCACAAGGAGCTGGTGTCCTGACTCCCCGGTCTTCTCCCACAGCTGACCATAGGCCAGCTCAGAATGTCCACCTCAGGGCCCGGATGCATGTACCCTAGAGACTAGCAGATCGATCCTAAGGGGCTGTGTCTTCACTGCTAGGCTGGGCAGTTCAGTCTTGAAATCAAGGACAGGAAGTTGTCCTTTCTCCTAAAGGACAGCTCATGCTATCCTCTCTGCGCCTGTTTACCGTATACACGAGCAGCTCTCACAGGTCACAGAATGCTAAGAAGACCATGGGGTCATGAAGCACTCCACGAGGAACGGGTTCTGAGACCGGCAAGTGATGTCTGGAAGGGTCCATGTGGCCAGGGGCCCTACAGAGACATGCCCATGGAGCTGGCAGGATGGTGTCCCCGCCACGGACACAGAGTCTCTGATACTGCTACAGAGGAGGGTATGTGCAGGGCAGGGCTGTGGACCCAACAAGCCGAGCCTTGGAATACCTGGCATTCGCTTGTGTCCCCTCAGAGTTTATATGTTGAAATACTCCCCCAGTATTGGTGTAGGGGGTGACAAGGTCATATGGGTGGTGTCCTCATGAGTGGGATTCACGCTTTTAATCTCAGCACTCAGGAGGCAGAGGCAGGCGGATTTCGGTGAGGTCAAGGCCGGCCTGGTCTACACAGTGAGTCAGCGCTGTGCTGCCTGAACGAAACAAAACCTGGGACAGCTGGTTTAACCCTTTCACCTAGTGAGGACACACAGGAGGAACACCAGACAGGCTGTGTCGCATACCGGAATGTTCCAGAACCAGGAGCAATAAATTCCTACTTACGCACTACCTGGTCTTTGGTGTTTGGTTTGGTTGTTGTTGTTACAGGGATCCGGACTAAAACAGTCTCCCACTGCTTCTAAAAACCACCCTCCTGCTCCAAAGCCAGGCTTTCTTCCTTTTCTCCCCTGCCTTACTCCTGGCCACACAGGAGTGGGCGAACTCTCCCAACTGCTCTGTCTCCTAGTGAGCAGAGATGAGGTGGACTCAGGCCTCACCGGGGGGCCCCCGTGGGACAACCTGGCTCCCCTGAGGCCCCCTCTCAGGCAGGCTCAGAGTCAGTTCTGGAGTGGCACTCGGGCAGGCTCTGAAGTGCGGTGCTGAGACTGAGGTCACCACACAGCAAGAGGGGAGGAGAGACGGCAGCAGAGGTCCCGGGGGGGGGGGGGGGGTCCAGCTCCCGGCAGGTTCAGCCCCAAGTCACCAGAACGCCTTAACCAGTCCTTCACTGGGGCTCTGCTCCTGGTGTTAGGTGGGAATGGTACCACACCAGCTCAGAGCCGGTCTTCAAACGACCGCTAGACTCAATGGCCGACCTCAGTTATGGTGACTGCTTTGCAGCCCCACGTGGGTCTTGCCGGGGCACCAAGAGGATGGCTGGCATGGATACCTGGATCGGGCTGCATGAACGCTAACCCGGTCCTTCAAAACCAGCCCCTCCTATGGGATGGACAGTGAGACGCAAAAGCAGGAAAACCGACAGACAGGCGGCCAGACAGGCCAGAGTTCAAACACCGAGGCACTTCTCAGAGGAGGAACCCAACACCGGAATCTCTTTCCGACAGACTCAAGTCAGCCCTACCTTTGATGATGTCTGTGTCTTCCAGCGGCAGCTTCCACAGCATCTTGTACTTGCTGGCCGTATCAATGACGCTGGCTGCCGTGTACCTGTGGGTAGCCAATGGGGTGCTCTGGCTGGGGCAGGGAGTAGAGCCCACCATAGATCAATGGCTCTCCTGCCTGCACCACCCAGCCCCACCCTGGCCACTCACAGGCTCATGGAGCTGCGCCGTAGGGAACCTGACTTCCGTTTCAGGGTGGTGCAGACAATGAGGTCGGTGAACAGGAAGAGGGATCGGTCCTTCTTGCCTCCAATTGCCTTCTGTAGGGTTCAAAGCGGGATTCAGGCTGAGTGTGCATAGTCTAGAGGCCGACCCACATGCCCCTAGTGCTCACGGGAGGTGGGGGAGTGGGGAGAGGGCGGCTAGCTCTCCCCGACTCATGCAGGGCTCCTACTGCGGTTGGGGGAGAGCAGGGACCTGAGGCAGCAGGCACGCAAGAGTGAACTTGGGTAGGTGGGGGTACACGGGGAAGCAGCCAATGGGATACTTCTTACCACTTCAATAACCATCTCCTGCCTCAGGAACCGCCGCAGGGGGGCCTGGAGCTGTTGGGCGGGAGACACAAGGGGTCTTAAAAACTAATTATGAATCCACTAACCCTGCAGCGATCTGGTTGGCCCACTCCATAAACCAGGTCAGTCAGAGCAATGTCCTGTCTTCTCCCACATGGCTGTGCTTGCGCGAGGCCAGGGACACAAGGTCAGACAGATGAGGGGGAGGACACAGAAGGGTGGGGCACTGTGGTCACAGACCCTGGTCTGGATGTGGACGGCCACAATCTCAGGGACAGACGCAGACAGGAGTGTGTGTGGGGGGGCACGGCATGGGGGGGCACATACGTCCTCCATGCCCTCGATGTGGGCTTCGATCTCCTGCAGCACACGGGCATGCCGCTCCGCCTCCTCGGCACTCCTCACTCCCTTGTTGATGCGTTCAGCCACCTGTTTGATGTTCCGCTGAGCATCCAGCAGGAGCGGGTGGTCTGGATGGTCTTCCGGTGTGTGCTTCAGAAGGTCCTGGGGTGGGAACGGACACCTGCTTAGCTACCCTCCAGACTGACTGCTGGAGCGGGGGAGACTACTGGGTAGGCACCAGGGAGGACTTTCTTTCCTGTCTGGAGTCTGAGAACAGACATGCACCCCACACTCACGTGCCTCCCTGCCCCACCAGCCCCAGGCTTACCTTCACCAGAAGCTCATATCGTGGGATCCTCTGCACGGGCTTGATCATGAGGTCGGACAGCGCCTGCTTTTCCTTGTTCTCACGCATGCTTTGCTGAAAGCCAAGGCAGATTGGAGGGGGTCCCCATGTGAGGAATGACATGTTAGGAAGAGACAGTTCCTAGCAAGTCCCCCCAGCTGAGCTCAGTCAGGGGCAGAGGCTGACCACACTAGTGGATGCTAGTCCCTCCTAGCATCATAGCGTCCTGGCAAGAGCCCCAGGGATGTCCCAGAGCTAGCCTGAGGTGAGCGTATCTCCATCCCGACCCCGGTCCACATACCTCCAAGAACTTGAGAAAGGCCGGCCTCGCCTCCTTAGCTATGCGCACAGCATCCTTTGCATTGAGGAAGTTATCAATATAGGCGGAATAAATGTTCACTAAGACGTCTTTGGAGAACTGTGGGTAAGGAGGCAGGTTAGGCAGGCTCAGGTGTCCCTCACCCACTGCACCCTGTCCTAGCTTCCATCCATTCAACTTCTCTGTCTAAATGTGCATGTGTTGCACGTATGATACATGATTGAATGAGCAGACGTGTGTGTGCACATATATATACATGGTACATCTCCTCTGTGTTTGTGTATAAGCGCATGGACATGTGCCTGGGTGTGTGCTGAACCCAGACCTGGTTTGTCCACTTCTGGACAGTCTATCACCAGGTCTCCAGCCCCATCAAATTAGCCAGGCAGGCCTCAGACGCTGCTTGTGGTGGAAATGAACAGAGCCATTCTAGCCGCTGGGACTCTGCCTGTGGAGTTCCTCCTCCAGGAACACCCTTCCCAGCCCAGTCAACCCGCTCTGGAGACTGGGCTGCAGCCTGCTCTTATGGGATGCACCTGCTGCCTGACTGACCTGGCACAGGAAAGCCTGGCTCTGGGCAGGGTGCATGCTGGTGGCTAATCCTGCTGGTCGGCTGGTGATGGGTGCTAGGTCAGGGGACTTGCCTGCAGGTGAGGACACCTGGGTTCCGGTCTCAATTGCACCAAGGACAGATTAAGATACAGATCTTAGACTCCCTGTCTCTGGACAGGACAGGGCTGAGCCTGAGTGGATGAGGGAGAGCCCGTCCTGGGCTGAGCTTCCCGTCAGCCCCCAGGCAGCATCCAGGTCCGGCAGAGGCTGAGCTTTAATGACACTGAGGGGAGACAACAGCTCTCAATCCCATCTGGTGGCATCAGTGTCCAAGCCGCAAGGACAAACTAAGACCTGTTTAGGTTGAAGGCTACACTCTACCTCATAATGAGCACATTTAAACATGCTCACATCCCAAGGTAGACAGGATTTTTTTTTTTTTTTTTTTTAAGATTATGTATATAGTATTCGGCCTGCAGGCCAGAAGGTGGCACCAGATCTCATTACAGATGTTTGTGAGCCACAATGTGGTTGCTGAGAATTGAACTCAGAACCTCTAGAAGAGTAGCCAATGCTCCTAACCTCTGAGCCATCTCTCCAGCTCTGGATTATTTACTTATTTATTTTTTTAAAGACAGGGTCTCACAATGTAGTCCTGATTGTCTTTAAACTCACTAGGTAGACCATTTTTTGGTTTGGCTTATAGAGTTTTCTGGAAGGATTCTCTACAGTTTTGCTTTTACAATGTGGCTCTAAGTAACCACTTATTTGAATTTGGTTATATCAGTCATCATCAAGAATTCTTGCCGGTGGTGGTGGCTCACGCCTTTAATCCCAGCACTCGCAGGCAGAGGCAGGTGGATCTCTGTGAGTTCAAGGCCAGCCTGGTTTACAGAGCAAGTTTCAGAACAGCCAGGACTACACAGAGAGAAACCCTGTCTCCAAAAACCAAAAAAAAAAAAAAAAGTACCTTAAACGTTTTTCAAATATAATTAAAGTTACATAAATAAGTGCCAATTTTGGGGCTGGAGAGATGGCTCAGAGGTTAAGAGCACTGACTGCTCTTCCAGAGGTCCTGAGTTCAATTCCCAGCACCCACATGGTGGCTCACAACCATCTGTAATGAGATCTGGCACCCTCTTCTGTATACATAATAAATAAATAATCTTTAAAAAAAAAATAAGTGCCAATTTTAAGAAGAAACATCGCGTTACATTCACAGGAGTTTAATGATTTTTTTTTTTAAACTTTGCTTTTGTGGTTCTTTTGAAATTCTGAGCCACCACTGAAGGACCTTGAAGAGCTCATGGATGACCGGGCTCCTGGGGCAAGGATATGTGGCAAGCACCAGGGCCTCTGGTGCATATACTGTGTAGGATAGTGCCCAGATGTAAAAGGCGCCAGCGGGTACAAACCAGATCACTAAACAGCCCGCCAGAATGAGGTGAGCTTCCACGTCAAGCGTATGAACGTGAGGTCTGGGTCAGCAGCAACGCCAGCAGCGGGGTCAAGGTGTACGGCTGGAGTCCACGCAGCAAGGACACTCACCGACTGGACGAGCAGGGCTCCCACCTTCTGCTGGGCATGCCACGTCTGCACACAGTGTCGGACCTGCTCCAGGAACTGTTCGTGGTGTTCCAGAAGTTCAGGGATCTGGTCGAAGATCTCATCCACCAGTGACGGGTCACACAGCAAGACCTGCTGCTTCAGTGTCTCCGGCTGCTTCAGTGGCTGCATGTAGCCCTGGAGGACCCACGGGGTCAGTGCATCTTCTCACAGAGGTGGTACCCCGCCTCACCGCACAGGTCAGTGCATCTTCCCACAGACGTGGTACCCCGCCTCACCGCACAGGTCAGTGCATCTTCCTACAGACGTGGTACCCCGCCTCACCGCACAGGTCAGTGCATCTTCCTACAGACGTGGTACCCCGCCTCACCGCACAGGTCAGTGCATCTTCCTACAGAGGTGGTACCCCGCCTCACCCAGGTCAGTGCATCTTCCTACAGAGGTGACCCGCTCACCAGCCTCACAGTCTGACCCCCAAACTGGTGCTCCTGTCTAGCTCAGGGCTTAGTCAGAGGAGAGGGGGACGCAGGGAAAGGATGCTAGATGCATGAAAAGAGCTTGGAGGAAAAAGTAAGAAGACTGGGTTGGGTGAGACGATTTCCAGGACACACACACACACACACACACACACACACACACACACACACCCCCCAGTAACTCAATAAATATTTTACTGAGTCATTACCACATGCCAGGCACTGTTTTAAGAACCAAAAATCAGAAGTGAACAAGAAAGACCCAAAAGATGACTGTGGTGGAGACTGAGATAGGAGGGTCACCATAAGTTTAAGGTCAGCCTGGGCTACATGGTGAGACCTTATTTCAAAAAAATAGCCAATAGCCGGGAGGTGGTGGTGCACACTTTTAATCCCATCACTCAGGAGGCAGAGGCAGGGGGATCTGTGTGAGTTCAAGGCCAGTGTGATCTATATAGAGTGAGTTCCAGGACAGCCAGAGATACACAGAGAAATCCTGTCTCAAAAAAAAAAAAAAAAGACCCGACAAAACTTACATCTAATCAGAAGAAACACACAAATGAGAGGAATGTGGAAAACAAAACCACATTTCACCAAACTTAAGATATACTGTGGTAATAAACACACACACACACACACACACACACACACACACACACACACACACACACAGGTTTTCCAAGACAGGGTTTCTGTGTGTAGCCTGGCTGTCCTGGAACTCACTCTGTAGATCAGGCTAGCCTCAAACTCACAGAAATCAGATTGCCTCTGCCTCCTGAATTCTGGGACTAAAGGTGTGTGCCACCACTGTGCAGTTGCTGTTTATTTTTTAGTTACCTTTAAAAGAAAAGAAAAAAAACCCTGATGACAATTAAATTATGATATGCTACGAATTATATGAGGAACTCTGGATTCACTGAAACGTGAAGGCCTTCCCTCTCAGGATCAATTCCAAGTTGGAACTCGGGGGTTAAAATGATGACAGGCAGGGCACTGGAAGTCAACTCTGGAGTTACTGGAGGCCTGGACGGAATACTAGTTTAAAAGTCTTTGAATCTCCGGGGCAGTCTTGACTAAAATTCCTGTTTTTTACCACCGATCTGCATTCAGCGTGTTTCCTAAGCATGAACAGCCTGCCTCTCTGCTGGCACGCTTAAGGAGAGATCGCCCTCTACTGGCCCATGCTGCAACTGCATCCCAAAAAAGATGAGGGCGGTTCTTGAGAAGGCGTATGTGATGCTACATTTATAAAATAACATTTATATTAAACATTTAAAAAATCTGGCTTGTTGTGTAAAACAAACTTGAAAAAGTCAAGCTGAACAGAACTGGCTGTTCAATCTTGGCTGGTTGAAGAGTCTGAAAAGGCTCAGGGTGACAGCTAGCAACTGTTCTCCCCATCAGGGCTCTCGGGCCAGCACCTTGACTGGTTACGGAGCAGAGCGACACCATTCACCTCTGGGTCACCCTGCAAAGGAGCAGGCACACGGTGGGAGCAAGGAATAGCAGATAGGAGCCTGACCATCGATACAACCCCTGCTAACACCCGCTCTCCCTCAAGGTGTATCCGCCCAAAGCCTGGGAGCCACGGAGCCCCACCCCTGAGCGGGAAGTTGAAGGACTCAAGGATGGGGTGACACCAGGAAAGGATATAGACTTAGGGCCGGGGTTCGAAGCCCACCTCCCCGCTGCTGGCTTTGGTATGTGACTCCTTTCTGTTGTTTTGTTTTTAATCTGAACTGACTAAGTAGTCAAGCCTGGTCCTGAACACCTGGTCCTCTGGTCTCCCACTCAAGTGCTGAGGTCACGGGCACACCACCACACCTGGCTCGTTTAGCACTGTTTCCTGTTTTGGAGACAGGGTCTTGCTTTGCATCCAGCCTAGTCCTAAGCTCCCCACTCTGCCTCTACCTCCAAAGCACTAAGATGACAGGCAGGTGCCACCACATGCGGCCAGCCTTACCACTGTTATTTAAATCCTGCTCTTGCAGGAATCCTACCAACCCACTTTGCGTGGCATGGTCACCTCTGCTTTGGCGTCTGTTTCTGAACTTCTGCGTCTTTGGTCCCTCGTTCAAAGCAGCTCATAATTTCTCCCTCACAAGGCTTACAAAAGTTGAGGCAATTGCACACACACACACACGCACACACACACGCACGCACGCACGCGCACGTGCACGCAGGCAATATGCGAGATGCTGCGTGCATCTGAGATATGCATTTGGGACAAGGGCTATTGTGATCTCCGCTCTACAGCCAGGGCAGGTGAGGCCCAAGTGCACCCACGATCTGTTCTAGCTTACACAGCTGACCAAGAAGTGTAGCCATGTGTGCGCAGCAGAGTCACGCTCCAGAACCCTGGAGGGACCTGTCTTCCATCCATACGCCCAGGCTATGGCACCCCCATGCCTTGGGTTCAAGTGGCAATCTCCTGTTCGCCTCTCCCTCTCCCCTCCCACCCAGAAACCTCAGTTTGGAGTCTTCACCTCCAGCCCTGCTGTCACAGGGCCCAGCAGACTCAGACGCCAGGCCTGCCTGCTCTGTGTTCTCCGCTCTCCTCCCTGCCCACAGACACGAGGAGAGACACCATCTTTCTCTTCACTCTGAGAGGACACATGAACAACTTCATTTTACAGGTGAAACTAAGGACTAGAGAAGTGATCCAACTCCTGTCGCCCCGAAGGAGACAAGTGACTCAAAGCCAGGGCTGTCTGTCCACACAGCCACTAGCTCTTAACTAGGGGATGGCCATGGGCCCTTGCCGTGGCTACTCTTCCGGTCTGACATCTTAGGAATCCCTCCTCAGGTTTTCTTGTGCCCACAGGAGACCCCAGCCCTTGCCTGGCCTCCTGCCCTTCTCCTTGGCAGCCACACCGGGCACTTCCGGTCTCCTCTCTGCTCCAGGTTCCTCCACTGTCCTGGTCTTTGCTTGTGTTGTGTGCTCGGCCTGTTCCCCTCAATGAGCTCTCTGTTGAAATCCTACCCACCCGTTCAGGTCTCTGCTGGACACTCCAAACCCAGAGTCACCTTCCCCGAGCCCACACAGGGAAGTATTCATCCTATGCTCTTATATCTATGGACATTTTTTTAAAATTTTATTTATTTATTATGTACACAGAAGAGGGTACCAGATCTCATTACAGATGGTTGTGAGCCACCATATGAGTGCTAGGAATTGAACTCAGGACCTCTGGAAGAACAGTCGGTGCTCTTAACCTCTGAGCCATCTCTCCAGTCCCTGGACATTTTTATAAAAACATAGGCAATGTATTTTTTGTGGTGAAACAGACAAAAAACAAAATTGGTCATTTTAACCAGTTTCTTTCATTTGTTTTTTTAAATAGTTTCTCATGCATTCTAGGTTACCCTTGAACTATCTATTAGTCAAAGATGACCTTGTACTTTTGATTTTCTTGCCTCTGCCTCCTGAGTGCTGGGATCACAGGTGTGGGCCACCACACCTGGTTTATGCAGTGCTGGGGATCAAACGCAGGACTTCTTGCATGCTAGATCACCCACTCTTTTGAGCTGGCCCCACTTTAATCAGTTTTAAATGCACAGATTAGTATATACACATTCACACTGTTGTAAACACCTACTTCCTCTCCCAGCTGGAAGCTCTGGACCACTGCACTAACACCCCATCTCCCCTTCCCCAGCCCCAGCCTCCCCTGGACACCGCTACCACCTACCATCCCACTTTCTATCCCCGAAAGCCTGCCGACTCCAAGCACCTTGGAATGCACACCATCCAGCACCGGTTGTTAGGTGGGTGGCTTGTTTCGATTAGCACAGCGTCCTCGAGGTTCCCCAGTGTTGCAGCATGGGTCGGAATCACCCTCTCTTTCAAGTGGAGGACTGCCCATATATGTATACACACGCTTGAATTCTGTACCACCATCTGTCATCAGATGTGACTTCTCTGGCTGGTGACTGCTACTCTCCTGAATAGCCCATGAGCTCCAGGGAACAGATTCCTGTCCCTCGGGCTCACTGCTGAATGGCAACCCCTGCCCTGCCCTGTCCTGCCCAGAGAATAGCGTTTGGTCTACAGAAGGGCTCTGTACAGATCTGTGGAATCGGGAGAGGGAAGGAAGAAAGACGGTTGATTGTTTCTAGATATTTATTTCCTGGGTTCTACTTCACCCTGAGCTGTGTGCCTTGAGTGAGCTCATCTTTAATTGTGCTTGTGAGCTCCATTTCAGCACACATACCCAGGTTCTGGGCCTCTGCAGTACACACAGAGCTGAGCCTCAGTTTACCAACCTGCCATAGATACACCTATCCATCCTCTGTTCTCCACCTCTCCCAGGCCAGGGGCCCAGGCACAGACCTGACTTCCCACCTCATGCCCACCCCCCAGTCCCTGGAACCCACCTGACCTGAGTAGCTCACCTCCTAAGTGTCTGTCCCGCTCTGTCCCTCCTACAGCTGGTGCCCTTCCTGGAACTCTGTGGCCCTGGCTTGGTCTCCTGCCATTCAGCTTTCCAGCAGTCACACAGACTTCTCAAAGCACATACCTAGCTCAAAACCCTCTGATGAATCTCCAGGAACCCCACTGTGGTTCAAGTCCTTCTGGAGTTCAAGGACCCCATGGGATGACCCCTGCTGGCTCCTGCAACATCACCCAAGACCTAGGGAGCCTTCCTTCCCTGACGGCACACTGGTCCAGCGTCTCCCATGCCTCTAGAGCAGTGGTTCTCAACCTTCCTAATGCTGCGACTCTTTAATTCATGCTCTGGTGACCCCCCCCATCATAAAATTATTTTCATTGTTATTTCATAACTTCAATTTTGCTGCTGTTATGAATCTTAATGCAAATATCTGATATGCAGGATATCAGATATGCAACCCCAAAGGGGTCGAGACCCACAGGTTGAGAACTACTGCTCTAGAGTGTCCCATATACTCAGTAGGGTTCTTCCTTCCCTCGTCCTTGGGCTTCCTGTCCTGGACCATGGCTTGCCCACAGCAGACATTCAGTATTTAATTCTGGTCACAGAAAAGGCACTGTCAAGGATCAAAACTGGGGTCCAGGGCTGCTGAGGGAACATGGAAACAATGGGGTGGAGACTCCTGCACTGTCTGGGACCCCTATCCTCACCTACCCTGCAGGGGGTGACCTCTTCCTTCAGGGTGGCCACGTTGGGGTTCTCCACATGTAGGTGCTATAAGCTAGGGACACAGCTCTTTGGTCTCAACCCCTGTCCACATGGGTAATCCCACATGCCTGCTGCCCACACTTGGAATGTTGCTCTCAGGCCTAGGCCATGGGCCTCACCTGCATCAGGGTGCGCAGTGACTCCACATACGATTGCTCTGTGTCCAGCAGGGTCATGGTCACGTGCTTCCGCATGTCCTGTGGGGACAGGAGTAGAAGGTGAGTGGTCCTTTGTTCCCCTTAGCTACACGCAAGCTCATCTGCACACTCTGAGAGTCCATCTGATCCTTTCCCTGCCTGCTTCTCGCTCCCAGAGATAGTTTCCCAAAGGACCCAGGGCCTCCGTCCTGCCAGGCCTCCGCGGGGGCATTCTCTGCTGGGAACATTCTCTGCTCCCCTGAGTCGATCCCTGTTCTCCCACCCCAACAGGTTCTGGACAAAGACAAAAGGCCAACAACAATGAACCCTCCTATTTACAAAGGGAGATGCCTGCGGCTACACCCACTCTAGGGACTGACTCTGAAAACGCCAAGTTCCAGCTTGCGGGACGAGGACATGTTCAACCTGGCTGTGTGTCGCAGCATGAGCAGAGGACGCTGTCACCTCCTGCTAGAAGAAGACACTGTAGCCCAGGGAAGTAAAGTTGGTGCTAGAAGCCACAGAGCTGGAGGTGTCAGGGTCCTCACAAGGCTGGATCCTCCCTTGCACCAGCTCTGGGCCTTCATTTCCCCAGTCCTCTTGACCACCTGTGTGGTACAGAGTTTCTCCAGTTCTTCTATTTTCTATTCTGTTTTCTTTGCATGTGCATGTGTGTATGGCGGGGGATCTGTGTGCACACATGTGCAGGTTTGATCACCCATGCATGCGTGTGTGAACACAAGAGGCCAGTGTCAGGTGTCTCCCTCCATTGCTTCCCACATTAATTGATTAATTACTTATTTATTTTTTGACACAGACTCTCTCGCTGAGCCTGGAGTTCACCGTCCCAGCCCTTCTCTGCTCTCCAGCACTGGGGTCACAGACGCACACTGCTGGGGTCACAGACACACACTACTGGGGTCACAGACGCACACTGCCGGGGTCACAGACGCACACTGCCGGGTCACAGCACACACTGCCGGGGTCACAGACGCACACTGCCGGGGTCACAGACACACACTGCCGGGGTCACAGACACACACTGCTGGGGTCACACACTGCGGGGTCACAGACGCACACTGCCGGGGTCACAGACGCACACTGCCGGGGTCACAGGCGCACACTGCAGGGGTCACAGACGCACACTGCCGGGGTCACAGCGCACACGCCGGGTCACAGACACACACTGCCGGGGTCACAGCGCACACTGCGGGTCACAGACGCACACTGCCGGGGTCACAGACGCACACTGCGGGGTCACAGACGCACACTGCGGGGTCACAGACCACTGCCGGGGTCACAGACGCACACTGCAGGGGTCACAGACGCACACTGCCGGGGTCACAGACAGTCACACACACTGCAGCACACTGCGGGTCACAGACGCACACTGCAGGGGTCCAGACGCACACTGCGGGGTCACAGACGCACACTGCTGGGGTCACAGACGCACACTGCAGGGGTCACAGGCGCACACTGCTGGGGTCACAGACGCACACTGCGGGGTCACAGACGCAGGGGTCACAGCGCACACTGCAGGGGTCACAGCGCACACTGCGGGGTCACAGACACACTGCTGGGGTCACAGACACAGACCACACTGCGGGGTCACAGACGCACACTGCGGGGTCACAGACGCACACTGCGGGGTCACAGCGCACACTGCAGGGGTCACAGACACACTGCTGGGGTCACACACTGCAGGGGTCACAGACGCACACTGCAGGGGTGGGTCACAGACGCACACTGCTGGGGTCACAGACGCACACTGCTGGGGTCACAGGCGCACACTGCTGGGGTCACAGGCGCACACTGCTGGGGTCACAGATGCACACTGCTGGGGTCACAGACGCACACTGCTGTGCCTGGCTTTTACAATTCTGGGACTGCAAACACAGGTACTCACGCTTATCCTCTTTCTCTTTTTGAGACAGGGCCTTACACAGACCAGGATAACCTTGACTTCCTGCCCCTCCTGCATCCACTCCCCCAGTGCTAGGGTTGCAGGGATGTGCTACCACATCTGGCTTATGGCACAGCTGGAGAGCAACCCAGTGCTCTGCACGTGCGCTAGGCAAGCACTGCACCCACTGAGCTACGAGCCCAGCCTAGTCTCCTCACTTTCAGAATGGGGGCGTGAGGGAGGGCGACCCAGTCACTGATGCTTACAGAGGACCCAGGAGTTCCCCGGGGCTTGTTCAGTATCTGCACCCCCATCCCAAGGAGCTGACTCCTGCCCCTGTCAAGGTAAGCTCTATCCCGGGAAGACTTTGGTAGAAACAAGCTTGGGAATGTGTCTGGGCTCGGGCCCCTGAGGCAGAGCTCGCCTGCTGCCAGCCTCAGTGGTCCCCAGTCTTCTCCCGGAAACCTTCCCACAGAGCACGCGTCCCATGGCAGCCTCTCCGCCCTGGCAGGGCCTCCTGCCGAGCTCCATACTGACACTCAAAGACTGGCCCTTGGCCAGGTGTGAGGCTCCCACATCTGGCTGGGCTGTGCCTAGGGCTCCAGCCATCCAGGCCTGCAGGTTCTTCATCGTGTGGGGATTCCAGAATGAGTGCTTGTGCTTGGGCATGCCTCCAGTCCTCACCACAAGAGCCCCTTAAGGCAGAGACTCCGTGAGGGGGACTGACCTTTGTCCCTGGTCTGCTCGGAGACACAAGTTCTGGGCCCACCTGGCCTCACCACTACTTGCCTTTTAAATGCTATTAATATCTGTTTTTTTTTTTTTTTTTTGTTTTTTTTTGTTTTTTTTTGTTGAGACGAGGTCTTGCTCTGTAGTTCAGTACACAGCCCAGGATGCCTCGGCCTCCCTCATGCTAGAGCCACAGCCCAGCATGCCCCGCTGACTGCTCGCTTTTCTGGCCATGGTAGGCTCACTTTAGGTGCTGTGCGCTCTGACCTTAGAACTGAGGAATCAGTCTTGTTCCTTCATAACTGACCAGGAGGCACACTCAGCAGTGGACTCCTGAGTGACAGACATCTCCTCGGGACCCAGAAGGCAGGGTTGCTCCATCTCTCCAAGCTCTGGGTTGTATAGATGTACCTTAGGCCCCACCTTAGAGCAGGCCATTTATACTGGGTGCTTCTGGGGCTTTTCAAAACTTAAAGCAGCCCTGGGTCTCCCATGTCCACCCCTGTGCTGGCAGCTCTAGGGACACCTCAGTACCCCACAAGGACGTGTAACCTCCTGTCAGCCTTACACAGCTCCAGGATACAAGAGCTGTCAGCCACTGCACAGATGAGCCAAGTCAGAGAAGTGACGTGACTTGCCTAAGACCGTATGGCCAGGGACAGACAGAGCAAGGCCCAGAGCCTCTGCAGCCGCCTCATGCAGAGCCTTAGAAATGCACCCCACATTTCTATTTACACTGACCAGCCACCTCAGGCCACAGAGTTCTCCAGCTCTGCCCCATCCATCTGTGGGACTTTGGTGGCCTTGCTTCCATACCCCTTTTTGAAGTGGAATAATAACCCTGTGGTCCTGGTACCATCCAAGCTTGGTGACGGGGAACAGGGAGGTGTCCACACACACACACGCACACGCACGCGCGCGCGCACATACACACACACACACACACACACACACACACACACACACACACGCACACACACAGTGGCCCTCACTGTCTCTTCTCATTTCACCTCACTGAGACTTCACGGGAAGTTTTCTGACTCTAAGACAGCCAGACCGGCCTTTGGGCCTCACGGCCACTGTCCCCTGCCCACACTCACTGGCCTGCCAGCCTCAACCTGGGTCATGGTCAGAGAAGTTTCCTGCAAGGCAGGGCTGGCGCTAGGCCTGCTGGCCGGGAGGCTGGGGTGGCGGAGGGAGCTGACGCAGCAGCGACCTCTCGCAGTCTCCTCCCTGCACAGCGGGCTGTCATTCAGCTGTCAGGTAAAGCACAGAAAACAAGGCCAGCTCCTTGTCACTGCATGGAGCACCCTCTGCACGTGTCCAGACACGGGAGCAGGGGGGGGGGCGGGGGACGGGACGATGCAGCTGTCAACCAGATCGGCAGGCCCACCTGTTCCAGGCAGGCCAGCCTTCGGCTCCGCTTCCCTCCAGATCCCCTCACCACAGGCAGGGCCCTGGCCTGGGGACCAGGGAGGTGTGGGAAGGTGGAAGAGGGTGCGGGGTACTCTTCTGTTATTAAACCCAAAGACTGAGACCCTGATGTACCCAGCGTGAAGACACACACACACACAGAGAAGCCATGAAGGCGAGATGCCCTGCGTCAAATCAAAACTGCAGCCCAGCTATCCAACGGCGAGCTAGGCCCTCCTGCCCAGAGACCTGGAGCAATACACACACACACACACACACACACACACACACACACACACACACACACACACAGTACAGTCCCCATTGTGCCCAGAGCCTGGAACAGAGTCTCGGCCTAGACAAACATATAAAACAAGGCAGCATCCTTGGGACCCTCCCCTCCCCCTCCAGAAAGGCAGCCGGAGGCAGGAATGGGGATGCCACCTTTTCCACAGCACCACAGTATGACATCCCAGGCCCATAGTTCCAGTGCGGAGATGGTAAAGGGGATGCAATGCTGGCTACCTCTAGCTACATACATACAGCTGTGGCCCCTCAAACCTGAGGGAGGGAGGCTAGAAATCTGGCTTTCCTGGGACCCAGGGGACCCCAGCAACAAATCCGCTTTCACCTGATCCACTTTACCAAAGCGTACTGTCCTGGGCCTTGAACCTTGGTGCCCAGCCAACCCCACCAGCGCGGTCCTCACCATCAACCTCTCCGCCTTCATCTAAGGTCAGCCCTCCCGAAGCCCAGGGTTGGCAGGCAGGCAGGCAGGCTCCTGGTGTCTGATCCAAGTTCCAGGCCTTGCTCTCCAGCATCTGCCCACGCATCTCCCCCCATCCTGGGGCTGCGGCATCCTAGGCCAAGACCCAGGTTCCCGGCTGCCCCTCCCCCTCCCAGTACCTGGGCCTCCCCCGGCTCCTCCGTAGTGTCAGAGCCCCCGCCCCCGGCGGACTCCCCGGAGGCGGCGGCTGGGCCCAGATCGCGCATGTCTTCCAGCGCGATGGTGAACTGGGCCAGGGTCTTCACCATCTGCAGCATGCGGCCGGGCCGCCGCCGGGGCGGGCACTGTGCAGAGTCGGAGGGCCCCCTCCCACCCGCGCTCCTCCGGGGCCTCGGCCCCGCCGCGGTGGCGGTGGCGGCGTTAGTAGCAGCGACCGTGTGAGCACAGCCGCCGGTGGCGCTGCGGCCTCCTCCGCGCCGGGAGTGCGCGCAGCGTCGCAGGGGGAGAGTCCCGCCCTCGGCGCGCCGCCCCTTATCCCGCAACAAGCCCAGCGTCTGCAGGGCCTGGCACCCCCGCCCCAGGACACAAGTCACACACCCCCGCGGACAAAGACGCCCCCACTGCTGCATCTAGAGCGCACGCACGCACGCACGCACACAGATTTACACCCAGGAGCCATGGATGACCAGTCAGTATAGGAGAGGCCCAGGGGCTGGGTGGATCAGAGGACGGCAGAGTCAAGTGCATTAACAAACACTGTTCCCATACAGATCCCAAATCCTGACACCCAAGGAACCTGACCCAACACCGCTCACAATCACGCGGACTTCCTTGTTCAACAACTACAGCCTGGCAGAAGCAGGGAACTATGCGGAATCAAGGTCGGATCTCTGGAAACCTCACTGGCTCCAGCTCTGGGAGGGGGGCTCGGATGTGACAGAGGGGCTGTCACCCAAAGCACCCACATTGAGTCACCCCAACCCTACCACCACCTCACCCAGCTCAGTCAGTGTTCTGTACCTGGCTCCAACCCTTCCGGCGCCTCTCTCTCCCCAGGACCCACCGGGGAGGGGCTCTGACCATCCCCCATTTGCCCGCCCCCCCAAACTCCCTGGTGTTTGTTTAAACGTGACTCCCAGGCTCTCTCCTCAAATCCCAGGAAGAGGCCAGACCCTACCCCAGACCCACTTAAGCAGGACTGGAGTGTGGTGATGAACAGCTTTGACACTAGCTCCGGTGGGCACTAGGAAGGGGTCCACACAGCCTGCCGCTGTGCCTTAACCCTGCCTGGCTCCATCTCCTTCAACACTGGGGATTCCCACACTCGCCAAGCTCCCAGCGGACGCCCTCTCTCCAACCTGTTCTCTCTGGATTTCCTGAGCAATGGGATACTGGACCTCCATCACCCAAGCCAGGCTTAACCTCGTCCTCCCCACACCCTTTCTTTGCACCCTAGCCACCCCTCTCCCCTGCCTCAGGGCCTCGACCTAAGCCGGTTCCCTCCCCTAGCAATCAATGCCTTTTCTTTTCCTTTAAGACCAATTTCTACACAAATGTCACCTCCTCTAGGAAGCCCTCCTGGGTCCTCAGGTTAGGTCTTGTGTGTCTTTTCTGTGTTCTTTGGTTTTCCTTATCCTAATCATAGACAGTCTGCAATAATACATTTGGACAATGACTAGATTGACGCCCCTTTCTGCCTGGAGACTGCTGGCTCCCTGAGGTAAGGGACCAAGGCACTGAACACAGGTGACACATGGTTGGTTAACAGACCAGTCTCCAATAGCTCTCCTCCGTTTTCCAGCCAGCCTGTGCAAGCTTCCAGGCATCCATCTGGCATGGAGGTCCCTGCATCCCTGTATCCTGTTCTGCTTCCTCAGCCCCACTCTCCAAACAATTCAGCCCTCCAGCTCCACACTCCACACCCTGTGCTAAGGAGATTTTTTTGTTAAAGATTTACTTATTTTTAATTTATGTGTATGAGTGTTCTGCCTGCATGTGTGCCTTCCTGGTACCCACAGAGACCAGAAGAGGGTGTTGGATCCAGGCACCCAAACCAGAGACCTCTGTAAAAGCAAGTGCTCTTAAATGCTGAGCCATCTCTCCAACCCAGGAGCTGTTGTTTTTTAGCACCCGCCCTCAAGGTCTCATGTAGTCCAGGGTGGCATTAAACTGGTCAGTGGAGACTGACCTTGAACTTCTGGTCCTTCCCTAAGCACCTCCCCACTCTGGGATTACGGGCATGCACTACCATGCCTGGTTTGTATCCTGCCCAGGGTTGAAGCCAGGGTCTTGTGCATGCCACGCAAGTACTCTGCCAGCCTAGTTCCTCCCTAGCACCTCTAATGTTTGCTACCAGTACTGAAGATTGAAGTTGAAACCTCACGAATGCCAAGCAAGGGGCACGTGGGCTTTCTTCCTGGGGATGTTGCTTGTTTGAACCTGGGTCTCCCCATGTAGCTCAGGCTACCCTGAACTCATGATCCTGCTGGGGATGTAGCTGAGTACAAGAGGGCTTGCCTAGCCTGTGTGAGGTCATGGGTCCAATCCCTAGAACCCCCCCCCTTTTTTTTTAAAGTGCTGGGCTGGAGAGATGGCTCAGAGGTTAAGAGCACTGACTGTTCTTCCAAAGGTCCTGAGTTCAATTCCCAGTCACCACATGGTGGCTCACAACCATCTGTAATGAGATCTGATGCCCTCTTCTGTGCAGGCATACATGCAGACAGAACACTATATGCATAATAAATAATAAATCTTTTTTTAAAATGTGCTTATAACTATTGCCTGTGCAAGATGGCATACATCTATAATCTCAACACTTGGGAGGTAGAGGCAGGAGGCTCAGCAATTCAAGGTCATCCTCAACTATCTAGTGAATCAAGGCCAGCCTAGCCATAAGAAGCCCTGCCTCAGAATAAATAAATAAATAAATAAATAAATAAATAAATAAATAAATAAACAAATAAAACCAAACAACAAGCCTGGGAATGCAGTTCATCCATCGGTGGAGCTCTTGGCTGGGTGTGAGGCCCTGTCCAATTTCCAGCGCGGCAAACAAGCACACAACAAGCCCCATGATTCTCCTGCCTCCTCCTGAGTGGCATTACAAGCATGCATGCCTATGCCTGGCATAAATGAATTATTCTCAGCTACTCCTGAAAGGGCAGGCCATGGGGCTAGTATCCCAGGGCAGCAGGCACAGCACAGACGGATCAGAGCCAATAGTGAATGGACAATCTGTAGAGTCCGCTCTGCCCCCTGGGCCCCCCTGGATCAGAATAACCATTCATTTAGGAGGGAGTGTGACAGACTCTTTTCTGGCCCCTGGACTAAGAGCCCAGGACCTCCTAGGAATGTGCTGAAAAGCACATTCACCCCTCCCCCAAGAGATCTCAAACTCTACCCTAGGTTGGAGCCAGAAACCAGCTGCATGCATCTGCCTTTTCCCTTCCCAAGGGACTGCCTTGCCCATACTTCCTCCCCACAGCTTGCTCCTCCTCCTCCTCCTCATCAGGTGGGCATGTTGGGGGAAGACAGAGAGAAGGAGTATGCCCATGTCCAGGGTGGGCAGCCAGGTCTCACAGATGGCCTGAGGGCTGCCTGCTGGTCACTGCAGACCCTTAGGCCACCTTCGGCTACCAGAGTACCCCCTCCCATTTGGCCCTCTCAAACTACCTGATCTTGGCCTCATTTCTTCTTAGCAGCTGGGAGGCAGTACACAGTGTGGGAGTCTTAGCAAGGTACAGCTCAACCATCCATCCATCCATCCATCCATCCATCCATCCATCCATCCATCCATCCACCCCGCACCAGGTGCCAGCAAGACGGAATTCAGAAGAACGGATCCACCCCTGCTGGCTTCTGGGCATAACAGAGGTGGTAACCTCTGCATGGGTGAAAGCACTCGGGTCTTGAACACAGTCTGGAGCTCAAGAGGCACAGGAGGACGCGGGTGCAGGGAAAGAGACTCTGGAGCCCTCTGCCCCATGGCAGGGGGGACTTAACGCCAAAGGCAGAGGGCGCTGTGTTGCTTCGTGAAGGGTGGCTAATGGGATCCTGTGCCTGTTGCCATGGCACTGGGGGCGCCGGAGGGGCAGACAACTAAATGGAAGTCAGTCGGGGAAGGGAACAGCAGCCTAGGCTGAGGCAGAGCATCACTAGAGCTCTTTCAGGACAGCGTCTAAGGTGAGGCAGAGGGCGTCGCGTACCAGCACCCAGTGCGGGTCTGGTTCTGTGGTTCCTGAGTGCCAAGCTGGGGTGTTGATTTAATCCCACTCTTCCCTGACCCCCCAACCCGAGGCAGGGTTTCTCTGTGTAACAGCCCTGGCTATCCTGGAACTTGCTTTCTAGACCAGGCTGGCCTCGAACTCTCAGAGACCCGCCTGCCTCTGCTTCTAATCTCTGCTAGGACTAAAGGCATGCACCACCACTGCCCAGCTTAACCCCCCTCTTAGAGCTCTGCAGCTGTTTGGAGCAGGTCACAGAACAGGTTTGTTCTTTACATTTGTTTATATTTGTTATATATGGGGGTGGGTGGGCACATGTCCATGTGTGGAGGTCAGAGACAACTTTTGGGAATCCATTCTCTCCTTTCACCTGGGGACTGAACTTGGGTCTTCAGGCTTGGCAGCAAGAGACTTTACCTTCTGAGCCATCTTGCCAGCCCTGGGAAGAGTTTTTGTAAGCATGAAGGCCTGTCCTGTTTCCATACTGCATCCATATCCCACCCCAAATATCTCCCTACCACCACCAAAGAGCTAGCTGCCCACATCCTCTCTGGTCAGGGGAAGGCCAAAGGCAGGAGTCAGGAAAGGAAATGGCCAACACTCACTCCAGACCAGACCACTGGGCACCCTGGCTCTGAGAGCACCCTTCTGTCAGCCCCAGGGAATCCCTGGCTCTCCAGCATCCACCAGGTCTGTTGACAGCTTCTTCATCTCTGAGAGAATCCTGGCATCCTGCCCACCTGCTTCCAGACGCCATCCCCTCCACTGGGCTCCTGAGTCCTACCAAGACCCTGTCTGTGGGCTTGCAGCTACTGTTGGACCAGTTATGATAAAGGTTAGACGTAGGATGGACCGACGAAAGAGTGTGGGAGTGGCAGAATGCTGGAATGCGGGAAGATGAAGGGAGAAGCGGATGATGATGCTAGATCACCAGCTCAGTGGCAGACGCACACGCGACTGGTACTCAGTGGATGAGCAGCAGCCCTGAGTTTTATATCATCTCCTGCTTGATTTGTTCCATAAACACTTACTGAGCACCTACCAGATGCCAAGCGTCATGCTAGGAATTTAAAGACACAGTCTAGGGCTGGGGAGACAGACGGCTGGGCAGGTAAAAGTACTTGCCACTCAGGCCCGATGATTTAAGTTCCACCGCCAGAACCCACATAAAATGCCAGGTGGGGTGGCATGCACCCATAGTCCCAGCGCTCCTGTGGTGAGACAGGGGGCCAGAAATGAGACGTCACCCGAAGCTTAAAGGCCCACCAGCCTGGAGCGCACAGCGCGGCGTAAAGAACAAGAGAGAGCCCAGCTGGTGGAGTGTCTGCTTCACATGCTTTATAAAGCTCAGGGTTCGATCCCCGGCATCACATACACCTGGCTGCCATGGTGGCACTGTGGAGGCAGGGGGATCAGCATTCAAGGTCATTCTCAATAAACAAGATGGAGACCAGCCAGAGGTACATGAGACCCTGTCTCAAAAAGAGCAAAGGCAGTTCCCAAGAGAGACACACAGTTCTGGAAAGTGGGTTGCTGTGGGATAATCCTCTTGTGCACTGTAAAGAATTGTCACTCATTGGTTTAATAAAACGCTGATTGGCCAGGAGAGAAATGTCTGGCTACAGTAGGTCTCACCAGGCTGCATGGGAAGAGCCTCCAGTCTCTCCTGGCTGCCCAGCTGTCTTTGTCGAGAGATCTCTGGACCCTGGAGTTGCCCACACCGGTACATGGGGAGCCCGATGAGGATTCCTCACCGCCACAAATGCGGTTTGCACAGCTTTCAGGGCCAAGACTCATCATTGCTTTTCTTTTCTTTTCTTTTTTGTTTTTTTGGTTCTTTGAGACAGGGTTTCTCTGTGTAGCTTTGTGCCTTCCCTGGATCTCACTCTGTAGCCCAGGCTGGCCTTGAACTCACAGAGATCTGCCTGGCTCTGCCTCCCGAGTGCTGGGATTAAAGGCGTGCACCATCACCGCCTGGCTCATCATTGCTTTTCAAGTGCTGGCTCCTTAACCCCCAGCTGACATCAGGGCTCCATTTCTTGTAACTCTCCCATTTTATAAATCAGGAAAGCAACACTTAGGGATGTCATCTTGTTGGTAAAGGCTAGGGTCCCTCTGGCTGCCTTCAGGTCCCTTTCCTGTGGGGTCGAGCCCACTGGTTATCCAAGTCACCGTTCTCTGGTCTCTTCTACTCCAAATCAAAGACATAAACAGGTTCCCCTGAGTCAGGAACATTTTAGAGGTGAACACAATGCTGTCCGCAGGCCATGCCAGGATTAAGGAGGATAGTCCCTGGGAACCCAGCCCTGGCTCCTAGCCCAGACAGACTGTCTGGTGCTCCTGGCCTCTCCCATATCCATAAAGAGTTGGTACTACAGGTTCCCAATCTAATAGGCCATCCAGTTCCCTAATGGCTACAACCTCCTCTGCTCCTCAGAGTCATCAAAGAGACAAAAGTTCCCAAAGGATTTCGTGGCATGGAGACCAAGACGGCTGGCGCTGGAGCCATATAATTCAGGTTCAAATCCTCACTGTGCCATTTACTTAGGGTGTGGGTTGGATGAGACGCTTCATTTCCCGGGCCTCTACCCCTCCCCCACCTCCCGTCACTCATCCATTCTCCTTGGTTTCCTAGGTCACTTCCTGCGCTCTGTAGGCCCTCCCTTCTGGAAGGAGAGGCCTCTCAAGGTTTCCCAGTTCCCAGGCCTCAAAGGCAGCTGGAAGGGAAGTGTCCAAGCCACAAAGCTCTCTGGGGACCAGCTGCTCTGGGTGGGGCTCTGTGACCGATGGAAAGGAGAGCTCCAAAGCCTAAGAAGCTTCCAAGGCAGAGTCCTGCACAGAGCTCTATGTGCGACTGGAGACGGGACTATGAGTGACATTAAGTGTGTCCCATTTGTGTGGCCATCTACAGACACGACCGCACAGCAGTCCAGGGTAAGCGACCCTGTGGTTCTGCGGCAGAGGTTAAAAACTGAAGGGTTTTCAATAATGACCCAAACTGGCCACATTCAAAATAATCACAAATAGAAAATAACAACAACAGACGGACGGGCTAGTACTCATAAGGCATTTACTATATACTAGACATGGACTGAGTCACTTTCTTATCACGGCCCTCCCAGGTCATTGTGTCAAGGTGACATTTGTCAAAGCTAGTGTCCCCCTGATAGGATCATCTTCCAGGATGCTGCTGACACTCTTCTCATATGGGGATGAGACCCAGAGCCCTTCAGACTAGGTGGACCTTTGTTATTCTCTTGAACACGGGAGACAGGCAGAAGAGAGGCCACGCGGAAAACTTGTTCGGACCCCCACCCCCCTCTTTGGTGGAAGGGATTCAGCCCAGGGCTCCTCACATGCTAAGGAAGCACTCTGCTACTGAGCTACTAAGCTGTACCTCTGTTCTTCTATTTGTTTTATTTAATTTATTTATTTTAAAAGGTTGATGTTTGTTTATTACACACACACACACACACACACACACACACACACACACACGTTTTCCTGCATGTATGTATGTACACCACACGCATGCCTGGGGCTCTCAGAGGCCCGAAGAGGGTGTTGGATCCCCTGGAACTAGAGTTATGGACGGTTGTGAGCTACCATGTAGGTGCTGGGACCCAAACCCAAGTCCTCTGCAAGAGCAATTAGTCCTCTAAACTGCTGAACTGTGCCTCTGGCCCTATTATTTATCTTTCGAGAGAGGATCTCACTATGTAGCTTTGGTTAGCCTGGAATTCATCAAGATCCTCCTGCCTCTGCCTACCAAGTGCTGGAATCAAAAGTGTATGTTACCAAACCTGGCTTCCTCGAGCCTTTAAAAACAATGTGTTATATTTTGACGCAAGGTCTCATTAAGTTGCCCAAGCTAGCCCTGAACTCATCTTTTAGCCATGGCAGGCCTTGAACTTTCCTACCTCAGCCTCCTTGGTACCTAGGATGACAGGCTTTGCCATGAGGCCTGGCAGCCTGATTGTTCTTGAAGCCCAGCCTCCATCTTGGGAGGCAGCCCAGGTCACATGCCCTATATAGGCAGGTATTCCAACCGACAGCTCTGATGAGGCCCCAACCAACATCAATATTAACTGCCAGCTTGGAGATGAACGGTCCTCCATGGGGACTCCAGCCCAGGTACCACCTGACCACCAGTGCCCGGAGTGAGAAGAAACGGAAGTCCAGCGAGGCAGACTGCAAGGGGCAGAGCTCGAACACAGAGCTCTCGACATACTGACAGAGAAATGAAGCCAGCATGATTTCTGCATGGACCCACATTTCATCTGTTGGCCCACAGGGGTCTGGCTGAGATCCCAGCATGGGCAAGAGTAGAAAACTAGAGACCCACGGGCTGTAAGGAGCAAGAGGCAGCCCTCCCTCCCCAGACTGGGGCTCAAGCTTGCCTTCTGCTGGCTAAACCTGGTTGGCTCATCTCTCAGCCCAAAGAAAAATCCTTGACCACCACACTCACGGCTCATCTCAGACCCCAGGGCTTGGAATATACCGCCATGTCCTCAATGGGGACTTTACAGCTAGGTGATTTTTTTGTTTGTTTGTTTTGTTTTTGTTTTTCGAGACAAGGTCTCACTCTGTAATTTTGGTGCCTGTCCTGGATCTCGCTCTGTAGACCAGGCTGGCCTCGAACTCACAGAGATCTGCCTGGCTCTGCCTCCCGAGTGCTGGGACTAAATGCATGCGCCCCCACCGGCCAGCGCTAGCTGATGTTTAATGAGGTAGTTTTCTGCACTGCCCTACGTATGCCTTGCACTGTTCCCGAGCACCCTGTGGCTGCTCCCCAGCCCGTTCCTCCACATGCTACAGATCTACACTGTACCTGTCTTGCCCTAGGGGGTTACCCAGGACCCCAGAAGACAATACCAAAATCTGGGAGCACCTGTCTGCCTTGTCCCAGGAGCACCAAGGTCTAAAAAAGAGCCAGTTCCCACAGGTGTGCATTGACATCACGTTACAGATGAGCAAAGAGAACTTCAGTGGAGTGACCATTATCTCCAAGCAAATGGCGCAGCAGAGCGGCTGAGTGATCTCACCAGGTTGCAGAGCACATAAGTGAAAAGTCAGGCCAAGCCTAGGGCACCCTGAATTAGGCAGTGGGGGTGGGAGCTGCATCCTCTTTCCTGGATGCCTAAGAAATGTATGGCAGGGCTGGAGAGATGGCTCAGAGGTTAAGAGCACTGACTGCTCTTCCAAAGGTCCTGAGTTCAATTCCCAGCAACCACATGGTGGCTCACAACCATCTGTAATGAGATCTGGTGCCCTCTTCTGGCCTGCAGGCACGCATGCTGGATACATAATAAATAAATAAATCTTTAAAAAAAAAAAAAAAAGAAATGTATGGCAATAGAAGGGAAGTCTCAACGTCTGCCTGCCCCCAGGGCTACGTATATAATAGACATACAGTAGGTACATGCGTCTATGGACTGGCCTTCTTGGTGCGTGACTCTGGTTCCCCTTCTGTAAACAGACGAGGGAGGCAGGAAGGCAGGAAGGTTCAAGTGGGTTCTAAATTCCCCCACAAGGTCCCCTAGAGATGATGAGGTCCTATGCGGAGAAAGTACAGCTGATGAAGCCCAAGCAAGGAACTGGGGCTCCAGGGCTGCACTTCCACCAAATACCCATAGGTGGCAGCAGAGGCCGCGGGACTGGGAGTGTAGGGTATGTGACTTGAATTTAACTGCCGTGATTTTTTTTTAATGTGTTCTTTTTTTTCCTTTTTGTGTTTCTGTCACCCCGCCCCCTTCAGTTTCAAGAAGATACAGCTGAGTCTTCTAGGCTGAGAAGGAAACGTTTTTTATCCCAGATAATAGTCAGAGCGGGAGATGGGGGCTAGAGGGTTACGTCAGACCTCAACAGATGTGGAAAACATCTGAAGAGTTGGTATGTTCTGAACTCAATCTTCTCTGCCCATTTTGACCTCTCCCTCCCACTACATTACAGGTACTGAGCCAAAGTCATACCTGAGTGTGAGGCTACCCTAACCTTGGAGGACTTGCTAACTCTGGCAAGTTTCTATGTTAGACCCCCAGGACATACCTGGTAGGCCTGCACATACGCCTGTGCCTTGCCTTGGCTCAGAACCCTAGGATGTGATGACCTCCCCTAACAGCTCTAAAAATCCATTCAAATATCTGAACCTTGTTCAGAACGCTACCCAGGCCACTCAGGGCCCACGTGGTCTAATCCTCAACTGTATCACCTTCTAGCTGCAAACACCTTTTCCTCAGCCTCAGTTTCCCTGCCTGGAATGTGCCAGAACACTATGGCTCAGTGACTGCTCTAGAAAGGAGGGCTCTCTCCCATCTCTCCACCCAGTTTGGTAGCATGTAGGGAGGCTGGGGTGAGGGGTCGTGGGAACGGAAATTCCTAGGGTCTGATTCCAGCCCCTCCAATTCCCTCCTTCCTTCAGGCCCAGGCACAAATAGGGGAGCTCCATTTGTACACTGTTGATAGAGATGGGGTGTCTTGCCTGTAGGGCGGAAGATGACTCACTGGGCCATGAGCCAAGCACCCTGGGAAAGGCCAAGCCGGCCTCAGGCCAGAGCCCCAGGGAGCGGAGAACAGGGCCTGACTGAGCTGTGTATAAAGCCCAGGGCTTCTCAAGGCCCCCAAACCAAAGGAAGCTATCTTCCCCACTCACACCCCAGTGCCAGAAAGTCCTTCTGCTCAGACCACCAAAGGCCCCGGGAACTGAGGTGGATGAGTTCGTTCCACAGCTGCTGTGTGCCCTCCAGGCCAGCATGCCAGCCTGCTTACCAATGTCAGTTTCTCCTCCTCAGCATCGGGTCCCCTCCTGGGCTGCTCCTTGCTCTTGACTGGATCAAGTCCCAGCTAATCTGTGCGCTGCATCTCCCAGGGAGCCTTAAAATCTTCCCCCTTACCAAGCTCTTGTTCCCCAGTGACCATCCTCACCTCAGAGCAGGGCAGGAGCTCGCTGCCCTGTGACGAGTCCCCAGTCTGTCCTTTTTTACTATGCTACAAACCTATGAGGTGACGATCTTGCGCTGGGAAGCCACCGAGGGCACCGGAGGACAATAACAAAATCTGGGAGTTCCAGAGTGGTAGAGGAAGTACCTCCTCTATGTGTCCTGACTCTCTAAGGCCTAGAAAAGAGCCCCATACGGGCACAGCGAGGCCATCGTGTCCGTGATCAACCCTCTGGAAACGAAGGGAGAGAGGGGCCATTCCTTTCTACTGGACATGCGGATATTAAGTCCCAACACAAAGTGTCTCAGGACCTCAGGATTTTAGGGATTCTCCCTTTGGCCACAAGTACCCAAGCAGCTAGGATATACTGTGGCCTCATTTGCTTCACCCCAAGCCTGTATTCCAGGGGACACTGTTACCCACTGGTTACATCAACCCTGTGTGTCTGACTCAACCCAGAGCCTAGGGAGGTTCCTGTCACCACACCAGGCCAGCTTTCACAGCTTCCTACCCAGGGGGTGCTCGAAGACCCCTGCAAGCCAGGGGCTGTCATTGGGCCACACTGGCAGACGTCAGTGACCTCGGCTTCTGCCTGACCACCAGACCTCTTCTGCTGCTTGTGCTTCCAGGGCCTTTCCGAACGTCTCCCACCAACTAGTGACCAGCCCTAAGGCTGGACAGAGAGTCACTCACAGGAGATTCTTATCTGAAGGTCAGCTGGTGGCAGGCAGAGGCCTTGCTCCTCACATCCCAGGACCAAAGGCCACCACCTCCAGGAAGCCATCCAGGCAGCATAGACACCCACTGCCCGACTCTGAACTCCTGGAGCTTGAGCCTTGAGTCTGAGTTTCTCTGGTCTCAGTTGTCGAGAGTCAGTGGCACTGATTGGTACCACAGCGTTTACAGATGGCTACAGCACCAAGTCTCTGGAGATTTCACATCAACTCGGTGGTACAGCGAGACTCAGCAGCAAGTCAGAACTTGCTGTGTTCTCGAGACAGGCAGTGGGCTGAGACTTGAATCTTCCCTCTGCCACTGACCACTAAGTGGCTGGGACTTTGGATAAATCACTTAACTTCACAGGGCCCGAGGACAGGAAGACAGCAAAGATCTAAAAATAGTAGTTCTATCTACAGAGGGATTCCTCTCTCTGCTTACTAAGCGCTTCACAGGTGTTGGTTTTAACCTCAAAAGAAGCTCCTGGGTGGGCCCTGTTATTACCTTGTGTCACAGAGGACAAGGCAGGGCTTGAGGTCTCTCAGGCAGACAGGACTCCAGCCCCAGGGGACCTGGGTAGAAGAGGAGTTGGGACAGCTACATCTGTCCAGAGTGCCAGGAGAAGGGCTCCTTGCAGCCAGGGGCCAGCCTGAGAGTGCCAGCCTGGGCTCCCAGCACACGGACTCCACCCACACAGCCTGCTTCAATTCCACCCCGGGGAGGGTTCCTGAGTCATGGCAGACTCAGACATGGTGATCTCTGCTGGAGAAGGGGTCCGCTGTGCCATCAGATGGAAGCAAAACTCACTCGTATCCTCACACTGGATGGTCTCAACATCATTTGAAAACGGAGAGACATAAAGACAGAGAGACACAGGGCACACCTGGAGAAGACACCAGAATGTCAACAGTGGGCAGGGGCCAGGGGAGAAGGTACAGCTAGGGGCGCTCTTGATGGCTACCTGCCCTCAGGAAGGTGGGTGTGTGCCTGTTTTCTCCTCTATGATGTATAGAATGTAAAGCATTTGTTTAACACAGTACCAGGAACCAGGAGGGCGCTCAACAAACGCCAGCTGTTACGAGTAAGACTGACTGCACTGTTACATTAGGAAGAGGATCTAAGGGACTCTTGGAAGGGAGGTATCTAAGAACAACCCACCCAGCCTCCTTCAGGAGAGTCCCTGGCAGCCCCTGCTTGCAGACTCCTAGAACTGAGGCGCTCGCCCCCTCCTGTGGTACTATAGGAAGGAACATCTTACCCTAGAGAGAGGTCTACCTGGAAGCAAGGTCAGGCGTGCTGGGCCCTCCAGTCTCTGGGTACCAGCTTAGACTGCTCAGGCCAATGGATGGCTGGGGCCTCAGGAGGATCTTCCTCCATCTAGCATTCCAAAATGTTTGGTCTAGGGTTTTTCTATGGAATGATTCTCCAAGAAAAGTTGGAAGAGGCTTTCTGGATGGCTCCCATGTCCCCTGCCTAGATGACCAACTCTGTTCGTCCTGCTCTGTGCCACAAGAGTACCGTTTACTGGCAGGACTATCTGCCTTTTCCATTTTCTTGTTTGGAAAACAAATGAGAAACCAGCTGGGTCTGACCTCCTCCCCACCCCTCGACTCCCTAGTCCCTAAGGGCGGGAAGCCCTTCTGCCTCCTCTGGACAAGGGCCTGTGGAAAACCCCAGAGGAGAGGCCTTGTGAGCTGGTTGTTGCTATGGCAATGACAGCCCTGGAATTTGACCACTGGGGCCCTGGAGTGGGGGTGGGGAGTTGGTCTAGGCCGTGCTGGGGGCAGGGAGGAGGGTCCAGAAGCCTAGAAAGTCAAGAAGTAGGAGCGAGGAATCCAAAGCCTCTCCAATGGCCTCAGTTTCCCCATCTGTAAAGGGAGTGAGGAATGGCTCCCAGGATCTCCCTTTTCCAGTCTAACTGATGGAGGGGGAGACAGCCAGGGTAAGGGCAGTTGTCCCTTTGATAGATAGCTAGGGACTCCAAGGAACAAGGACTCACTAGATATCAAACACCAAGTTCAGAGCAGTGACAGGCTAGCATCTGAAATGTGACCCGTCCACTCTCTGGCATCCCTGTACCCCCAGAGAGGATGAGGATGCCTGCTCAGGGTGGGGCAAGAGGACACCCCCAGAATGGCCATGGTTAGACCGAGCCCATTCTCCCGAGACAGAGTATAATGTGTCTGCTCCCAGGAACCCTTGCCACTCCTGGATCTTGAGGGCGGGCCGAGGGCCTGCCCCTCCCAGTGTGCTGTGCCAGGCTGCATGGGTATTTTTAAACAGGCGCCCGCCCCTTGGCCTTCCCACCTGCCCACTCCAGGAGCACAATGAGTTCTGCCGCCAGCCTTCTGTGTACTTCCGCCAAGTCCCAGCAAGTGCTAGATCCAAAGCCACCCTGTACCCCACCTCCTCCCTCACAGTCAGCCCAGCAGTCGGGGAGATATCCAGGGTCCCCTTCCAGCTACAGCGCTGGAGGCTCAGAGGATGGAACTTGTCCAAAGTCATGCAGCACACAGAATTTGGGAATGCTGTGCCACCAGCTTGTGCCCTCACCTCCAAAGGCCACTGATTATTCTAGTGCCACCCCAGCTTTCATCCCTTCTGTCCCTGACCCTTCGCAGTCACAGCCTCCCTCCCCCACTGACCTTCACACCCACTTCAGAAAGATAGCATAACTGTGACTCCTCAGCTCAAAACACCAGCCCCGGGGGTGGGGGGTGGGCAAAAATGAGGGTTGGTGCCATAATTCACACTGGGCCACGGGATATATTCCATGTAAAACAAAACAAAAAAAAAACCATAAAACATCAGAGGGAAACATGTGAGAATTGTTTTACAGCCTTGGAATGGGAGACTTGCTAACCAGGGCTCCAAAGCGAGCAGCCAGAAAATAATGGCTTGATAAATTGGAGCACTTTTAAAAACAACAAAAAGAAGCCTTTCCGGGCCAACAAGATGGCCCCGTGGGGTAACGTCGATGACGGCAAAAGCCTTCTGGTCCCCAAAGCCCACTCAAAGGAGACAGAGAACCGAGGCTCCAAGGTTGCCCCTCTGACCCCCATACGCACACTCTGGCATGTGTTCACAGACACTAATAAACTTTTAAAAATTTACAAAAATTAAAAGCAAGGCATTCTGCAGAACAAAAATACCTCACACAAAGTCAAAAGTGAGTGAGAAATCAGGGAAAGGTATTTGCAACTCATGACTCAAAGAGCGAAACCCTCCCTCCCTGTGTTTAAAGGGTTCCTAGAAATGGCTGAGCCGGACACCAGCAACCAACAGAGAGAGAGAGAGACAGACAGACAGACAGACAGACAGACAGAAAAAAGAGGCTCAATCCTGCTTGGTATGAGAAAAATGTGGATTGGAACAGTGTGATGTCATGTGTACCTATTGGACTGGTAACTGTCCAAAAGTGTAGATTAGAAAGGAAGCCCACGAGGAAATGCCTCTTCCACACTGTGAGGGGCACGAATCTAAAGGTGGCATTGAAATGTAAATCACACACAGATAGTGTCTTAGCAATTCCATGCCCCAAGAAACTCTACTCCCTGAATAAACTGTAACCAAAAGACATGAAAGCAAAAGACATGAAAATAGCCTGTATTTTTAACATTATTATTATTACTGTGGTGTGTGTGTGTGTGTGTGTGTGTGTGTGTGTGTGTGTGTGTGTGTGTGTGTGTGTGTACATGTGCACGCTTGGTCAGAGTTAACTTTGCAGGACATTTTTCTCCTTCTACCATGTAAATCCTGGGGACTGAACCTAGGTCATCAGACTTGGCGGCAGGTGCCTTTACCCATGGAGGCCAGCCTTGCTCAGGTTGTTTTTTTGAGATGGTCTTTTGTTACACAGCCCAGGCTGGCCTCAAATTTAAGACTATCGTCCTGCTTCAGCCTCCTGAGTGCTGGAATTACAGGCATGATGCACCCCACCCAGCTACATATCCTTTAATCTGTGGTGCCATACAGTTGGGTAATCACACAGTAAAAACACCATGTACAAAGAGAATATGGAAGGCCTCGCAAGTCTTGCTCAGCTGTGAACAGCTGCTTCCTGCTTCCTCTCCTTCCCGCTGGTCAGGGCTTCCCAGACTAAAGGATCTCTGTCCTGTCTCAGACCACCTCCTGGTATCCCTGGCACTGAGCTGTGCCTCTAGCCTATGCACAGAACCAGGTCCCAAGGTGGCTGCCACCGAGTACCAGCAGTGAACACAACAGGCTGATTTCTCTGCGACCCGAGGGCCCAGCCGCTGTCTCTGGTGTCTCCGGGTCCCCTCTCCAACAGTTCCAGTCTCTGAGGTGACATTTCTCCAGAAAGCCCAGCAGTCACTTTGCATTCAGACCGAGGTCTGGCTTTGCCCTTTCTGCAGAGGCAGGCAGAACCCTTCTTCAGGCCAAAGGGCCATCTTCATCTACTTCAGGACTGAGCTTCCACAGGCTAGTGCTTGGAAATGAGTCCCCAGGCAGGATGAAGGCTCTGGAGCCGGCACTTACGGGGTGACGCTGGCTGGCAATTATGGCCCTCTCTGGGCCCCAGTCTGCAGATCTGGAGTGTGGGCCAGCCATCCAGTTCAGTCAGGAATGGGTGGTTATAGAGCAGGGAAGGGTGTCTGCCAGTGAGTCAGGCGGAGGGCCCCGAGACCACATCCCCATTCCGTCCTCAGCCTGAGCCCCTTCCTAGAAACAGCCGTGAGAGGGGGACTTCGAAGTCTTCCACAAGGAGCTCAGCCCATCCCCCTATCAAAATTGGCTCTGGGCCACTGTCAGTAACCCCCATCCCAAAGCCCCTCTCTCCGTGGTCCTTCCTCGGGCAGGCCATATCACCACTCTCCTCCCTTTCAACCTGCTTTCTGGCTTACCATTGCTCTCCAAACCAGCCGCCAGACATTATCACATTTAATTCCCAGAGCAACCCTATAATAGGTGCAGTCATCATCCGCATTCTGTGTGTGCCTACGCCATATGCTGAACCACAGTGAGGTTAAGGACTCATGGCCACACAGTGAAGATGGACAGGATTTGAAAAAGAGCAAGCCCCAGGGCTCTGGCCTTTTTCCTTTTTTAGACAAGAGTCTTTAAACTCAAGTCTGAACTTGAGATATAGGCCAAGATGACCTTGAACTCCTGATCTTTCTGTTTCCACCTCCAGGGTCCTGGGGTTACAAGAATAAGTCACCACACCCAACCTCATCCAATGTTCTTAAAGAAGTGGGAGCCTGGCTGTGTGGCAACCAGACAGGCTGCTACCTGAGCCGGCAAAGCCCGTGTCCTGAAGGCTACATGCTTGCCAGCCTCTGGGCTCCGGCTTTTTCCCAGACATCTTCATTCACACTTCCTTGTTCACTGTACTCTGACAAAGTCCTTCCAGATTCTAACCTAAGTCACTTCACGAGAGAGAAGCCAAGCCTCCTGGGCTCCCAAAGAATGTGTCACTCACTGAGGCGGGTTCCCTGCTCTGAAAGCGTGTCTGGCTGCCAACTCTTGCCTCCCCCAAAAGGCCTTCTTTGCAGGTGGCGGTAGTGGCAGATAGACTTTCCTCACTCTCCCAGGCTGTCCTCATGACCAAGTGGGCTCAGGCTAGCTCTAGCAGGCCTGGGTAGGGGGTATCACTGGCTCAGAGGGGCACCAAGGACACGTGAAGTATTCTGTCAGTCAGGCCCCTCAGGAGACCTAGGCCCACAGAACGCTCCCTACCCAGAGCACCTGGCTGGCTGAACTTGAGTTTTGATGGGCAGGCCTGCTTTGCTCTTTACATCTCAATCAGGGCTTCCCTCTGCCCCCAAGAAGCATTTTTTCCACTGAGCCCAAGGCAGTTCTAGGGCCCTGAATGGGGAGAAGTGGTCCAGGGAATAAGACACACCCTTGTCTTCACGTAATTCAATGGCTGGCCTGCCTCACAGTTCTGGGCCAAGGCTCTACAAGAGAAAGAGTTTTATTCTTTTTGAAAACTAAGGAATACTGGCCTTGGATCAAGTCCAGATATTCAGGCCTGGCCATTAAGTCTCTGAGGGACCTAGAGACCTCTCCAGAGCTGGAACTTTCACAGCGGCCAAACACACCAGGGCTGCTCCATCCTAGATCTCTGCCTTCGTAGTTCTTCCTGCCCTGGCCTCCTATGACTTGCACGCCTCTGGCCCTTCAAGGTATGCCCCTGCTTCTCCCAAGTCAGCTTCCCCTGTCTTCACCTGCCTCAGGCTCCCGAGTCACAGTTTTCAGTTCCTAGGGGCTGGAGTTCCTTCTTGTTCACACTGTAGCCACAGGCTAGCCCGGTGGACAGCATCTAAACTGAGTTCTAATGGTTACCTAGCTTCCCAAGGTCCATCACCTAAAGCTGACCCCAGAGTTAACTACCAGGACTGATTAGAAAAGTTAGGAGTAAGCCAGACGTGGTGGCTTAACACCTTTAATCTCAGCACTCGGGAGGCAGAGCCAGGCGGATCTCTGTGGATTCGAGGCCAGCCTGGGCTACAGAGTGAGATCTAGGACAGGCACCAAAACTACAGAGAAACGCTGTCTGGAAAAAAAACAAAACAAAACAAAAAGGTAGGAGGGGTAGTGGAGTGAGCAGTCAGTCCACCAATCACAGGCATGCTGGGCTCCCCTACGAGAATGAGGCCTCTCCCCACTGTCCTGGTTCTGGAATCTACTGCCCAGCACCCTGTCAGGTGTTCAGAGGCTTCTGTACAGGGACAAATTACTCCATGTGCCCCCTCCAGAAGGATGAGGTCTGTTTGCATCACTTGCTCACATGATGTCTGGCGACTCCTGTCTACTCCAATATTGCTGCCCCCGGAGCAGGCTGGCAGGAAGGCCTGAGAAGAATCAGGCTGGATCTTCACTCTAACACCTGCACAGGCTGTGGGTACAGGAGCCTGCTGGGGACCTCACAGGAGTGTGTATAATGTGTACGTGATGCGTGTATGCTGTTTGTCTCTGGTTTGTTTCTGTGAGGTGGGGGAGGGGGCCTGCGGTCGAGCCACCCCTCGGGGAGGGAATGGTTTCGGTACATGTTTGCCCCCCAGCCTGTGTCTTCTGCTAGGGCTCCTCTCTTCATGTCCAGTCCTAGCACAGGACCTGGCACCCGCAGCCTGGCCACACAGAAGGTGGTCTGATGACCGAGGGGAGGGGGGTATGTGGCTGCCTGGACCCAGGATCTAAACTTGAAAGACAGGGTTCAGGCCTGGGGGCCCAGAAGAAGCCAGGGCAGGAGGCCTGAGTGGGGGAGTCAGCCCAGGCCTCTCTGGGCTCTTTATCCAAATATGGAAGGTTTTTTTGTCTCCATTTGAGTCACGCCGGCCATGGCCCAAGAGATCTGCTTTCCAGATACTATGAGCAGGACTGTACCAGCCCTGCTGGGCCTAGCGCCCCTTCCTGGCTACCTCAGCGCCTTCCCAACCTCCTGAGCCAGAGCTCTCCACCAGCAGGGAGTCCCACACCACCCAGCCATGCTCCAGCACCAACAGAAGAGTCCCTGAGCCCACAAATACTGGAAACAGACATTCCTCCTGCGGCCTGGACCCAGCCTGTCAGCGCAGGGGAGTCATTCACCAATATTTACTGAGCAACTGCTGCGTGCCAGCTCCTGGAGCTGGGACCATGGACTGTGGATCCAGTGGACAGAGCCGCCACATCCTTTGCTCACCATGGCAACGGCAGTTCCTGAAGTCAGGAACCCAATGAACACCTTCAGATACTCCCTCTTACCCGGTTGCTCCGCCGTCCCAACCTGCACACTATTCACCGTGCCACGCTCAGGCTCATCCACTCAACACAGAGTGACAGTCCCTACTCCCCACAGGACCCGTGAGAGCATTCAGTGAGTAAATACGTATAAAGTGCTCAGATCAAGCTGAGGATATAACCCAGTGGTTAGAGCACATACCTAGCATGCAGGAGACCAGGTCAGATCCCCAGCGTCGAATATAAAGTTAATTTTTAAAAAAGAAAAGAAGTGTTCAGACCTGTATCTTGTCAAATACTAGGCAAGCTTTTCTGCCGTGACAATTACTGAGCAACTGCTGTGTGCTAGTTCCTGGAGCTGGGACCATGGGCTGTGGATCCAGTGGATGGAGCTGTCGCATCCTTTGCTCACCATGGCAACGGCAGTTCTGGAAGTCAGGAACCCAGTGAACACCTTGACCTGAGCTTACAGTCAGCTACTGTGGATCTGAGAAAATTCACTCCCCAGCCTTGACAGGAGGCCAACCTGGGTTCTAAATTCCATCACTCATGGTCTCTGAGACCTGGATCAGGTATCTTACCTTCTCTAGCCCCAGGGTCCAATCGCCACCACGCCCTTATGGCTCTTGTGCCAACTTCCACCTCCTGGTCCCCCAAAGAGTGACTATAAGGCTGGCATAGGTATAGGGGTGCTCAGGGAAACTTGGGGCCAAGTAGCCCCAGGGTAGGGCTCTGCTGGCTTCCTCGGACCTCTCTACACCGTTTATTTAATAAATAAATGTACACTGGAGTTCCACTGTGTGCCGGGCACAGGAAGGTTGAGCCTGGGCAGCCACCTGACCAGAACTAAGCATTGCGTCACTGGGTGACCCAGGGGCCCCGTTCACACCCCAGGGCACTTGATGAATGTCTCCCAGCAAGCGGAGCAGGGGTGCTGTAGCTGTGTGTCCTGGACAGGGAGATGAGAAGCTGAGGGGCACAGTCCTATACAAGGCGCTCTTCGGGCTCCTCCCCCCGCCAGGGGCAGGGAGACAATCAGAACATAGCACAACACTGAGGAACCAGAGCGGGTGAAGGATGGGGCTTCAGTGGGGAGAAGACCCAGGACAGAGAAGGCCTGTGTGGGTAAGGAGAAAGAAGCAGATGCCTGGGAGGCCACAGGAGGCCCAGACCCAGGTGATGATGTAGGTAGGACAAGAAGGTAGTTGGGGATTAGTTTGACCTCCTCCTCCTCCTCCTCCTCCTCCTCCTCCTCCTCCTCCTCCTCCTCCTCCTCCTCCTGCTTTGGGGCCAGGCCCTGGACTATTTTTAGCTGGGGCTGAATTTAGCCATTCCCTCGGAAATTCCGCACCCGCCCCAGGCAACGCCCCCGCTGGCCTTGGGGAGAGGCCTGGAAGTGGCTGGTCCAGGCTAGAGTGGAGGAGAGGGCCATCTCAGCAGCAAGGAGCCGGCAGGGGTCTCGGGCATCTGATGGGGAGCCAGGCTCGTTAAGCACCAAATCTAAGTCTTTCTTCCCCCTTTATTCTCTACCCAGATCCCCCCAAGGCTTTCTGAGGGCCACAGTCCAGCACTGCTGGATTGGGGGGGGGGCAAATATCACCTCAGGCCCCACTGTGACTAATGCGGCCAGGCTGCCTACTAATCCCCGCACGGCTTACTCTAGCCCACCTCTTGAGAGCCTGAATATTAAGACCCACAGCTGGGATTCCCACCTCACAGATGGGAAAACTGAGGCAGGGTGACTTGGCCTGGATCAGAGACAACGGGATAAGTCAGCCTGAGCCTCCACCAAGCTCCCTTCATCAGGCCTCTTCCAAAACAGCCAACTGGAGGTGCAGCCTGGCTCTTTGTTCCCTGGGGACCCCTTGAGTGGCAGGGCACTCCCACCCAGCAGGGAGCCTGAAGCTGGACAGGGCCTTTGGGCTGGACTCAGAGTCCTTCACCCTTCCAGAGCGCAGAGAAGAGTCCTGCCTGGGAGAAGGGGCGCGACTCACCTTTGGTCTTGCTCCACCGTCTCCTTTTCTGACTCAGGTAAAGGAAGGAGCCCCCCTCCCTCCTCCCAGCTTCTCACAGAGCTTCTAGGCCTAAATTCAAACCCTCCGATTGGACCTCCGAGTGCTCTCCGTACACAGTCCTCTCTCTTTTGGCACGTGCCCACGCCCCTGGGCTCGGGCTTGTCCCCCCCCCTCCAGTCTGAACCTCACGGGGCACCATAACGAAGCACGGATGTAAAGTTGGCAGCACACACACCCCTTCAGCTCCTCACCCTCCGTGGCTGCTACTGCCCAGGGGTGGAACTCAGCCTCTGAGGCCTTCAAACTGGCCTCTGCGCATACAGTCTCTCCGTGGGCCGCTCACTCGAGACCTCTGTTCTCCACCGGCCTCAGACACACACAGTGGCTTTCTTTTCCTGCCCTGGCTGGGACCAATTCCCTCAAACGCCAGTGAAGCCCATCACTTCCCCTCCAGAACTCTCAGGGACACCCCCCCCCCGCGCCCCGAATCCACAGGCTGGGCTGGAGCTATGGTGAGGACCACAGGGAGGGTCCCTGAGGCTGCTTCACCATCACAGGGTGTCAGGAGGTTCCCTTTCTTAAGAAAGCAGGGCCAGGGTCTAGAGTCTTTCCAGATGGGCGACCCTGGCACCACAGGCCCCAGCCCCTCCTTCCCCTCCCGGCCTCCTGGTCTGCCAAGGCTTTGGTGCTTCCACACACCCACTCAGGGGTACAACCATGTACCAGAACCAAAACCAGCAGCCAAGAACGACGGAGTTCGCAGGACTTTTATTAGGGGGGGAGGGTCCTCCTCATCTTCCCCTCCCTTCCACATCTGTTCCTTAACCTCCAGTGCCCCGTCCTGGGAAAGAACTGAATGTTTGTCCAGAGGTGGGGGAATGGGGTCTCAGCAATCCCAAGAGGCCCAGCTCCGGGGCTGGCTGGCAGCCAGGAGCATGGCCTCCTTCTCTCCTGCTCCACAGAGCTGCAAAGAGCAGGGCCTGTCGCCCCCTGGGAACCAATAAACAGGAAACCGACACCAGCCTTACACTTGCTCCCTTGCCTGGAACCTCCCGCCTTCCCACTGGCCCCGGACCTGCCTGCCTCTCCCTGCCCCCAGCATCTCCAGACAAAGGATGTCAATCTCAAATTAACCAACAACATCCAGTGAAGAGGTCCGGGTTCTTGGGAGAAAGTGGCGGCGGTGGTCAGAATGCTTCACGTTGTGACCAAAGGGTTCCAGCCCGAGAGTGGCATCTCAATGCACACACCAAGTGGCCACATTTCTGAGAGCTGTCTGGCTCCGGGGTCCTGGGCTGAGGGGTTTGTGAACATTATCTTTTTGTCCTCATAATTCCTAACTCCGTCTTACAGAGCAGGAAACCAAGACTCGCAGTTGAAGTCCAATGTTAAATATTAACACTGTTAACTATCACCCAGCAGGCAAGGCAAAGTTGGCCCACCAGGCACACAGGCTCTGGGCCCAGAAAAGGAAGCAGAGGGTCCAAACCCTGGGGCCTGGAGCTGACCCAGAGAGGGCTTTGGCTCAGCGCTGCCTCCCACACTTTGCTTAGCCATCCCAGGCAAGCTGTCTTTAGGGCTGGTGAGGACAAAAGAGGGAAAGCCAGAGAGAAGAGGCCATGGGTATCTCTGCAGGCTGGTCCCTCTCTCTCCCTCCCGCCCCAACCCCAAATGTCCAGGCTACTGAGCCATGGTGGTCTCCTGTCTAGAGATTTGTCCTCTGCTTCATGGCTGAATCACAGAATCAGACTCATATCCTAGCATCTCAGACACAAAGGGAGGGGTTAGGATTGCTTTTTAAAAGTTATTACATTTATGTGTTTATGTGCGTGTGCACATGTGTGTCACATAGCATCTATATAGGCCGGGGAACAGGTAAGGTATGGGAGTTGGTTCTCTCCTACAATGTGAGCTCTAGAGATCACACTCAGTTGTCAGACTTGGTGGCAAGCACCTTTACCCGCTGAGCAAACCGGGTCAGCCTGGGAGGCTGACATTTCTTGAGCATCACTAGGTAGCACACCTCTTGGATGATTTCACTTCATCTTAGCATAAGACACTGTGAAGTCGGCCTTGCCCTATTTCGTACACTGGGGGAATTTCGAAGCGCTTGTCTTGATTCCTACCACACGCTAGCTCGCAGGATGAAGCCAAGCTCTCTCCAGCATGTAGCCCCCACCTTTCCCTCTGCCTCCCAGCTCTCAGCTCTGCCCTTGGTGAAGGCAGGCTGGTCCAGACATGGCTTCTGCTCCCTCCCAAGGCTCACCTTCCCTGCTTTCCCTGGCTCTGAGGTCTTCAGGCACCTGTCCCCCTTGGTCAGTGCTCCACTTCCACATCTCATCAGCAGACCTTAGCCTAGCCACCTCTAGAAGCCAAGCCTAGTCCCAAAGGACTCGCTGACACATTTGTCCCTGCCCTTCCAGGCCTGGGCTCTGACTTCCTTTGAACCTCACCTACCTCAGGGACTAGGACCTTTGCCGAAAGCTCCCTGGATCCAAACCTGCCCTGTGTGTCCCCCCTGGCCAGCAAAGGTTCAGTGTGGACTGCTACATGGCTGGATCCCAAAGAAGCATGGAAAGACAGGAAGGCAGGATTGATGTTGTGGGCTTGAGACTTCCCTAGGCCCAGCAGCTAGGCCTCAGATCACAGAAGCCAACAGCCTGGTTCTTATTTGACTGTGAGGCAGGCACAATAATAGTCCCCTAAAGATGCTATGTCCCAATCCCCAGAACTGACAAGGCCAGAAGGGCGCTGCAAGTGCCATGAAGGGTCCTGGGTTACCCAGGTGGGCCAGAGTCACACAGAGTCCTTAAGGAGGAAGGCAGAAGGTCTGGGTGAGAGATGTTTGAAGATGCTATGCTGCGGCTGCCTCTAAAACTGAGGAAGAGGCCACAGACCAAGGATCACTGGCGCCCACCATAACTGGAAAAGGCAAGGGAATTGATTTCCCCCCTAAACCCAAGAAGGAAAGCAACCCGTTGGCACCTGGATTTTAGCTCAGTGAATCCCATATCAGGCTTCCAACCTCAGGAACTACAAAGTGTGGTTTGAAGGCGCTGAGCTGCCATAACCTGTTCCTGTAGCAATGGGGAGCTGAGACACCATCTCACAGCAGCCTGTGAGTCTTCCCCACCTCAAGTCGCCCTGCAGCCCCCTCACCCTCTCCATGCCCGGGGATGGTTTCAAAAGTCTGCTGATTCGGGCTGGAGACGGCTCAGGGGTTAAGAGCACTCGTCTCTCTTGCAGAGGACCCAGGTTCGGTGTCAAGCATGGTCACTGACAACAATTCACAACTCCAGGGGACACAGCACCCCCGACTAACTTCTTTGGGCATCAGCCGTGCACGTGGGGCGCAGACATACATGCAAACGAGACACTCATACACATAAAATGAAAAGGTTAAAAACCCTTCCTAAAAGAGAGTCTGTTTTCCCCAAGCTGAGTTAGAAGTTTTAATGTCCTACGCACAGAAACATCAATATTTGGGGGACAGGCCTCCTCAGAGAAAGCACCATGGCCTGCCCCAGGTATGAGAAAAGATTCTTTCTTCAGCAGAGGAAGCCAAGAGTAGCAGCTAGTGAGTGGAGCAGAGTCCTCAGCAGCCCAGGACCCAGCCTGCTAGCCCTTCCTGGTCTGCAGGAGATGCTCTTGCCCAGAACAGCTGCTGTAGCCCTGGGAGGAGGCATAATCTTGGGGCTCAAGGCCACGAAGGCACTTGTGGCTCCAAGGGTATGGGGCTCTTTAAAGGCCTCACGGGAGGGGAAGGGTGAGGCTCAGCTGCATCCCTGGCCTCCTAACTCCCTGGGCAGACCTCCCTGTACTCTGCCAGGTCACCCCTAGTGAACCCTACAGTTACCGGAGGGCCATCTGGGGGTTCAAATGGCCTGCACATCATGAACTGGGGCTCAGAGCCTAGCAGTCTGGCATTGTCCTTCAGCCTCTGTCCACCCCTGGGAGGCCCCAGAGGTGGTGGGGGTACCAACTGTGGGGGAGGATATCATCTCTGATTAGCTTGTGCTTCCCAGACGACCCAGGGCCCCCATTTCAGGGCCTGCCAGCAAGGCGCCAAGCTTCCTGGGCACGTTTCCCAATGAGTGTGCCAGGGTTACGAGTCTTTCTGGGAAACACAGGCTCCCCCTTCCCCCGACTGCCACCGCCATGTCTGCCAACTTGACTCATTGGGAATTCTGGGACCAATGTATGACCTGGACACAGGACACCTAGGGCCAGATTACTCGTGAGCCACTGGGCCCTGGACAAAACTCTGCGGGCTCCAAGCCTGCTCCTTTACCTCACCAAGCGTGGGATCAGATGGGAGGGTCGGGGCCGCTGCGGCACAAGCTTCCTGGGTAGGGGCCACAGTGGCTACCTACATAGGAAACACTGGGGCCCAAGTGCTCCTCTCTAGTCTTTGACCTAAGCTCCCACAGGGCAGTAGGTAGCTCTGTCATCTCACGCTCCTCTGTGAGTGACCCCTCTCACACTAGTCAGCTGCTGGAGTAGAGGGTAGTAGCGTCTTTTTATTTCTTTGAAACAGGGTCTTACTATATAGATAGCTCCATCTAGCCTGGAACTCTCTCTGTAGACCAGGCTGCCTTCGAACTCACAGAGATCTGCCTGCCTGTGCCTCCCGAGTGCTGGGATAAAAGGTGTGCGCCACCACATGCGGCAGGCAGTAGTGCCTTGCTCACATGGGTACCAGATGTCTAGGCTCTTGGGGCTTCAGCTGAAACGCTCCTCCGCAGCTCTGCTGGCCCAGGCTAGCATCATTGCTTACGTCTGGGGCCTCCTGACTTGCTTTGCTGCTTCCATGCTGGACCCTGCAAGCCCCACACAGCAGCTTGGGTCATTATTTCACTCAGAGCCCCCTGACAGTACCTAGCTCTCACTGCAGGTAGACGCCAAGTCCTCCCACTGGCCTACAAGACCTACCTTCTGCTCGCTGACCTCTGACCTCCTATCGCTCAGCTCTATCTACACTACCCCGTGTCCATTCCTCACACACACCAGGGCCTTGGCATTTGCTGTTCCTTTCTTCCCAGAAATCCACCCCCACCCCCTCAGCTACCTGACTCCCTCCCTGCCTTCTTCTGGGCATCAGATGTGAACACCTCCTCTCACAGGCCTCTCCAGATCCCGTGATCTAAAATAATACCCCAGCCTGTCATCCTCAACTTCTTTACCCGGTTCTGCTTTTCTCCCCCAAACCTTCTGTTCCCTGACAGTGTCCTGCTTTGCAGACACGTGTCTCCACCAGTCTGGGAGGTCCATAAAGGCAGGCCTCTGCCCTGCTGTCTTTCCGCTCTAGAACGGTGCCTGACCTGGCAACGGGTGCTCGGGAAGTCGGCTGTTCAGTGCACGGATGCTAAAACCAAACTTCCACGACAACAGCCTGCCCGGAAGGCCTCCTCCCAGCCCCTGCAAATGCCACCCCCTCCTAGAATCCCTTCCTCTCTCCCAGCTTTCCAGGCCTCAATGCAGGCCGAAGCGTCCTCCAGGGAGCCTCCATGGCCAGCCTGCAGACTAGCATCCTAAGCACCTTCCAGACCGCCTTCCTTCAAGACATCGTGTTGCTTCTGGATTCTCAGATGCCTGCCTCAGCTCCCAGGCTGCACAGGGATGGCTCCACCCACTGCTGTGCAGCCCTAGCAGTCCGCTGGGAGGGAGGGTAGCAGCAGGGACAAGTCCCGACATTGGGGGAGGGGGCTGGGGACAGGATTAGCTGCAGCCTCTCAAATCCAGCTGGTCCCAGAAACGCTGGGCTGGAAAATGTCACACTCAACTCTGGTCCCTCCTCCAACCCTTCCCCGCTGGGTGGACTCATTCCTGGAGAGCACCCCCTTTCCCCCCAACACCACACGGTCCTAGGAAAGACAGTGGGGCAGGGGATAAGCCCTGAAAGGGACAACCCTTCTGCTTGTCCTCCCCCATCCCACCCTCCTGCTGGGTGACAAGACATTAATTATAGATATTTGGTACTGCTCAGAATTCCAAATGTCCTAACCACCTCATCTCCTCCCAACGGAAGCAGCTTCCATGGGGGAAAAAAAATCACAGCGAAGAGCCAAGGAGGGGCAGGAGGGAAACTTGCCTCCAAGTCCCTGCCAAGGGGGAGCCAGCCAGACAAAAATGGGGGGAAGAACTGCAGCCCGGGCCTGCAGAAGGCAGGGCAGCTGAGCAGGCTGGGGTTGGGGGCCAGGGCTGCAGTGAGTGGCAGAGGAAGAAGGCCAGCAGTTCTGGGGCTCGGGCCAGCTCTGCCTGGCCTTACTGTGTGACCTTGGACTTAGCATTCTCCTCTTCTGGGTCTCAGGAGTTCTTCCTCCCCAACACTAGGCCCTGGCGAATTACACACCACCACGAACACACTCAGGCTGTTACACCACGACGACGCGTAAGTGATGCCCCAGCTGTCCCTGACTTGCGCCCTCCTCAGATGGCAGGCCAGTCTCACTTAGAAACTGGGAACAATCCCTTGATTCCCTTTCTTTAAGACACTGATTCACTAGGATTCAGGGTGACTCCCACAGTAAGACAGATACCCAATCTTTCACATGACAAGAAACCATCGGTGCCCGCCATAAAACGGGCACGCAATGAACAACGGCCGCTGTTACAGCCATCTCAGGATGCCAAAGTCTCAAGAATCTGGCCATCTGCAATTCTCAGAGACAAGTCACTTCCTGCTTCGGGCTTTAGATGGCACAAGTGTCAAGGGGCAGAAAAAATAGACTACAAAAGATTACCCCGAAGCCCCACAGAGGAATGCCTTGGTGCAAAGCGTGGCCCGTGGACAACAGCAATGGCAACGATGGACCTAGCTGGAAAAAACCAGAGGCCTGGAGCAGGAGAAACAGGAAGGCCCACACAGCACAGCCTTGGTGACCCACGAGCTGAGCGGCCCCTCATTCAGTCCCCAGAGAACAGACTTTCTCCCCCCTCTAGGCATGCTGACTCTCCCGGCTCTATTCGCCTGGACAGGCTGCAGAAGAAGCCTTCCTCCAGAGCCTCAACGATCAGGCTGCCCATTCCCCAGTGCAAAGATGCGAAAACTAAGTCCTAACGATGACTGTCCAGGTCCAGATGAGTCAGAGGCTAAGCAGTGCCTGGGACCCCTGGGGCCCAGCTTCCTGCCTCCTCACAAGGCGGGGAGATGCTGAGGTAGGAGAGGGGGTTCCCCCCTAAGAGATCAAGTCTGTGGTTTTCTGAGACCCCAGCTCTTTCCTCTTAGCACCTGACATTGGCTTATACTCCATAAGCAGAACAGGACAATTCCTCTTTCATCCCCTCTTTATTGAAGGCCAAGCCACACCACCTCCCCCCACAGTACAGGGGTCGTGACAGGAGCCCCAAGCCTGAGAAAGGGAACATGGTCTGCTCAAGAGAAGCCAGCAGGAAGCGGGGAGTGGACAGCTGCTCCCCATGTTTCTGAAGCCAGAAGGAAAGGGGTAGCAAGAAGAAATTGAAGGTAGCAGATGGAAGACCTTCCAGGCTTAACAAGGGGGTGGAGACGGAGGCATGGCCTAACGTAGTTCACCAGGTGTCACTGAGGCCTGTGCTCAGACAGCCGTGGGGGAGGAGGAAGTCAAGCCTGGCCACCGAGAAGCGGCTGAGGCGGCAGATCCTGTTCGGTCCTCTCTCCTGCCCCCGGGGAGGGAATGGTCACACCACCGCCCACCTACAGAGCCTTCTGGGCAGAGTCCATTATCTCCATATTACAGAAGGGAGAGCAATCCACCTAACAGGGATGAAACTGGTCCTGGGGATCTCCAGTCTGGCTCTTCTAATTACAGACTCCCCCTTCTCTCTTCTGAGGGGTGAGAGGGAACAGGCAGCTGGGCCTGGAGACGTGGGAGGAGCCGAAATGTCAGAGGAAGCCTCTTTCAGGGACAGGAGAAGCCTGTATATAAGAGAACCGCTCCATACCACAGCTCTCAGGAGGGAGGTCACTGGAGAATGTGAAGGGGGCAGCAGCCGGTCCTATGAAACCTTTCTTCCTCTTCGGCCTCAGTGCCTGCCCCCCAGGCTCCCTAATTTCCTGGATGCCCCTCAACTCCCACAGGAAACCATTACCTGGAAAAGGAAGCTCGGCCTCCCTCCCCCCATCCTCCAAGCATAGAACTGGCGCTGGTGCTCAGGCTCCCCTAATGGGGTCTCTGAAGAAGAGCCAGATCCCAAAGTCTCCTCTGCCCACTCCCTGTCTGTCCCTCCCGGCCGCCTCCAGAAAGAGGAGTAGGGCTGGGACAGAGGAAATGGAGAGGAGAGAAACAGAGACAGGCAGTTCAAGGGGCCCTTAAGAGCTCCGAGAAGCCAAGTGACCAAATTAGTCCAGGGTGTAGGGTTTCCCAGCTTCTGAAGTCAGCAACACAGTGGGAGCCCAGGCAGGCCGCAGTTGACATAACCCCAGGCCATCCCTGAGCTCAGCTTCCAGCCCAGAGCTGCAAATCTCCTTGCAACCCTCCCATGCCAGGGTTGATGTTGCCTAGAGCCAGTCTGTATCCATAGCCAAAACCTAGGCACAGCTGAGGCAAGAGAAGAGAAGGAAGAGCTTTGTGGAGGGTGGGAATGAGCCCCTGAGGCCTGGGATCAACAGGACAGATCCAGAGAGGCAGGATGAAGGGCCAGAGCCTTCACCCTGGCTCACTGAGACTGCCCTGTCTACAGGGACCAGAACTCTCAAGCCCTCTGAGGGGCCTTTGCGGCCAAGTCTCAGCAGAAACCTGTCACCCCGCTTCCCTAACAACTCTAGCTCGAAGCTCCTCTAACTGAGGATGGGTATGCTGGCATTGGTCCCATAACTACCCAAATCCACAAAGCAGACTCTCCCAACTCTGCACAATAGCACCTGGATAGAAACTGCTTCATCCACATCCCTCAGACCCAGTCTTACAGATGGGGATGTTGAGTCACAAGAAAGGCCAATGTCAGAAAACTAGAATAAGATCGGGGGTGGACCCCTGAGGCCCTCTGCTGCTCCATAAATTAAGGCCGGTGCCTCTCTCTCTAAGTCTCCCAGGCCTTGGGACAGACTTAAAGGCAAGAACCTGTCAACTGTGACCTGAAATGAGATCAGTGAAGAGCTGGGCATTGAGACCGGAGCCTGGGCTGAATGTCATCACCCTCTCCCAGACTTTCAGTGCATTCACAACAAAGAACCGTGGGAATCTCAAGTTCTGAGAAACATCCCCAGGACCTCTGAGGCCACCACCAGGACACCTTGGGGACAGACAGACCCTTTGACATTAGCAACATCCTGAAGCCTCTTCAGAACCGGGATTAACAGAAGCCCAGTGCCCTTCACGCTATTCCAGGATAGATAAGCACCTGTGGATCTGGACATCTGGCCACTGAGTAGACAACAAAAGCTCCTGTCAGGTTGGTGCCCATGGCTAACCCCCCCCCCCCAATCTCTCTACAGGACTTACCACTTGTGGCTTGCTACAGCACTTGCTGGCAGGGGCAGGCTCATCTGGGGCCCTGGCAGCCCCAGCGGGCTTGGTCTCAGCAGAGGGCGGTGCGGAGGGAGGCAAGCAGGGTGGGTCCACAGGACCTGGGGCAGGACCGTCACCAGAGTGGAGGGTCAGCATGTACTGCTTAGTGACATCTTCAAGTGATGGTGCCTGCAATGTGGGATGAGCTCTCGCAGGGAAGCCCACAGACTCTGGCACAGCCACAGGGGGGCCCACGGAAGTGCCAGGCTCAGGCACCACAATAGGGGTGAAGGCAGCAGGCACGCTGGCATGCCGAACGTGTTTGGAGGAAGACCGGACGTGTGTCTGGCTACCATTTTGGTCCTGGTTGTTCTCCGCTCTCCGAAGCTCCTGGTGACTGCTCCGGGCGGGCGCTTCTTGGAACCTCGGCGGATGAGTCGAGGGGAGAGAACATTGGCCAGCTTGGGGTCAAGACGGAAGTCGTGGTGGGCAGTGGAGGAGGCAGGTGGGGCAGGTAGGGCCCTCTCTGACTGTGCCCTGCCTCTGGCAGGATTGGAGTCTTCTGGCTCTGCCCACTGCTCTGCCAGGATAGGTTCACTGCTGGATGGGGGCAGCATGGGCTCCACTTCTCGAATGGGCTCCCCTCCTGGGCCCTCAAATTCAGGCCCAGCCAACTCCCCACGGCGACTAGGGTCACTCAGAGATTTCTTCTTAGGGGTCTTGCCTGAGATCCTGTCTTCTCCCAAACGCCCCAAGGCACCAGGCCCCTGAACAATGCTCTGAATGACTTCCTGGTAGTCCTTGTTCTCCTTCACTAACCACCGACCAGTCACTGTGGCCACTGGTCAGGCCCTCATCCATCATGGGGGTCACTGGAAGCCCTGTCTTAGAGTTCAGTGAGCCCAGAAGGTTGCTGTCCACAGAGAACCCGGAGGGCTCCTCAGAGGCGGCAGCGCGATGACGCTGTGGAATAGGGTCACTCAGGGATCTGTAGGCCTCACTTGCCTCTCCACTGCTTAGATCAGCTCCACTAGGGCCTGAGGGTGGGAGTTTGCGTCTCCTGCGGAGAGCACCTGGTGTTGGGGGGGTCTCAGGAGACACCAGGGCTCTCCCACCCAGACTGTCTTCCGTCCCAACCCCATGGAGGTGGTTCATCTGAGCTGAGGTGGAGTTAAGAGGTCGCCATACCCCTGCAGGATCTAGGCTGCAAAAGGTGGCACTGAGAGGCTCGGGGCCAGAGAGCTCTGTCCCAATGCCCTCATCTGTCAGGCTGGACTCAGGGCCAGAGAGCTCCTCCTGAGACCGCTGCCCCTGGGTCATGTCGCCTGCCCAGCCGGGGCTTCTAGGGCTGACATCACTTCCATCATCCTGCTGTGCACCCATGCGCTGTATCTTCTCAAAAACCTGACGGGCCTCCTGCACATACTGATCCTGGACCACGAGTGGCAGTGGATCCTCCTCTGCCCCAGAGCCTGCCAGCAGGAGCTCAGAGGAACTGGGTTTCAAGGCACTGGTGCGGAGCAAGCGGCGAGCCATGGGCTTCTCTGAGCAGCTGAACGACTTTGCCCTGCGCAGGGTAGCTGTCAGGTCCTTGAGGGTGGGTCGCGTGGTGGGTGATGCTGGACTTTGGGGTGGCATGGACTCAAGTTGCTCCCCTGGGCTACCTGGGGATGGTGAGTCTCCGCCATCTAGGCGACTGTTCCCGGGGCCCCCACTGGGCTTTCGGACCCTCAGCTCTGAAAGGTCTGAGCGCAGAAAATTGAGCAGCGTCAGCGTCTCGGAGGCGATATCTGGATTCGATAGTGACTTGCGCTGTCGGCTCTTGTCTAGCTCCAATCCTCCATCCCTCAGTGGCCTGGTGGTGCCTACAGGTCCCTTAGTGCGGGACCTAGTCTGGGGCCGCAGAAGGAGCCCTTCTCCGGTTCCAAAACTCGGGGAGCGATACACACCCCAGCTCACAGAACTGCGGCTGGACCATAGTTCATCGTCCTTGAGGGTCTCAGTGCTCGAATAGCGACTACTACCTCGGGAGCAAGCTGGGCTGGCCAGGTACGCAGGAAAGCTCACCTTAGCCACACGGAAAGGTACTCCCCCAGTGTCAGACAGAGGCCTTAAGCTCTCTTGAGGACCTGGGACGCAGGGCTGCATACCAGCACCCCACTCCCGGAGTCCCTCCTCCATAGAGGTTCTTGGAGATGTCGGAGGTTCGGGGCTCCTGACACCACCTGCTGATCCCAAGCCGCCCGAATTTAGCTCGTCACTGTCCTGGCTGCAGCCACGAACCAACAGAGAGTTTCCAGGCCTGAACCCTCTCCCTCTCCAGCGACGGCCATCCTCGCCATCTGGGTCCTCATCACTGCCAGAAGAGTGGCCGCCGAGGTAGGCCGGACTCTGCGGCCCAAGCTGTGGCTGCGGTCCCTCCTCTTCCTCCTCGCTGGAACTAGCAGCCCGGCTGCGGCTGACAGGATAGGAGGAGGTAATGGAGGAGGAGGAGGAGGCCCGGGCCCCGGCCTGCGGTTGGGAGAAGCTATGCCAAGAATGTAAACCATCCGCCGGACGCTGCGCCCGCTCCTGTTGCTGCTGCCGACGTCGCCTCCCCTCGATCCCCGGCCCGGACAGCGGCCGTGCAGAACGCAAGCCAGCCAGAGGGAAGCACGTTCGAGGAGGTGGCGTTGGAGGCTGCCGGGGCTCACGAACCGGGGACTCCCACGAAGCTCCGTCGGGGCTGGTCGTCCCCAGGGCCTCAGAGTCCACACTTGGTCTCCTGGAGCTCGGGCCGCCGAAAAGTTTGCGCATCTCGGTGACGCTGGGCCAGGCCCCACGCTCAGTGCCTTCAGCTGCTTCTTCTGTCGTGCTGGGGGAGCAACCCTCGTCCCGGGCACCAGCGGAGTCGTCGTCCAAACGCGCCGCGTCGAAGCGCCGGGAAAGCTGGCGCACGGATGGCGAGAGGCTACGGAGCGGGCGCGGCTGCGCGGGGGCGGCCGGGGGCCCCGACGCCAGCTTGGACACGCGCCGGGAGGGCTGGCCCGGGACTGCCGCGGCTGGCCGGCACGAAGCTCGGCGCCGCAACCCGGGGGTGTCCGCGTCCTCTTCCTTCGGCCCGGGCCCGCCGCTCCAGCGCTCCAGCAGTTTGAACGAGACGCTGCGATAAAGTGGGGGCCGAGGTGACCCGTCCGCCATGGTGGTGGCAGTCACTCCGGGGGGGCTGGCCTCGGGGCCCCGCGGCCAACCCCCCCTGCACCCCTGCTCCGAGGGCGCGCAGTGGCCTCGGTCCGAGAGCCTGGATCCTGCACCCGCAGCGTGCGGCGGCTGGGGAGGAGGGTGCGGAGACCTGAGCAGAGGTTTATCAGTCGAGGATCAAGTTTCTGCGGCTGCGGACGGCAGTGGCTTCATCCTGGGCGGCCCCTCTCGCCCCAGCGTCGACCCCAGGCCCAGCCTTAACCTCTGCGAGAGCGACCAGGGGCATCGCGGCCCGGCCGGCGAGGGGCCAAGGCTTGGTTCCTGCACTCCAAGTCCGCCTGCGAAGCCCGGCGGCCGGCCTGCCTCCCCTCGAGCTCCCGCTCCAGCTCCCTCTTCCTCCCCTAAGCTGCTAGCTCTCAGCTCCCTTTTGTTGCAAATAAACTTTGAGGCAGAGGAAAGGGGGCGGGGGGCGGGGCCTGGCGCCTAAAAGAGGGGGTGGGCTCCGGGAGCGCGCGAGGCTGGGAACACTGTGGGGGGAGGGAATCAGGGAGGAGCCGAAGGAGAAACGAGATGCTTGAACATTTGTAGACCGAAACGACCCTCTAGAGGAGTCCGTCGGGAAAGCTGCGGGCTGATCCTCCCCGGGGACCCGTTCAGATGCACGGGAGCTCAGAGACTGGACAACTCCGCAGAACGTAGCACCGCGACTGAGCCTCTTTCACGCGGGAACCTCTGCCGGAGGGGCTCCAACATGGCAACCCAAGACCCACAAACTCTGGTACACACCGATACTCAGGTACACGCAGAAACTCTTCTGGCCGGAAAAGAGGTGGGACCCAGGGTGACGTGGGCGGGGCAGGCCCACCCGAGCGCTGGCGGCTCCCCACCTTGCTCAGACCACGCCCCTCACCCATCCTTCAGCGGCGAATCCCGCTGCACCACGCCCATGTTCCGCCCCGCACTCCAACGCTCCACCTATATCCCACCTCCCTGGGGCCTGTCCATCTCTGACTGTCCCTTAACCCACCCTGTGCTGCTCTAGAAGTCCCACCTCTCAGGACTATTACACACAACTCCCCCCTCCACTTTCCCAGCTGCCGCCCCCCACCCCACCCTCTTGGCCCTGGCAGCCTCTAATCTCTACACCCCGCCTCCTCCTCCCTGCGGCCGGGGATACGTGGCTCTTGCGCCCTCTGCGGGCCGGATTCTCCGCTCCTTCCGAGCTCTGTAGAGATAAAACCCCATCCACCCACAACCAACCATGGAAGAGTTCGGAAGGCTTCACTTGCTTTCAGGCCTTGCCTGCCCCCTTACTTTGCCAAGCACTCTGCCCTTTCTTCGGCATTCCGCACAAAGGGAGGTTGGACGGGAACGCCCTCATCTTCCTACCGCCAAACCTATACTCCTACCTGCGGCTGCTCCACCCTCCAGACCAGGAAGGTGTAGGTCTCTCCTGCTGCAACAATGATCTACCCTAGAGCTCCCCTCCCGCCTCTACTGCAGTCTGGCAAGTCTAAAATTGTTCTGGTTACTGAGGCGTCAACTTCTTCCCACCCTCATCTGCTTCTGTTAGGTCCCTCTTTGCCCAGACGGTTATAAATGTAGGACTCGACATCTAAATGAGTGAGACTACATGGACTGCCTAGGAGGTACGGGTAATAGTTTATGTATTTTATTTATTTAATCCTCGAGCTACTCTTGGGGATAAATGCTATGAAAGACGCAACAAAGGCCGTTGTAGAAGTCGGAAGGAAAGGGCAGCTCACGTGTGACTCAGATTCAGACTTTAAGGTCTTCAATCACCACACGCCTTCAGACAGCTTTCCCTGGCTTCAGATCTTGATGAAGAAGGAGGGTCTGTCCCCAGCAGCCCTGCCTCTCTGTCCGTGGGCGGTGGGCAGAGTTCAGCCTCCTTGGGAACAGGACAAACTCCCTCCGCTCTGTTGCGTGTGGGTCCCCTTCCTCCCATGCTCACCTCGTAAGCAGTTAAGGTCCGTGGCGCATGCTTTCCCCAACCAACCCCAGGGCCGTATCCGTCCCAGCCAAAGACACTCAGCGCCAGTAACCGGATGTGGAGAGCAAGATGGGAAGAGGGCAGAATGCTGGCTGCAGAGTAAGGGAAGGCAGCATCTAGCTGGACCCCAGGCCGGCTTCCTGCTCACACAACCCCCAGGGTAAGAAGCCGGTCTCCTTCTGGACCACCCATTAGTTTGTAGGAAGTCTCCTGGCGTGGCGATCGCCCTTCTGAGTTGAGACCAGCCTCTTGCCAGTCCCTTGCCCAATTTTATCTCAATTCTGTCTAGAAGGGTGTAAGTGGTAAATCTTGTCCTCACCACTGGCAAATTAGTGGGCAAGGAAGAGAGCCCTGCCGGGCTTGTGCCGCTCTGCTCTGCCTTGCTTGGTGACAATGAATAAACCTCCATGCTTTTTTGGGCCGCAGCTGCCTTGTCTGAAGGGCAGGAGGGAGTGGGGTCAGGTTCCCCTAAGCAAGTTCAGGTGTGTATGGAGTCACTGTCTCCCTCCATAATGGTGGTTCCTATGGCATGGTGTGGTCTTTTCTTTTGTTGTACTGGGATCAAACCCAGGGCTTTGGCATGCTTGGTACTCACTCCTCTACTGCTCAGCAACAGCCCCAGGTCTGAAGTATGTGCTCTTCCAGCTTCTATGCGCTATTAAAATTTGCCTTTATGTCACTTCTGAGACAGGTCTTTATCCCATATCACAAATAGGCAAACTGATGGAGAGATAGAGACTCAAGTCATAGGCCCCAAGAGTCCTGCCATCTATACTTGGCTGAAGTAAGCTAGCCTGGCCTCTAGCCCCACTTGTGAGGAGGGAGGATATTTAAGGATCTTGGCCAGGCAGAGTGGCATCTCACTCCGGCTCTTTTTATTTTTATTTTGCTTTATGTATGTGGGTGTTCTTGCCTGCATGTATGTGTCTCTTTTGCCTGCCTATATGTGTTCAGATGCCCTTGGAGCTCAGGTCTCCAAGAATGTTGTGAGATGCCATGTGAGTGTCTGTGAGCCTCAGGCTTCTCTTCTGTGGGGGAATGAATGAGTGTGATCTACTCACTCAGAAGGTAACCTTGTGAGGTCAGAGCTGTAGAAGTCCTTGGGAAAAATCAACATGAAAAGGTTAGATGGTCAAGGTCATGTGCAGGATGGACCTTGGAACTTAATAGAACCATTTGTCCCCAGAAAGGAGCTATCTGAAGGGGAGATCTGGCTTCTGACTCCTTTCCAAAGCCTAACAGTCTCTTGGACACTAACTGTACCCCCACATTAGACCTGGGGTGCATAGGATTTCATTAGTCAGCATCTCTTGTTCACTTTACATTCTCATCATTACATTGCTTGGATGCCTCTTACCAAAAACCAAAGCAGCCAGGGCCTTTGTAGTAACTTCCGTCTCCTTCCTGTGTCCCGCCACTGAGGGACAGCCTCAGACCCGTCTCAGACCTGTGCTAACCAGCATTCATGTGTTCTCTCTCTCCCTCCTCCTCTCCTTTCTCTCTCCTCTCTCTGCCCACCACAGGACCCATCTCAGCCTCAAACTCTTTGTATAGCTGAGGATGACCTCGAACCCCTGTTCCTCCTGCCTCTTCCTCCCAGGTGCTAGGATTACATGCAGCACTGTGCCTGGCTTTTTTGTTTTATTTTAAGAGGTACTCTAGTGTGTGTGTGTGTGTGTGTGTGTGTGTGTGTGTGTGTGTGTGTACAAATGTTTTGTCTGTATGTATGTATGTGCACCATGAGTGTGAGGAGGCCAAAAGAGGGGTTCACTTATGAGCTGTCATGTGGGTACTGGGAACCGAGCCTGGGTCCTCCACGAGAGCAGTAAGTGCTCCTACCTGCTAAGCCATCTCTCCAGCTCCCAGTTTTGTCTTACTTGATTTTATTGCAGTTACACATTCCTCAAACTATTTTCATTTTAGTATTTTTGTTGATGTTGGTTTTGTTGTTGCTTTTGTTTTGGTTTGGTTTTGGCATCAACATCCTGTCCTCCTGCCTCAGCCTCTAGTTTCTGAGGATCATTACAGGCATGTATTGGATTTTTTGTTTGTTTAGTTTTTTTTTAATAATTTATTTATTTTTTATGTGCACTGGTGTTTTGCTTGCGTGCATGTCTATATGAAGGTGTCAGAAGCCCTGGAACTGGAGTTACAGAGAGCTGCGAGCCGCCATGTGGGTGCTGGGAATTGAACCAGATGTTCCCGAAGTGCTCTTAACCACTGAGCCACCTCTCCAGCTCTCTCTTTGTTTGTTTTTCATTCTTCCTTTTTTTTTTTCTTCAAACTCTGGCACGATTGGACACTGGACGGCCTGGAATTGAACCCAGGTCCTCTGGAACATCAGTTAGTGCTCTTAACTGCCAAGCCATCTCTCTCCTCTTTTGTTTGTTTTTCAAACAGGGTCTCACTGTGTAGATCTGGCTGGCCTGGAATTTGCTATATAAACCAGGCTGGCCTCAAACTCATAGAGATCCACCTGCCTGTGCCTCCCAAGTGCTGGGATTAAAGGTGTGCGCCACCATGTCCCACTTGGATGCTTTTGAGTTTCACTTGGTTTCATTGCTCTCTGTGTGTGAGTATATGTATGTGTTGCTAGGATTGGACTCTGGACCTCATACATACTAGACAAGTTCTATACCACTGAACTAAATCGCCGGCACACATCTCCCCCCCTTTTTTTTGAGACAGGGTTTCAGTAAGTTACTCAAACTGGCCCCGAACTCATTCTGTAATCTTGTCAGGCCTTGATCTCAATCCTTCTGCCTCTGCCCCTCAAGTAGCTAGAATTATAGGCTTCTGTAATTGCTTTAGTTTTTTGAAATGCATGTGGGGTCAGCGGGTAAAGACACTTGTTGCCAAGACTGACTTCCTGAGTTTGATCCCTGGGGCCCACATGTTAGAAGAAGAAAACCAACTCTTGAAAGTTTCTGATCACCACACACACAATAAATAAAATTATATATACATATATATGTGCATATATACATATATATGTATACACACACACACACACACACACACACACACACACACACACACACATATATATATATATATAGGCAAAGAAACCAAGTGTCATAGTCCAGGCCCACCTTCAACTATCTGTGTGGCTTGAGCTGGCCTCCTACGTGCTGTGAGCCATCGTGCCCTGCTTTAGTTCTTTATACTTTGGAGAGACTTCTTGTTCTTTAATATTATACTGCTAAGGCTTAAGTGCTGCATGTTGGCATAATTAATTCTAGACGCATGAGCTATTCTAGTGTATTGATCCATCGTCTTAATGGATAGTCAGGGATTGGCAGTATCAATGAACTTTTGTGTGGCTTTGGAACTCATGGACAAAGGTGCTTGTGGCAAAAGTGTGTAAGCATTAAACATTCGGAGGCGCTGTGGAAGCCAGGATGGAGTATCCCTGTCATTAGGAGGCCCTGTGAAAGCCAGGATGGAGTATCCCTGCCATTAGGAGGCGCTGTGGAAGCCAGGATGGAGTATCCCTGTCATTAGGAGGCCCTGTGGAAGCCAGGATGGAGTATCCCTGCCATTAGGAGGCGCTGTGGAAGCCAGGATGGAGTATCCCTGCCATTAGGAGGCGCTGTGAAAGCCAGGATGGAGTATCCCTGCTGTGGTTTTGGGTAATCTGGTCTTCTGTTTTATGACATGTATGTACTCCCACTCAGCCTCAAGTCACACTGGGGCTGACCCTCCCAGGTTATCAGCCATCTTTAAGATGCCTCCTGGTTATTTCCAACCGTCAGTGGCTCTTAGTTTCCTTCAGGTTCCAGCCTACATCTTGACCCCTATCCCAATTAAACCACTGCCTGGCCTTTACCTAGGGGGTGACGAAATCTGACTAAAGGGTTCGTTTTGACTGGGGCTGGGGACATGGCCTAGAAACAAACAAAAGCAAAACAACAGACCCCACAAAATCACATTTATTTATCTCTTTTATGCAAAAGTTTTGGCAAGTGGATGGGAACACGAGCTTCCCCCAGGCTCTTCCTCCTTGTAAGAAGTGGGTCCCAGGGATCAAGACCTTGCCTTCGCTTCGTGATCGTGGACCAGCAGTTCCCTCCCCTTGTAAACAGAAAGGCTGGGGAGAAGACCTTCGTTGGATTCTGCAGTGTTAGGGATTAAGCCCAAGGGCTAGCACACTCTAGTTATGTGCTACTGAGCTGTAGCCCCAAGTCTTGATTGTCTGAGACAGGGCTTCACCATGCAGACCAGGCTGGCCTGGAGCTTGTTACCCTCCTGTGACAGCATCCTGAGTTCTGGGATAACAAGCATGATTGACCAGCCCCCACCCCCACCCCCACCCCCGAGACATCGGTGTCGTAGCTTTGTGGTTGACGTAGAACTTCTTGAGGGCCAGACCCAGGCCTGTTGAACCCAGTTTTACTCTCTGTATGGTTCAGGGTTGTGGGGAAAGCTTCTGGCACTGTGGTCCCAATGGTAAATATGCGGCTGCCAGTGCCTCGGGGTCTGCCCTGGGGCCTCAGACTCTCTGCCTCTGCCACTTGGCGGTGAGCTTCTGCAGGAGCTCATGCGGCTGCCTCCGGAACTTCTGCTGTGTGAAGTAGAAGAGGATGGGGTCCAGTACACTGTTGGCGCTGGCAAAGGGCCGAGTGCCTTTGTAGGCCGCTGCGAAGGTCTCCAGTACAGGGCAAGAGACCCCAGGCGTGGACCGCACAGCCAAGTAGGCGGTCTTAGTGATGTGGAAAGGCAGGAAGCTGATGGCGAAGACAGCCGCCACCACCACAGCCATACGGGCCGCCTTGCTGCGCCGCTCTTGGGCCACAGGTCCTGCTGGGCCATCCTGACGGCACAGGCGGCGGGCCATGCGACAGTAGCAGGCCAGTAAGGCTGTAAAGGGCAGCAAGAAGCCGATGACCGTGAGAGCCATGCCATAGGGCAGGTAGCGGGTGGAAAGGATGGGTGGGCTCAGGTCGTAGCAGACAGTGCGGTTGCGCTGGATGCCCGTGGCAGCGAAGACGGCTGTGGGCAGGCACTGAGCTGTGACAGCCAGCCAGACGGCTCCACACACCACCCAGGCAGCGCGGCGACCCCCACGCTTGTGCCAGGGGGCCAGGGGATGGCAGATCCCGAGGTAGCGCTGGAAGCTAATGCAGGTGAGGAACAGGATGCTACCGTGTAGGTTGGCATAGAAGAGGAAGCGCACGAGGCGGCAGGCCAGGTCTCCGAAAGGCCAGTGGTCCCCTCTGGCGTAGTTATAGATGAGTAGGGGCAGGGAGCAGGCATACAGCAGGTCTGCCAGGGCCAGGTTCAGGGTGTACACAGCTGAACGGGTCAGGGTCCGGCGGGAGGAACAGATCTGGGCGATGACACAGATGTTCAGTGGCAGGCCGACCACCAGCACCACTGAGTAAACCGGGGGTAGCAGCAGCCGCTTGAAATCCTCACGGTAGACGCATGTGGTGGGCGGCAAGCCAGGCGCCTGGATGGTGCCATTGTCCCGCTCCATAACTGCCCAACTGCTTTTCCTATGCTGGGAGAAACTGGGGAAGTAGTACACATGCTATCAGTGGCCTGCTCACTGGCGACCCCGTGGGTCCTATCTATGTATGCCTTCAACTATCTGAACAAGTAAGTCCTTAACTTGGTCGCCCCTTAAGGCTCATCACCCCACAAAGATCCATTCAGATCTCATATCATGGAAATGTGTGCTCCAATAAAGCTCAAGCTTGAGAGAAATCAAAGCCGATTTCTTTCTCTAGTATTGATTTCCTCTCAGCTTTTCCCAGTGAACTTCTATTCATCCCTCACAACCCTAGTCAATTGTCTCTTCTGTGAGGGGGACGTTGATGGGCTTGGGTTCAAATCACAGCTGTGTTGCTTCCTGCCCACATGATCTTGGGGTGGGGATTTACCTCCTCACTCTCCCTATCGGAGGAATAAGGGAATGTTGTCTTTAGGTTAAAAGCACACACGGGACTTCTCCGGAGCTCCCTAGGGGGTAGGGATGTGGTAATGGTGTGTACCTGTCTCATGCAGATGGAAGACCTTTTAGGAGGAAGTACCAGGTTTGGTGTTCCTCCACGTCTTCAAGGCAGATTGGGTCCAGGACAGGGTGCTCTGGTGGCCCTTCGTTTACCCCTGTGGACAGTGCACACACCGAGAGCTCCCCGAGGGAAACGCCAGCGTCCTCGGCCTGAATTCCACCTTCAAAGCCATCGTTCTTTCAGTCTCAGCTTATCTGTAACCCAGGAGAGGTGACTCAGGTGCTGCCAGAAACTTCCTTCCAGTCGACCTTAGCGGGTGGGGGTGGGGAGGCTGGAGCAGTTCGGGTCATTCACTACTGCTCCAGTACCCAAATCAGGAGGCTCCCCACTCTCTGTAACTCCAGCTTCAAAGGATCCAATGCCTCTGGTCTTTGCACACACATGAACATGCACAAGCACCCATGCAGAGGGCTCAGTGGTTAAGAGCACTGGCTGCTCTTCTAGAGGATCCAGGTTCAATTCCCGGCACCCACATGGCAGCTCACAACTGTCTGTAACTCCAGTTCTAGGGGATCTGACACCCTCACACAGACACACAAACAGGCAAAACACACAAAAATTATAAAAATACACCAAAACAAAACAAAACAAACAAGCAAAAGCCGGAGGTGGTCCCTGGTGGCCAGAGTGAAACTCCAGTTCTCAAGGGGGAACCAATCAGGATTCAGGCTGGCCAAGCGTCACAGAGATGGAACCAACAAGAAGGCAAGCTGGCCAAGCATCAGAAATGGAAACTAGATGTAAATGTTAATAAGTAAATAAAAAGCTTTCCCAAGAGAATGAAGGTCCTGGCAGCTGAGGAGGGTTTTCATTAATAGAAGGAAGGACACCCAAGTGGGGACAGGATGGGACAGGCATGGGTGGAAAGGGGCTGTGTCCCTGTCCTTCCTTAGGGGGGCTGTGGCTCTCTGGCCACACATGGAGGAAACTGTAGTGGCCTCTCTTGTTTCTCCAGCCTCTGGGGAGACTGGTCTTTGTAAGACTATCTCCTTGGAAGGAGCAAGAGCTGCAGAAAAAGCCTTTGAGTAGACCTCGGGCATCATCCACTCCCCGGATGATACTCCGCTCTGTCTCTGAGGACCAAGGGAGCTGAGTGTTCCTGCTCTTCCTCATTCATCCCACTGTTCCCAACGGCCAGTGCGGCTGAGACCTAGCATCCTCTCTGGCCTGTCCATCTTTGCTGATCTTTTCACAGATGCGCTCGTCCTAGTCCACCTCTGTTAGCCATAACCTCAGCATCCCCAAGCTCATGAGCCCATGCCATCCCTCCTTTGAGTCCCCAGCTGAGCAGATCCCACTCAGCTTGCCAAGGGGTCCAGCCACCCCTGTCCCACCCCTTACTGGCCTGTTTCCTCAAGACACAGATACTCACAGGCAGCATCTCCTCACCATCTCGGGTCAATGGTACCAAGTGTGTTGGGGCAAAAGACCCTCAGACACAGGGCTGTCCACGCTCCTGTCCTCAGCCACACATCTCTGAAGTGACTTTGGACAGCTTCCTCTGCTTCCTGACCCTGCTGACTCTGACTGAAATAGCCCTGGGGGGCACCTCCCTGCCACCCCCCACACCTTAGCCTGGCGGAAACAGACTGGAAGAACACAGAGCCAAACAAAAGGCATCCTTCCCAGAACTCTCCAGCCGTGGGAGGAGGGGACAAGGGGACAGAAAGAGGGATGGGGGGGTGGTGAGCAGACCCAGCCCTACAGACCCAGCAGATGCCTTCCACCCAGTGTTCTCATCTGTTAAATGGGCAAATTGGTTATGACATTTCCCGGTCCTTCCCTTAGCTGCCACACCTGGGTCACCAGGAATCCATTCACGTCTCTGGTCCTGCACTCCTGTACTCATCCTCCATTCTCACCCACTTGGTAGGTCCTCTACTGACATTCCTGTCAGTGCCTCTCTCGAGATGGCAATCCACTTCGGAACTTGCTTACCCAGCTACTTCTCACGCTTTCCTTCCCACGTGTCCTTTTTTGCCACAAGCCTTTATTAAGCACCTACTGTATGCCATCAGCTCCCCCACATCCCCTATAGCAGTCTCAGTCCCTTCTACACAGAGACCCAGGCTCATGAGAGCGGGGGTGGTGATGGGCACAGAAATGAGTCTCTGGAGCTGCTGGAACAACTGGAGGGTGGGAGGTGACGTCCCACTGTTCTTCAGGGGGGAGGCAGCATTCAGAGAGGGTGACCTGAAGATGGGCTCCGGTGGGGAGCCACTGAGGCAAGTCGGTGGGGGTGGGGCGGTGCAGGGGATGGATGTCAAGCTGGTTAGTTGGGGGGGCCAGGGCTTGCATCCTGCCCTGCTCCCACGCCCATCTGCCTCTCTCAGCTGCTGGCTAGAACGTCAGAGTTGCCACCTGCATGTCGGAATACCACAGACAGGACTTCTTACCCTGTCACTTGTAGAGAAGCTTCTAGAATGTAGAGGTCATCCGGGCACTAGCTTACCCCAAGCCCACTTCACAGGACTATGGAACCCGGGGTAGCCAACCCTTTGAACCAAAGTGAGATCATGATTGAGCTGCAGGTAAACACTTGGCCAGCTGTGTACAAATGGGGCACCTACAGTGTATTTGTGTGTGTGCCAAGAGATGCAGCAGGCTCCGTGATCTGTCCTCCTTCCCAGTAGCTAGCTTCTTGTGGTGTTCCCAGGACTGTCTCCTGTGACCCAGGGTCAGTCAGGGATGAGGCCACTTTGAAGCCTAAGGAAGATGGGGTGCTGGCCCTGGGGCAAGGCTTGGGTCACACCTCGAAATGGTTGTGGCTCCTCCAGGGTCTGGAGTCATCCCTGCAATGAGAGCCTGCAGCCATGAGATGGTGCTAGTGGACAGCTGACGAGGACAAGGCTGGTGCCGCGGGGACCTCCTCCGTCAGGTTGGCACTGAGCAAGCCTGGGACATGTCCCTAGCCCCGTTCCTCTGGCCCTCCTCAGGTTTCCTCTATTTATACACCCCAATAGGCTCAGGCCTCTGTCTGATCCTCACCCTCGCGATGTGGCTCACCGCAGCCGTTTGAGTGTCCAGCCAGGAGTATCGCCCTGATGCCGGGCATCTTCCGCCCATCTCTACCCCAGGCACCTGGGTGCACCACCAGCAGAAACACTGCAGCCCCTCACCCCACCGAGGGACAACCTCTACTTGCTTCCTTTTCTTACTTAGTCCAGATCACAACTAAAAGGACAGTTCTGCAGCATCATCGACTGAAGGCCAACATCAGGAAGAACTGACTCCATGCTCTTGGTGCTACTTAGATCCTGGGGTCTCAGGATGCCCTTTGACTGACCCTCCACGTCTAGAGGGACTAGGAAGTCTGTGGGACAGGGGCGGGAGCTGGAAACTTGAGTCACCACCTACCAGCAATGCCCTGCTGCTGCGGGACCTGTGACGAGGCTTCCAAGCCTCCGACTGCCTCCCTGCCGGGAAACCCCCTTGCTGTACCCCAGCCCCGTGAATTTAGCAGCAGAGGTACAGGATGGTGGGGTCAAGACTTGGTTTCCTTCTTCTGAGTCAGGCTGAGACCCACCATCAGCCTGCTGTGTGGCTTAGGGCCAGCTATCCACCCTCTCTGAGTCTGAGAAACTTATGGTAGCATGTTCCCTTCCTTGCAGAGACATTATGCCCTCTCCAGGCACCACCCAGCCCTGACTCTGTGTGGCATCCAGCCTGAGTGCCTTGGAGCCTACCTCCAGCCAGCCTGAGGCTGGTTCCTGATGCCAGTCCCCGGCACCTGGACGACAGTGGACAAGGGACAGAATCCCTATTAGGACAGTTAGAATCCCTCCAGGTGACAGCTGTAAACCAGCAGAGGGCTGCAGGGGGGACAGGGATCTGCTTTCTCTTCTCTCTTTTACTTCCCCTTCCCCCTCTGCCCAGGAGGGACCAAGTGGAACCGAAAGCTCCATTTTGAGCACGAAGAGGCAGCTGCAGCCTGGGTCTGGGGCCCCTTCCTCTGTTTCCTTTGGTCCATAGCCCTCTTTCTGGGACCACTGCCTCCACCCAGCACTTCCAATAAAGGTGTGGAGGCACCCCGCTCTGTGCCTGGACCCCCAGCTCTCCCATCCCTTCCTCTCTCTGTGGACCCAGTGACTTCAGGACCAGTGAGTGCCTGCTGCTCAGCTGTAAGGACTGTGGTTGGCTGCCGACCACTAGTGCCCCAGACCTGTCCATCCCCAGGAACCAGGCTTCAGGTGGTGATGGGAGATGGCTCCGGTCTAGCACTTGCCCTGCCATGCAGGTGGATCTGGAGGAAGCCTCATTTCAGAGCCTGGAGGATGCGGGAGAGTGACCTGCCCGCGTGAGAGGAGTGTGTGACCACCTCAGGGGTGGTGAGACTCTCCCACTGGGCATCTGGAAGTCCAGGCGGGAGTTTTGAGGAATGGTTGAGGAGAAGGGTTTTTGTAGGGTTGGCAAAGCTGGGAGGCATGAGACTGTGTGCCAAGCATGGTGCTAGGTCCTGGAGATAAAACCACGAGGGATGGCAAAGCTGGGACTGTGTGCCAGGCATGGTGCTAGGTCCTGGAGATAAAACCACGAGGGAGGGCATTGTCAAAACCCAAGGGTGGCAGTGTAAGGACAGGGGGCACAGGAGCCCCTGAGAACACCGTGGAACTTCTGGATCCAGCTGTGCCTGAGGCTTCAGCCTCCCACTGGACTGTAGTGGTACACGCTGATAAATTCTTACTTTACCTCAGTCCACTAGACCTGGATTTCTGTCCCTTGATATCAGCCGTCCAAAGTCAGGCATGGTGGTGCAGGCCTGTAATCCTTACACTTGGGAGGTAGAGTCAGGGGCATTAGGAGTTCAAGGTCATCCTCAGCTGCATAGAAAGAAGAGCTGGGGATGTAGCTGTTAGTTCTTCCTTAAAGTTCATAAAACCCTGGGTCCAGTCCACGATGCCACATAGCCCAGGCATGGGGAGATGGAAGCAGGAAGAGCCAAAGTTTTAAGGTCATCTTCACATGTGTGAGTTCAAAGCCAGCCTGGCACACATGAGATTTTATCTCAAAAAGGTGGGGGGGGGAGGAAGGAGGGAAAGAAGAAAATAAGAATAGAAGAAGGGCCTGGAGAGACAGCTCAGTGGTTAAGAGCTTATACTGTTTTTACAGAGGACCAAAGTTTGGTTCCCAGTCTCCAGATCAGGTGCTTACAACTGCCTAGGGCTGGACTCCAGGGATCTGATGCCTCTGACCTCCACTCATACTCATGTGCACATATGCACACACATACACATAGTTAAATTGTGTGTGTGTGTGTGTGTGTGTGGTGTGGTGTGTGTGTGTGTGTGTGTGTGTGTGTGTGTGTGTGTGTGTGTATTTCTGGACAAGTTTTCTCTGTGTAACAGCCATGATTGTCCTGGGACTCACTCTGTAGAACAAGCTGGCCTTGAACTCACAGAGATCCCCCTGCCTCTGCCTCCTGAGTGCCGGGATTAAAGGCGTGCATCACCACTGCTCTGCTTTAAATATATAGTTTTAAATCACCATTGCCTGTAGTTCTGATCTGCAGTGGGGCCTCCCCCTCCTCTCCCACAGTTTTGGTCCAGGAGCCCATCATCTCTGCCTGGGAAACTAGAACGGGAGGGCAGGTGGGGACACAAAACTGTCTGGTGGACACGATGGCAGCCAGGGAGCTTCTCGGAGTGACCGCTAACATCTCAGTAGCTCCTGGTGGGACCGTGGAACTCATCTGGGCTCCACCTGCTGGGTGTCCTAGAGAGGTCACTTTCCTCCTTGAGCCCCATCTTCCCTGATACTCACTGATAACTTCGTGGCTGATTAGTGGAAGCCAGCGCTGGGTTAAGAGCTCTGGTACCAGGATCTTACATGAGATGGACTTTACTGGTCCCACTTTGCAGATGAGGAGTCGGGTGGGGGCTGTTGTTTGGATGTGGTGTCTCCCTACAAAGCTGATATGTTAAAAGCTTTGTCCCCAGCTGGTAACTCTAGATAGGTGATGGGATCACCAGGCCATTGACCTTCTCTATGAATTAGCTCGTGCACAGTTCCCGTTGGATGGGATATTAGAAGGTAGGGACCGGTTGGAGAGAGTGGGTCAAGAGGGTGAGATTTTAAAGCACGGGTCTTGTTCTCCTCCTCCTCTTCCCCCTCCCGCTCTCAACCTGCTGGCTGCCGCCAGGGAAGCGGCCTTGTTCCGCCCTGACCTTCTCTATGCCGTTTCTGCGTTGCCGCAGGCCCGTGGCTCTGAGCCAAGAGATGGCAAGCTTGGGAACCGTGAACCGAAAGAAATCCTTAAATGTTTATCTCTCAGATTTTGTCACCGTGATGACTAGGCTCAGACAAGGTGGTGACGTGTCTGAGGTGACAGTGAGTCAGTGGCCAGTTGGGAGCCCAATGCAGATTTGAGTAACGATAAAGTCTGTTCTGGGAAGAGAAGTGACATTTCCCTATCAGAAACCTGAAGCCAAAGAGGTTAGGAGTTTGCCAGTGCACACAATAGGCCCCTCATGGCACTACTTCCCAGGAATAGGTTAGGACAATGGAGGTTAAGAGTCAGGGCCCACGGGGCCTGGATCAGACACACTTACTCCCTCCCCCACTCCAACTGTGTGAGACACTGGAGACAAGATGGCTTTGCTTTTGGGTCTCCAGTTCCCTGGGAACCCTGGGAAAGGTTGGATGAATGAATCCTGTCCATGAAGATAAGCCACAGAGCTCTATCCTTGGTGTTATTGGGTTCAGTGTGTGTGTGTGTGTGTGTGTGTGTGTGTGTGTGTATGTGGAGGTCAGAGGACAATTTGTGGGCATCAGTCTCCCCCTCCCTCTATGTGGGGCCTGGAGACTGAGCTCGGGTTGCTTGGTGGCAATCACCTTTACCCACTGAGTGATCTTGACTGAGGATGTATTTGTTGGAGGCTAGGGGAATGATCACAGGAATTGTACCTCTAAGCCTGCATGATTCCCCAGTCCCAACCTTAGGAAGGACTGTTCACCCACACTGTCTGAGTGTTTTTGTGGGTGAAGACACTGAGGGTCGAAGGTATCTGGCTCTGTGTACAGTTCTCTGTGGAAGGCTGGACCAGAGGGAGCCTCGGAGGACCCCTCACTTCTCACAAGAAGTGAGGTCCTGCTCTAAACATCCTTAGCATCTCCTGAGGCCTGAGCCCATCTAACAGAGACAAGACATTCACTGCCCCCCCCAGGGGTCAGTGACAGGACTCTGGGTTCTGGACCTGCTGAACCAGATAGGCCTTAAGATCATCTGACTGAGACCCCTCTTCTCCCCCAAGAGGAGACCCCTGATGCCTCCCCAGTGGCTTGTCTGGCTCCTGTTTGCATACTCCCCTTGACAGGGAGCCTACTCCTCTACCAGGCTGCCACAGGCTATGTTGAGAAAGCTCACTGGGAGACGTGCTTGGTCACACCAGGCCCTGGGATAGGCTACTTAGTTACTGGTTCTACCCCAGTGCAGCCTGGGACCCGAGACACCCTGTGGAGTTTATGCCAAGACCATTTATCAACTGCTCTTCATTCCCACCACCGGATTCCTGAGCTCACACCCAGATCCAGGGACCACGTGACAGTAAAACGTCAAGACAAACCTTGCAGCCAAGTGTGGTACATACTTGGAGTCCCAGCACCAGAGAGGTCAGGATATCTCCTTCCATCAAACAGCTCTCAGCCTCCACTGTGAACCTCATTGGCCTGGGGCCCACCCATGTAGGCGGAAGAGGGTTTTGTAGGCGTCTGAGGTTGGCCTGGGAAAGGACATTAGAAGGGTATCAAAGTGAGGGTGACTCCTGACTCCGTGTGAAGTGTAGGACGGGGGGGGGGGCGGGGGGCGGACGGTGACAGGCAGCTCCTGCCGTGGGCATGTGTGATATGCATGAAGAACCCAGACCTCTCTTCCTTAGGGTCACTCAAATGACATCCTCCATGGGAGGCCTTCCTCTGCTACCCCAGCTAAAATCACCACCTGCTACCTATGTGCGGGATTTCCTCAATCTGTTATATGTTTCTCCTCAGCACCTTTAGATGTTTTATTACATTTATTTATTTATATGTGTGCTTTTTAATACCTATTTACACGTGTGCACACATGTGGCTAGAGAGAGTCATGGTGTAAGTGTTGAAGGTCAAAGAATAACCCGGTGCTCTCCTCATCCTAGAAGGAGATTGACCTTAGGTTAGACTTGGGGGCTAGCTCCGTTACCTGCTGAGCCATCTCAGCAACCCTCTCCCCTCCACATCCCTTTTTTTTTCTGTCTTTCAAATTTCTTTCTTTCTCTCTTTGCTTCCTTCCTTTTTCTTTTTTTCTTTTTTTTTTGAGGCAGGCACTCCCGTAGCCCAGGCTAACCTCAGACTCACTATGTAGCTGAAGCTGACCCTGAACTTCTCATCCTCCTGCCTCCACCTCCCAGGTGTGAGCCACCACACCTAGCTTATGCAGTCTGAGGATGGACCAGGGCTTCGTGGATGCTCCATAAGCACTCTGCTGACTGAGCTGTACACCAGGCCCATTTTGTTTGTGTTTTCAAGGCAGGGTCTTACTCTGTAGCCCAAGCTGACCTGGAACTCGTGGTGATCCTCCTGCCTTAGCTTTTCATGTGCTTGGATTCCAGGTGTGCATTACTGTGCTTGGCTGCACGCGCCATCTTTGAACACCTGTTCTACTTATTTGTTGATTTCCTTCTCCACCAGGACGTATCACCAGGTTTTCACCTTTCCTTTGTGTCCTGGGACAGCGCCTGGTATACAGTAGGTGCGCAGTAAGTATTTTTGGGAGGACTGAGTTCCGGGAGTGGCCCAAGTACCTGTACACAAGTATCTTAGGAACAGAAATCTGCTGAGGGCGCAGGGAACTTGGCTTGGACTTCGTGCAGCAAGCCATCTGACTTACAGTGTGTGGTTTGGGGGATCGGGAGCAGCAGAGATGAAGTGTATGTACAGGCTACTGCCGGAGCTGTTTCTGTCTGGCTTTATGAGCAGTTTGGGATATGAAGAGTCCCAGCTGAAATGGAGAAGAGGCTGCCTGCCTGCCTCGGTTCCCTGCCCTGCCCTCTGCCGTCTCTAGGCCTCTCCTCGCTAATCTGAATCTCTTCCAGGCACCCACACTGGCTTCTGTGTGCTTAGCCAGCGGTCCCAGCTTCTAGCTTTACGTAATCCCCACTTCTGGGTGGGGCCTCTGATCCAGCCTCTGGCGCAGTAGCACTCCGGCCTCTCTATGCCACCTGCACCCCACCCCAGGACCCAGACCTACGTCTACACAGCTAGTGAGTTGGTATCCCTCAAGCATGGCACCATCAGGCTGGTTCAGCCTCACACCTTGCTAAGCAGGGCTCGAGCACGTGACTTGGGTCCCGCTGTCTCCGCCCCCACCGCGGGCTCTTCAACCTTTTGCCTGATCTGGCATGAGCTCACTCCTCCTCTCTCTTCTAGGCCTGCTTTATCTCTTTGCTCACTTCTACATCTTCAATCCCAGCAGACCTCAAATGGACCAGCTTCAACTTCCTGCCACCGAATGAACCATCTGCTCCTTTCTTTCCTCATCCCCACCCCGCAGTCCTGCGGGCCACGCCTCCGCCGACCCTTGACCCTTCCACGTGTGCCTTAGCTTCCCGCTATGCTGGTTCCTTACCCTCAGCCAGCACTTCCCTCTCAGCTAAAGTTCTCCACTGACCTCATATGTCTCTCCAGCTGTGCCGCTTCCTCCCTCATTGTGGGCGAGCCCCCCACTTCCTGTCTGCACCCACTTCTCACACCCCTGTGGCCAAGCACAGGGCACAGTGAGGAGGAACAGCAGGGGCCCCGTCCCCTAGATGAGGTCGGTGAGATGAGACTGAGGAGCTCATAAAGAAACCTCCAAAATGATCCGGCCAGCCTGGAGGGTGACTGTGGCTTGACATATCCCAGCAGCACTTAAGCAGATGTGGGGCGAGGGGGAGGGGCAGAAGCACTCCTCCCACGGCTTCCGGGAAAGGGCCTAGCCCCTGCCCGGACCCTATGGGAGGGAAATGGGAACTTTAGAAAAGAGGCTGCTAGGCTGGGTGGGCATGGTGGCGCACGCCTTTAATCTCAGCACTCTCGAAGCAGAGGCAGGCGGATCTCTGTGAGTTTGAGGCCAGCCTGGGCTACAGAGTGAGCCTCAGGACAGCTAAGGCTACACGGAGAAACCCTGTCTTGGAAAAAAAAGAAAGAAAGAAAGAAAGCACCAGGACCTCTCCCACTGCTTGGTCTGGCTCCCCGCTCCCAGAAAAGCAAGGTGCTTGTTCAGGTTTCTGGGAACTTGGAAGATTCCAGGACTTGGTCCCCCCCTCAGGCCCATGCGGGTCATCCGTCTGTGACAGCAGAGGGATGCCCTTAGAATTCATGCGTTCTCATTGCACCCACTTTTGCAGTACAGGAAACTGAGCCCAAGGGAAGCCAAACACTTGGTTCAAGGACAGTTTGGCCATCTGCTTGCTGGGGTGAGTGTCAGGGCAGCAGACTCATGAACCCCAAAGATATTCAGCTAGACAGGGCAGAGCTCAAATGGGAGCAGGCTCTGGCCCCTGCCTGGCTCTGGCATCCAGCTTGGCTCCCAAGAGGCACTTCCCTCCCGTGATGGGCTGTGTCTCTGCAACGCCAGGCCGAACAGGGCAAAACAGGAAGGAACCATGTGCCATCTGTTCCAGAGTGCTGTGGACCTGGTCTGGTTTCTTCTTGGGTGGTGGAACTCAGGGTCACACCCAGCCAGTTGGAGTGGGATGTCTCATCAACAGTACTCAGCTGTGCAGTGTCCTGGTCCTGCAACTCCCAGCCCTCGGGGTGGGGATATGTGCTCTGGTTTTGGAGCCTACAAACTTGACCAAGTCCCTGAATATCCAGTCTTTGCTTAATCTGCACCCTATGCAGGGTGGGGAAAGGGGTCGAGAGAATCTATGGAATGGCAGGAGGAAGATAGTTACTATTTCGGTCGGGATCAGCTCAGTTGGTAAAGTATTCGTCTGGCATTCATGAAGCCCCGGGTTCAGTCCCTAGCACTGTATAAGCTGTGCATGGTGGTGCACATCTGTAACCCTACATCTGTAACCCAGGAAGATCCAGAGTTCAGTATCATCCTCAGCTACACAGTGAGACTGAGGCCAGCCTGGTCTAGATGAGACACTGTTAAAAAAAATCCTTCCATCCTCCCAAGAAGAGGCTAGTAGACTGGAGCCTGTTGGTCGCCTTTTCCTTGTTGGGAGAGTTGAGGCTGTTCCGCACCAGCTCCCAAGCCCTGCTCCTCCTCTGAGTTTTCATTAGTCAGCTCATCCTCTTTCCACAAACCAGCAGACCTGGCTCAGCAAAATCCGGACCTCCTCAGGTCTTCCTTGTCCTCGCTAGCTTCCCAGAGTCGAGTTCCACGGAACTCAGGCCTGCTGACTTCTCTTCTTAGCACCGACCCACCCTGCCTCTCACACGCAACCTCCCCAACCCCGATCCGCTCATTTCCTGGGGCCAGCTGTGCTTTCCTTTGCTCCCTGGCCTGCTCTCTTCTCATAGTGGTAGCTGCCAGGCTCCCACTGGAAAAAAAAAAATGCATTGCTAGGACAACCAGGTCCTGCCCTCAGGAGCTCAGTGTGGACAGGGACACTTCCCATAATTCTAAGCAGACATCAGTGTCTGGGTCCTTCAGGAGACTTAAGCAGGAAGGGATTCTGCAGACAGGGAAGCCTCACCAAGGAGCAAGCGGCAAGGAAAGAGCCGAGTGAATCAGGAGATCATGGGCATCTCAGGTAGTGTAAACAGAGGGGGCAGAGGCCAGGTGAGGCCCTTGAAGGTGGCGAGCAGAGCAGGAGATGCCAGTGTACTCACAACTATGGGTAGAAAAGGCAGGGACTAGTGATGACCATGAGACAAATGATTGGAGCTTACGTGTGCCCATTCGAGCCTCATAAAGACCCTGTGAGATAGAACTGGTCATTATCTCCTCGGGATGAGAAAGCAAGACACAGAGAGGTTAGTTGGCCCAAGGTAGTACAGACAGAGGACCGACTACTGGCTATGAACTCAGAATCCATATCACTACAGCACACAGCTGTGCTAAGGAGGGTCTGGGATGGCGGAGAATGCAGCCCTGGGCTCACCCTTTATCAGTTACGGATCTCCAGAGGAGCTGCCTCCTCCAGGGAGTCTTCAGAACCAACTAGAAGGAATCTCCCTACACCCATGGGAAGTCCAACATGAGCGTTGTCCTCTGAAGCAGATCCCCCTGACCAACCTGGGATGCCCATCAGCTTCTTCTGTACCTTCTGGGGAGGAATGTCTGCCTGTCCAGTGGCTCTTCCTATTCAGTAGTAATCTTATTCCACCTGACCCAGAGCTGACCAATCGGAGCATCCCTCCAAACTCACAGTTATTGCTTTGGAGGTAATCAGACTGTGCCTCAAGAGTGCCCAGAACGGAAGGCTTTCTTTCTTTTCTCCTACATTATCAGCTGGGAGGACTGCGACAGGTTGGTGCTTCTGGGAAGAACTTAAGTGAGTGTGTAGGAACCCAGTGGAAGGTAGGAGAAAGAACGGAAAAAGAGAATGTGATGATTGCTGGGTCTCACTGGATCAGACCCAGACCTTCTTTTACGTGAACTGACCAACTTTTTCTCATCCAAGAAAGACATTGGATACATTTGCAATTAAGTGGATTGGATATTTGTGATTAACCAACCCTCGCACTCTGACACTAAATAAAATGGATTCATTTGATTTTATCAAACCTAATAATATTTGCGCAAAAAGGGACATTATCCTCAGAGGAGAAAGCTCCGAAAAATGAGAGATGGTATTTGAAAGTCTTGTCTAGTTAGGAGTTAGTACAAGTTCAAGGTTAGCTTGGTCCGCAGAATGAGTACCAGGCCAGCCAGGGGTACATAGAGAGACCTTATCTCAAACACAAAAACAAACCACACACACACACACACACACACACACACACACACACGAACAAAACAAAAACAAAATCCAAACTTAGTGAAGGACTTGAATAGACATTTCTCCAAAGAAGATATGCAAATTGTTAATAAGTACTGAAAGGATACTCAGCTTCTTAAAGCCGAGCGGTGCCCATTACAATGACTATTATTGAAGTGGGCATGGGCACCAGGGAGATGGCTCAGTGAGGAAAGGTGCTTGTTCCTTGAATGCGTATAAGAAGCCAGATGTGGTGGCATGCATCTGTGGCCTGGCACTTCTGTAAGACAGGAAGCAGACAGGAGAAGGTCTGGAAGGTCACTTCTATACAGCGCAGCAGCAGAAGAAGAGAGACTGTCTCCAAAACAGGGCGGAAGAAGAGGACTGACTCCCTCGAGGTTGTGTGTGCTGTGGGACATGATCACCTCCACCCACCTACCCATCCACCAGTGTACACACACACACACACAACACACACACACACACACACACACACACACACAAATAATTCTTTAAAGCCCAAACCACAAACTAGAAAATATGAAGCGTTGATGAGGAGATGGAGAAATCCTAAATTCTCCCCATTACTGGCACGATTGTAAAACTGTAAAAAAAAAAAAAAAAAAAAATGGTACAGAAGTTTCTTAAAATAAACAAACACACACTTCAGGATTAGCAGATTATCTAGCAATTCCACCTCTAGAATCCAAACCAAAGCCTTAAAGAGGAAGTTCTGATAATGAGCTGTAACATGGATGAACCTTGAACATATTGTGCCAAGTAAAACAATGGACACTTGTACTGACAGGAAGACCTTAGGAGTCCCCAAATCTAGAGACAGAACAGTGGTGTGGGGACTGTAGGGAAGTGGGGAGCCATGGCTTCCTGGGTATTGAGTATTTTGTGCTTGAGACCCGTCTCGCTGTGTGGCTGAGGCTGGCCTCAGGCTTGCGACAGAGCTCGGCTTTTGTGTGCTCTTTGGTTGATAAGGTTCTGAGGATGGATGTTGGCAATTATTGCACAATGTGTATGTGCTGAGTATGACTTACTTGTATGCTCTCAAGGGTTAAATGGGCTGGAGAGATGGCTCAGCTGTAAGAGCACTGGCTGCTCTTGCAGAGGACCTGGGTTCAGTTCCCAGCACCCATATGGTAGCTCACAACCATCCATGATTCCAGTTCCAGGGGATCTGATGCCTTCTTCTGATCTCAGGCACATGTGATGCATTTACATATGTGTAAGCAAAATACTCACACTCATAAAACAAAATAATACAATCTAAAATTTTTTTTAGTTTAAATGAGGTTAAAATGGGTGTGGTGTCCTGGGCCTGTAATCTCAGAGCCAGGCAGTCACTGGAGCATTACTGCAGGTTCAAGGCTAACCTGATCTGTGTAGCAAATTTTAGCCAGCTCAGCCAACTCTGTGAGGCCCTGTCTCAAAACAAAACAGAAACAAACAAAAAAAATGACAACCATTTTGTTGTGTATAGTTTTAAACAAATTCACAACAACAACAACAAAAAGAAACAGACAGACAATGGATGAAAGGATGCCAGCCCCAACCAGCACATCCATGCTCTGGGGACAGCCCTCCCTCCATTGGTTCAGCAGAGCCTGGCAGAGCTCATGAGCAGAGGAGGCTGTATTTGAACAAACAGGTGTGCCGACTGTCTGGTACAGGAAAGATGTCTTCCTCTGAGACAAAGTTCAAGCACGTTGACTGCCCATCACAGAAGACACAATGCCTAAGCTCCCTGTTCCTTTCTTGTTCCCCCAGCCCACCATATGCACAGGTATTATTTGGCCGCCTTTGCCTTGGTCTGGTCTTGGGGCCGATAGTCTGCTCATCCCTGGTACTGTGAGGAAGAGCAAAGTTGCATAACTACCAGCTTTATGTCTTTGGCAAGCATCCATGAAACTGGAGCAGGCGAGCATGGTGGCTAACACGTGGTTAAAAAAAAAAAAAAAGAAAGAAAAAAGAAAAAAAAAGGCTCTTCCGGGTTCTCGATTCCCTTTGCATCTGAACCTCGGGGTGGGGTGGGGGGCATAGGGAACCTGTTTTTACCATGCGATGGCCCAATTCAAGCTTTGGGACTCTTGCCCCTGAAGGTTAGCTTCTCTAAGGATCCACCATGGTCCTCCTCTTGGAGGCCGCTTCTCCCTTTTCACATCAGTTGCCCAGGAAACCCAGCAACGTTTCTCTGCTTGCTGTATAGTCAATGCCAGTCTCAGCCTGCTGTCTTACGGTTTGGATCTTAAATGTTCATATTTTGAAGGCTTGGTCCCTAGTTGACGGCACTAGTGGGAAATGGCAAAAACTTGCTGAGATGAGGTCTAGTTGGAGAAAGCAGGTCACGGGGAGAGGGGATGCCTTTGGAGGGAACACTGGGGACCCCACCTCTTCTCTCTCTCTCTGCTCTACCAAGCAATCCTGCCTGATGCTCTGCCCAACAACAGGCAGGCCAAGGGACGATGGATGAATATCTCCATTACCCTAAAACAGTAGTTCTCAACCTGTGGGTCATGACCAAATCAAATGTCCTGGATATCAGATATATTTACATTATGATTCATAACAGTAGCGAAATCACAGTTATGAAGAAGCAATGAAATCATTTTATGGTGGAGGGGTCACCACGACATGAGGAACTGTATTAAAGGGTCACAGCATTAGGAAGGTTAAGAATCACTGCCCTAAAAGAAACCCTGTGTCCATTAGTAGTTACCCCGTTTCTTTCCCCCACCTCCACCCTCCAGACAAGTAAGCTCCATTTTGTGTTTATGGATGTATTGTTTGTGGAGATCTCATGTCATTGAAGTCATACGTGTGCTTTTTTGTCTCTAGCTTATTCATGTCTTTAAGGCTCATTCATATAGTAACATAAATCAGACTTTTCAGTTTCATTGCTAAATAATCCATCATTTGGACATGATAAATTTTGTTTATTCATTGATAAATTTGTGGACATTTGGGTTATTTCTACTTTTGGCCATTATGAATACTGCTGTTATAAGTATTTGTGTATAAGAGTTTAAAAATTAAAGCTGGGCAGTGGTGGTGAATGCCTTTAATCCCAGCTCTTGGGAGGCAGAGGAAGGTGGGTCTCTCTGTGTTTGAGGCCAGCCTGGTCTACTGAGAAAGTTTTAGGACATCCGGGGCTACACAGAGAAACCCTGTCTCAAAAAGCCAAAAGAAGAAGTTTAAAATTTATTTATTTACTTTGGTTTTTCAAGACAAGGTTTCTCTGCATAGTCCTGGCTTTTCTGGAACTCACTCTATAGGCCAGGCTGGCCTCAAACTCAGAGATCCTCTTTCCTCTGCCTCCCAAGAGCTGGGATTAAAGGTGTGTACCACCACTGCTGGCTTAAAATTTATTTTATTATTTTATGTGTGTGAGTGTTTTTGCCTGCATGTATGTCCACTACTTGTGTGCAGTTCCTGCAGAAGCCAGAAGAGGGCATCAGATCCTGGAACTGGAGTTACAGGTGGCTGTGAGTCATCATGTGGGTGCAGGGAATCGAACAGAGTCCCCAGAACAACCAGTGCTCTTAACCCTGAGTCACTTCTCTAGTCTAAAGGTTGCAGAAATTTGTGTGTGTGTGTGTGTGTGTGTGTGTGTGCGTGTGCGTGTGCGTGTGTGTGTGCAGGTGCCTGAGGAAACAGAAGATAGCATTGGATCCCTTGGAGCTAAGGTTACAGGCAAGCTGTGGTCTCCTGATGAGGGTGCCTGAACCTGGGTCCTCTGCAAGAGCAGCAAGCAGTCTTGACTGGTGAGTCATCTCTCCAGTCCCTCGTTCTTGTTTAGAGACAGCGTCTCACAAGTGTAGCTCAGGCCATCCTCGAGCTTGGGTCTGTCCCTGTATTTCAGCATCTCAAGTGCCGGGACTCTGGAAAGTTGCCACCACGCCCGGTTTGTGGAGGCACTTTCACTTTTCTTGGGTATATACCTAGAAGTGGAACCACCACTTCCTATGATAATTTTAGGTTTAATTTTTGAGGAACTGTTAATTGCATTCCTAAGAACTGTCCAGTTTTATGTTCTTACCAGCAGTTTATGAGAATTCTAATTCCCATCTTTGCTGAAAGGTTTGTTTTCTTTCTGAGACACGGCCTTGTGTAGCCCAGGCTGGCCTTGAACTCACTATGTAGCCAAAGATGACCTAGAACTTCCGACCATCCTGCTTCTACTGCCCAACTGCTGGAATTACAGGCGTGCACCATTATGCTCTGTATCGTATGCTGTGGTTTGGATCCCAGGTTCCCTGCACGCTAGGAGTACATCTACCAACTGAACTCCATTCCCAGCCCTGCTGACATTTCTAATTGTCTTTTTCCTCATAGTCACCCTACTGGGTATGAAGTGGTGCATCGCGGTTTTCACTTGTGTTCCTCTAAATGCTCTTTTTGTGTGTGTTTGCCATTTTTATTGTATGTATTTCTGTCCTGGGCCTCACATTGTTTGTGGAACAAGTCCCCCTTGACATAAGAGATAGTCCTGGGTTTGAATCCTCCCTCTGCTTCTACAAGTTCTCTGGCTTTAAGTTTGACACTGAGCGCCTGTGTCCCCGCTTATGAACCATGAGTTAGAGCTTTAACTCAGATAGGTCTGTAATAAAGCTGGGGTGGGGACCTCAGTGGATTTCATCACGAACCTGGGAGTCAGAAGGGGAGATTTCCAGTGTAGCCAGGAGGCCTGGGATAGGGCATGTTTCTAGCATAATTTTTACCTGCTTTACTATTGGAATATTTCACAAGAGGGATTAGCTTCTCTGCGTCTCTCCTCTCCCTCTTGGAGACACTGTCACCTCTGTCGTGTGGTGGGGTCCTGACAAGGCTGTTAATGGGAGACCCTGGACCATGTCAAGAATTGGTGAATGTTGGGTAGGTTCTGACATGTTAAAGTTTTGTTTATTTTTGTTTTATGTGTATAAGTACTTTGCCTGTATGTATGTATGTGCACCCATCCCTACCTGATGCCCTCGGAGGTCAAAAGTGGGTGTCAGGTACCCTAGAACTGGAATCACAGATGGTTGTGAGACACCATGTGAGTGCTGAGAACCAGGCCTGGGTCCTCTGTGAAAGCAGCAACTCCCCCGCCCTAGGTTTTGATGTCTTATGAGCCTGTGTTCGCCTCAAATTTCAGCTCTGCCCAGAGAAAATTCTCCTCCAGGGTGCCCTTCCTAAGGACCTACAAACCATGTTACATACATGCTCTCATTTTACCTGCCCTAGAGGCTAGTCAGGCCCTGTGATCCCATTTACAGACGAAGAAACTAAGATTCTAAGGGGTGTAATAAGTGTATGAGAATCACATGGCTGGCAGATGTTAGATTCCTATCCAGCTGTTTCTAAGTCTGTCTTCTTTCCCCTGGACTCAGATGCCCCTTAGCACCTCTGCCTCCCTTTGCTAGAAGTCACAAGGCACTCAGGACCCCAGGACTCACTGGAACAGCTGCTCTTATTCTTCTGGGGTGACAGAGACAGTGTTCCCCTCGCTCTAGATTAAGAGCCTCTTTCTTTTCTTTTCTCTTTTTTTTCTTTCTTTCTTTCTTTTTTTTTTTTTTTGGTTTTTCGAGACAGGATTTCTCTGTGTAGCTTTGCGCCTTTCCTGGAGCTCACTTGGTAGCCCAGGCTGGCCTCGAACTCACAGAGATCCGCCTGGCTCTGCTTCCCAAGTGCTGGGATTAAAGGCGTGCGCCACCACCGCCCCGCAAGAGCCTCTTTCAATGTCACAGAGAAGTCCCACCCTATCCCAGGCCGTGGAAACCAGTGGGATGCCTGGTTCAGCTCCAACTGCTGCTGACTTTGTTGTTGTTGTTGTTAATTACATATTTTATTATTTATGCGTGAGCATGTATTCACGTGCATGTGTTTGTGTGTAGTGTGTGTGTGTGGTGTGTGTATGAATGTGTGTGTTGTATGTGTCTGTATGCACATATGTGTGTGGTGTGCGTGTATGCATGTGTGTGCATATGTGTGTGTGGTGTATGTGTGTGCATGTGTACATGTGTGTGTATGTGTGTGTAAGTCAGAAGACAAGTTTCAGGAGCTGATTATCTTTCTGCCATCGCTCCCCCTGGGTCCCAGGGATTGGACTCAGGCTGTTAGGATCTGTGGGAAGTGTCTTTACCTGCTAAGCAATCTCACCAGTCTACACTGCAGACTTCTTGCTCTGGGCTTGTTCCCAGCCTATGAGTTCTTAAGGGAACAGTGGGTTTCCTGGTTCCTGGGGCTCTGGTATTCAGCACACGGCTGGGCACAAGGGCCCCTGCTGCAGTCTGTGCCATATCCACAGACCAGCATGTGTCTGGCACAGTGCCTGTCTCCCTCACAGCTATTACGGTCAGACCCAGCAGTGAGCAGGGAGAGCAGGTAAACACGTCATGCCCACATGCCTGGCCAGGATTCTGGCCCTAACTAGACATCAACAGTCAGAACAGAAGAGTCGGATTCTCGGCTGCCAGGTCCACCCAGACTGAAGTAGAAACCTATTTCAGAGACAAATGGGGAAATGGCCCTGGGACAGGGGGGCTGAGGGGGGAAGACATGCAGCCAGCCCTAAGGACTCAGCTCCATGAGAGCTGTGAGAGGCCCCAGGTCCTCTGCCCAAATGGGAGCCCGTCACAGGCTCTACCAATTCATCCCCCCTCCTGAGACACAAGAAACTCAGCTCCTAGGTCTGAGCAAGGTCTCATTCAAACTGACCTGGAACTCTGCAAATAGGGCTGGACTTGAACTCCTGACTTTCCTGCCTCCACCTCCCAAGGGCTGGGATTCCAGGTGTGTGCCTCTATTCCCAGCTTTACTAATTTATTCATCTAAGTAAATTTTTTTTGTTTTGTTTTTGAGACAAGGACTCACTCCGTAGTCTAGGCTGGTCTTGACTTCACCATGGAGCCCAGGCTGGCTCTACACCCATGGCCATCCTGCGTAAGCCAGAAAGGATGCTTCAGCTTCTCAGAAGCCCAGCTCATCCTGGCTGCATGCACTTCGTGAGAGACACTTTCCATCTCTTGGGTGCTCAGTAAACTAACAGACACTTTCTAATTTTATCATGTGTCTCTGTGTATGATATATGTGTAAGCATGTTCACATGTGTGGGGACACATGGGTGTGTGTTGCACAAGTGTGCAGAAGCCTGAGGTTTGGTGTCTGAAGCCTTCCTCAGTTGCTCTCCACCTGTTCATTGAGATGGGCTCCACCGAGGCCAGACCTCGTCAGTACAGCTACTCTGGCTGGTCTGCTGTAACCCTCTGGGCTCTGGAATCACAGCTGGGCTACTTCACTCACTGGAGATCCGAAGTCTCATCCTCACACTTGCGTGGCAGATGCTTTAACCACTGAGCCACCTCCCCAGTCCCACATTTTCATCTTTGTGTCAAAGGAGTCATTTGCTCTTTTGTTCAGTTGTCCACTCGGCCAAACAGCCCACACTAGCTAGGCTGCCACTATGAAGAACTAAATTTTGGAGTTAGGAGTTGAAATTCAGTATTCCTGTTAGCAGGCTGGATCCCCCAGATCCTGAGACAGGCGTTTTCCCTCACAGACCTCTATCTCCTTGTCGGTAAAATGGGATACCTGTAGCACCTCCAGAAGACAGTGGATGTCACAAAGATTCAATGGGACAGTCGAGGCACCAGCCAGCTCTGAGCCTCAGAGGGAAGGCAGTGGCTGCTGGGCCTCACAGAGGAGCCAGGCGGATTCCCCAGCCCTGCAGAGAGTCCTGCAGCGAGCTCCAGGTCAAGTTCCTAGGACCAGTCTCAGAACAAGGCAAGGGGACAAGTTAGAGACAATAGTGTTAGTTTCTAGGGCCCCTGCCCCCTTCCTAATAAACTAACAAATAGTAAGGATAATATATACATACATACATCTATATATATATCATATACATATATCATATATCTATCTATCTATATATATATATATATATATATATATAGAGAGAGAGAGAGAGAGAGAGTGAGTCTCATTTCCCCAGGCTGGTCTTGAACTCCTTACACAGTTGAGGATAACTTTGAACGTCTGACCCTTGTGCTTCTACATCCCAAGTCATGGGACCTCAGCTGTTCACTCACTATCATGTAATGCTGAAGATCTAGCCCAGGGCTTCACTCAGGCTTTGCTGCAAGCTGAACCTCCTCCCCAGCCAAATGGAGTCTCAGCAGTGTAGAGAAACTCCCACTGGCAGACCTGGAGAGTGTGTCCAGGCACACTCGCGCCACACATGTTCACAAGCTGCACACTCACACCTTTACCTTTCACTCATGAGCAGATGTACCACCAAAGGCACAGGACTTGGTACCTGCCTGTAATCCCAGCACTGGGAAGGCTGAGTCAGGTTCAAAGCTAGCCTGGGCAACAAGCAGAAAGTGCACTCTTCATAGCTTGCAAAGGCCCGTTCATTTTCTCATCTCATTTGATACTGAGGGATGGAGAATAGTCTCTAAGTGTTGTGAATTCCATGGACCTTCAGGAGGCCAGTACCGAACCCAGGACCTCTGTCTGCCTTCCCTGGGTCAGGGTCAGCAGAGTCAAATGTCAACAGAAAGTCCGAGGAAGGTTTACCCTATGCCCCAGGTACATCTATTCACTGTCCTCTTCCCCTTAACAAGTCCTGCCTGGACTCAGGAACCCGTTTTCCCAGTGCGGTCAACTTCAGGCTCCACTGTATCTTGGCATCCTTCCTGCTTGTTCCTGCCAAGGCGCCCGTGGATCTCTGAGAACCCCACCCAGCTCCTCCCCAGGGACCCTCTGTACTCTCTAGCATTTGACAAAGAACAGGTTTCCAGTTTTATGTTTGTTTGTTTTTGAGACAGGGTCTTACTGGCCTGGGACTCACAAGAGATGCACTAAGTGGAAAAGGCTGGTCTTGAACTCACAGAGATCATCCGCCTCTGCTGGAATTAAAGGTGTATGCTACACCATCCAGCACAGAACAGTTTTTAAATACTCGGCTACTAGAATTCACAGAGTTAGAAAATTGCCCCGAGTAAGAAGTCCAGGCCCAGAAAGGAAGACTATCTTGGGATGTTCAGAACTCAAACTCAGACCTCGACAACTCCAAATCCTGTCCTAATCCTGTTCAAATCATATTCCACGGCCCCACCCAAGGCACAGCCAGGTCCTTATGTCCCCATCTCCTCCACTCCAGTCCTGTGTGCAGCCTAGTTCTGGGAAGGAAGGAGGAAGGAGGGCCCACACCCACCCACACCTGCTCAGCCCGCTGCACCCAGCCCAAGACTGCAGTGGTGTGCAGGGGTGGGGGGGGGTGGCAAGCCCCTGAGGAGGGAAGCACCCTCACCTGGAAAACTCACCCCGACTCAGCAACCTCCTGAGTAAGCCAGACTCCTGGAGCAGCTCCCGCCACCGGGCAGTTCCTGTGCCACAGAGTGCAAGAGTCTGGGAGGTGGCAGATGAGGGAACTGATGTTGCCGGGAGAGGAAGTGATACTGTCTCACAGAGCTCTGAATGGCAGGGCCAGGACTCGATCTGGAGATCTTGCTCAAGTGTCTGGCTGACTCGGCCTCTGCCCAGCTAGGAGGTAGTCACCCTCATCTCTGCGTCCTCACCCAAGCAATGGGTCCCATCAGTTTAGCCAGAGGGTTGCTAGCGCAGGAGGGAGTATTCTGGGCCCAGGACTGGACACAGAAGGCTCCTAGCTACACACCAGCTCCCCTCCTGGTCTCTCTTGAGTTTAGGCAGAGCCTTGCTCCTGCTCATTAATGCCACAGGGAACAATTACCCTGGTTTCTCAGCAGTGCCTGGAAGGCCCATTAAGAGAGACCCAGACCCAAGATTAAGAAATCTGTTGACTGTGACTCCAACCATGCAGGTCTAGACACGGCTCCCCAGGGACTAAGGATGTATCCTCAGAGGGAGGGTAGCTCAGAGGAGGTTAACACCTGGGTGGCTCTCCCCCTCCCCAGCCTCAATCCATACTGGAGCTTGGGCAGGACCCAGAAGGCAATGGGTAGCTCTGTCTGGGTCCTTGACTGGCCTGGGCAACCCCTCCCTGTCACAGGAGTGTTCCTTCTTCCCTTCCTCCTCTTGTTTACAAGTGCCACACCCCTGCTCTCTTCTGGTGGCATTCAGGATGACAGGAGGGCAAAACAAGGTCTCTGACCTGAGGTGAGAGCTTTAGAGAAAAGTTAAGAGAGATGTGGGGCAAAGAGCCAGGGGCTTCCTCAGGTGGGCTTAGCAGGACTTCCTAGGTTTCCCTTTCCCCGTACCACCTCCTATCTCTTTTGGAGAAGCCCACCCAGCCTGGAGGAGGCCCTGCCCTACAGGATCTCGAAGCAGGCCAGGGCACCCGGGTACTGCTTCAGTTCCCAATGCCGTGTAGGCTAGGCTCCGGAGACGCCCTCTGCAGGCCAGGAGAGGAAGTACATCCTCTGACACCAGCAGAGGAGGTGCTGGACCAGAGAACAGAGGCCTTGTCTGGGTCACAAACCACAGCGGAAGTGTCCTTGCTGTCCCTCTGGTCCTCTTCCCTGGCATGTAAAAGAGGAGCCTCACAGCAAGAGACCTGTGAGGGAGCTTAAGCAGCTCCAGGCGGAGGAAGATGAAGAGTCCCCACATGACTGATCCCAGCCTGCCCCATCCCCTAGGCTCCGAACCAAGCCTGTTCCCTACACCCTAAGCCCCAGAGGCGGAGGGCACTTTCCCCCTAGCCCAGGCATGGGGTGGCTTTGGTCAACTCTGCTTTAGTTTGCTGTATGACCTCAACCAGTGTCCATCCCTGTCTGGATCACAGTTCTCCCATCTGTAAGATGTAAAAATATAATAAGTGAAGACACTTGCATCTTGGTGGTGTTATGAAAAGTGGTCATCACAGCAACAAAAAGGTGGTGTGCAGACCCAGGTGACAGGGTGTTACATGCTGCTCACATTCTGAGACCCCGGGCAGGCCCCCACGGAGCAGGCCCATTCTCTGGATGGGAAATAAGTGTGACTGGAGAGAAAAAGATGCCATCACTCCAAACAACAGTAGGCCACTGACAGACAGGTCCCTCTGCCCCTGTGTAGAGAAGATAAGGAAAGATCCTGAAAAGGGAATACAGGAGGGGGGTGGATTAGATAACCCCAAAGTACCTGAGGGCCAGGTGGGAGAGGGCATGGAAGCCAGTGTGGAGGAATGCGGGGTACACATGCCTGTGCGGGGCTCGTCAGCAGTGGATTCCCATTCGCGATGTGTGGGGTGCAGTGCATGCCCCTACTGCCCACATACCTCGCTCCGGGGTACCCTGGGACCCCCAGTCCACAGCAGTGTTTTTCCAGGCCCACGGTCCTCGCCACAATCCCAGGGCAGCCCAGATGCCACGGGAGATTTGTAAGGTAGCAGTCACCACAGGCTCCTTGACTTTCCCAGGAACAAAGTGGTTGCATAAGAGGAGGAGGAGGAGGAGGAGGAGGAAGGCTTAGAGGATTAAGCAGGCATGCTCGGCCAGCTCAGTCCTGGAGGTGGCCTTCTCCAGAAGGGTCAAAGCCTCACTGTTCTCAGACCTTCAGTAGTCTTCCTCATGTGCTCTCTGGCTGGAGCCTCAAACTGTAAGTCAGGTGTTCCCACACAGCCAGGCTCTCCTGAGAGCCCTGTCTCTGATGAACATTACCGACTCAAGCTCATGGTCTCCCTCCCGGCCTTCCTTGGGCACATTCCAGAACTGTGCTCTCTGCAGTGATAGATGAGAGATGAGAGCTCTCTTGCCCACACAGAGCAGGGACTGAGAAGGAGCCACTGGCAGGGACGATCTCTTGTATAGCCTAGAACCTTAAGACTTCTATCCAGTGGCTCCTTGCCACCCTCAGGATATGAGAGAGACAACAATATTTTCAGTGCTCTGTCTGGAATAGGAGAGACCTGGCCGGGCTCTGTAGGAGGAGATGCGGCCCCCTGGGTGTTGGCATCACTTCAAGCTCTTGGCTAGTAAGCTGGGTGGTGTACTCAGACTGAGGGGAGGTGGGATGCTCTGGCTGAGCCACAGTCGCTCCTCCTCCAACCCATCCCACCAGGATCTGGGGGCTGCTGGGGGTCATCTTAGGGAAGTACAGACACCCAGCCGAGGAGCAGAGAGCCTGTGTCCATGGTGTAACCCACACCGAAGTATGTCCATCACACTCAGACTCAGCCCACAGGTCTACAGCACACACGCATACCTGCATACGTGTGCACGCATGTCCAGCTCAACCCACACAGGGTTTAAGCTTAGTTCAGCAGGATAACGCAAGGCTCTACCAGAGCCAGCAGAGAGATGGAAGGAACAGAGCTGAGTTCTCACAGGGCTGCTAGACCTTTGCTCCCTCACGGACAGGTCATGAGGTTTCCCACAGACACAGGCCACTTAGTGGTGTGGTGGGCCCACCCTTTCTGATCACCCCATAAAGGCCCTGGCCAAACCACACAGAGAGAACAATCAGAAGTCCCTCAGAAAGCGGCTCTAGACATCCCCACGCAGTCCCCCTCCGCTGGCGCAAAGCGATGCGCTAGACCCGGGGACATGGTTCAGAAGGCAGAAGCGCCACCCGCACAGCCTGGCCTGAGTTCAGAACCCGCGTAAAAAGCCACATGCGGTGGGATGCGTTTGTAATGCCGCAGCGAGATGAGAGGCTTGAAAATTCACCGGGACAGCTAAGCCTGGAGTACACAGCGCAGCAGCGGAAACAAGAGAGGCCTGCCTCAGCAAGGTGGAGGGAGATAACGGCCTCCAGGACGTGGTCCTCTCGCCTCCATGTGTGCGCTGTGGTGCCGACGTATGTGGGCACACCAACGTGAAAATGAATGACATGCTTAAAAACTCAGTCACTCTGCACTGTGGAGGTCAAAGGCCAGAATGTGGGCTAGTGGGAGCTCAGAGGGGACAGGGTCATCCAGGCAGAGGAGGCCTCTCCCGGCTGAAGCCTCGCTCTCCGATTTCTCAGGCTATAGGTTCTTTCCTGCCCTCTATGCTTGGTGGGCTCCTCTGGGTGACTTAGTGACGAGCAAGAGGGTCACACAGTGTTTGCTGGATGTGGCGGCGCTGCCTGTAATGCCAACGCTAGGGAGGCAGAGGCCCATTCTGGGCTAAATATGGAGACCCAGTCTCTGTACAGATAAAGACTGATGATTGTTGTCTGGAGCTCAGCTCAGAATCCAGCCTCAGGGTGGGCATGAGGGCAAAGGCACTAGTCCAGGCTCCTCTGTTCCCTTCTGGATCTACTGGAGGATTCTGGCCACAGATCAGCTCAACTTAAGTCAACTGAAAGTGTGAACTTTGCGCCTTGGAGCATCCCGGGAAGTGTCAGAGCTGCAGGCTGAAGCCCCGCCCCAATTTACTAGAAGGCATCTCCAACATTAGAGAGCTTAGCTACAGAACACTCCAGAAAGAATCAGCGCCTCCCCAGTGCCCTCTGGGACAATGTTCATGATGGGCCCGGAACCGTTTGTTCTGAGGCTGAGACTGGCCCAGCTAGCCCTCCCACACCAGCCAAGGGAGTTGATGTGTTATCCTTCACTGTTCGGAGTGATATGTCTGACACTCTCAAAGCTTCATAGTGGCAGAACAAGGACTTGAACCAGTCCATGCCCTCCCCGTGTGAGCGGTGTCTCATGACTCATGCGGCTGCAGAGACAATAGAAAAAAGGAGAAAGTCCAAGAAGCCAGTGGACTCTCTCAGAAGAGTTAGTCATTGATTGCCTTAGACTTACTCCACTCCTGTCCAGAGGGAGCTGGGTGGCTCAAACAATAGCCAAGTGTGCCACATGATCCGGGACATCAGAGGCAGAAACACAGGCTAAGATGGAGACCAAACATCCTAGAAGCCAAAGTGAAAGAGAAAACCAGAAAGGATTTATGGCTCCCCGCCCCCAGATCAAAAGAAGGCAAATATTTGCTTGAGGGGGCGGAGCCAATCACTGGGATAATCCTGTGCTCATTGGAGAGGGCAACACAATCAGTTAAACATTAGCTCCAGCTGCAAGAAATAGAGATGATAGGTAGATAAATAGATAGATAGATAGATAGATAGATAGATAGATAGATAGATAGATAGATTAGATGATAGATATAGATAGATAGATAGATAGATAGATAGATAGATAGACAGACGGATGATGGATGGATGATAGATGATAGAGATAGATAGATAGATAGACAGACAGGTAGATAGATAGACAGACAGATAGATAGATAGATAGATGGATAGATAGATAGATAGATAGATAGATAGATAGATAGATGGATGGATGATGGATTAATGGATGATGGATGATAGATGATAGACATAGATAGATAGATAGATAGATAGATAGATAGATAGATAGATAGATAGACAGACAGATAGATGCAAAGAGACTACCCCAGGGCACAGGAAAAGGACCAGGCTGTAACATTTCTGAGTCGCTCATACAGACCCTCCTACAATCCTTACGCTATCAGGAATGTGTGTGTGGTGAAACTTCCAAGCACAAGAGCTACTGAGGTGGGATGGAAGTTTTCTACCTTGAGCCAAAGAACATTCAGAAGAACATAAAGAGAAAGTCCTTTGTCGAGCTCTGTAGGAAGTTGTGTTCTATGAGGGGCGCGCCGTGTGCCCCATGAGGATCAGAGCACTGTGTTTTGGGGAAACATTCTGGTCACCTTTCAGCTTAGCCTCGGGTGATTGATGGAGGACTCCAGCACACAGGAACTTTTCAGGAACAAGGCTGGTGGGTGGACAATGGGATTGAAGGGTTTTCCCCCTCCTGTCTGGGGTCCTGGGGTTGGGGCTGAAGGTCCTGGTCACTGGGGCAGGAATGCCAAGGTGGGGCCTTCAGGAGAGGGGCACTCACAACATGACATTTAGTTGGAGTTAAGTAAAGAACTAAAGAATGCATAAGAATGAGTGCTGGGGGAGGGGCCCTCCGAGTCCAGGGGCCAAGATGCCAGCGGACTGGCTCAGAACTCTTCTTTCTTCTTTGTGATTCTCTTTCGATGCCCCTACTTTCTAGCCCTCTGGTGAGGTCAGTGTTAGCCGTGAGGAGTGGAGAGGGTGCCATGGCCAGAGGCAGTGAAGGATTGATTCCACAGAGCGAGCTCATGAAGGGTGTGTATGGCACGCAGGAGCTGCATACAGAAGGGCTTAGTCGCCCACAGGGCCTTGTCCTGACATAACACAGGAGGGACCTGAGCTGGACCTGCGGCCATGACACTCCAGCGAGGCAGCAGCCTGCCTCTGCCGCCAAAGCAGTTAAGTTACTTCCTCACCTGTTGCCAGGTGCCTTCCCCTATCAGCACTGTGACGTGTGCACCCCTTAAAGGTGCCCACCAGGCACAGACAGCTCTCTCCCTTGCCTCTTCTTGCCTCCCTTCTTCCTCTTGCTTCTTCCCTGTCTTTCTGTCTGTCTGCCTGCCTGCCTTTCTCATGTCCGCTTTCCGACATGGCCTTTCACACGTTCACTCTCCCCCTCCCGCTCCCCCAATAAACCTGTAGACTAACTCTTGTGCTGGTGTGTTTGCTTAGTGGCATACCCAAAAGGTGCCCACTTCGCCTTTTCTTTCTTTTTAACCCTTTCCCTCTTGCCTCAGGGCACAGCAGGACGTGGGGAAGAACAGGTGTCAGGCACACCTGGAAGTGGGGAGGGTCGCCTAGGGTGACTGTGCCGTGACCGCATCAGTTCAAGATCATTAGAGCCGGGAGGAGCTGAGGGACCCCTGGGAAGGACAGGGAGAGCAGCGGAGCAGTATGCTGGCTGGAGAAGCCACTTTGCCAGACAGGGACGGAGGAATGGGGACTTAAGGGAAGAGGCAGGGGAGGACCCCAGAGCTGGGGTCCTGCCGTCAGGGTGGAGATAAGGGAGCTGACGGAGAGATGTCAGTAGACTGGGTGACTAGATGGGGAAGGGGAGGGGCAGGAGAACGAAGGCGGAAGCCCAGAATGTGTCCAGGAGCCGACTGTGGGGAGCCTAGTGCGTGAGCTCTGCCCGCCCTTCACACCTATCTCTCGCTACTTGGACCTAGGCCACCCCCATCCTCCTCCTGCCTCCCAGCTGTGGGAGCCAGAATCCCTGCTCATTCACCACCTTCAGAGTGTTCCTGCCTGGACTGCCCCTGAAGCTACAGCTCCGTCCTTCCGTCCCACCGTTCAGACAGGGCTGGGGTGGAAATGCCTCCGGGGAAGGGGTGAGACACAGCCCCCACCTGAACTCTCAGCCGTCCCTGTGTTCTCCTGGAGGACAAGCCAAGCCACGGGCTGTTGGTCTTAGTTCTGAGGTCAAGTTCTCCGTGGGTGGAGGCTGGGAGAGGAGGGGGATGACCAGGTTGTTTTTGCTTCTACTCATGGGACAACCCATTCACTAGCCATTATTCAGCTAGTGTCTGAGGACTGCCCTCCACCGTGGCATTCTGCCACACACAGACTTTTGGACAGAGGATCATGAGCAGTCTTTGTCCTGTTTGCCAAGTTTTCAGTCCAGGAGAAGGGACCAGACTCCATAAAAACCACGTAGTTAAAGCCCAGCTGCGCATGCCCACTCCTGCAGCTCCACTGGGTCTCTGTCCACTCAGGCCTGGTGGGGGAGGCAGGGATGTCTCAGAGAGGACAGGCTGACCATTGGGGTTCCTTCTGCTGCATTCCTTATTCTTCCTAATGGCCCTCAGAGGTACCCAGTGTCTCCACAGCTCTTTCCTCTTGAACAGTACCCAGATGTTCCCTCCACTGAGTTCAATTCCCCTCTGAGAGACACGCCCAACGTGTGCCTCCACTGTCTGGTGTGTGTGTGGTGAGGGGAGGGTCTGCGCTCACTGTCATCATTCCTGGGAGCACGGCCACTTGACCATCCTTGGTCCAGTTTAGCTGGAAGGAAGGGGACCTTTCCTGGGCTTCTCCAGTATTTCTGCGAGCCAACCTCCCCAGTAGCTTGTGAACGTCAAATTGCCGAAGTGGGAGGTGGAGAGGTGCTGGGTGCAGAATTCTGGAGCACTGGAGTGGGAATCAGGGCATATTACTGTCAGAGTATAAGGTTGGAGTTTGGCTACAGACATTAAGATTGTTTGGATAGTCATAGACTAATAGGGTTATTATACTGAAGCCCTGACCGGGAAGGAACTATTTATTCTAAAAGACATTTACACATAGGTGGAGTGGTGGCATACTCCTTTAATCCCAGCACAAAGGCAGGGGCAGGTGTTTCTCTATAAATCTGAGGCCAGCCTGGTCTACATAGTGAATTCCAGGCCAGCTAAAGCTACATAGTGGGACACTGTCTCAAAGAAACCAAAACAACAACCAAGAGAGACCCTTGTCCTCTTCCTGCGGATACCAGGTCATCGCCCTTTCTCACTTACAAGAGGTAGTGTGCTTCACAGGCATATGGGAGTCAGGTTTTGATGCTAACCTCCAAAGAAGACTTGGAAAAGGTTTCTACTCACGCTTCAAGACCAGAACCAACAACTACCAATTCTTCTAGGCCCAGAATAGGGAGGAATCTTACACCTCACAATACCCGCTGGGAGTGTTTTCTCTCAGGGCTGGGAATGAGGCTGGGTTGGTAGGGTGTTTGCCTTGCACACGTGAAGCCCTGGATTCAATCTCCAGGGTTGCAGAACCTGAGCGTGGTGGTACATGCCTGTGATGCCTGCTCTCAGGAAGTAGACAGGATGAGACAGTCCACATCCTCCTCTGCTGCAGAATGAATTCATGGCCAGCCTGGGATACACGAGACCCTGTCTAAAAACACAACAGGAGGGCAGATCTTGCAGGCCACAGGGGCCCATATCTGGAACTCAGCACTCTGTAATTTCAGCACTTGGGTGGCAGAGGCAGGAGGATCAGGAGTCTCTGCTACATAGTGAGTGCCAGGTCAGCCTGAACTATACAAGATCCTGTCTCAAACCCCCATAATCCCCGAAAAACAAAAGCAAACAAAAAAATGAGGGATCTTTAAGATTGTTTTCTCGGGTTGGGGATTTAGCTCAGTGGTAGAGTGCAAGGCCCTGGGTTTGGTCCTTAGCTCCAGTTAAAAAAAAAAAAAAGAGAGAGAGAGAGGCAGTCTTGGGCCAGGCCACCGGCGACTCTGGAAAAGATCCAGACCTGTCTCACAGCTTAGTTTACATGTGTCCTTACCTTTGTGTTGTGGCTTTTTATTTATTTATTCATTCATTCATTTATTTATTTATTTTTATTTATTTATTTATTAATTTTGAGTCAGGGTCTCTCTATGTAGTCCAGGCTATGCTGGAACTCACTATGTAGACCAGGCTAGCCTTGAACTCACTGTTATCCTCCTGCCTCTGCCTCTTGAGTGCTGGGACTAAAGACATGTGCCACACCTGGCCCTCTTGTGGCTTTCTGTAATTTCTAAGATAGCCCTAGGCATGGTAGGGTGGAAGGTAGACCTCCGTGCCTCATGGTGTGGCCAAAGTTATTAAATCCATTTTCTTTGACCAATTTCTGCTTCCCAGTTGCTTTTTGAAACACGGGGGAAAAGGAAGCAATGGGCTTATGGATCTAAGCATCAAGTAACATGAGGACTAAAACCATACATAAGTATATCCAGAATTACAGATGAAAGAAAACCAGGCCAGAAGGGTGGCCAGCATCACAGGTCCCACCTCCTAACAGCTGAGAAGAGAGAACCGGCCTCACTGGTGCTCAGCAAGTCAGGTGAGGGCCACACCTCCTGCTCAGCTGGGCTCCATCCTCCAGACCCTGTGACACAGCACAAGGGACCTCTGGGAAAGGAGTAATCCCTGCTTGGGACAGTGGACAACAGAGACAATGGCTGGTCCTGCTTCTGCCTGAGCCTTCCAGCAGCCCATTACAGCACCCTGACCCAGGAGATCTATCTACATGCCCTCCCCCAAAATATTTCCACAGCTCCCAACACTGCCTTTTATGTCCCCTCTGGGCACACCATCTCCAAACTGGCCCTACGAAGTTAGCAGGAATAGGAGCTCTTATGCTGCCAACACAAATGTCTCAGCCCCAGAAACCAAGTCTAGCCTGAGGGGTTTCCTGGTCCACGTGGGCCAGTAGCTCAACTCTGATCTCATAGCCTTCCCCCCAGCTCCCAGGAACTGCCTTGGGTCAACGTCAAACTTCTGCATCCTGCTCATCTCAGTGTTCCTTGTTCTGGGGAGGGGGGCACTAGCTTCTGCCCCTCAGAGTTCCCAAGCTCACGCTCTAAGTGCACAGGCTGTCTGTCTGTCCCTCACAGTGGTTATCAGAATGGAGCCATCTAAAACCTCATTTCCCTTTCAGCCTTTCTGCCACGCTCTGCCCCCAGCCAAGCAGTTTCCCCTCTTAGCGTGGGACTTGGAGCCACTGAGAAAGCAACTGAGATGACACAGTTCAGGGACAGGAATGACTCCACGGTTGCCCAATTTGGAGGGCTCTGAGATTCCACCTGTCCTGTGTCTCAAAACTATTGACTCGGTGAGAAGTGAATTCCTGGAGGTGTGCAGGGACCCATTCATGCGGGGACCTCCATCACTGCTGTCGTAGTTTTGACAGCAGCTGCTAAGTGTTTTAATGACTCAGGTACTGTGCAAACACTTTATTTATATGCAGGAAGTTGGCCAGTCCTCACCATAACCCTAGGGTAAATACTATTAATATCTCTATTCTACAAAGAAAAGAACTGAGGTACTGGGGGGCAGCACCACCTCCCCCAAGTTCTGTAAGTAAAAAGCCAGAGCTGGGACTGAAACACACCGGGGTGCCAAGGCCACCCTGTCATCCCGGGCTGCTACGGAAGCTCCTTCTCTATGGCTCCCCAGGGTCCTGCAGGTGCCTTAGAAGTGAGACCCTTATTCTCCCTAGAAATTCAGGTCTTCTGGCCTTTGCATGGAAGTGTCCAAGACACCCTCCTGCAGCACACACCACATACCTGACTAGGAAGCCATGAGCGGTGGCGAGCGTCTCAGCCCTTTCCAGTCAGCTGAGGGTGGGGAAGCTGTCTGTCTGTGGGGTGCTGGAGGGCTCCTATCACTGGGTAAACACTGACAAGCCTAAGTCCGATCTCCAGAGGAAGCCTGTGAGAGAGATGCTTTCACCTGAGAACAAACGCAGAGACACTAGAGAGGAAGCCACGGGAATTTTGGAGATAAAGGATGAGGTTTCAGAGAAATGTCTCTTGCGTATTGAAGGGACAGGAGATGAAGACGATCAGGAAGCCTGGCTGCTGACATTCCTCTGTATCCAGGGTGAGCGTGCACTCTCCCAAGCCCCAAGTACAAAAGCGAGAGTCATCTGCGATTTTTAAAAACTTTTCAGCACCTGGTCGAGGACAGTGATTCTAGCACACCGGTTCCCAACCCTTTGGGATTAACTCACCCTTTCACAAAGGTCAGTGGAAAACACATTATGATTCACAACAGTAGCAAAATTACAGTTATGAGGTAGCAATGAAGATAATTTTATGGTTATGGCCATCACAACATGAAGAACTGTATTAAAGGGTCACGGCATCAGGAAGGCTGAGGACCACTGCTCTGGTACTTGGAGAGGTGGATGGAGGCAGGATCATCAGGTGTTCAGGGCTAGTCTAGGCAACAGCAGACCCTGTCTGGGGAGAGAAAGGGGAAGGGGAGAGGAGAGGAGGAAGAGGAGGAAGGGGAGGAGGAGGAAGGGGATGGAGGCTTCCAGTGGTACCAATACACAGATGCTGATCGCCTTCCATCCTCCAGCTCAGCACCTGGCAATGGTGGCGCCTATACCCGACAAAGCAGACGCCTCAAAACCCCACCCGGCAAAGCAGTCACTATGGTGTTCCAGCACCCGTGCTGTGGAAGCCATGTGGCACCCTGGCAAAGTCACTCCTAGCCATAGACACCACACACTTCTTGGAGTCACTTAGGCTCCACAATCTGTCCGCCACACGTGGCACACCAGACTCACACTAACTGTACACAGCAATCAGGCACTGTTTACACCGTCACTCCAAGGAACTGTTCACCTAGTTCTCCCCGCCACCACCCCGGGGAAGGGGACCACGAGCCCACAGCCGACAGGCCTGTCCTGCACCCCCTGCGCCCACGCCCGCAGCTCCGGTCCCTTTGGTCTCCACCACCACCGTTTCCCGCCCCGCGTGCGCGCTCACCTGCGCTGCGCAGCACCAGCCCGCGCGGTCCGGAGTCTGGGCTGCCGGCTCTAGGAGGCGAACCCGCCACCTGAATGAAGGGCCTCGCGAGGTGGGGCAGCTCTGGTCCCAGGAGTCCCTGGAGCCCTGCGGTACCAGAGCAAGATGGCTCGGGAGAGCCGCTGTGGCTCGGTGGCCTTGGCACCCTGCGTTGGAGTCCCGCCCAGGCAGGACAGGGCTGGGCTGCCCGCCCTTGGTGGGACAAGGAGGCGGTGATAGATTGTTAAACACGCAGCAGGCTGCAGAGGAGGGCTCCTAGGCGGGGAGTGTGCCGCTGTATTGAATATTGGATTCTCTAGCTGCTCCAGCCCTTTCCTGGCCTCAGTTTCTCCACCCCCTCTCCCTCCCTCCTTCCTTTCCTCCCCCTTCCCCTTCGGGATGTGTGTGTGTGTGTGTGTGTGTGTGTGTGTGTGTGTGTGTGTGTGTGTGTGTGTGAGAGAGAGAGAGAGAGAGAGAGAGAGAGAGAGAGAGAGAGAGTTAGTTAATGGTGATTTCCCCAACTTCCCAGCTCTGAATTTTATAATTTTATAATTCTAGGATGGTGAGGATGGAGTGGTGGGGAAGGGAGCTGTTTTAGTATAATTTTACAATTATCTACTATGTGTCAGGGGCTATGCTTTCATTGTATTATTTATTTATTTATTTATTTATTTATTTATTTATTTATTTATTTATCTATCTGTATTTTGAGACAGTCTCTTGCATCCTGGGCTGACCTTGAACTTGATATGTACCCAAGTCTGACCTTGAACTTCTGATCCTGCTGCCTTCACCTCCTGTGTTCTGGGATTATAAGCATGAGAGAGCGCATCGGGTTTGTGCGGTGCCGAGGATCCAATACAGGGCTTTTAGCACCTAGTCAAACACTGTACCAACAGAGCCACGTCCTCAGTCCTAGGACAGCTTTTTGTTTCTGTTTCTGTTTTTCCAAGACAGGGTTTCTCTGTGTAGCCCTGGCTGTTCTGGAACTGGTTCTGTAGACCAGGCTGGCCTCCAACTCTGCCTCCAGAGTGCTGGGATTAAAAGCATGCACCACCACAGCCTGACTCTCATGACCCCTATTTTGAAAGTGGGAAAGCAGAGACACAGAGAGCTGAAGTGACTTACCAATGTCACATGGCTAGTAAGTGGCAGACCTAAGATTCGGAGTCAGACAATCTGACTCCAGAGCCCGAGTGCCGGGTTGTGATGTGTTCTGCACCATAGGCAGCTTCCCGGTGCTCAGGACACCCAGGAGTTCAGTGTTACCCATCCATTTTACCAAGAAACAGAGGCTCTGAGACTGTAGCTTGTTCTGGGCCACTCAGCTGGTGAATCAGCCTCAGACTAAAGTTAGGAATGGCCACCAAAGCGATGCTGGAGATGGTGACTGTCAGGGCAGCAGAATAGGACAGTGCCAGACATACAGTAGGTGCTCCTCACTGTCACTGTCTTCCTCACTGTCACTGTCCTTCTGATTGTCACCCTCCCTCCTTTTCCTCCTCCATTTTGACTCTTAGGATCTGGCTAGTGGAAAGGGACCTCCAGTTCCCTGTCTCTGAAGGTCATCCTTTGACCTGTGGGTCCACGCAGAGTCATCGGGGTTGAAATGCTTCAGTCTTCTGTAACGACAGAGTGCACTAACTCATGTGTTTGCTGTCCACTAATGTAGCCTCTAAGCACAGGAGGCCAACAATTTATATTTAAATTCAAATAGGCTGTGGATCGGCATGTAGCTCAGAGGCTGAGCAGGTGTGGAGGCCCCGGTTCATCTCCAAGAGCCGAGAGAGAGAGAGAGAGAGAGAGAGAGAGAGAGAGAGAGAGAGAGAGAGAGCCCGCCCCATGTGACTAATAGATACCATATTGGACCGTGTAACTTCATAGTATGAAGAAATGGTGATTACTAATTTTTTAAAGAATTGTGATGATATTTGGAAATATTAATTGAGAGTTTGGACAGATTAAAACAAATTATGTCTGAGATAGCTTAGTGGGTAGAAGCACTTGCTGCCTGAAGACTTGAGTTTGATCCTAGAGACCCACATGGTAGGAGGAGATAACACAGTCTCACATTGTCTTCTGACCTCGCATGTGTGTGGTGGTGTGAATGCCCCCTTCCCACAAAGAAATAAATAAATGTAAAAACAATTTTAATTAAAAATTAATGAACACATAAAATAATAAAGGAATAGACTATATTTTAATATTGAAGAGTGACTACACATGATGATACACACACACACACACACACACACACACACACACACACACACACGGTGATGGAATACACATAATAGATAAAATGAATGAACTAGAACAACACATCAAAAAGGCTAAAATCGCCGGGCGGTGGTGGCGCACGCCTTTAATCCCAGCACTCGGGAGGCAGAGCCAGGCGGATCTCTGTGAGTTTGAGGCCAGCCTGGGCTACCAAGTGAGTCCCAGGAAAGGTGCAAAGCTACACAGAGAAACCCTGTCTCGAAAAATCAAAAAAAAAAAAAAAAAAAAAAAGGCTAAAATCACACAAGCATAGTGTGATAAAAAAATATATATGCACATGTAGAGAGAAGAGTCCCCATAGTATGACATCATGCACAGAAGTGTGCATGGTGTGATGGCACAGGCCTTTAAGCCCTGGGGAAGCAGGTAGGCCACTCTGAGTTCAAGGCCAGCCTGGTCTACATAGTGAGTTCCAGGCCAGACAGGACTACATAGTGAAGCCTTGTCTCAAAATAAAAACATAAATAAACAAACAAGTAAAAACAAAACACACAACATAGTATCACACTCATACAGAAAGTACGCAAAGACATAACTAGGCATGGCCGGCAGGGTGGATGTTGTCTTTGAGGGAAGGAGGGCTGACTGACTGCAGGAGCTCCAAGAGACTGTCTGTGCCTTTCCTTCCTGACTCTCCAACTCTGTGAAGGGGAAGAGGACGGGTGGGGCTAGCATAAGGAGGGTGCACCTCCTAATCAAGCTTTCTCTGGCCCCCAGCACCCCAGACACTGTGACGATTCCCCCAGGCCCCCGAAATGCCCCATGGTTAGCCTCTGTCATGCCCCGTCACTCTGGTCCAGTGCTGCCTCTCTCTGGGCAGTCACTCTGTCTATGATTTATGAGCCGTCTCCCCATTTGGCCCAGTCCTCTGTAGATGTCTGAGTGAAGGAATGAACAGGATTCTTTGGAGGCTTGAAGCGGTCGTCATCGCTCATTTATTTATTAATGCCTGTGATGTGCCCTTGCCTATGTAGGGCACTGGGTGGACAAAGGTGAAAGTTCACGGCCATTGGTCCCTACAATTGTCCAATGCAAGGGTGACTAGAGTAGAATGTGGTGGGATTTGGGACAGAGACATGCGCAGAGGTGCAGGAGACGCCCAGCCTCAGGGCAGGGACAACGGGACTTCAGGACTCGAGTATCTTCAGCTGAGTATTCAAAATGACTAGGGCTCTCTGGACAGAGGCAGGGGACATGTTTCTGGAGAGGGGACAGCAAGTAACTGACCTGGGGTGAAGCTGAGCACAATGAATTCTGGGAACCCTGAGGCAGAGGTTCAAGTACAAGTGGTTTATTTGGGAGGTGATCCAGGGGAAGGAAGGAAGAAGGGCTCTGGGTGGTGACTGAGCAGAGTCCTGCTGGGGATCAGTGCTGCTGGGAATCTCTGGGGTGGGGAGCTACACAGAACATGTCTCTGATAGGTCCCTTCACCCTCCACGGAGGGCAAAAAAGCTGAAACGTCTGTCTGCCAGCGCTGGCCGGCACGGGTGCAATGCTCCTAGAGCCTGTGTGCTGCAAAGCTAACGTAAGCTGTTGGGCAGAGGCTGAGCTGATCCCTGTTGAGCAGCAGAAGGGGTGGGTGTAGCTGGGCACAGATGACTCCACAGCAGCTGCTGCGGGTGAGGGCGTGCTGGCTCTCCAGGTGGGCCCTTGAAAAAGTCTGCAAGAGCCAGAGTGGGAGATGGAGCTGGACCTGGGGCATCCCAACTACTTCCTAGTATCCTCCTGCTGTTCTCAGGCCCTTCCTTCCTTCCCTCCTTCCTTTCTTCCTTCCTTCTTTTTGAAACAGAGCCCCGCTGTGTGGCCCTGGCTGACTGGCCTGAAACTCCTTCTGTAGAGGTGGTTGGGGGTGGACGTCACAGAGATGGACCAGGCAGAGCTGGCTGGAGACACAGGTGCTGTACCCAGACTGGTTGAGGTGGCTTCTGTTGTCTTTGGAGTGGAGAGGTGAATTGAAGGTAGGAGAAGAGATGCCCCGGGTTGAGACTGAGAGAGTGCAGCCAGCAAAGTGAGAGGAGAAAGAGTCTGTCACTGTCACTGAGGTTGAGCAAGTGGCCTGGGGGGGATCTGCAAGAGCTGGCTCCGGAGCCAGACCCAGCCCTGAGGCCCCAGGAGAGGTCAGTAGCCCTCCCTCAAACTATGTCTGGCAGTGAACTTCCTTCCTCCCCCACCCCCCCAGCTCCAGTCAGCCCTCTGCCTCAGAGCCTGGAAAGACTGGCCAGAACAGCTGGCAGGCACCCAGCAAGACGTGCTGCAGAACAGGCTGTGTCTGGCATTTCCAGAAACTCCTGAATCTTTCCCTAGCCCTGTCATTCCCAGCCTTGGGGTGCCGTGCTTTCAAAAAACAGGCATGTTCCCAGCACCTCCACCCTACTTCTTGAGGTCCAGGAGCCCCAAGATGGCTTCCATGTGCCCTGTGGTCCAGCAGCAGTGACCGGCCTTTGTCCTGGAGAAACCCCTCCTCGAAGTTGCCCCCTTCACAGTTTCATGGCATTCCAGCTGCCCACACAAGTGTCAATCACCCACCCATAACCCAGGAATTCCTGGCCGGGCAGCTCTTCCCCAGGGCTCTGGATTCGAGACCCTCCCATCTCGTGCCCACCAGAGCGCCTCTCCCTTGAGTTGCCACATTCTCTGACAACATTAAAGGAGAGCAGAGTCCCTGGTAAAGGAAGGGACACCCATAGACATCTGCTGACCAAAATGCCGGGGGTCTCCTGACCTCTGCAGCATTCTGGTGGCCTGGGCTGGAGAGCCACTGAGGGCACAAACACAAATCAACCCAAGAGTTCAAGCTGGGTGTGGTGGAGAACTCCTGTTATCTCAGCAGTGGGAGGTAGAGGCAGGAGGATCAGGAGTTCAAGGCCATCCACAGCTATGTAGTGAATTCAAGGGCAGCTTGGGATTCATTGGATTTTGCCTAACTAACTAACTAGCTAGCCAACTAACTAACCAACTTAAACAGAGCTGTTCACAGTGAGGCTTAGCATGGGAACATGAGTGGAACATCTAAGACTCAACTGGATATTTTCATCCGGTAAAAGTTTAAGTAAAGAAAAGTCAGTGTTTTCAATCCCATCGGCTCTTTAAGTAAGAACTCTGTATCAGCAGGTTGGGAACCAGTGACACCCATCACACTGTAGACAAGGAAGGCTGGGTCAGTCTAGAAAAATTCTAAAAACTCCTTCATGGATGTGGTGATGACACTTTTTTTTCTTCTAACATTTTCATTTTATGAGTATGAGTGTTTGGTCTGTGTGTATGCAGTGCCCACAAAAGCCAGAAGAGGGCGTAGGATCCCCGGAACTGGAGTTACAGACAGCTATAAGCCACCATGTGGGTGGAATGGAACCTGAGTCCTCTGGAAGCAAGGCCGAGTCTCCCTACAACCTCCCAAACAGTGCCATCTGGGGACCAGCATTCAAATGCTTGAGCATAGTATAGAGGACATTCCTCATCCGGGTCACCACAGTGGGTGTGTATTCTCATGTACACGTATCCATAAACCACGTGTGCTGGCTGGTTGTATGTGAACTCGATATGAACAAGAGACACATTGGGAGAGAGAATCTTTCTCTCTGTATAACAGTCCTGGCTGTCCTGGAACTTGCCCTGTAGACCAGGCTGGCCTCTAACTCATAAAGATCTGCCTGTCTCTGTCTCCCAAGTGCTGGGATTAAAGGCGTGCACCACCAACACTGGGCTGGAAGAGAGAATCTTAATTAAGAAAATGCCTCAACCCCCCACCACCACCACAAAAGATCGACCTTTAGGCAAATCTGTGGTGCATCTTTTTTTATTTATTTATTTATTTTTCCCAAGACAAGGTTTCTCTGTATAGTTTTGGTTCCTGTCCTGGATCTCACTCTGTAGACCAGGCTGGCCTTGAACTCACAGAGATCCGCCTGGCTCTGCCTCCCAAGTGCTGGGATTAAAGTCGTGCACCACCACTGTCCAGCAGCATCTTCTTAATCTGTGACTGATGTGAAAGGGTCCAGCTCATCATGGGTGGTGCCACCCCTCGGATGGTGGTCCTGAGTGCTGTACAAAAGCAGGCTGAGCAAGCCATGAGGAACAGGGCAGTGAGCAGCTCTCCTCCATGGTGTCTGCTTCAGTTTCCGCCTCCAAGTCCTGCCTCGACTTCCCTTCATGAAGGACTATGGAAAGGATGGATGGCCATTTCCTTCTGAGTCACTGTTATTCTTAGTCTTTATTGAAACAATAGAAGTAGACTAGATACCACACACACACCACACGCACCTATATAAAATAAGAACACAAAATAAATTATTGTTGGATGTGGCGGTTCATGCTTGTGACCTCAGCACTGAGGAGGCAGAGGCAGGAGAATCAGGAGTTCAAAGCCAGTCTTGACTACATAAGACACTGTTAATAATAATAATAATAATAATAATAATAATAATAATAATAACAAATATATATTCAAGAGGCCATGGCAGGAGGATTGCCTTGAGTTTGAAGTGGCCAGCCCGGGCAAATCCTGAGCAAGTCTGGGCTGTACAGTGAGACTCTGCCTCAGGAAAATCCAAGTGACTCTTCTCTTGAGCTGCCCACGCCCATATTTTCAGGTATGTCTTACTTTCTTCCTGAGAGTTTGTCTTTCTCTAAACCCTCATGCTGAAAATCTATGCTCAGGGCTGGCAAGGTAAAGGTACTCACCCTGCACACCTGGAAACCTGAGTCCCCACATGTAAAGGCGAGGGAGAGAACTGACTTCATTCACAGTTATCCTTTGAGAGCTTAACACACCCCTCCCCCACAACAAATACAATTTCTGTTAAAATGACTCTCTCTTTGCTTTTTCCCTTTTTTTCCTTCCTTCCTTCCTTCCTTCCTTCCTTCCTTCCTTCCTTCCTTCCTTCCTTCCTTCCTTCCTTCCTTCCTTCCTTCCTTCCTTCCTTCCTTCCTTCGAGACAGAATTTCTCAGTGTAACCCTGGCTGTCCTGGACTTTGCTTTGTAGATCAGGCCGGCCTCGAACTCACAGAGATCCGCCTGCGTCTGCCTCCTGAGTGCTGGGATTAAAGGCGTGTGTCACCACCGCCCAGTGTTAAAATGTCTCTTAATAAATTCCAACTCTGCTTCATTAAACAAAGCCTCAAGGGCCTGGGGATGTAGAGCGCTTGGTTGGTGGAGCATTTGCCTTCCACGCACAAAGTTCTTGGTTCTAGCCCCAGTCACATAAAACCAGGCTTGGTGGCGCACACAAAATCCCAGCCCTTGGGAAGCCGACGAAGGAGATTCAGGAGTTTAATGTCATCCTCTGCTACGTAGGCCAGCCTGAAATAGAAGAGACACTCCCTCAAAAGGAAAAAATAAACAAGGTAGCCAAAACCGGAACTTTCCCTCCTCGCTTCCATTCTAATGTAATTTGGACAGGATACATGTTCAGCCTTTCCCTTCTAATTCACGGTACAGAAAAGCCTACTTGCATGCTAGCAACCCAACTGTACCATGAGTTTTTCATTTGTCTGCTTTTATTTTAATATTTTGTTTGTTTAAGACAGGGTCTTGTTATATACCACGAGTTAGCCTCAAACTCACTTTGTAGCCCATGCTAACCTTGAACTCTTAGTCCTGTGTCAGCCTGTCAAATGCTGGGGTTTCAGAGATGTGCTCCAACTCCCTCTCTTTGTTTGCTTTTGGGTAGAATCATGAGTTTCACTGTACGTGATCATATTGCACATTTTAAAAATCCAGAAGGGCGGTTGGAAGGATGGCTCAGTGGTTGAGAACGCTTGTTGCTCTTGCAGAGGACCCAAGTTTGGTTCCCAGCACCGTGTCTGGTGTTCCACAACCACCTGTGACTCCGGATCAGGATGATCCAATGCCCTCTGGGAAAGTTTTAGTATGTGAAAATGACAAATAAGAAGAAAGGCATGCTTCACTTGACTTAGCATTCCATAACATATACAGTGGATCAAAATATCAGATATGTCAATAGTCTATATAACTTTTATGTTTATAGGGAAGAGAATTATGAGTATCTGATCTGTGTCTGTCTCAGTCCACTGTAGATCTTACCCTTTTAAAAAAGAAAAGATTTTTTTTTTTAACTTAATTTTTTTCAGAGCTGAAGACAGAGCCCACAGCCTTGTGCTTGCTAGGCAAGGACTCTATCACTGAGTTAAATCCCCAGCCCCTAAAGATTTGTTTTCAGCTTCGCTCATGTGAATGTGTGTGTCTGTATGAGGGTATGTGTACTAGAGGAGGCCATCTTTTTCCTCCTATATCACTTGATCTTATTCCCTTATTATTGTATCTGGAACTAGGCTGGCAGCAAGCAAGTCAGAGTGATCCTCCTGTCTCCACCTCCCGAAGGGCTGGGGTTACAGATGCATGTGATGACACACAGCTTTTTACATGGGTCCTGGGGATTGGAATCCAGATCCTCAAACTCAGGTCCGAGGGCTCCCTAGGCAAACCCTCTTAACCACTGAGCATCTGGCTGCAAGCATTATTTCTGATTTGTTCATACTTCTCTTTGTCTTTAGCCTACGTCCCCCTTAGGAAATGATTAACTCCAGGAAAAATAAAAAGTTCTACAAGAAAGAGAGTGTAGTCATTAGATGCTGCAAGATGTTGCTGGGAACAGTACTTTCAACATCATAAAAAACGTGAACAGTAACAGTTAACTGCAACCCACGCAGAGAGGGCAGGTTGGAGGGAAGGGCCCTGCAGACAAAGGCTGGCGGAGGAAGCAGGTGCCCGGAGGCCAGAGCGCTGAGTGCCGAGGGCTGTGCCCTCCTCGGGGACACTGCTCAGCTGCTCTCATTTCTCTGGCCAAGACGGAGGCCCATTTCCTAATCTACTTAATAACGGGCAAATAATCTGGCGTCTGCTCAGCTCAGCCCATGGTCTTGGAACAAATGGACCCAATTAAAAGGCCATCATAGGGGAATTTAGGGGAAGAGGAAAACACCATTGATCAAATCAACTCCCAGCTGCCCTGGGACTGGTTTGAGTGGAAATGACAAGTCCTTCCCTCACTGTGCCTAGGCGAACCTGGAGGCCTTCTTACCATCTGGGCCCCTCCTCCCCTCCTCCCCCCTTCCAGCTGATGAGCTCTAAGGCACCTCACTAGGCTTCATCACCATCTCAGGTTCAAGCTGGGCTTGGTGGTGCAGGTCTGTAATCGCCACTCTGGAGAGGTGGGGGTAGGAGATTCAGAAGTTCAAGGTCATCCTTGGCTACATGAAACCCTGGGAAGCCAGTCTGAGCTACATGAGATCCTGTCTCAAACAAACAAATAACCAATCTTGGGCCGAGGATGTGGCTAAGTCGGTACAATGCTTCTCCAGCATGCATGAACCCTTGGTTCATTTCCCCGCACCTCATAAATCTAGGCATGGGTGGCACATGCTTACAATCCCAGTACTAGGGAGGTACAGCCAGGACAATCCAAATAGCAATGTTATCCTTGGCTGCATGGCAAGTTTGAGGTCAGTCTGGGATACATGAGACCTTGTCTGAAAAAAAAAAAAAGAAAACTGCAACATGGCAACCGCCCCTGCCCTGCCTCCAATCCTTCCTGCTCTGGCTTTTCTCCCACAGCAACTGTCCCTTTTAATAATCATCTAATTTGTATGTTCATATGATTGATTGTTACTCCCCTGCCCTTTAGAGGCGGAGGCAGCATCTATGACTTTTTTATTCACTAGTGATTTATTTCCAAGCACATTGAAAGTATCTCATGCATAGTAGGTTCCTTTTTCCCTTCTTTCTTTCTTTCTTTCTTTCTTTCTTTCTTTCTTTCTTTCTTTCTTTTTTTTTTTTTTTTTTTTTTTTTTTTTCTTTCTTTCTTTCTTTCTTTCTTTCTTTCTTTCTTCCTTCCTTCCTTCCTTCCTTCCTTTCTTTTTATTTTATTTTATTTTATTTTTTTGCTGAATGTCATTTATTAAAGGAGGGAGGAGGTCTTAAATACAGGCTTACAGCACAATGGGAGAACCCCAGAGGGCAGAAGTTCGCTACCGATGTTTTAGTTTTACAATCTTACATCTAAGCTTTTTTTTTTTTTTTTTTTTTTTTTTTTTTTTTTTTTTTTTTTTTTTTTTTGAGACAGGTCTCTCTATGTAGCCTTGGCTGATGTGAAGCTTGCTATGTAAATCAGGCTGGCCTCAAACTCACAGGAATCGATCTGTCTCTGCCTCCCGAGTGCCAGGATTAAAGTTGTGTGCCACATAGTATTATTATTGTTGTCGTTGCTGTTGCTATTGTTGTTAGCAGAGGGAACGTAGATTTATTAAGAAAAGGGGTGAAAGGTTCCCAGCAGTGGGCGGGGTCCCGGGGCTCCGGAGAGAGTGCTTTTGGCAGTCCATCCTTCTCCGCCATGTGCAAGTGGGGACCGAACTCGGGCTGCCAGGCTCAGCAGCAAGTCCTTCACCCACGGAGCCACCTTACTGGCCCTGTCTGTTTCCTTCTTCTTTCCTTCCTCCTTCCTCCCTCATCTTTTTTAGACAGACTCCACTTAGCTCACGCTCATCTCACGCTCTACTATGCAGCAAAGGTTGACTTTGAATGTTCCAATCTTCCTGCCTTCTCCTCTGTTGTAGAATAGAATATTACTTTAACTATGTAAAGGTGTGTTACATTTGTTTTTTTTTTGTTGTTGTTGTTTGTTTGTTTGTTTGTTTGTTTTTCCCCAGGACAGGGTCTCTCTGTGTAGACTTGACTGTTCTGGATCTCGCTCTGTAGACCAGGTTGGCCTCGAACTCACAGAGATCTGCCTGCCTCTGCCTCCCAAGTGCTGAGATTAAAGGTATGTGCCACCACCGCCCAGCTTGTGTTACATTTATTTTTATTAAAGATTTGTTTATTTATTTTGTATACAGTGTTCTTCCTGCATATATGCCTTCGTACCAGAAGAAGGTGTCAGATTCCATTATAGATGGTTGTGAGCCACCATGTGGTTGCTGGGAATTGAACTCAGGACCTCTGGAAGAACAGTCAGTGCTCTAACCTCTGAGCCATCTCTCCAGTCCCGTGTTACATTTGTTTATGTTGCATTTGTTTAATTATATAAAGATGTGTTGCTGTTTCACCTTGCCTGCCTAAGGGACCTGATTGGTCTGATAAAAAGCTGAATGGCCAATAGCTAGGCAGAGAAAGGATAGGTGGGGCTGGCGGGCAGAGAGGATAAGTGGGAGGAATCTAGGCTTGGGGGGAGAACGAGAGAGAGAGACAGACAGAGACAGACAGAGACAGACAGAGAGAGAGACAGAGAGACACACAGAGAGAGAGATAGAGAGAGAGAGAAAGGATGAGAGAGAAAGAGAGGGAGATGCCTGGGGCCAGCCAGCCAGGCACCCACTAGTCAGCCAGACACAGAGTAGGACATACAGAATAAAAGAAAGGTAAAAAGCCCAGAGGTAAAAAGTAGATGAAGAAAAACAGGTTAATTTAAGCTATAAGAGCTAGTGGACAAGCATAAGATAACATAACATAAGACAAGCATAAAATGGCTTAGAGGTTAAGAGCACTGGCTGCTCTTCCAAAGGTCCTGAGTTCAAATCCCAGCAACAACATGGTGGCTCACAGCCATCTATAATGAGATCTGGTGCCCTCTTCTGGAGCACAGACATACATAGAGGCAGAATGTTGTATACATAATTGCTGTGGGATGGTCTGTATGTCAAATTGCTCTGATTGGTCAATAAATAAAACACTGATTGGCAGTGGCAGGCAGGAAGTAGGTGGACATAAGAGAGATAGAATTCTGGAAGCGGAAGGCTGAGCAGAGAGACACTGCAGCCGCAGCATGACCAGCAGCATGTGAAACGCCGTAGCCACCAGCCACGTGGCAAGGTATAGATTTATAGAAATGGATTAATTTAAGATACAAGAACAGTTAGCAAGAAGCCTGCCCCGGCCGTACAGTTTGTATGCAATATAAGTCTCTGTGTTTACTTGGTTGGGTCTGAGCGGCTGTGGGATTGGTGGGTGACAAAGATTTGTCCTGACTGTGGGCCAGGCAGGAAAACTCTAGCTACACATAATAAATAAATCTTAAAAAAAAAAAAAAGGCATGTACCACCATTGCCCTAGTTAAAAAAAAATAAGGTCAAGCAATCATAACTCATAATAAGTCTCCATGTCATGATTTGGGAGCTGCTTGGTGGCCCAAAAGAAAGCCCACTACACACCTCCCTAGTGCTGGGATGGCAGGTGTGTGCTGCCACAGCCAGCTTTGTATTTACTTTGTAAAGAGGGCATTAATGTATAACAAGTACCTGCAGGAGTTACCCCAGGTGGTGGTTGGTCCTGCCAACTGAATCACATAAGAGACATATCTCTGGACTTGTCTTTGAGGGCATTTCCAGAGAGAAGTACCCGAGGTGAGAAGCTCCATCCTGAAGGTGGGTGCCACTGTCTCATGAACTGGGATCTCAGACTGAAGGAGGAAGGGAGCTGAGCGCCAACATTCATCTCTGTGCTGTGTGGCTGCAGACATGCTATGACCAGCTGCCTCATGCTTCTGGACCATGCTTGTCCACTGTGATGGACTGTATCCCTGCTCGTCCACTGTGATGGACTGTATCCCCTCTTGTCCACTGGGATGGACTGTATTTCCTCTTGTCCACTGGGATGGACTAGATCCCCTCTTGTCCACTGTGATGGACTGCATCCCCTCTTGTCCACTGTGATGGACTGTATTTCCTCTTGTCCACTGTGATGGACTAGATCCACGCTTGTCCACTGTGATGGACTAGATCCCCTCTTGTCCACTGTGATGGACTGCATCCCCTCTTGTCCACTGTGATGGACTGTATCCACGCTTGTCCACTGTGATGGACTGCATCCCCTCTTGTCCACTGTGATGGACTAGATCCCCACTTGTCCACTGTGATGGACTGTATTTCCTCTTGTCCACTGTGATGGACTAGATCCCCTCTTGTCCACTGTGATGGACTGTATCCACGCTTGTCCACTGTGATGGACTAGATCCCCTCTTGTCCACTGTGATGGACTGCATCCCTCTTGTCCACTGTGATGGACTAGATCCCCGCTTGTCCACTGTGATGGACTAGATCCCCTCTTGTCCACTGTGATGGACTAGATCCCCTCTTGTCCACTGTGATGGACTGCATCCCCGCTTGTCCACTGTGATGGACTAGATCCCCTCTTGTCCACTGTGATGGACTGTATTTCCTCTTGTCCACTGTGATGGACTGTATCCCTCTTGTCCACTGTGATGGACTGCATCCCCTCTTGTCCACTGTGATGGACTGTATTTCCTCTTGTCCACTGTGATGGACTAGATCCCCTCTTGTCCACTGTGATGGACTGTATTTCTTCTTGTCCACTGTGATGGACTAGATCCCCGCTTGTCCACTGTGATGGACTAGATCCCTCTTGTCCACTGTGATGGACTAGATCCCCTCTTGTCCACTGTGATGGACTAGATCCCCTCTTGTCCACTGTGATGGACTGCATCCCCTCTTGTTCACTGTGATGGACTAGATCCCCTCTTGTTCACTGTGATGGACTGTATCCACGCTTGTCCACTGTGATGGACTGCATCCCCTCTTGTCCACTGTGATGGACTGTATCCACACTTGTCCACTGTGATGGACTAGATCCCCTCTTGTCCACTGTGATGGACTGCATCCCCTCTTGTTCACTGTGATGGACTGTATCCCTCTTGTTCACTTGTATGTACTGATCCCCTCTTGTCCACTGTGATGGACTAGATCCCCTCTTGTCCACTGTGATGGACTAGATCCCCGCTTGTCCACTGTGATGGACTAGATCCCCACTTGTCCACTGTGATGGACTAGATCCCCTCTCAAACGGCGAACCAAAGTATATTCTTTCCCCTCAAATTGCCTTTGTAAGGTATTTTGTCACAACAGAAAATAACCAATGCATCTAATGCATCTCATTTATTCCTCATTGCAAAACTGTGCTATTCATTAGTGTTTTGGGATGGTCTGTATGTCAAATGTGTTGCTCTGATTGGTCAATAAATAAAACACTGACTGGCCAGTAGCCAGGCAGGAAGTATAGGCGGGACTAACAGAGAGGAGAATTGAGAGAATAGTAAGGCGGAGGGAGATACTGCCAGCCACCGCCATGACAAGCAGCATGTAAAGATGCCGGTAAGCCACAAGCTACGTGGCAAGGTATAGATTTATAGAAATGGGTTAATTTAAGATATAAGAACAGTTAGCAAGAAGCCTGCCACAGCATACAGTTTGTAAATAGTAGAAGCGTCTATGTATTTATTTTATAAGTAGGCTGTCCGACTGCCAGGGCTCAGCAGGACCCGAAGAGAAAACTCTCCAGCTATTCATTCATTCATTCATTCATTCATTCATTCATTCAGTGAATAGCTGTGTGTCACTTACAAGCCAGGCACTGTTCTGGGTACAGAGAGAGGCATTTCTCTCTGGAAACTTTATTCGAGCAGGAGGAGGCAGATGGTAAAGGGGAACTAGTGACTTGAATACAGCTTGGCCTTTTTGTATGATGAAGAAATGGAGATGCGATGAATGAGGAACATGAATGTGAAACAGCATAGATGCCAGAGTTTGGGCTCAAACTCAAGGCTGTGTGAGGTGGGACTTGAAGGGTTTCCATCTGTCTTTGGGTCAGTAGAGGCTTGGGGATGAGCAATGGGCAGGTCTGGGGGGAGAGCAGGAGGGGCCTGGAGCTCTCGCAAGACTTCTCTCTCTCCTTCGTACGTCTTGTTCCACCTGCTGGACCAGCGCTTCAGCCCCACTCACACAGAAACCATGTATATTTTATCTACTTCCGTGCTTGGGGCATCCAAATTACAGGATGAAGGCTTGAAAGGCAGCATCACAGGCTGCTAAGACAGATGTGCTGGCCACACTTCTCAGGGGACAGAGTGCAGCTTTGGGAGTCACACTGTGGGAAGACAGAGAAGTTGGGGGGAGGGGGCCTCTGGTGGGATGCTGTACTAGAACGAAGCAGAGAGAAGTGCCCAGCCTGGAGACTGGTTGTGGCTGCACCCTTTTATGGCTGTGACCCGAGGAGCAGACATACTGTGTCTCTAAGACTGACCACTGGATAGGGCTTTCCCACTGCAAATGAGAGCCCAGGACAGAACAACCTCCATCCTTGGCTGGGGAGCTGGGAAGCAGACATCATGGCAGAGGCAGAGTCAGCCACCATCCCCTAGCTGGCAAATCACAAGAACCATATTGTGTTGCGGCTGGAGAGATGGCTCAGCAGTTAAGAGCACTGCTGCTCTTCCAGAGGATGGGAGTTCAAATCTCAGCAGCCACATGGTGGCTCACAACCACTTAGTAGGATCTTATGCCCTCTTCTGGCATAAAGTCGATATATACATAAAATAAATAAATCTTAAAAAACATATTGTGTCCTCTGTGTCAATGACTCTTACTATCCCATCCTTACCCCTTATCCAGCAACAACCGGTCTGTCAAACAGGTATCTGTCCCAATAAGTAGAAATAGATGACCCAGTGCCTCAGCAGGATGTAGCCACCAGGGGGCAGCAGTGCAGCGTCAAAAATAACCCTGACCTGCCATTGCCGAAGAACAGCTTTGAAAGAGCACACAGCTCTAAGAATTGACAATTGGGTAAAAGTTAAGCTTTGGACTGCCTCCATCCGCATCCCTTTGCTGCCAGGAATTGTGGGGACAGGAAGTGCAAACCGGAGGAATGTGTGGAGTGAGCGGGGAGAGACAGCTAGATCCTGTTCATACTCCTGGGTCTTCTGCCAGCCCCCTTCGCGCCCCTCCCCCAAAGCCTGTCCTCTGCCAGCTCCCGGCTTTATTATTATCAGCATTACATTTATTTATTTAAAGATGGTGTGCACGTGGGTGGAAGTCAGAGGACAGTTCTGAGAGTCTGTGATTTTCCACCATGTGGGTCCCTGAGATCCAGCTGGGGTTGTCAGGCTTGATGACAGGCATGTTTATCAGCAGAAACTTTTCTGGTGGTGGTGGTGGTGTGTGTGTGGGGCGGGGGGGACACACATGGTCTCACTACTATTCCAGGCTGGCCTCTAACACAATATGCAGCCAAGGGTGACTTTGAACTTCTGACCCTCCTGACTCTACCTCTGTGCTGGGATCATAGATCTGTGCCATTGTCCCAGCTTTATGTGGTGATAGTGGTTGAACCCAGGGCTTCGTGCATGCTAGGCAATCACCCCACCAATGGAGGAGTGCATTCCCAGAGCCATCTCCTGGTTTTAGTTAGACCTCCTGGCGGCCCCTGGGTTTAAAGTCGGGCTCTGGCATCCCACAATGCCTGTCCACCTGTGCCTTCAACCTCCAGGTACTGGCTCCCCTCTCACCTCTATGGTCCCTCCAACACCAACACACACTTAAGTATGCACATGTCCACCCAGACAGCACATGTGGTACGCCAATCCATGCCAATCCATGTAGGCTTGTGGTTCCCTCTTCTTTGCTCACACAGAATGGTTACCTCCCTCTATTACTCTTTGCTTTGTTCCTAAGAGCCAAGGTCAAAGGTGGAGCTTGTGTTTTCTTGGTTAGGCTGGTGAGTAGCAATCCTCAGCTGCCCAGCAATCCTGCCTCTGCTCTCCCCTCCCCGAGGGTGGCAAGCTTCTATATGACTGCTGGGACCTGGATTCTGGTTCTCACTACTGTGCGGTAAGCACTCTTAATGATGGAGCTGTCTCTTCAGCCTGAAGGTTTTTGCTTGTTTTGGGGTTTGTTGCTGTTGTTTTCTTTTAACATGAAGGCATGTTGGTATCTGGAGCCCTTCACCCAGGAGGACACAGTCAGAGAAGCAGGGTGGTAAGTAGTACCAGAAAATACATGCCGGTCCCAAGGCATGACAACATGGTGGAAAATTAAGAGGATGTAGGAAGGGGAAAAAAAAACTCTAACCCCAGAGTCTGCATGAAACCTCTGGCCAGCTGAGAATGAAGTGCCTGCCTTTAATCCCAGCACTCAAGAAGCAGAGGCCAGCCTGGTCTACATAGCAAATTTCAAGCCAGTTAGGACTATAAAATAAGAGTCTGTTTAAAAAAAAAAATCACACAATTAGCATTTGCTGTGAAGGTTGCTGACATGGAGGAAATGGAGATAATATTCTTTTTTGTTTTGTTTTGTTTTTTGAGTCAGGGTTTCTCTGTGTAGCCCTGGCTGTCCTGGAACTTGGTCTGTAGACCAGGGTGGCCTCTACCTCCAAGTTCTAGGATTAAAGGTGTGTGCCACCACTGCCCAATCAATATACCTTTTTAAAAATTTTTAAATTTTTTTCTATTATCAGCTTTATACAGTATAAATTCTTATCCTAATAGTGAAATGTTTCACTGAGGCTTGCCCAGTGAATGAGTAAAACCAAAACTTATTATAAGCCACAGTCATTCTAGGGTCCCCCCTGCTATATAACCTCCCTGGTTCTGTGGGTTGCAGTTTGATTAGTCTTTGCTTTATATCTAGAATCCACTTATGAGTGAGTACATACCATGTTTGTCCTTCTAGGTTTGGGTTACCTCACTCAGGATAATGTTTTCTAGTTCCATCCATTTACCTGCAAATTTCATGCTGTCATTGTTTTTCTCTGCTGAGTAGTACTCTGTGTATATGTACCACATTTTCTTAATCCATTCTTCATTGACGGGCATCTAGGTTGTTTCCAGGTTCTGGCTATTACAAATAATGCTGCTATGAACATAGTTGAGCATGTATCTTTGTGGTATGATTGAGCATTCCTTGGGTATATGCTCAAGAGTGGTATGGCTGGGTCTTGAGGTAGATTGATTCCCAATTTTCTGAGAAACCGCCATACTGATTTCCACAGTGGTTGTACAAGTTTACATTCCCACCAGTGGAGGAGTGTTCCCTTTGTTCCACATCCTTTCCAACATAGACTGTCATTAATGTTTTTGATTATAGTTATTCTGACAGGTGTAAAGTGATATCTCAGAGTCGTTTTGATTTGCATTTCTCTGATGACTAAGGATGTTGAGCATTTCCTTGAATGTCTTTCAGCAATTTGAGATTCTTCTGTTGAGAATTCTCTGTTAAGCTCTATAGCCCATTTTTTAATTGGATTGTTCAGTATTTTGATGTCTAGTTTCTTGAGTTCTTTATATACTTTGGAGGTCAGTCTTCTGTCAGATGTAGGTTCTGACAGAGGACTGATTTTTTTAGTTATATGTGTGTCAGTATGTGGTATGTGCATATGAGTGCAGGTACCTGAGAAGGCCAGAGGCATTGGATTCGCCTGGCACTGGAGTTACAGGCCTGACATGGGTGCTGGAATTGAACTCAGGTCCTCTGTAGGAGCAGTCAGCACTCTGAACAGCTGGCCTATCCCTCCAGCCCTGAGATAATAGTCTTTTAGTGGAGATGTGGAGAGGTTTTCAAATAAGAATGCTAAAATAACAATGAACCATGATTAAGGGCTGAGTGTATACATCCTCCTTTCCTAGATATTTTCTGGGACTCTCACAAATAAGAGTATAAATGTTTGCTTGTAGTAAAAAAACAAAAAACAACAACAACAAAAAATCTTAAGTAACCATGCAACCCTGGACTTCACCATATCAGTACTAACAATGTACATCAGGAATCACCCTATGATCTTAGTTACATTTCTTGTCAACCCTTTGAAAGGTAACTTCAGAAGCCACCAAAATTATATATACATGTTTGTTTGGAGCCTCTGGCTCACCCCTGCACAGTCCAGGAAGCCCCATTTCTGTCTCTCTCTCTCCAAACCCTGCCCGCTCAGAGAGTCTCCCAACAAAGAAAAGGCACCAAAAAGCCAGCATTTGCACCAGCAGCCCAAGTCCCCACCTAAGTGGTCAGCTTTTGACCATACTTGGGCACAAACCCAGCATGTAGTGGATACATCATCACCCCTTGCCTACAATCTATAAAACTTTCCTACACTGGCTTGGGTGTGTGACTTCTCCGGCCTCATTCTCTGAGACTGGTGAACTCACCCGGAGTAGCTTTGCTCAATAAACCTGCCGTTATACTTTTTCAATTCTGTTTGATTTGGCTTACTACATTGATGGATAAACTTACTAACAGGATAGTCAGATTTTTCTTTGGACCACCAGCTCACAAATAATGACATGGCGACTTACTATTAATTATGAAATTTGGCCTTAGCTTAGGCTTGTCCCACTAGCTCTTATAATTTGAATTAACCCATTTATTTTAATCTGCATTCTGTCGAGTGGCTCATTACCTCATCCCTCCACACTGCCCGTGCTGCTTCCTCTGTGTCTGGCTGGCAACTCCACCTTCTTCCCAGAGTTCTCTCTCTACCCAGAGTCCGTCTGTCCCTCCTTCCTAGCTATTGGCTGTTCAGCTCTTTATTACACCAGTTACAGTAATATATCTTCACACAGTACACACATGTCCCACAATATTTCTCCCTTTTTGTCTAAGTAAGAAGGAAAGGTTTTAACTCTTAACATAGTAAAGCTATATACCTACATATAATATGAACAATTATCAGGTAAAAATTGCATTCACAATGTCCAGTTCATCTGTATTTGGCATATTTAGAGAAAATACTCTATTATCTATCTTATCTTGATGAATTTAAAGTTTTATACCTAAACCATTTTCTGTCATAACTTGTATTACCATCCTAAAGCTATCTTTTTAGACCTCAAAACATTTTTTTAGATAATTTAAACTTTTTTGTCTCTCAACCTTATACACTTGATTTCTCTTTCATGAGTTTCTTTTTTGAATTTGGTAACAAGGAAAACAGTAACTATCTAGTCTTCAGTCCCCATCAGAGACCCAAAAAGGATAAAATATTAACTGAGTAAACAAGAAGTGAAGAGCAAACAGCTTCCAAAACTATAGAAACAACAGAGACATCTGGCTGCCTGGACAGTCACCCAAGGTTCCTCTGCAACATTGGGGCATCCATCTTTGGCCTACAGGCCTAGAATATCTGACAGACTTTTATGTGAAGCAGGGATTTTGAAGGACTGTCCTGCCTTATCTTGGCAAAGTTCAGCAGTTGCTTTCTTTTGTGTCCTGCTTGTCCAGTTTGGACAGCATACTGTCAGCAGTTGAGGCAAGAGCAGTTTCTTGCCCAGTAGTTAGCTTTGCCAGGAGCAGATGTATCTCACTGTCATGAAAAGCCTTATGTTATTAAAACATCTTAAATGCCATATTCTGTAGGTCTCTGGAGAGTTTGAAGACCATCTGTCTATCTAAAATATATCTGTTTGACCTTGAAAACATACCTAATAAGGCCACAAATTTGACTGTTAAATGACTAACTACTAACTTGTATTTCTTAATTATCCTAGTTTGTAACAATAACTTTCAAGGACTAGAAATTTACATTACATTGTTAAATAAGCTGGATAGGTACAATAATTTAAACAAACATAGAAACACATATATTATAACAAAAATAACCTTACATTTGTATCAATATACAAAAATCCATACTAATGTAAAATATTTGAGACTAGTGGTCATTCAAAAGTAGACTCAACAATCTACCCTTCTATCCAATCATTTTTATACTATATTTCCCCCTTTTCCCTTCAGAAAAAAGGTCCCTGAATATAATCTCGTTTGTTCAGCTTTTTTTCTGACTATGATCAATAACAACTTGTAACCAACCCCACTAAACCATGGCAAATATTCATAACCACTAAACAACCAAAAACTGCTCACCCCACCTCTTGGGAATGTGGGCATCATGTTCTCTAGACCGCTTCCTGTTGTCTGGGGGCAATGGCATCTTTAGGGGAACCTGAGAAAATTGAAGTAATAGTCAAGTCCTGGGAAAACTAGTAGTGTTACTATTTTTGTTTGTTTAGTCTCTGTGTGACAGGAGAGTGTAGAGCTCATCTAAAGTCTTGGCTGGGTAGTCTGAGGCTGGACCATCTCAGCTTTGAAGTTGTTCTGGATGTAGAATTTTGAGGAAGCTGCAACAGAGGTACTCGGAGAGGCTGGATCATCTGGGCTACTTGTCTTTATTGGTGTCTGGTCCTTTTTTCTGAAAATACATAAACTTTTAAAGGTAACATATATATCTACATTAACACAAGTATGGAATGTGCAGTGTGCACAAGTCAGTTTAAGATAAGATTTTTTTGTTTTATATTTGAGTAGGTTAAAGGCATCTATTAATTTTTTTTTTTTACAACAGTTGCTTTTTTTTTTTGTCTTCATAAGTCTTCTTTTTTTTTTTTTTATTTATTATGTATACAGTTTTGCTCATGTATGTCTACAGGCAGAAGAGGCATCAGACTCATTACAGATGTTGTGAGACATGTGGTTGTGGAATTGACTCAGATCTGAAGAACAGTCTGTGCTCTTAACCTCTGAGCCATCTCAGCTCCGCATCTATTAATTTTATAAGTTTAGTTGGACTGTGTAACCAAACCTTTATCCATACCATATGAAAGCATGGTATGTAAGAATAAGTCATGAGGACTCTGTAGACAGCAAGACAACAAGATTTATCAGCCGGGCGGTGGTGGACTTTATTAATTTTAAACTATTTTTTGTATGACTATCTATACCCATTTTCTTTTTTTTTTTTTTTTTTTGGTTTTTCAAGACAAGGTTTCTCTGCATTGCTTTGTGCCTTTCCTGGAACTCACTCTGTAGCTCAGGCTGGTCTTGAACTCACAGAGACCCATCTGCCTCTGCCTCCCAAGTGTTGGGATTAAAGGCATGTGCTACCACCGCCTGGTTCTTTTTCTTTATTTATCATCTAAGTACATTTTAAAGCATATTCTACCTGTTCAGAGATTTTCTCCATCTAGACCTGACTTTCTGTATGTCTGCAGTATTCTCTGACCACAAGAAAAACCTTAAACTGCCATGTCAGCCGCCTCATGGCTCAGCTTAGCGAATGGTGTTGGTGTATGGCATTGGTGGCTGGCTTCTGCCCCCAGGCCGTGGTCGATAGCCTCATCTCTGTATGCCGAGGACCAGCCCACCTGAGAGACTGTAGAACTTTTCTTAGCTTTCTCAGGACACCTATGTAAACAGATTTTTCTTTGGACTGACAGCTCACGAATAATGACATGGAGACTTATTGTTAATTATGAAAGCTCAGCCTTAGCTTAGGTTTGTCCTACTAACTCTTATAACTTAAATTAACCAATTTGTTTTAATCTGCATTCTGTCGAGTGGCTCATTACCTCATCCCTCCACACTGCCCATGCTGCTTCCTCCGAGTCTGGCTGGTGACTCCACCTTCTTCCCAGAGTTCCCTCTCTACCTGGAGTCCCGTTTATCCCTCCTTCCTAGCTATTGGCTGTTCAGCTCTTTATTACACCAATCACAACAATATATCTTCAAGTGTACAAATATCCCACAGCATCAGGGGGCAGGACATAAAACCTATTAATTTGGTGATTTAAAATTTTTAAAATGAAAAAAAAAAAAAACCTTTTTAAGATAGAGGCTCTATGCTGGTCGGTGGTGGCACATGCCTTTAATCCTAGCACTTGGAAGGCAGAGATAGGTGGAACTCTAAATTCGAGGCCAGCCTGGTCTACAGAGGGAGTGCCAAGGCTACACAGAGAAACCCTGTCTCGAAAAACAAACAAACAACAACAACAACAACAAGATAGAGGCTCTATGTGCCAAGCTGGCCTCAAACTCACTATGATACCAAAGCTGGTACTGAGTTTCTGAGTACCCTGCCTCTGCCTCCCGAGTGCTGGGATTACAGATGTGTACTGCCATGTCCAGTTCTGCGTGGTGCTGGACATCAAACCCTGGGCTTTATACAATGACAGACAAGCACTCTACAACTGAGCTACATCCGATACATACAACTGAGCCTGTGGGTGTATGCGTGCATGTGTGTGTGATTATTTTAAAGACAATTAATCTTTACTTTCTCTTGAGAAGACCACACTTAGGTGTGTTGTGTCCTTTCCCTGAACACTTATTTACTTATTTGCTGTGTGTATAGGTCGGAGACAACTCGAGGAGTCAGTCCTCTCCCCCTATCATGTGGGTCCTGGGTCGGATGTGGCACTGGGAACCTTTGCCCACTGAGTCGTTTCTCCATTTGTCTTTGTATTAACCCTTGAGGCTTAATTGCATGCATAATAAAACCCAGTTCTGGTTCATACTGGATCACTCTGAAATTCTATCTTGTTGTAAATTTCTAAAAATCACATTATATTTAGTGTGTGCGTGTGTGTGTGTGTGTGTGCGTGTGTGTGTGCGCGCGCAGCGTGTGCTATGGCATGTATGTGGAGATCAGAGGACAACATGGGAATCAGTTCTCTCCTTCCATCATGTGAGTCCCAGGAGTCAAACTTAAGCTGTCAGGCTTGGTGGCAGGCTCCTTCCTTTTTGTGTTGTGTTGTCTTGTTTTGAGACAGGATCTCCCTGCATAGCCTTGGCTGGCCTTGAACTCAAAGAGGTCCTCCTGCCTCTGCCTCTCCAGGACTAGGATTTTAATTTTTTTTTTCCTCGAGACAGGGTCTTTCTGTGTAGTTTTGGTGCCTGTCCTGGGTCGCGCTCTGTAGACCAGGCTGGCCTCGAACTCACAGAGATCCACCTGCCTCTGGCTCCCGAGTGCTGGGATTAAAGGCGTACCCAGAAGGACTTTAATTTTTTTTTTTATCAGAGGCGTGGGCAGTCAAGCATAGCCATCTTGCTAGCCTAGAAATTCTTTGCAGAATTTGACTCTGCAGTAAGTCAAGAGTCCTGGCTTCGCCTGAGTGGAAGCCACTGAAAGGAACCTTTCAGGCAGCAGGGAGCCGGGTGTATGAGCCACTGCCTCAGGCAGCCTCTGCCCACTCCCTGCCCAGCGGCCTCAGGAGAGCAGTGCCCAGAGGAAGACAGGGGGAGGAGACAAGTGCCAGGAAGGAGGCCGAGCATTGATTCAAGCAGGGACTGAAACTTCAGATTCCAGTGAACTTTATCAGTTACCCAAAGTGACTCAGAGCGTTGGAGCTGGCCAAGAGTGCAGTGTCCAGACAGGAAAGGGAAATCATGCATCAGCCAGCAGCAGCTCGGATGGGAAGGACACAACTGTTCACACTCAGGCCTCAGTAATTTGCTGTTCAGTAATGTGGGAGAGAAGGATTAGCCCTGCAGCCGCCCGGGTGGGGGTAATGGTGGCCTGGGCCCATACCTGCCCCTGCCCCTGTGTCCTGTGTTCCCAGTGGACTCCTCCCTAGAGCTTTTCCTTGAACTCTGAACTCACCACAGACTAAGCTACTGTCCTTTTTTTTTTCTTAAGATTTATTTTACGTATATGGTAATGAATGCTTTGCCTGCATGTATGTATGTGCAGCAAGTGTGTGCTTGGTGTCCACGGAGGCCAGAAGAGGGGATCAGATCCCTTGGAGCTGGCGTTGGAGAGGACTGTGAGCCACCACATGAGTGAGTACTGGGAGCTAAGTCAGTGTCCGACTCTGCCAGAGAAACAAGTGTTTTTAACCGCGGAGCCAGCTCCCCAGGCCCAGCTGTGGTCTTTTCTGAAGCTACTTAAATCCTGAGGAGAGTGATTTCTCATCCATCTGGAGGCTTGAGGTCACATGACTGGGTTGTTCCCAGTTACAGCACACCATCTTCCTGTGGCACCCTCACAGGGCAGGAAGAGATGAGAGGGCTTTCTGGGATTCCCTGCCCCCCTCCCCCGCCCCCCAAGGCAGGGTTTAGAGAAACCTGCGTAGCATGGCTGTCTGGCTCCCTTTTCACAACTCTTTTGTTAAACATGCGTTGTGTGTGTTGTGGTACCATGTGTACCGTGGTGCGCGTGTGGAGGTCTGAAGTGGACTCTCTCCACCACGTGGGCCCAGTGATCAAACTTAGGCTTCTCAGCTTGCCTGAGGCCACAGGATAAACCAGTTGTGGAATGGAAACTCTTTACTATGAGTCAAAATAAACCTTTCCCACCGAGACTTGATGTATGCCTGTAATCCCAACACTCAGGAAGTTGAGACAGAAATATCACATAGCCTGGGCTATATGAGATGCAGTCTCAAAACAAACAAACAAAAAAAACCCACATAAAAAAATCCAAAATAAAACAAAACCAACCCCCCACCCCAAACCCTTTTTCTTTATAAGTTTATTACTTTTGGTATTTTGTTACAGTAACAGAAAGCTGGCAGATATAGGCATTAATTCAATTCTTGAAGTCTCCATCCTCACAGCCTAGTTACCTCACCCATCAAGGCTCACCTCTCCAAATTAGATAATTAAAATTTCTTCAGTGTTTGTTTGAGACAGAGTTTTATGTAGCTGGTCTTCAGCGAACTCTCATAGTTTCCAAGGTAGGCCTTGAACCCCTGATCCTCCTGCCTCCCCTCTCCAGCGGTGGGATCACACTGGCATGTGCCGTCACATCTGGCTGGCAATTAGAATTTTAGCACATGAATTTGGGGAGGACTCATTCAGTCCCTGAGATAAAAATGATACTGGAAATTCAGGCCTTTGCTCTCAGCTCTTTGTTCATATGAGAACCAGAGATTCGGCCAAGTTAATCCCACCCACCCCCACCCCCGACACACACCTAGACTTCTAGGAGTCCCCCTCCCCGGGGCCTCTGAAGGCAAGCTAGAGCTAATGAAGGTGGCTGAGGAAGAAGAACAGCCAGAGAACTATGGGCTCATGTCTAGGCTTCACCCTGACTTCTGTGTGACTTGGGACATGTGTACGCTCTGCTCTGGCTGCTGTGTGAGCTTGGACAGGGCACAGCCCTCTCTGGGCCTGCAGTCCTCTGAAACAGCCAAACAAGGAAAGCTGTTTGCACTGTTTGTAGCCATCAGGTGTCCACAGCCCCAGGAAATTATGTCAGCGGGGAGGTGAGGAGCAGGGTAGGGAGGCCCCAAGGATGGGCACTGGGGATATTTTGAGACAGGCAGATCCCCCACGTCACTGCTGGACAATGGTCTGGGGGGAATCATTGTGTGGTGAGTGGAAAGTCCTTTTTATACTCCATTGCTGACAATAGTCCAACACAGTGGGCGGAGACCCTGGGGACAGGGTTTGGTCCTACAAGTGACTGGCTCATTGTTCCTGGCTGGGACAGAGCTGAAACAGGACACCCAGCTGAGCTGGTGCAGAAACCAGGGCAAACCCAGAAAGCCCCTTCTGAACAAAGACAGGCTAGACAAAGCCAGTTGTCAAGTATTGGGAAACTGAGACCTAGAGAGCCAAAGCATCTCGCCCAGGTCTTGCCCACACAGGCAGAGGGAGACAGTCAAGACCCTCGGGCTCCCATCTCCTTCCTCTGCCCCCAGGTCAGCCTGGCGAAACTGCCCTCCTCACCCACAGGAGCAGTCCGCTGTGTGGCACTGTGTGGTACAGTGGAGTCCCTTCCCCTTTTGGTGGGCTTGGCAATCCTTAGAGAACAACAGTTGTGCCTTGAAGGTCCAGGCTCCGATGCCTTAACAAAAGAACCAAAACCCAGAAGCAACACCTCCATATTTGCCCAGAGAGGGCAAGTGGGATCCTCAGGTCACAAGGAAAAGCTGCTATTTGTTGACTTCTGTGACCCATCTCTATGTCAGTTCTTCCATTCTAGATCTCAGAGCACGTGACTGAACAGAGAGTGGCCATAGACTACCATGGTGGGCAGAAGCAGTCAGGGGATGTACAGCCAAGCCTACTCTGTGGGTGGGTAGAAGCTGACCTTCAAACCAAGTCTGTGTGCTGCCCCGCTTCCCACTACACTGTCTGGGTCTGAATCAGGGGACAGAGCACTGAGAGACCCTTCTGCCCTGTGGCTGTGGGATACTAGAGGATCACTGGGACCTCTGGGGATTTGAACTTTTTCTTGACTCAGTCACCCTTGGCATTGTTACCTGAAGCTTGCCTGGACCAAGCCCCCCTCCAACTGCGGGCTCCTGATTTCTCTGCTAGTCAGCATCATTGATAATATCTATCCCACAGACTGGTTGTAAAGGATAAGTAAGCCGCGTGTAAATCCTGTTTGGTGCCTGAGACATAGGCCCGAACATGAGCTCCAGACCCTATGACCCATTCTAAAGAGACCAGCCCAAGTCTGCCATGATGACTGGAGCCTAGGGCTGGCAGAGTGCCCAGACTGGAGCGACCAGGCATGATGGACATGTTGTCCAGGATCTTTTGATCTTGGAGAACAAGGACATCAGTGTCCTCTAGAGATCCTCCCCTCCATCCAGGACTACCCAGGGAAGAGACTCTTGGGTCTGAAGGGCCATGCCTGGTCACGTGGTATTCACTGAGAGCAGCAGCTATAGAGACCAGTATGCATTTACCCTTTTTGTCCAGCCCGCCCCCTTCTGGTTCCCCTGTGTTAAGTCCCTGGTCACAATTCTCCAGCTCTGGGCAGCGCAGGGGGCACAGGACATTCATGAGATCACTGACCTGTCCTGGAGGGCCGTGGCATGAGCAACAGGAACAACCCAAGCCCCTGGCTGATGCCCAGGAACCACACTGACCTTGGACATGGCCCCTCTCCCCTCTGGCCTTGAGTCTGCAGCTGGCCTGGACAACTCTTGGGCTCTTGTCTAGTGCCTGGGTGGCTCCTGTGTCCTTTCACAGTGGCCTTCAGGAGCCAGCAGCCCTATGACATGTTCTCAGGGTAGGGAGTGGGCAGGGAAGGCCCAGAGGGTAAGAAGAGATATTTTAAGGATAGGCAGGTCACCTCACGTCATTGCTGGACAATGGTCTGGGGTTGATGGAAAATCTTGGTCTTACTTGAGCTGAAAATAGCACAAGGCAGAAGGATCAGGAATCTTACCCGCCGGGCAAGTGGCCTGGACGCTGGGCAGCAAGGCTAGATGTCCACCCCAAGGGGGCAGGCAGTCTGATTGGCTCCTGGATGTGGGACCACAGGCCTAGCCCTGGTTCCCTTAGGAAACACAGTGGCTACCACAGAACTAGGCCTGTGTCCTCTGAAATCTGCATGCAGTGGTCCAAAGAAAACCCCTGGGGGTAAGACAGTGTGGTCTCTATCCACACAGGTGCTGCATTCTCTGGTCTCTAGAGCAGCTGCAGGTGAGGGGGAATCTAGGGGGACTCTAGTCCATGATGAAAACAGCCCTGACCCCAACCACAGGTCAACAGTCAAGGCCTCCACATCATGGCGTGCGTCTGTGTCTCCAGGTCTCGGCACAGCGCTCAGCTTCTCTGGAGGAAGGGTCTGCCTGTAACCTGGGAGGTGGCTCTGCCTGAGCAGTGTTAGAAAGAGACAACAGGTTCAGGCCTGCAAGGAAGACCCGGGACAGCCCATAAGTGGAAGTCACTGAGGCGCAGAGGGACTCCAGGCACATTAACTGTAGTATGAAGACAGAATGTGGGAGGTGGGCATCTTGCGCTATTCCGGGCAGACTGAGGCTGAACTATGCAACGCAGAATGATTATGTGGGTCCTGCTCTGTGAGGGCTCTTGAGGTCACTTGAGGGCGCTCTGGAGGTAAGCTGTATAAAAAGACTGCTTATAAACCAGCTACATAGGGGGCTGCGGTGAATCCCTGGAGCTCAGGAATTCCAGGTCATCTGAGCAACATCTTAATACAACAAAACGCACAGAGAGCAACTGGGGATGCCTGGCCTCTAATGGCAGAGAGGGGACAGTGGAGATGTAGGAGGCGGATGAGGTGGATGGCGGACGAGGTGGATGGGGAGACCGTCCTCACAGGAACCTCCTATCCTTGAGGTCGAGTGAAGCCTGTCACCTGTGTCTATTCCTGCCTAAACCCCGGAGCTGGCCCCATACACTTTCTTGCATTCTAGGGGACCCTCCCTGACTAGGGGTCACACAGTCCTAGCTACACAGCACCTGCTTTTAAGAATCAGTCATTGGACAGGTGTGGCACCTGCCTGTAATCCCAGCACTTTGGAGATGGAAACAAGAAGGTAAAGAGTTAGAGGTCAGCTTCAACTACATGGCAAATTGGAGGCCACCTTTGGTTCCCTTTTAACCAACAACGCCCACACCCCCTCCGCTCCCACTTCCCACAAGAAAGAACCAGTTGTTGATTTTCAGGAATTTTGCAGAGAGACTGCCACTGTGTTGGTAATTTGAAATGTTACTTTTGCCCCGCAACAATTGGCCATGCCATAAATAAAGGCCCCCTCCCGGTTCAGTTAAATAGATGACATTTACTTGCACCCCAAGAACTAGAACCCTACTTGACTCTTCTCCATGCTTGGCACAGTACAATGTAGAGACAAGTGACTTAAAAGCAGGGTTGCCCTGGGGATCTGAAGAGGGATCCCTGGAGGCTCCTGGGAGGCAGTAGCTGGAAGGCAAACGGCGGGGATAACAGGCCTTTGTGTAGGTGACGGATGCTTCCCAGGCCATGCCCTGTCCTCCGACCATGCGGCGAAGCACAGCCCAAAGTTACGTTACGTATAAGTTACGGTTTCCACCCAGCTCCCAGCCCGGGGAAGCCTCCGGATGGATCTGAAACCAGTTCTCAGGTGCTTGTCTCTTGGCCTGAGGGTCTTCCTCCCAGCCGAGTCCACTGTAGAGCCCAGGTCCATCCCAGGGGACCATGGGAACTCAGCGCTGCTTACCCACAAGAGTCCTCCAGTCACTTGTGAGCTCACTCCTAGTCCAGGTAGCTAGCCCAGACTCCGCTGTGTCTTCTCTGGGCTTGCTTCTCTCTCGGATTTAGGAGGCTGAACCCCAGCCTGCCTAAACCCCAACCTTGGCAGGAATGGCAGCTGTCTGTATGGGAGTCAGGTGTCACTGCCTTTCTTAAAATACGATTTCCCAACTCAGACATACAAATGACCGGGGACTTTGGGGTCCTGTTGCTCTTGGGACCACAGGGTGAGTATGCCCAGCCCCTGCCAAATGAGAATTGCTGACGATCCGTGGGAGGACATCAGCCCATTTGAACAAGCCTTGGTCCCCTACAGCTTCCCCACATGAACGAGCACATGCCTGAGGGGCTCTGACCTATAGTCGAATGTCCTTAGTCTCGTTCCCAGCGGGTGTGGACTCTGTCCGTCTTGAGTCATCACTGCTGATCGACACATCTTTCCTCACGGTGTCAGTTCTGTGAGACCTGTGCAGGCCCAGCCTGCGACGAGCCTGGGGGTTGGGGGTGGGCTCTGTGGGTGGTTTGGCATCTCGGGCAAAACGGACAAGTCTCTGCCCTGCCAGGAAGTAGAGCACAGGGTCAAGGCAACTGTTGGCGCTGGCCAAGGGCCGGGTGATCTTGTACGCCATGTTGATGGCATTGAGGGTGTGGCAACTGAGGTCCAGCGACCGGAAGGAGTAGTAGAGGGTGCGGGTGACGTGGAAAGGCAGGAAGCAGAGGGCAAAGACGGCCAGCACCAGGGCAATGGTGCGCACAGACTTGCGCTTGGCCCGAGGCAGGCCTCCCGTGGTCCCATAAGCCGGTTTGAGCAGCCTTCGGGCCATGAGCACGTAACAGACCAGGATGACAGAAAAGGGCACAGCAAACAGCAGACTCAGCATGACGGAGCTGTAGGCCACAAAATGGCTGAAGAGCTCTCGGGCCGAGGTGTCGTGGCAGGTGATGCGGGTCCCCCGGACACTGGTGGTGACAAAGTAGAGCACAGGTGCCTGGCAGGCCAGCACCAGAACCCACACCACCGCAGCCACACGGCGGGCGTAGCGGGCCCGGCCCCAGCGCAGCGAGTGCAGAGGGCGCAGGACACCCAGGCACCGGTGCACGCTGATGCAGGTGAGGAAGAGGATGCTGCAGTAGAGGTTGGTGTAGAAGAGGAAACGCACCAGCTTGCAGAGCATCGTGCTGAATGGCCAGTGGTCACCCTGGGCGTAGTAGTACACCAGCAGCGGCAGGGAGGCTGCGTAGAGAGAGTCCGAAACGGCCAGGTGAAACATGTACGTGGTGGACGCGTTCCAGGTCTTGAGGCGGCACAGGAAGATGTAGAGAGCCACGACGTTCAGGCACAGTCCGAGCACGCAGACCACGCCGTAGGACACCGGCAGCAGCACGTACTTGAAGTCCTCGTTGAAGCGGCACTTGTAGCCCAGTTCATCCCCCTCCCAGGTGCCATTGATGGTGCTGTTCCAGGGGTCCAGGTCTGCCGCCATGGCCCTGCGGGAGAAAGGGAGGTGTGAGAGGAAGCCATCAGGACTGATGCTCAGAGGGGCCGTCCCCTCGTTAGGATTCGCCTAGGACAGGAGGTATAGCCTGGTGACAGAACACTTGCTTAGCATGCAGGAGGCCCTGGGTTCGTACCCCAGTAACACACAGACTCAAGACTTGCCTAAGCCAGATGTGGTGGCACACTCCTGTAATCCTAACACTTGAGAGGCAGAGGCAGAATTGTGACTTCAAGACCTCCTTGGGCTGCATAGTCAGTGAGGGGTCAGCCTGGGCTACATAGTACATCCCTGTCTCAAAACCAACAAACAAAAACAACAGATCATCTACAAAACAAAACAAAAAACAAAGACAAAAAACAAAAACCCACTTGCTTACCCAAGTCAAAACTTTTATTGTCATGTGATCTGCACCTCTCCTGGACCCAGAGTCTCCTAAAGCCTCAGAAACTCGTTAGATCAATGAAAACCAGCATCACATGATTCTAACCTCACAGCAGGATGAGCAAAGATAGTCTGAGGGCTGACTCCCGCCGGTCAGCTGTTTTGTAAATGAAGCAGTATCGGAGCACAGCCACGCCCGTCGTCGAGTTGAGTGGGTGTCATCAAGGTCATGTGGACTTTAGAGTCTCAAATATTTACTCTAGAACCTGCCGACCCCTGCTCTAAACCCCTGGATCATAGAGTTCAAGATGGAGGACTCAGAGCCTTGGAACTGAGACCTGGAGGTTCCAGAGGAGTTGTGATATTTGATCACACGGTGTAAAGACATCTCTGTTTTACCTCACCTGCCTAAGGCACCTTTTGATTGGTTTAATAAAAAGCTGACTGGTCAATAGCTAGGCAGGAGAGGATTGGCAGGACTTCCCCAGAGAGAGAACTCAAAGGAAGAATGTGAGAGGCAGGGGATTCGCCCACGAGATGAGGAGGAAGTTGGATATATGGTATGGTAATGAACCATGCGGCAGAATGTAGATTAATATAAGTGGGTTAATTTAAGTTTTCTTTTTTTCTTTTTCTTTTTTCTTTTATTTTTTATTTTTTTATTTTTTTTTTGGCTTTTTGAGACAGGGTGTCTCTGTGTAGTTTTGGTTCCTGTCCTGGATCTTGCTCTGTAGCCCAGGCTGGCCTCCAACTCACAGAGATACACCTGGCTCTGCCTCCTAAGTGCTGGGATTAAAGGTGTACGCCACCACCACCCGGCTAATTTTAAGATTTTTTTTTAAATATATATATATATATATATATATATATATATATATATATATATATATATATTTTATTTTACAATACCATTCAATTCTACATATCAGCCATGGGTTCCCCTATTCTCCCCCCTCTCACCCCCTCCCCTTACCCCCAGCCTACCCTCCATTCCCACCTCCTCCAGGACAATAATTTTAAGTTTTAAGAGCTCGTTGGGAAACAAGCCTAAGCTAAGACCAAGCTTTCATAATTAATAAAAAGACTCTGTGTCATTATTCAGAAGTTGGCTGTCCAAACAAAGTCCGCTATACAAAGGGGTATAGGATTGTAGGAAGTAGCCTCAAGACTGGCCCTCTTCTGTACCCCAGTGCCACTGCCCACTGAGGCTTCTCTGGCCTGGGCATCCAGCATGCCTGGAGTCCTCACAGACTCCTAGCTTTTAAACTCATCCTCTATTCTCTGGGAGCTGGAAAATTTGCAAGGGTCTCCCTCTTCCATCATCCAGCTTCTTGTTTAACTTTCTTTTTAGATTTTTTTTGTGTGTGTGTGTCTGAGTGTTTCGCCTGTGTGTATATCTGTGCACCAAGTGTGTTCCTGGTGCTTGCAGAGGTCAGAAGAGTCACTCGAACTGAAGCTGTGGAGGTGCTTTGTGGGTGCTGGGAACAGAACCCCAGTCCTCTGCAAGAGCACCAAGTGCTCCTAACCACTGAGACATCTCTCCAACCCCTTGTTCGACTTTTTCTTCCCCCCAGATTTTCTATACAGAGTTTCTCCATGTAAACCTGACTGTCCTGGTTAGAGTTAGAGTTAGGCTGGCTTCGAACTCAGAGATATCCATTTTCCTCTGCTTACCCTGCCTCCCCCAACCCCAGTACTGGAATTAAAGGCATGCACCACCACCACCCGACCTCAACTTTTTTTTTTTAAGGTATTACTACTATGTTCTGGCACTCTCTAAATTTGTGTACAGCAATCCTGTTCTCCACCGTGAGGGGACAACCAGATGGAGCAGTGACCTTTCTGAAGAGTCCAGGGAAGTCTGGGGTTGCTTCTGGAAGGGGAAGGCATGAGGTTTCCTTGGTGGAACAAACAGCTCTTCAGGCCTCCCCAGGTACCTTTTGCAAAGATTGCCTTCTCACCCTCTTTGGGTCTTCTACTTTCTCCCCATTATTCACAAGACCTAAGCAGCCAGTGGACAATGAACGCCTGGAGGGCTGGCGGCCACCTTTCCTCCTCTCCGAATCCCATCCTGTGACCATTAAGAGCTCTTTCAGATTAGCGTGAGGAGACCCACATCTGCCATCCCAGCACTTGGGAGGCTGAGGCAGGAGAGTAGCAGGGGTTTGAAGCCAGCCTGGGCTACACAGAAGGACACTGTCTCAAAACAAACAGTTGGGGGAGCTGGTGAGATGACTCTGAGGGGAATAGGCACTTGCTGCCAAGACTGAGGTCAATCCAAGGTCAATCAGAGGACCCTAGGGGTTCTCCGACCTTCACAAGTGTGCTGTGTACATGCGCACGGCAGACATTCACAGACACACAAAATAAAAATAAGTGACATCACAAATACAAAGTAAGTGGATGAAAGAGAAAATAACAACTCTGCCTGGGCTAGAGTAGAAAAGTTTTGCCCCAAGGGGCCTAAGGCAAGACTTGGCCTAACTCTGAGGTAAGTAGTGGGTAATTTGCTTCCTTCCCCTTCATTTTCCTGAAATAATAACGTTGTATGGCTACAGAGAACAAGATTGTGTGGCTAAATCTTATCTTATTGAACAGGTTCAAAATAAGTAAAGAACCTTTTTATTTATTTATTTAATGTATATGAATGTTTTGCTTGCATGTATGTACATGCAACATGCGTGTGCCTAATGCCTGTAGAGATTAGAAGGTGGGTCAGAATCCCTGGAACTGGAGTTAAGGATGGTTGTGAGCCCCCAAGTGGGTGAAGGGTCCTCTGCAAGGGTAGCACTTCTTTTTTTTTTTTTTTTTTTTTTTTTGGTTTTTCAAGACAGGGTTTCTTTGTGTAGCTTTGCGCCTTTCCTGGAGCTCACTTGGTAGCCCAGGCTGGCCTCGAACTCACAAAGATCCGCCTGGCTCTGCCTCCCAAGTGCTGGGATTAAAGGCGTGCGCCACCACCGCCCGGCTAAGAGTAGCACTTCTTAACCACTGAGGCTTTCTCCAGCCAAGAAATATTAATTTAGCAACTTATGTGCGTGAGTTTGGAATATACGTGTATGGTCCTGCAGCCTGAATGAGGCATCCAGTTCCCTGGAACTGGAGTTACAAATGATTGTGAACCGCCAAGGGGGAATCAAACCTGGGTCCTCTGCAAGAAAACCGTTAAGCTATCTCTCCAGCTCCAAGAAATAGTAATTTTTTGTTTTGTTTTTGTTGTTTTTCGAGACAGGGTTTCTCTGTGTAGTTTTGGTGCCTGTCCTGGATCTCACTCTGTAGCCCAGGCTAGCCTTGAACTCACAGAGATCTGCCTAGCTCTACCTCCTGAGTGCTGGGATTAAAGGCGTGCGCCACCACCGTCCAGCCCAGAAATAGTAATTTTAACAGCAACAAAATGTTCTTAAACCGTGGTATTCCTCCCTTGGAGGCACTTTAGGGAATTCTTTTTTCATTTTTCCATAATCTACATTCTCTCTGTTTAAAGCAAAGCAGAACAATGACAATAACCACATCACTCTCAGCTGCAGGCAGGGAGCGGGCGCCCTGGACTGAAGGACCACAGCAGACTCTACATGAGAGTCCCAGGTGAGAAGCCCCCTCCCTCTCAGGTGTCAAATCCCCCACCTCGGAGAATGGTAGTTCCCAACCTCCCCTCAGGAGAAGACAGAGTGGCTTCTAACCTGTCACCGCGGTCACCTCTGCATGGCTGTGCTCTCCCTGCCCACCACTGGTCTCCACAACGAGACAGCATCAGCCTCTCCTTGCCTTCTCTCTAGCCAGCATCGCTAATTTCCTGCTGTTCCCAGCTGGTGGAATCTCTGACACTTAGAGGCAGGGTGGAAACTTCCTTGTTCCCAGAACCAAGAAGCTTCCCTTTCCACCTGTTTTAAGACATCCTGGCCTCTGCCCTCCAGGCCAGCTGAGAACCCTATCACAATGGCCCTGGTCCAGACTGACCTTGCCTGTCCTCTCCTCTGGGCTCAACTCCCTAACCTGTGAAGCCCATTTGCTGGTCCCTTAGCACCAGTTCCTGATCTCTTCTCCGCTGAGACCTCACCTCAGCTCCATGGAGACTGCTCTGCCTGACTTGGTCCCTGGCCCCCTCACACTGGCTGGCTCTGCTATGCCCCGTTCTGGCTGGCAGTGTCCCAAGAACGCCCAGTTTAATGGAGAAGTGAGCCTAGAGAGCCCTTCCAGGCCTCCTCACCTTCGTTCACACTGTACTGACTGTCCCAAAATCCTTTCCAGAGCGATCCTGTAAAGACTCATCCCACTCATTTCTCCAGGCTCTTTCTCAATGTCCCTTATCACTGAAACTTTCTCAGTCCACCAGTCCCTCAGGCCATTTCTCCAGCCGTATGGTGATTTGTCTTTCAGCCCCCACTCCAACACATTTCTAGGAAGGCTGGATCCACATGATAATTTTCTCTGTACCTACAGCCCAGCGAGAGGCCCAACCTGCAAGCAGTTGTTGGAAGAAAGAAAGGATGAATGAATGAATGAATGAACGAACGAACGAACGAACGAATGAATGAATGAAGAGTAAATGATGCATCAGAGGCTGTGGGAACCCAGAGGCGCTGAGCACACACATCATGGTGCTCAGCCCACCTAAGTCCTTCTCCTGCAGAGGGATGCTTAGGCTACCTCTTTTGTTCAGCACCGACAGGACCCAGAAGACCCCGCCCTGCCCTTCTATGCTGTAGCCAGGGAAACAGTCTGGGGTTGGTCAGCAGGCCAAGGCAACCCCATACTTTCCCTGGCCCCCTCTGGCTCAGTCTGAAGAGTGCCACGTTCTGCAGTCCCCTCTGCCACCCTTCCTGTTCAGTAGGGATCTGATTAGGTTTAAGAAGCTCCCACAGGGCAGCGTTCAGTCCCTGGTAAATACCTGGTTAAGCTATTTGTTTTGGTTTTACTGGAAGGGATTGGAAAAACTAGGCTCGACACTGAGGGCTGTCTGGCTGCAGAGCCTGAATTCAACAGAGCCTGGGATAGAGGAGCAGAGCAGGGTCCCTGCCTCGGACCCCACTGATGTCAGCAGAAGTCAGTGCAAACACATACAAAATGCCCAGCCTCCCAGCCAGTGACCCACCTCACACACCCGGACCTGATGAGCTCCTGCTCTTGGTGTGGCGAGGATGCTCAGTGTCTGCTCCGGTTCTTCACTCATAAACGCTCAGGCCTGGACCAGCTGCTGGGACTGAGGCAGGAAACAGGAAGAACAGGTTCCCAGGCCTGGGGCCGCGCCCAGCCTTCAGCATGTTTCAGGGCAAGCAGCTACCTGGAGGGCTCCTGCAGACACCCAGAGATGAAGACGCAAATGTGGACTCAGAATCTGCCAGCCAGGCCATGCTTGCTCGCTCTCTCCTGCAAATTGCCTCCTCGGCTTTAACTGTGGACTGTGGCCCCAAAGAAGCCAAGAGGAGACCCGGTGTGCTTGCCCTGGTCACAGTGCCCTCTGCACGCCCACACACCCTGCTATCTCCTGCTAGCTCATATGTTCCAGGAATGGGCTGTTCAGAGCCTCCTTCGCAGGCACCCCCTGTCACGGGAAGGAGACTTTGTGAAAGATCTCCCCTCATAGCTTCAGAGCTGAACCAAGTCTCCAGTGTCCCTTCCCTGGCCCTGATTCTGCACTCCAGCCCCACAGCAAGAAACCGTCAATACCCTCCTGGACGGGCACATAGTGCAGAGCAGGGCCAGCATACCTCTGCCAGGACAGGTGTCTAACTAGAGTCCTCTCCTCTTCCCTCCACATCTGGACATTCCTCCACAGCTGTTATAAACACACACACACACACACACACACACACACACACACACACACCACTTGAACACACACAGGTCCAAATGCACACAGACACCCCAAGCACACACTTTCACATTCATGTGCACATGCAGGAGACATATTGGCATGGTCTAGATGGGGCCGGCTACAGCCTCTGGAAGCTACCTCAGCTGAATTCCCATTTGACAGAGGAGGGGACTCCAGGACAGAGCTGAGCTGGACGCCCTCATGTACAGCAGACACAGGGAATTTGCTAGACAGAGGATAGCTGCCTCAGGGAAGGACCCCTCTGTATGGACAGGTCCCAGCACCCACCAGGAGCCTCCAGCACCCACGAGGAGCCTCCTGAAAAAAGTTTTTTTTTCTTTTTCTGAGAAAGAGTGTTATACATCTCAGGCTGAGCTCAAACTCACTATACAGCTGATGATAATTGGCTTTCTGATTCTTCTGCCCTTACCTCCTAAATGCTGGGATTATAGATGTGTACCACCATGCCTTGTTTATGTGGTGCTGGGGCTAGATAACCCAGGGCTTCTAGCATGCTGCCAAGTACTCTGCCAACTGAGCCACACACACACCCCTTTTCTTTGGTCCTGGGATTTGAACCCAGGAACTGAAGTCTGCTAGGCTAGTGCTCTACCACTGAGCTATGTTTCCAGCCCCCGAATATCTTTTCCCATCTGTTTACCTTCTCAGCCGTAGGGGAGTGGAGCCCTCAGGCTGGAGGTGCAGTGTAAAGATGGGGAGCTGGAGGAGACGGGTGGCTGCAGGATGTAGGACCAAGAGAGGGTGCACCTGGCCCTGGCATCTTAGGCTGACACAGTGTGGATTGCTATCTGGCTGTCTGCTCAAGAGTCTGGTGGCAAGATGAAAGAGCTCCCTTTTCACCCTGCCCCACCCAGGTGCGCTCCCCGAGGTCTGTCCTCAGGAGGTGCCTGACCAACCAGCTAAGGCAGAGCACACCACTTTCTCCAAGGGCCTCTACCATCCCCCTAGGTTCCTGTCTCTCAGTACTCCACCCCATCTGATGCCCACCACTCACCAAGTCCTACCAGTCCAACCAGTGGAGTTCCTTAGACATGCTTGTACATTCTTTGCACCAAAGTAGAGACCTAGGACTAAGCTTTCCCTTTGAACTGCTCACCATCCTCTTTGCTTCCGTCCTCGCCTCCCTCTGCCCTGTCCAGCCTTAGCTCTCCAGCCGCATGTCTTCTTAATGCCTACCCTTGAACACATGCCCTTGAGTTCAAACCCTCCCCGGCACTGTCAGGTAACAGCCAAGGTCCTCAGCCTTGCCCTCAAGGTCCTAGCTGAACTGGTCCCTGTCGTCTTCACCTTCTCCCTCATCCTCCTGTCTCAGTACGACTGAAGCAGTCTCATGGTGCCATCTCCCTCAGTGACAACTTCCCTTATCATCTACCATCAGCCTGGTGGTGAGAAGTGAGCATTTTCTGTACCCTTTTTTTTTTTTTTTTAATGTTAGGTGGCTTCATAAGCTGCTTCATTTTTAATCTGGAGGTTCCAACAGGCTAAAATAACCTCCTCAGGGCCGCAAAACTAGAAAATAGCACAGAGCTCTGCTGTGCCCTTGCCCACTACCTCCTACCCTGCCTTGCCAAGCCCAGATGCCATCCCCAGGGAGCTCCCTGGCCAAATCTTTGACCCCCACCCCCACCCCCAAGCCCTCCAGCAGAGGAGGTCTGCTGACTCCAGCCTGGTTCCTTCTCACTAGTCCCAGGCTAGTAAGTCTAAAGCCAAGAGGAGGAAGCAGAGCTGTTTCTAAGCTGGCAGTGGACTTTCTTGGGTGGTTGGACGACATTCCAGCTCCTCTACCAGGGTGGCTCTGGAATGTGCCACCTGCTAGGCTGGTGGACCCTGTCCAGCTTGGCAGGAAAGAGTATTATCACACCCCAGAGACCCCCGCTACCTACCTGCCTCTGCAGGAAGAGATTTTGAGAGGGGAACTGAGGATCTGGGCTTAGAACAGCATCAAGACGGAGGAGAGAGCACAGGGTGGGTGGGGAATCTGTTCTGTCCTTCCCGGCTGTTGGATGGACAGGGCTGTCAATCTCACAGCCTGCATGTCAATCTCCTCTTAACAGAACAGAACTTGCTTGTGAGCAAAATCTTCACACACACACATTACACAATAATCAGAGAGGAGGCTGCCATGTAGGGTAGAGACAGGAGGGATGGGGTGCCCCCAAAAGATGAGAGGGGCAAATAGTCCTGCAGGAGTTATGGGCGAGGCTACAGTGGCAGAGTACAGCCAGGCTAACACAAGATCAGCACCTCACACTCCCAGACCCAATCCTCAGGAGGAGGGAGGTCCAGAGCCCTCCCAGATTTGTCCCCGGGTGACTCTGAGATTACATTCTCCCCGAATCTCAAGACGTTCCCTGTCAAGGTCAGGGAGGCACACCCAGAAGCAGACAATGACAACTCAGGGTGATCAGGGCTGAAGGAAGCTGAGGAGGCCCTGCTGGGAAAGGAGGCAGTGTGGTGGGGAGGCCCCCACTGGGGAAGGTTTCCTGGAGAAGAGGGCACCTGACTTGTGGTTAGAAAGATGAGTAGGCATCAGGTGGGTGGGAAGAAGGGAGAGCGCAGATCTGGGCAAGGTGACCTGAACTGCTGAGCACCCCGTGGTTTGAGCAGACAGGGCAATCCAGGCAGCGCAGGATTAGGAGCCTACAAGTCACTGCCTGTCCCCTCCCAAATGTCCTCCAAGGTGTTAGAGGATAGCAGGTCTCTCAGCTGTGCCTGGTGTGTTACACCAAGAGCACTGAGCACCAGGCCTAGCCAGGGGCCCCAGCTCAGGGGTGACACCTGATGGTATCAGATGGTGCTTTCGGGGTGTGAGACCTCCATTCTGTGCTCTGCGTCACTTTCCCTAAGACTCCCAAGAGCTCAGCTGTGGGAGCACTCGCTGAGGCAGAGGAGCACTGAGGCTCCACAGAGCACAGAGCTGAGACTCTAAGGAGAAAGGGACGACCTAGCCAGGGCAGGACTCCAAATTACTGATTCTATCTGGCCCAGCTCAGCGGAGTGCAGTACAGGGCTCCAGAGATGGACTAATGGGCTCAGAACCACAAGGTCCAGGACTCCATCCCCACCAAGCACACCCGAGTGCCTCCAGCGAGACCCAAGAAGCAAGAACCCTGGGTTCAGGCTCCAGCTTGGAGCCTGGGATGCTGTGCATCTGGGTCTGATCAGGTCCAGTTCCTGACGATGAGCTCTCCACGGGTCAGACTGGAAGAGTCACAGATCCATGGTGCAGCTCATGAAGAACGAGTAAGACCAGGGTGCCATGCAGGTGGGAGCTCACGGGGAGCAGGATGTGCACAGTCCTGACTTGCAGGCGCTAGCTTCCCGTCACGGCAGGAAAAGGCTGAATTCTAGGGTCCTACAACACTTCTCATCATCTGGGTCCCCAGCAGAGAGAGAGAGAGGTCATGGTCCAAGCTGTGATCATTGGGGAGGGGCAGGAAGCATAAGAGATGGGAGAATCCAGGTTCTCATCACAGGATACACAGGAGGCTGTGGGACAGACCGTCTCCTCTGAGCACGTTTGAAATATTCCCAGGTCAGTGCCTCTCCGAGTCTAATCCCAGGAGTGCCGGAGTCCCATGCTGTTCCTTTAGTTCACCTGCCAAAGCAGGTGCGGTGTCCGAAGTTCTGTTTCTTGTGGCTCCAAAAAGCCTTGGCTAAGATTCTCAGAACCCCGGGAGTTTGTGCTTAGAGTACCACAATCGTAACTCACAGTCCTCCGAGCGCCAAAGCTCCAGCAAGCACCTGTCAGTGTCTCCAAATGCGTGGTTCAGAGGATGAACTCTGCCAGACCCTCTGAGGAGTGTCCAGTCAAGCTTTGGGAAAAGACCCAGGGATGGATAGGTCATCTTGGAAGATCCAACCATATCCAAAGGGAACCCAGGGACAGGGAACTCAGGGGTCACAGAGACAAGGACAACTTGACCTTGGGGAGGTGGTCAGTGGAAGCTTCCCCAAGGAGCTGCCCTTAATAGATAACCTGGGGTTGTCAAGCGGATGGAGATAGGGAGGGCGGATACCCCAGCTAAGACTCAGTGGGTGAGGGTACAGGCTATTGAGGAAGTGCCAGGAAATCGCGTGTGACTGGCTTGGAGGGTTAGGTGGCATGGAATGTGTGGGGGACAAGGAATTCATATGAAAGGGCTCAAATGCCAGGCTGAGAGCTTGTTCTCCCACTTAAAAAGGGAAGGCGTTTTCAGAGCTGACCCTTACAAAGATGGTACCACGTGGAAAGCAGTTAGCGCCAGGGAGTTTGGAGGGTGGGCGACCGCGGAGGAGACTGCACACATAATGGTACAGGCAGAAGAGCAAGCAGTTAGCGCCAGGGGGTTTGGAGGGTGGGCGACCTCGGAGGAGACTGCACACATAATGGTACAGGCAGAAGAGCTAGTGTCTTGCTCCGGGACTCCCTGTGAGCCTCCTTCCTGACCCAGGTCCAGGCCTGGACAAGTCTCTCTAACACAATGAACTGGAGGTCAGGCGCACTCTCCAGGAGGCTGTATCCGTCCAAGCTGGAGGGAGCCCAGTGCCTAGGCCTCTCTTCTGCAGCCACAGTGACAGGACCCCAAATGGAGGATCGTGTTGGGTCCAGCAAAGTCTAGGATGCCTCTCTCTGCATCGGGGAATCCTGCCACTCATTCTGTAGCAAGACTGAAGTAGGCCTCAGGGTCTGGCTGGCCGGGAGATGGAAGAGTTTCTCTCTCTCTCTCTCTCTCTCTCTCTCTCTCTCTCTCTCTCTCTCTCTCTCTCTCTGTCTCTGTCTGTATCTCTCTCTCTCTCTCTCTCTTCTCTCTCTCTCTCTCTCTCTCTCTCTCTCTCTCCCCACTGAAGGGCTGGGATGTAGTTCAGTTGATAGAATGCTTACCTAGAATGCAAGAAGCCCTTGGTTTGATTGCCAGCACAAAATAAAACAGGTCCATGCCTACAAGTCTAGCATTCTTCAAGAGGTGGAGGCAGGAGGATTAGAAGTTAATGATGTTCTATAGGCTGAGTTCAAGGCCAGTCTAGGCTGCATACACACACACTCTGTCTTAAGGGTGTAGGTGTGTGTTGCGTGGGGTGGGGGTGGGAGGATGGACCCACTATGGTGGCTTTTCACGAAACAAGGTCTTTTTCTTCTGAATATCCACTGCACCTGGTCGCTCATTTCCAAAATACTTCCTGGCACTTGCTACGTGCCCCATCTGTGCCAGGTGGTGGGGCAGAATGAGAAGGCAGCCATGGCCCGGCTTCATAACACAACTAACTGGCTTCTCTAGAGATTAAGGAGAGTCCTGCGGCCAGGTTCTTCCCATCAGGCCCCACTGGTGGTTAGGAACCCAAGGGCATCTCAGCGGGAAAGTATGGGTTAAAGGGTGCACAGACAGGCCCAGGGAAGGCAGTCAGGGGAGAGAGGAGATCCCATCAGAGGACACTTCTTACTCAGAGGGTCAGCAAGGTCTTCCTGGTCTTATGAGCAGACCTGGGGATAATGGTAGTTAACCCAGAAACAGCTGGGTAATTAGGCCACAAGAAAGCCCCAAAGAAAGGCTCCTGGGGGCAGTCAGGCATGGTGGTATACGCCTTTAATCCCAGAGCTTCAGAGTTAGGTTACCGGCAGATTTCTGTGAGTTCGAGATCAGCCTGGTCCACGTAGTGAGTTCCAGGCCAGCCAGGGCTACACAGTGAGAACCTGGTATTCAAGTTCCCTTCAGCCTAAAAACAAGTGTCATAGCCTCATCCTGAAGCTTTGGTCCTGAATGGGAAGGGCCTCAGCTGGGGCAGGTAGGCAGGAGTCCCAGGTTTTATCTGGCTTAGTGACCTTGGACAAGACATTCTCTATTTTCTCATCTACAAAATAAAGGTAATCGTTCTTTTCTCATGGAGCCTTTAGAAGGAGAAAATGAGGAATTTTTGTAAACTGTAATAAGTAACAATTCAACGACATTCCAATAAGGAGCATAAGCACTTGTCAATAAAATGAAAGAAAGATTTCAGTCATGAAACTAAAGTTCTCATGGTGTCACCCATGAGGCCTTGGTGATGTCCTCACGATTTCAACTGGTTCATGCGGAGTGTGGGCAAGAGGGGTACTGGAAACGCTACAATCTCACTCTGTATGCTAGGCAGCCATTTTTGAGGATTGCTCAGAATGCCGACCTTTCCATCTCCTCAAAACCCAGGAGACTCTGAAACATGGAGAAGAGTGGCAGGCCTCTATGGCAGGGCTTGCCTCCATCCCTCATGCTGGACCGAACTGGCACTGGCTGCCGGTTCAGACTCTCCTTCCTCCCGCTCCCGCTCCCAGATAACTGACACTTCCCTGAGGCCCCACCTGATCTTCAAAAGCTGTTATTCCAAACTTGATCCAAATCCAAAACAAGGCTGCCCACCCACGGACTCTGGAGATGCCTTTCTGAGAACAGAAGTCACCGAGCCCTGTAAATCCCCAAACTGGAAAAGCTAGTTCGCAGTTCCCAGCAGGATCTACACTTGGGTCTAGCTCCTGGAGATTCAACACACACACACACACACACACACACACACACACACACACACACACAACGACGAGGTGGGCACTGTCTTTCTTTTAACTGACCCTTCCTACAGCACCACCTGCCAGGTTAAAAGTTTCCAGAAAGATTAAAGTCTTAACTGTCCTTACATGAAACTGCACCACCACCACCCCTCCAACGCCGCCGCCACTGCCTTCCCTATCTCACCTACACCTCCCCTTCCTCCCCCCCCTCCCGCCAAAGCGGGCCACCCAGAGTGACTAGGGGTGGGAGGAACGCAAGTACAAGAACTCTCAGGATTCCCGGGGCTCTGTCCACAGACTTATCCTCAGGGGTACACACACAGACAAATTCAAGTTCAGCCACTCACACCCCAGGGGTGTGCGCATTCCCCCACTAACGCACAGATTTCCCTAGTACGCTGGTAAACACACCAGGGTGTCACTCACCAAGATCCACGCTCCAGAGGAGACAAAGTTCAGCAGCACCGGCAGCCGGCTCTCACCGTCCAGTTTTGCTCAGTACTAGAGCTGGGAGCCGGGGCCCGCGGGACAGAGTCACGTAATGGGCTCTCCTGCCCGGCCCTGCTGAGTCGACTGGCGCGCCAGTCCCCAGGCCGCACCCGGTGGCGACCTCTCCCGGCGTCCGTTCCCCTCTAGGCTGCCCCCCTCACCTCCGCGATGCGCTGGTCCCCTCCGGGAGCCACAGCCGCGGTTCCTGGTCCCCAAGTCCCATGCCCAGTCGCGCAGGGTCCCACGTGCCTGGAAGAGCCGCGGTCCCCGCCCCACCCAGCCTGGCTCTGTACCCCATGGCCGGGCGGCAAGCAGGAGGGCGGGGCGGACGCTGGAGCCGTCCGTCCGGGACAGATGCCTCCAGTCTGTCACCCGCTTGGGGACGCGGCCTGGCTGTACCGCCCCGCAGGGTCAGCGTGTCCGCAACGGGTGTTGCGCAGGGAGGGGAGGGAGGCGACCGTCCTGGCTGGGCAGAGGCCACCTGCCTCGCTCACCGGATCAGAGGGGAGGTTTTACAAGGTTTGCTTGGTGCTAGCGTGGCTCCTGTCGCGGCCCACCGATGGACCTCTATGCTAACCCGCAGCCTCCCCTCCGCTGCCTCCCCTCCGCCGCCTCCCCTCCGCCGCCGCCCTAGCCCATCTCACTTCCGGATGGACCTGCTCCAGACTGCCCGGTACCGGGAAGGGTCTTTACCCCTTTCAGCACCTCCATCTGCTTTCGCTCTCTCTTCACTTCGCCAATAGGTTCCCGAAGTTCCTGTTCAGTTTGGTCTCTAATCTTGTACTGCCTCAATTCTTCTCTGCCCTGCCCTGAAGACCGTCTCTGGTCATGAACCCTATTTATGGCCCAGTCCTAGTTTGAGCGCAAAAGGGCAAGGACCACATCAGCCATCTCTCAACTGCCGTCCTATGAATGGATGGATGCACGAGGGTCTGCACTCTCCGATTTCTGGTTCAGGAGTCTGGAGTGTAAGCTCTAGGCCAGCTTTAGTACCGACAGTCCCACTCAAGGACTCATTTTCTGTGAAATGGAGCCGGCAATTCTCCTGATCGTACTTTCACTGTCCATCCTCGGAGTCTGGCCACGTTTAGAACAGGCGTTTTCCTATGGCCGGGGAGCTTGCTCTCTGCCCTAGGGCTGTAGGCCTTGCTAGCTGTGTATCAGCTGACCAGAGCCTTGCTCCCAGCCCCCGGAGGGGCCCAGAGGGGTGTTGGCTGCAGCCTTGTCCAGAGTGACCAGAGTGACAGCCTTGTCCGGAGTGGACACACAGAGCTGTGTGGCTGGTTGAGCCTCTCTGCAGCCTCCTGGGGCCTTCACTTAGGAGACACGGAGGCAGCTTGTCTAAGCTCTCTGCTGACTGCGGGAGCTGGTACAAGCAGCTTCCAGAGAGCTGGGTATCTCTACAGCCACACTTGCGGCTTTAGGATCCTAGTGCCCAGGGAAGCGTTTTTGGTTATTGAAGCCCCAGCTGATCTGTTTTCCTGGTCTCCCTGTTCCTGTCGCTTCCCTGGGACCCAGGGTTGATCCCAGCCTCTGGAAGACCCACAGCGTGGCCAGTGGCCAGTCTTGGACTTTGCACTTGCTGTCACCCAATTCCTGATTTTACAGCCAAAGAAACGACATCCCTGAGGTACATGACATCTGAGCTTTCATGTCAGGTGACCTAGTAATGCCTGAGGAACAGGTGGAAGGTTCAGAGGACCTCACAGCCTCCTCGTATCAGACTCAAGTCTTCCTTCACCTTTTCTGTGACCACGTTCTGAGTCCAGTCTCTCTCTTTCTCTGTGGTTTCTTTATTTTTTTGTTTTGTTTTTGTTTAGCTAGGTTCTCCCTGTGTAGGCCAGGCTGTCACAGTCCTGCTCACAGTCACAGGAGTCCTCCTGCCTCAGCCTCTTGAGTGCTGGTATTGTAGGTACATGCTACCAAGCCTGGCTCTCGGTCTGCTTTTCTGAGCAATGTGTTAAATAGTCCTTACTTGCTGTTTGGACTCAGTGTCTTTATTTAAGGTCTTGCCCATCATCCTGCGCCGCTCAGAAAAGCCTGGGAGGCGAGGTTCCCTGACACTTCCCCAAGTCAGATTTTGTGGATCCCCGAATCCAGCAGACTCCCCCCCCAGCACTGCTCCCCTTACCATCTTACTCCATCCAGAGCGCCTTTGCTTTCATATTTTTACTTACACACGACTCGAGACTTTATGACGGAAAAGAATTTAGAAGCTCTATTGATCCAGTCAGGAAATTGAAGCCCAGTGAGTCACAGTAAGTACCATAGGATGGGGAGAATGGCATTGAGGGCGTCTCCCTGGACCTCGCAGCCAAAGCAGACTAATGGTAAAGCTCAGGCACTGTAATGGTCCCCATGAGGTGTAAGGAAGCCAGCCACAGGGCAACTGCATTAGCAGCAGCAGTTCAGGAGGGGATGGGCAAAGCCCCGGCCGGCTCCCCCAGCCCACCTCGCGTTAGAAGGCTTCCTGTCTCTCCAGCCCTGAGCAAGCACTTGCCTCCTGGCAGGCATCCTCCTCTTCCCTCTCTGACTTCTCTCATCTCCCTGAGAAAACCTTCTGCTCTGAGAATCTACAGTGGGGGGTGTTGGGGAGGGGAAGTCCCTGCCTGGCCTAGCCTCCAACCCTCCGACGCTGTCTTTGATAGAATGGTGCCTCTGCCTCCCCTCCCCGACGCGTCCTGCTTCACACACTCTTGGGGGCTTCCACCGCCTTAAGGCAGCATTTTCCCAGCCTCCACTCCCTGTCTTTCCCTCTCTGCCTCCCCTCCCACCTCCACTTAGCTAGGCAGTCTAAAGTCCTTACCCTCACTCACCTCCTGGGGTCCCGGCCACACCCTCTGCCCCTGGTGTTTCTCTCTGCTTGGCCTCCTTCCTCTCAACTCCCAAACACTGATCTTCTAGGACCTCCTCCAGATACTGAACCTCCCAAACACTGATCTTCTAGGACCTCCTCCAGATGCTGAACCGCTCAGCACACTGTCACTAACCTCCGCCCCCTACCACGGGGATCTATTTGTAGGTGGGGCCCAGTCCATCCTACACACAGCTGGATGTCCCTGTCACATGATCTGTCTCCAGGACTCTTCTCTGTGCTGGTTACTGTGCTAAGGTATCTTGATCCTCCCGGGGACCCAGTGAGTCTGGTGTTACCATTCCCGGGGCATATTTAGGGAAACTGAGGCTCATGCAGTAAGTATGTTGTACTTACTGTACATGCTGGGGGAAGACCTGAACAGAGTTCTTGGATCATGGCTGGGCCCTGGTGTTGGGGCTCACCCCGGCAGCTCCCCTATGTAGAGATGGGCTGTCCAGCTTGTTTCCTGGCTCCTGGAGACAGCTGCCGAGAGCCTAAATGGTCTTTTCTCCCACCCTTATTCTTTCTCTCCCTCCCTCCTCCTTCGGAACTGGAACTGGGCTCCTCAAGTTTCCCTGATCAGGGCCAGGGCTTGAAAGGCAAATGAATCCTGGAAGCTCTGGCTGTTGGCATGCCAGGAGGCAGGCACTCCAGAGAGGCAGCCCTGAGAAACAGGAAGCCTTGGCCAAGGACCCTTTCACCTCCCCAAAGCAAGATCAGCTGCCTAATTTGTAAGACCTTGTACAAAATGAACATGTGGACCCTGTGTTTAAAAAATTATTAAGAATTTTTAAGATGGTGACAGAAGTATTAAGTACTGGGCCAGACGTGATGGCACTATCTTTTTTTTTTTTTAAATATATTTTTATTTTTATGTGCATTTGTGTTTTTGCCATGGGTGTCGAGGTGCCCTGAAACTGGAGTTACAGACAGGTGTGAGCTGCCATATGGGTGCTGGGAATTGAACTCAGGTCCTCTGGAAGAAGAGTCAGTGCTCTTAACCCCTAAGCCATCTCTCCAGCCCCCGGCACCTATCTTTAATCAGCAGGCAGAGGCAGGTGGATCTCTGTGGGTTGGAGGCCAGCCTGGTTTACATAGTGGGTTCCAGAGCAGCCAGGGCTACATAATAGAGAGACCCTCTCAATATAGACAGGCACTAATGGCTGGGCAGTGGTGGCGCACGCCTTTAATCCCAGTACTCGGAAGGCAGAGCCAGGTGGATCTCTGTGAGTTCGAAGCCAGCCTGGGCTACCAAGCGAGTTCCAGGAAAGGCACAAAGCTACACAGAGAAACCCTGTCTCGAAAAACCAAACTAAATAAATAAATAAACAAACAAACAAACAGGCACTAATGGTACAGCTCTTACACCTAGGAAGCCAGCCCTGCCCTCAGGCCTTTCTTTCCTCATCTATTAAATGGGCTAATGGCAGCCATCTAGCCAGGCAAGGTGAGGGAGAGGAGGAGACAGGACCCGCATGAGGGTTGAATAGGGGTCTTCATAGACATCACTTTTTTTTTTTTTTTTTTTTTTTTTTGTTTTTCGAGACAGTTTTCTGTGTAGCTTTGCGCTTTCTGGAACTCACTTGGTAGCCAGGTGCTCAAACTCACAGAGATCGCCTGGCTGCTGAGTGCTGGGATTAAAGGCGTGCGCCACCACCGCCCGGCAACATCACTTTTTAATGTGTGTGTAAAGGTGCACATGGAGAGATGGACACATGTGTATGCACACACATTGAGGCCTAAGAACACCCCAGGGTTCATCCTCAGGGTTCCTGCCCACCTCTTTTGAGACAGGGTCTCCCACTGACCTGGAGCTCACCTGTTAGGCTGCATTGGCCAGCCAGTGAGCCCAACAGATCTTCCTGTCTCTGCCTCACCAGCGCTGAGATTACAAGTGTGTGTCACCATGTCCAGCATATTCGCATGGATTCCGGGGATCCAATTCAGGTCCTCATGCTTGCTAGACAAACACTGTATGAACTGAACTTCCTCCACCCTACACACACACACACACACACACACACACACACACACACACACACACACACACAACCCAACCTACATTTTGGTAGATGAATTCTTGACAAGAATTTGCTTCTTTTTAAAAATGTATTTTATTTGGTGTGTGTGGATGTTTTGACTCCATATATGTCTGTCTAGCACATGTGTACCTGGTGCCTGTGGATGTCAGAAGACAGCATCAGAGGCCCTGGGACTTGAGTTAGATGGTCGTAAGCTGCTATGCGGGTTCTAAGAAGCAAACCTGGGTCTTCTGAAAGAGTATCAAGTACTTTTAATACTGAGCCTCTTGATTTTTTTTATTTAAAAAAAAAAAAAGCTTTTTAGTTTTAGGGGTGTGTGTGTGTGTGTGTGTGTGTGTGTGTGTGACACACGCACATTCCTGCACTAAAAGGCAGTGTCTTCAGAGGCCAGAAGAAGGTATCAGATGCCCTAGAGCTAGCGTTACAGGTGGTTATGAAACAGCTGATGTAGATCCTGGGAACCAAACTCAGGACCTCTGGAAAAGCAGCAAGTTTTCATAACCACTGAGCCATCTCTCCAGCCCCATGAATTTTATTCTCCTTTTCAAGCACTCAACCTGGGTCAGAGAAGTAAGTCACTTTATCAGTGCTGTACAGAGATGCAGTGTAGAAATCCAAGATCAGAGAGGCGGAGAGGAGGCTGTGGGATTGATAGAGAGGCACGCAGAGATGGAGGAGACAAAGACAGCCATTGTACAGACACAAGGACCTGACCATAGAAGCCTCATGGGGGTTGGGCTTAAATCACCGATGGAGCATAGTGGAGCTGTACATGGTAATCAGGGAGCTGCCGGGAGCTACCTCCTGGCCCCTCCCCGGTTGGGATGGGGGTGATGGGTGGCATGCAGAAGCCAGAAAATGGTAAGGAGAATCAGCTCTGGGGCTGGGCCCCTAACACCCTGTTCAGGCCCCTAGACCCGCAGTCTTCCACTAGCGCAGATGCCCCAGCTCCTCTCTGGCAGTGCGCCCCATGCTACTCACTGCGGGGTCTCCTATCTCATTAAGGGCAGTGCCAATCTCATAATCTGGCTTTTGTATTCCCCATCACCCCAAAGCATACAAAACGTAATCCCTTCGTGCTCCCTTCAAAGCCTTCTGTGGTTTTTCCTTGACGCCCTTCCACAGTCGCCTGCCCCATTCCTCATCAGCCTCCCACACCACCGTCCCGTGGGACATCCCACCACGGTCCACACCTCAGTCCTTTTACACACACGGCCTTGTGCCTGTGTGTGCTTCTCCTGTCCTGAGGTGTTCTGCTCCAGCTGTACTGGGGGCTGAAATCCTCCAGCACTCAGCAAGTCTCCATCTCCACTGCCGGGCTTAACCTGTCCATTAACACACCAGTCCACTCTCCACAAACGTCGGATTTACCCACTGTCTGCAAGTGCTCGCCCCATGCTGATTTGTGCGGTTAGCTGTTTACATCCACAAAGCCCCACCGGGAGGCGGGCCACATTTGAGCTGAGTCTTACAGGGTGGTGACTGCACCGGCCTGGCTGTGGAAAGCAAGCAGGGAGAGAGAGCCAGGGAGCGGTGACACCTGCTCCGAGCTCCTGCAGCAGACACTTCCGGTTTGGTTTCTGAGGTCCAATGACAAAGGATGCAGAGCAGCAGACACCATTGTCCAGCTGGAAGATTCATAGACTCCCAGGGCATCTGGGTGTGGTGGTACACACCTGTGATCCCATCACTCGGGAGGTAAGAAAATGCATACTTGAGGCTAGTCTGACTACAGAGAAAGACCCCTGTCTGAAAATGAATGAAACTGGTTGGAGAGATGGCTCAGTGGCTGGCTGCTCTTCTGAGGGACCCCCTTGGTTGTCAGCACCCACAACCACCGGAAACTCCAGGTCCAGTGGTGCCAAATCTCTTCTTCTGGTCTCCAAGAACATCATGCATGCACATGGTGCATGGACATGCAGGCAGGCAAGAGGCTCATACACACAAAATAAGAAAAATAAATTGTAAACAGCAAACAAACCTTCCCTGGATTTGTTTGCCAGGACTATTGACTTACCAATAAACGACTTGGACCTCCGTGATTTCTTCCGAATTACTTTGAAGTAGCTTCTGTCAGTTTGTTTTAGTTTTATTTCCTATTCATTTTCTTTTCTTTTTTTTTTTTTCCCCGAGACAGGGTTTCTCCATGTAGTTTTGGTGCCTGTCCTGGATCTCGCTCTGTAGCCAGGCTGGCCTCGAACTCACAGAGATCCTCTGCCTCCCGAGTGCTGGGATTAAAGGCGTGTGCCACCACCACCCTACTCTTCCTTTTCATTTTCTATGTTTGTTGAAGTGAATGCTTATTGTTTATATTTATCTACTTATGTATTTATTTATTGAGGCAGCAATCATTCTATAGTCCTGATCAACATAGAATTTGTTATGTAGACCAGGCAGGCCCCAAACTTGAAGCCATCCTGCCTCTGTCTCCTGAATGCTAAGATTAGACATGTGAGTCAACATGTCTGTCTTCTATTTTATTATTGTTCTTTTCAAATAATGTTAAGTGTTTTCCGCTCTAAATTCAGGTTTGTTCTTTTTCTCTCTCTTACACACACACACACACACACACACACACACACACACACACATCTTTGAGTGTGTGTGTGTGTGTGTTCACATTTGCATGTGAGGGCACATGTGTTGACATGCATGTGGAGACCCAATGTTGAGAAGTCATTCTTCACAGCTCTCCTACCTTGTTCTTGAAGTTGTGTCTCTCAGTCAAACCCAGAGCTTGTTTCCTGGTTAGTCTCAATAACCACCTTGCTCTGGGAATCCTGTCTCCACCTTCTAAGACTGGGATTATGGGTGGGCTCCTATGCCCACCTGGCATTTCTGTGGGCGCTGGGGTACTGATCCTCATACTTTGATGGTAAGCCCTTTAGCCACTAAGCAATCTCATCTTGCATTTTAATTTACTCTTTAACTCAAATAAATGTAGTGGCATATACCTAGGAGTCCAGACCTTGATGGTCTAAGGCAGGAGAATGGAATGGTTCAGGCCAGCTTGGGCTGCAAAACGACAGTCTATCTCAAAATTTAAACAAACAAATCCAACTCTAAATCAGGAGTGGTGGTGCATGTCTGTGATCTCAGCACTTGTGAGGTAGAAGCAGGGGCATCAGTAGTTCAAGGTCAGTCTGGGCTACAGGAGGCCCTGTTTCAAAATAAAGACAGAGCCGGGCGGTGGTGGCACACGCCTTTAATCCCAGCACTCGGGAGGCAGAGCCAGGTGGATCTCTGTGAGTTCGAGGCCAGCCTGGGCTACCAAGTGAGCTCCAGGAAAGGCGCAAAGCTACGCAGAGAAACCCTGTCTCGAAAAACAAAAAAACAAAACAAAACAAAACCAAAACAATCAAAATAAAGACAAACTCTTTTCAGAATATTAAGGTGTGGAAGACATTGTTATTATTTTGCTTAAATGCATTTATTTTTAGGCAACCTATAAGACATGTTGGGATTTTTGTTGTTGGTGGTGGTGGTTTGTTTGTTTGAGACAGGGTCTTCTGTAGCCGAGGTTGGCCTTCAACTCTGATCCTCTTGTTTTCTGTCTCCTGAGTGCTGGGATTACAGGTGTGCACTGCCCCATGTTCATTTGTTTGTTTTTGTCTGGCTCCTTCTAAAAACAATGTCTCAGGGCAAGAGCGATGGCTCCACCGTTAAGAGCATTTACTTCCCAGCACCCACATAGAGGCTCACAACTGCCTATAATTCCGGTTCCTGGAGTCCAACATCCTCTTCTGATTTGCACAGGCCCGATAGCAAGTTATATACATATACAAATGCAGGCATGCATGTGGTCATGCGCGTGCGCGCACGCACACACACTCACGCACACACACACACACACACACACACACACACACACTACATAATTCTGCCTCTATTCTGAATAAATCACATCAAAATAAATGAAGAGTTCAAGATGTCTTAGGCTGCACTTAAGTCCTTATGTTGTATGACTATGAAAACAATAATAAGTCATGACCCCACGTGATGACCTGACAGTTTGGAGCTGCCCGAAATGAGGATAGACTGGACAATCAGATGCCAGGACTGGATCCCACTGTGAATGTATCTATTTCCTGCTTTTACAGCAAAGCCAAACAAAGACATAAATAGAAACTCAGGGCTTATCCACAGCTGGGAATTAAAAATACATCTGCAAAGCCAGGCATAGTAGAGCATGCCTTTAATCCCAGCACTGGGGAAGCAGACAGAGGCAGGCATATCTCCATGAGTTCAAGGCCAGCCTGGTCTACAGAGTGAGATCCAGGACAGCCAGAGATGCACAGTAAGACCCTTTCTTGACACAAACAAACCAATAAACAACAACAAAACCCCTAACAGCTGCAAACACATCTTTTAACATAGCCTCCTGAAAACCTGCCTTACCCTAGTAGTCACAGCTGGCCAGCGAACTGGCCATACCTGAGCTTAGACGCTGGTCAGTCAGGACTGGACTCGCAAGTGTGGACCCCTTTTTATCATGAAGGGTCTTGGGATGGACGCCTTAGTTGAGAGCTCTTCCTTTGTTAGATACTCTTTGCACTTTGGTGAGACACAGCTCTGTCTGGCTCTTGCTCGGAGTCCAGTCAGTCACCTGTTTAGCTCGGCTAGACGTCCTAAGAAAAGCTTCACCCCTCAAACTCAGTTTTGGACTCAAGAACAAGGCTGTGGTTACAGATTCAAAGTAACTGTTCATTTTCTTAACATTTTTCTTTTCTCTCCCCACACCCTCCCCTACAGGTTTCACTGTATAGTCTTGCCTGTCCTACTTACTCTGTAGAACAGGCTGGCCTCAAACTCAGAGATCCTCCTGCCTCTGCCTTCCAAGTGCTGGGATTAACACCTAGGTCACCACCACCCAGCTAACCTTTTTCTTTTCTTTTTGTTGTTTTAAAATTTATTTAAAACTTACGTGTGTGCCCGGGTGAATACGTGCACACGTGAGTGCAGGTGCCCTACGATTCCAGAAGAAGGCATCAAATCTCCTGGAGCTAGAGTTATAGACGGTTATGAGTCACCTGATATGGGTGCTAGGAACTGGACTCAGGTCCTCTGCAAGGGCAGCCAGTGCAAAGAGCTAGAAGGGTGGCTCAGCTGTTAAAAGTGCTTGCTGCTCTTCTAGAGGACGTGGACCCGAGTTCAACACTCAGCACCCACACTGGGTGTCTCTTAACCTCCTATGATTCCAGCTCCATTGGATCTGACACCTTCTCGTTTCCATAGATACCCCTACCCATGTGTCATACACACACACACACACACACACACACACACACACACGCTCACACCCACTATGGCACATGGAAGTCAGATGACCTCTTACAGGAACTGCTTTCGTTCCTTTCCACCATGTGGGCCCAGGTCCTCAGACCTGGTGGCGAGAACCCTTATCTGAGTCACCTTGCCCCTTTGACTCAACTTTCACATCACGTAGGCTTCTTTTGTGAAGCTGACCTCCTGCAGTGAGGGTCCCTGACTCTGTCAACCCGGATGATGCTGCACTTGGGGAATTTGGGCAGAGGAGTTCCACCCCTGAGCGAATCGCACTGTCGCACCTTGCCCTTTGTCCTACTGCCTATCTAGCCTTCCCTCCTCTTCAGGCACAGCCTGTCCGTGATGTCCCAGATCTTGTAAATGCTCAAGAACATCTTGAGCCCAATAAAGTCCTAATCGTGTTGGTGGCTGGAGGATGCCCAGGGTGCTGGGGGCAGGGTAGAGTTTGGTGGAAATATTGTTAGAATGTGTTGTGACGTTTTAGTTTTTCTACAGGTATGTAAGACAGGGTCTCTCTGCATTCTCCACATAGCTCTGGCTTTCCTAGAACTCACTATGTGGACCAGGCTGGTCTTGAACGCTACCGCCTGGGTGCCAGGATTAAAGGTATGCACCACCACACCCAATTTCAAAGATCTTTTTAAACTAGGGATTGAACCCAGGGCTTTGCATGTTCTAGGTCTGTGTTTTTACCTCTGAGTCAAATCTCTAGCCCCTGTGAAGGATTAAGTCTGCAGTTTGCATATACTTTAGAATTTGTTCTTTGTGTGATCTATGGATGGTTTATTCATTTTTTACTTTCTTTACTATTGTTGTGTGTTGTGCATGTGATGTATATATGTTAGGGTGGTTCTGGGAGGTCAGAGGACAACTCTCAGGACCTAGTTCTTCCTGTCCACTGGGGCCTCTGAGGATCCAGCTCAGATTTTCAGGTTTACACAGCAAATACTTACCTGCTGAGTCATCTCGCAGGTCCTGTTCTATGGATATTTTAAAAGGAGGTGTGTGTGTGTTTGTGTGTGTGTGTGTGTGTGTGTGTGTGTGTTTTAATAGGATCTACTTATTTTATTAGTCTAGTTCTAAAACACACACAAGAAGCATACACCTAACTTTAGGTCAATATATGTCTGTATTTATTCTTAACCTTTGCACCCCTTTATACTGACAGTGGTGTGCCTGTCCTTCTATTTTCTTTTCATTATTTTGATGCTCTATGTTTAATATAGAAATTCTCTCTGTGTGTGTCTGTATATGTGTGTCCGTGCATGTGCATACAGGAGCCCTTGGAGCCCAGAAAAGGAGATGGATTCCCTGAGGTGAGTGATGCCATGTGGGTGCTGGGAAGCAAGCTCCAGTCCTCTGCAGGAGCAGCTAGTGCTGGAGCCATTTTTCTACCCCTGAGTGTGTGTGTGTGTGTGTGTGTGTGTGTGTGTGTGTGTGTGTGTGTGTGTTAAATGATCTCATGTAGCTCAAGCCGGCCTTGAACTTCTGATCCTCTTGAGTCTACTTCCCAAGTGCTGGTATTGCTAGTAGGTGCCGACTGGCGTCACAATTATTGTTTCTAACTCACTATTGACACTCCTTACTTTATTTCATTTGCTTCTACTTAGCTTCATCTGTGCTTTGTCACATAAACTTTGTATGCCATTTAACTCTTTTCTTTATAAAGAAAGATGAAGCCGGGCGGTGGTGGCACACGCCTTTAATCCCAGCACTCGGGAGGCAGAGCCAGGCGGATCTTTGTGAGTTAGAGGCCAGCCTGGGCTACCAAGTGAGTTCCAGGAAAGGCGCAAAGCTACACAGAGAAACCCTGTCTCAAAAAAACCAAAAAAAAAAAAAAAAAAAAAAAAAAGAAAAAAGAAAGATGAGGAGCTGGGGAGAAGGCACAGAGGTTCAGAGCACCTGTTCTTGCAGAGGACCCCAGTTTGGGTCTCAGCACTCACATAGTGGCTCACAACCATTCCTAACTCCAGTTCCAGGAGATCTGATGCCCCTTTCTGACCTCCTCTGGTACCAAGCATGCATATGGTGCACATACATACATGCAGGCAAAATGCCCATCTACATAAAATAAAGTGAATAGATCTAATTTAAAAATAAAATAAAATTTTGAATGAGGAGCTGGAGATGGTCCAGTGATTAAGAGCACTTACTACTCTTCCAAAGAACCCAAGTTTAGTTCTAAGCACCCATATCAGGTCACTCACAAACACCTCTAACTTCAGCTCCAGGGGAATCCGATGCCTCTGGTCTCTCTGGACACCTTCACACACATACACATACCCACCCATACAGACAAATACATGGGCATATAATTTAAAATAATAAAAACAAGTTTTCAAAAATAAAAGTTTGAATGAGTAAGATATTTCCGTGGTCCAAAGTTTCATCTTTATATATTTTTATTTTTCTGGAACTCACCAGGTAACTGAAAATGAACTTGAACTTATGAGCCTCCAGCCTTTGCCTCTCAAGTTCTAGGATTATATTGCGCCACCTTGCCTCCTTCATTCCGTGCTGGAAATCAAACCCAGAGCTTCATTCATGTGTGCAAGGCAGCACTACCCACTGAGCCACATCTTCATCCCGCACCCCTCGTCCCCACCTCGTCCCCATGTAGCACAGGCTAGAACTTGCAGCCCTCTTGCCTCTGACTCCCTAGTGCTGAGACTTACCACCACGAACTGCCACACCGGCAACAGTGTGTCTCAAAGAGCTGTCCAAATCAGTCTACTGGGGGCCTGTAGGGATCCACTGTATAGCTGCATCCTCATGTATTTAACTCTGTATTGATGGATTATTTTTCTAATACAATGTTGTGATGAGAAACTGTACACATGTTTTTTGCTCATACAGAAAAATTTCATTGCAATGCTGTTTCTAGATCAAAAAGTGCATGCACTTTTCGAGTTGTTGCCTTCTCCTCAGCCGGCATGAGAGTCCTCACGTCCTCACTGACGTTGTGATCTAGAACTACTGGATTCCTTCAGTCTGATAGGTGAAAAATCAAGTCTTACATTTCTCTCATATCAGATGTGTCTTTTCCTAACAAAAGAATCTATGAAGATGTCCCTTTTCATTATATCCTGTAGATATCTTTGTATCAGGCTGTTGGTTCTTTTTATCTTAGGAAGATTATCCCTGTGTCTGTCACCCGAATTGAAAATCGTTTCCCTCAGTTTGTCGTTTGTCTTGAGACCTCACTCAGGGTTTGTAGAATCTGTTTTCCCTGGTGTGGTCGTCACTGTTCTGTTACTGTGAAGAACATCATCAAGGCAGCTCATATAAAAGGAAGCATTCAATGGGGACTTACTTACAGTTTCAGTAGTTTAGTCCGTTATCAGCACGGCAGCACACATGTCGACAGAGCAGTACCTGAGGGGTACATCCTTATCCACAGGCCAACAGAGAAAGCAACTAGGCCTGACATGTTCTTCGGAAAACCTCAAAGCCCACCCCCAGTGACACACTTCCTCCCACAAGGCCACACCTACTCCAACAAGGCCACACCTACTCCAACAAGGCCACACCTACTCCAACAAGGCCACACCTACTCCAACAAGGCCACACCTACTCCCACAAGGCCACACCTACTCCAACAAGGCCACACCTACTCCCACAAGGCCACACCTACTCCAACAAGGCCACAGTCTCCGAATCCTTTCAAACAGTTTCACTCCCGGATGACTAAGCATTCAAATATATGAGCCTATGGGGACCATTCTCGTTCAAACCGTGTCTGGTTTACATTTCTTAATTTGTTCTTTTATGATTTGGGGAATTTGAGCCATAATTAGAAATGTCTTTGTACTCCGAATGTCTGATCCCTTACATTCTCCAGTCTTACAGGGCTGGGCATTGAATCCAGGGCTTCATACATGTTCATACATAGACACCCTGCCCTGGAGCCAGCTCCTCTGTCTAATATTCTTTCAGACCTTTTTACATATATATTTAACACAGTTGGATATTACATTATTATAAGTATTTCTTCCAAGGACTATACTGTGCAGCTGCACTTTTTTTGGATACAGGGTGTCATGTAGCTTAGGCTAGTCTTGAATACTTAACTTAGCTAATTATGACCTTGAGTTTCTGACTTTCCTGCCTCTGCCTCCCAAGTGTGGGAATAAAAAGGATGTGCTTGAACTTTTTTTTTTTTTTTTCTTTTTCAAACCTGGGGATGTGTGAATACATGGTTATGGTGCCACATAGCTGTCATTCCAGGTGCTTACAATACCAAGTCAGGAAGATCTGAAGTTCAAGACTAGCCTGGTAACCCTGTCTTAAAACAAACAAACAAACCATAACGCTGTCATCTTCGCCATCATTTATGTGCATCTGTTTCATATTTGATGTGGTCTCATTCACTTCACTATTTTGCTTAGATTCCTCATGTTTTAACAACACCTTCTTCTCCTGCTCCTCCTCCTCCTCCTCCTCCTTCTTCTTCTTTTCAAGACAGGATTTCTCTGTAGCCCTGGCTGTTTTGGAACCTGCTCTGTAGACTAGGCTAGACTCAATCTCAGAGACTCACCTGCCTCTGCCTCCTGAGTGCTGAGATTAAAGGCATGTGCCACCACCACCTGGCTTGTTTTTATCTTCTATAATGATTTGGGAAGTAGAAATCAAGTTTGTAATTACATAAATCTTCAAATCAGTCAAGCGCATACATTGAAACTCCTATTATCAAATTGCCATGTCAATACGCCTGTGTCGGCTGTTTTTCAAAAGTCTGTTATCGCCCAGCGTTCAGATGAGGAAACTAAAACTCAGCTGCTCGAAACCCGTAAGAGCTGCAGATTCCAGTCTAGATGGAGAGAAGTTTGGCAGGCTTAAATTAAGCCAGCCAGGGCCAAAGGGAGTGGAGGAAATCTCAGGGAGACAAGGAGGGGGTGAATTTCTCAAAGTAAAATCCCCAGGGCCTCGCAGCCTTTGATACCAACCCTGGGAGCATTGCCAATCTGATATGTGCAAAATCTCGTCTCCCTGGAGCTGTGGTTTGCACTGCTCTTTGGAGTGATCTCCGGCATCTTTTCATACGTCTGGGGGCCATTCTCCTTCCCATAGCTGTGAGCAGCCCGTTCATATTTGCTTCTCTCTTGGGAAGTCCCAGCAAATAACCACATCAAAGCTCCCTGGACTGTGTGTTTGCAGAGTGACAAATGATTCTGAGGGGTTCATTCTGTCTTTCACAGAGTCGTTTCCCGGATAATGAGCTTTTCATCAAAACCTTCAGAGCGATTTTCTCCCTCCTTGTGCTGTGAGATCTTTGCCAAGGCCTATTGTAGTTTTTGTTCACCCTCTCTTGGTCAGGAGGAAATAAAGCTGACCGGGCCCCACCTCCTGACCCTCTCAACTCCGTGCTGTATTGCTTAATAACGGTCGATGTCTCAACCCCACCATTAGACAGCGTGGACACCGAAAGAGAAGCTGATGGGGTGGATTAGAGGAACTACCGTCATCACTAGCATCATACTAACCGGCACTTAAGCAGCACTGGGTGTGAATTCATTCACTAATCATATGTTTGCACAGCATATGTATACACTCCAAATATATATGAACTACGTTCCCGTACGTAAATGGAATTCTCGTGGTGACCTTGCAAGACAGGTACTGTTATAATCCCCATGTCACAGGTGACAAAGTGAGGCATAGAGAGGACATATAATTTGTCCGAGATCACACCGGTTGAGTCAGAACTCTATGGTATCTGGCTCCAGACTCCACAGTCTTTTCCACTCTGACTGGTTTGGAAGATCAATCTATGTATGAATCACTGGTCAAAAGCCTGTGTGTGCTCAGCATTGCTGTGGGATCCCTGGGACAGAAGTATGCACTAACAATCAGTCCGTTTTCTCTACCTCAGGACCTCTGGCTGTCTCCTCATGAGTTCATTTCACCCTCTGATTCTTTCTTTCAACAAACGTCAATCGAGTGGTCATATGTCCTGCACTAGGTGTCAGGGATGCCAAGGTAAATTAGCTATGGTCCTGGTCTTCAAGGGACCTGAAGTACAAGAGGATAGGAGACAGCTCACGGTCAGTTAAAGGCACAGCGTGACAGACACAGGGAGGAGCAGGCAGGGTGTTATCCACATCTGTATCTAGTCAGCAATTTCCCCCTCGTACTTCGCCCTGGGCCCTCCTTATCTCCAGTTCTGTAACCTCATGGCAAGCTTTTGTGGTTTTGTGTGTCTTCCTCTACCTCTCCACTGGGTATCCAGATTGGGGCTGATAAATGGTGTATTTGTCATCCTTGGCGAGAGGCAGGAAGCCAGAGGAGTCAGGCTTCTGCACCGGACAGGCGGGCACTTTAGAAAGGGTGCTCTAGCTGCAGTGTGGGATTACCTGGAATGACAGTGATGGGGAAGGTGGCCCAGTCAGATGGCTCAGTGGTCCAGGTAGAATGTGGGAGCTGAGGAAAGACTGCCAGGGAGGAGGGACGACAGAGAAGGACGCCAAGGCCGTGGAATCGAAGGGGTTTACTAGTTCAGTCAGTGACGTCTGAGGAGCATCTAGGTATCAGGCACTGTGCCAAGTGCTGGGAATTCATCAGAGGCAAGCTAGGCAGTCTCCCCGGCACTCAGTCTGGAGGGGAAGGAGGAGGACTGGAGCCACAGAAGATATCAGACAATGTGACAGGAGTGCAGGGCTCGGGAGGGGACGTGAGGAGTAAGGCCAGGCTGATGCCGGCCAATGTCTAGGTTCCAGCCTTGCCGCAGGTATAGGCAGTGAGGCCACTGCCTGAGCTGGAGAACCCGGGAAGGCAGGACCCCGGCCGGCGCTGTCTGCCTGGGTCCCTAAGGCCAGGACAGGGCAGAAGCAGGGGACACAGTGCACAAGCAACTGCTCAACCAGTGACAGTCATTCAGCTGTGGCTCCCGTCCAGACCCCAGCTTGACCTTGCAAGAGGAAGATGGGGAGTGGTCCAGGAAAAAAGTTTGCAGCTTCAGGAGGCCCCGTGGTTACTCAATGCCCACAGATGGGTGGCCAAGACTTCCCAGTTACCCAACAGGCCTTAGGAGGCAGCTGCCACTCTCCCGACACCTTCCAACAAATGCTGACTGCCAAGGCCCAATGTATTTGGACCTAGGCAGTGGGACACTCAAGGACATTCTGCGGCCATGAGTATGGGCCCCATGGTTTGCTAGAAACCTTCTTGGAACTAGAAAGGTTAAAACCCCAAAACAAACCAGTCCTGTAAAGTCTCTGTGTGTGTGTTCCCAGAGGTAGGCCTGGCTCCTGCACCCTGTGTGTGTGTCTTCCTACTGTGGCACTGACCACCCCCCACCCCCCAACTGGATATAACCACTTCCATCCAAGCACAGGACTGGCCATTACCCTTGGTATCCCTAGCCTCTGACCCAGACAGCCAGAAAGTGTTTCAGTTTAGTTCAGAGACAGCTAGGTCCTGACTGCAAGAGGCTTGTCTTCCCACCCCCAGAAGTCCCCCAGAAGCCGCTCACACACCAGACTCGTTCTTGGCACCAGGTGAGGATGCTCAGAGTCATAGCCCTGAGTGGATATGCCAAGGTTTTAAAAGCATCTGGCTCTAGGAGTGCGAAGGTACCAACTTGATGCCCATGATCCTCCCTCCCAGCCAATATCCCATAGTTTCAGACTTGGCGCGTCTTTGAATCTGAGGGCTAGAGAGCCTGTCTCTACTCACGGCGTTCAGACCCTGATCCCAAATGCCCTCAGCAATAGGAACTCCCCCAACCTTGGACCTGAGGTTCTGTGACTTCCATGAGGGTCTCTTTTCTCTGTCCCAGGGCCAAAAATAGCTCACCGAAGCCAGGACAGAGGTTGGGGCAGGGACTCGGCCATGCCTGAGAGGTAGGAAGTCAGCAGGAGGCCACTTCTCCAAAGTCACGGTTACAGTGTCATCATGGATTCTGATTACCTAACCATCTGTGGGCCACAGCAAGGCCACTAACGAGAAGGAAGCTGCAGGCTGTCAGCTCTTCCGAGGCAGTGAGCCAAGGGCGCGTGAGCACACCTGCACATCCAGGCTGCCAGACCTGCTGCTAGATTTTTCTGAGCCTCAGGTTTCCCCTTCCCTTTTCCTCCTTTCTCTTTCTTCTTTCTTTTATCCACCCCACATCCCCTTTTGAGATAGGGTCTTGTGTATCCCAGGCTGGCCTCAGACTCCATATGTATCTATGGATGGTCTTGTGCTTTTGATCCTCTGCCTTTACCTCCCTGGTGCTGGGATTTTAGGTAAGGGCCAACACAGTTGGGTTTGTTTTGGTTTGGTGTGGGTTTGTTTTGTTTTTTCAAGACAGGGTTTCTCTGTGTAGTTTTGGGGCCTTGAACTCACAGAGATCTGCCTGGCTCTGCCTCCCGAGTGCTGGGATTAAATCAACCAGAGTTGGTTTTATATGGTTCTGGGGAGGTCTACTCCAGGCCTTCATGCATGCTAGATACTCGTTACTGTCTTGTTAGGGCTACTGTTGCTATGATGAAACACCATGACCCTATGCACTTTGGGAAAGTAAGGGTTTCTTTGGCTTACACTGCCATATGGACAGGAACTCAAGCAGGGCAGGAACCTGGAGGCAGGAGCTGATGCAGAGGCCATGAGGGGTGCTGCTTACGGCTTGTTCCCCATGGTTTGCTCAGCCTGCTTTCTTATAGAACCCAAGGCCACCAGCCCAGGGTTGGCTCCACCCACCATAGGCTGGGTCCTTCCCATCAATCACTAATTAAGAAAATGTTCTACAGGCTTGCCTACAGCCCCATCTTATGGAGACAACTTCTCAGCTGAGAGTCCCTCCTCTCAGACGACTCTAGCTGTATGCCATCCTCCCTCCCTTCTCTCTCCCCCCCCCTCTTTCTCACTCTCTCCCCCTTCTCTCTCTCTCTTCCTTTCTCACTGTGTAGCACAGGCTATCCTGAAACTCACTATGTAGCTCTGGCCATGGCCTCAAATTATTGGCAATTCTTTTGCCTTCATTTTCTGAATGAGGAGATTAGAGGCCTTATACCAGTTTGTTTCTTCTTCTTCCTCTTCTTCTTGTTCTCCTCCTCCCCTTTCCTCCTTTTTTTTTTTTTTTTTTTTCGAGACAGGTTTCTCTGTGTAGCTTTGTGCCTTTCCTGGAACTCACTTGGTAGCCCAGGCTGGCCTCGAACTCACAGAGATCCACCTGCCTCTGCCTCCCGAGTGCTGGGATTAAAGGCGTGCACCACCACCCGGCCTCCTCCTTCTTTTTTTGTGTGTGTTTTTTTTTTGACTCATGATCTCGTGTAGCCACGCTGAACTCAGATACTCTACACAGCCAAGGATGACACTGACCTCCTGTTCTTTCTCCCTCAGGTATTGGGATTAAGGCCTGTATCTCCTCCATTTCTACCAGGTCCATTTTTTTGTTTTTTTTTTGTTTTTTTTTTTTTGCTCACACAGTATAGCCTAGGCTGGCCTCTAATAAGTGGATGGAATGCTTTTGTACACAGGATCAGTACAGTGCAGCACCTCAGAGGAGTTCAGCAAATATGTATTCTTGTGTGTCCTCCGTAATCAGTGTGGTCCACGCACACAGCCCATCTTCCCAGGACTCTGTAAGCCTTCTGCAGCCTGAGGGCCTGCGGCCACCCCATAGTAGATGGAGAACAGGCTGTGCAACTTCAACAATTGCCCAACTCTGCAGTCTGTACCTGTCTCGTGGTTTCCCCGAGGTCTACCAGAGAGAGAGAGAGAGAGAGAGAGAGAGAGAGAGAGAGAGAGAGAGAGAGAGACTGAGACAGAGAGATAGACAGAGACAGAGACAGAGAGCACCAGGACTCTCTTACTCCAGAGCCATTTATTTGTAAAGTCTTCAAGCTGGCCCTCCTATGATTACCAAAATGTCCCAAGTGCCTGTGAGGAGCAGGACGGATGGTGTGATCCAGGAGAGAGGCCAATGAAGGCAGAAGAGACCCGAGGGAGCCACACCGAAAGGCCAGAGCCCAGCCGGAAGTGGCCAGGCAGGCTTCCGGTAGCCCACAAGTCCTGTGGTTCAGGCAGTTCACAAGGAGTACCATTTTGCTCTTGTCTGACTGCTGAAAGAACATCTCTGCACTGCAGAACTCTTGAAAACTACAGAAAAGTATACACTGGAAATACAAATTCCCACTAGCCTGATTATTTGGGTAATCGATGTTAGGATTTGGTGTGGAACTGAGAATGAGGTTCAGTAGGCAGAGTGCTTGGGGAGCATGCAGCCATGCTGACACATTCCTGTAATCCCAGCACCCGGGAGGTATAGGACCAGGGGTTCAAGTCCATCCTCACCTACATGGTGAGTTTGGAGGCAGCCTAGCTCTCTTGAATAAGACTTTGTTACAAAAATAAAATAAAATAAAATAAAATAAAAATATAAAAGCAAGGCCAGGTGTGGATGCACACCTTTAATCTTAGCACTCAGAAGAAAGGGGCAGGCAGATCTCTCTGAGTTGGAGGCCATCTTGGTCTGTATAGTGAACTCCAGACCAGTCAGGGCTACATATTCCTGCATTTTTAGCAACAATTAAATTTTAATTCCATTCTGTCCAGCCTGTCATTCTCTCACAAGCCCTTAACTATGTGGAGATTTAGCTGCCTCTTCTTGGGAAAGAATGGGGAGAGGGTAAAGAGGAGACAAAGCTAACCTCCCAAAGGGCTGGAGAGTTGACTAACAGATTAAGAGCACTGGCCATTCTTCCAGAGGTCCTGGGTTCCCAGCATCCACATGGCCACTCACAAGCATCTGGGACTCCACTTCCAGGGGTCTGGTGCCCTCTTCTGACACCCTTGGACACCAGACATACACATACATGTAGGCAAACCAGTCAGTCATACACATAGATAAAATGAATCTTTAAAAAGTTTATTTAATGCCGGGCGGTGGTGGCGCACGCCTTTAATCCCAGCACTCGGGAGGCAGAGCCAGGCGGATCGCTGTGAGTTCGAGGCCAGCCTGGGCTACCAAGTGAGCTCCAGGAAAGGCGCAAAACTACGCAGAGAAACCCTGTCTCGAAAAAACCAAAAAAAAAAAAAAAAAAAAAAAAAAAAAAAAAAAAAGTTTATTTAAAAAATATGCCGGAGGTGGTGGTGGTGGTGGTGGCGCATGCCTTTAATCCCAGCACTTGGGAGACAGAGCCAGGCAGATCTTTGTGAGTTCAAGGCCAGCCTGGTCTACAGAGAGATCCAGGAAAGGTGTAAAGCTACACAGAGAAACCCTGTCTCGAAAAATCAAAAAAAAAAAAAAAAAAAAAGAAAAAAAAAAGTTTATTAAAAAAATAACCTCAAGTACACTTATTCTTTCTATCCCTCTGCCTCCCTCCTCCTAGCAAGTCTGTTTCTCAGTATTAAAAAGCCATAGACAGGCAAGTCACCTACCTCTCAGGGTCGCCTAGGTACCCTGATGTCCTTCCAAGTCTTTCTCCTACTTGTTTCACACACCCAGCCTCAAGGGGAGAAAGCTGAGTCCTGACTGGGGCAATCCCCTGTCTGCAGGGCCAGCCCTATGGACCCTGGACTGCAGAGACCCTGTTCTGGCCCCTCTGCCCACTGGTCATGAGATATGATTTCCAAGCCTCTGTAGTATGCTCATTTCGTCTTCACTCAGAGTGGACTCTGAGCATCAGAGAGGTTCCAGACATCTGAGGGCATGTGGCGTAGTGAGGAACATGGGCTTGGAGAAGGCAGTTCTCTCCACCTCACCTGCTGTGCCTCAGGGCAACCCCACCTTGGCTCCATGCCTGCTCAGCTTGAACCCCGGGCTCCTTTATGCGTTATTTGGAGTTAAATCAGCTGGTTAAGCTTCACCATCAGCTTGACTAGATTTAGAATCCCACACCTCTGGGTGTGACTAATGAGGGAATTAACCGAAGAGGAAAGGCCAACCCTGAACACAGAATCGGTGGCACTGTCCCGTGGTGCGAGGCCAAGAGTGGAGAAGCTGAGCTGAGCTGAGCATCCCCTCCTTCCTGACTGTGCATGGCATGTAACCAACTGGCCTCCTTGTGCCCCGTGACCCCTCTGAGATGGGCTGTGCCCTCAAACTGTGGCCCAAACCAGCCTTTCCCTCCTGAAGTCGCTTCTGCCGGGTACTTTGTCATGGCCACGAGAGAAACACATACACTAGTCTGCTCCTACCCTGTGCTGGGAGAACTCTCTGGAGACTCAATCTGAAGCTTTGCTCACTTCATAGATATTTGCATCTGGCTCTCTCTACATATTTGCATCTTGAGTCTTAACTTACTTTCCTGTTTCTTGTCACCTGTGACCTTGACGTTTGTGCACCGTGTCTTTATCGGGCCGATTGACAGACGTTAACATGAACTTGGTCCGGGACAGAACTCCCTTCTGGCAGGACTAGGTTCGTACTCAGAGATGTAAGTGTAATAAGATTCTGGAGCAACAGCCCCATCTTTTAAAATCTGATCATGCTTTACCAGCTATCTAGAGAGCTGAAATCAGATCCTCAAGCAAATACTCTTACAGGAGTGTTCACAGCAGCACTATTGACAAAGCCCAAAGGTTGAGAGGAACCAAATGCTCCTTAATGACTGAGTGGATAAACAAAATGTCGTGCATATGCAATGACTATCAGCCATCAGCAAGAATGAACAAGTATGTGCCACCGCATGGGTGACCCTCAAAAGCATTATATCACCTGAAAGGAGACACACACACACACACACACACACACACACACACACACACACCGCCAAAAAAAAGTCTCTTTACAAAAACTCCATTTATATGAAACATCCAGAATAAATCTGTAGAGAAAAAAAAGCAAATTGGTGGTTGCCAGGGGCTGAGAGAAGGCAGGCACAGGAGAGACTGTGTCTTGAGTTTGGAGTGTTCTTCATGATGGCAAAAATGAGGAAGTTTGCCGGGCGGTGGTGGCACACGCCTTTAATCCCAGCACTCGGGAGGCAGAGGCAGGCGAATCTCTGTGAGTTTGACGCCAGCCTGGTCTCTAAAGTGAGTTCCAGGAAAGGCGCAAAGCTACACAGAGAAACCCTGTCTCGAAAAACCAAAAAAAAAAAAAAAAAAAAAAAAAAAAAAAAGAAAGAAAGAAAGAAAGAAAAGAAAGAAAGAAAGAAAACGGTGGTTGTACAATTGCCGTGTCTGTGTGCATGCAGAAAATGCCTCTGAACTATATACTTCAAATTTCATGTTATGTGGGTGCCACCTCTATAAATACTATAATTGCAGCTGGGTGGGGTGGTGCATATGGGTATGGCGTCAGCATTTGGGAAGCAGAGGCAGGGGGTCTTTGTGAGTTCAAGGACACATAGTAAGCGTTTCAAGCCATACAGAACTACACAGTGAATTCTGCCTCCTTACCTCCAAAAGAAGGAAGAGGATGAGGAAGAAAAGAAGGAGGAGAAATCAAGTCATACAGCAGGCAGGCAGCCTTGAGCTCTGTACTGGGGATATCTTCGCAAAGTCTGACCTCTACCGAAATTAGTCCAAAGCTTTAAAAGCCAAGTTGCAGCTGCTAAACCTGGAGCTCAAATGCAGCCCTTTGAGATTATCTTTCTTTGTGGGCTCTCCCTCTAGTTATTACCAGTGCCCCTGTGGACCAGCGCTACTCTGGTCTCAGCGTTCGGGGACTACATCGCTTTAGGAACCCTGCCCTCTCTCTGAGATGGCTTCCAGTGGCCGAAGCAAGCTTTGAATTTACTAAGTAACCAAGGGTGACCTTGAATGTGTGTGTGTGTGTGTGTGTGTGTGTGTGTGTGTGTGTGTGTGTGTTGCAGGCAGCTGTGAGCTGCCCTCTATGGATGCCAGGAACCCAACTTGGGTTCTTCACAAGGGTAGAAAATACTCTTTGCTGCTGAGCCTTCTCTCTAGTTTTCTTAATAAATTTTTTTTTATATTTATTTGTTGTCTATATGAGGGGGGAGGTAGCATGCTTATGCCAAAGTGTTTGTGTGGAAATCAAAAGTCAATCTTTGGGAGTCGGTTATCTCTTTCCATCATGTGGGACGCATGGATCCAAGTCAGGCTTGACATCCAGCACTGTTACCCACCCAGCCATCTCGCCAGCCCTGCCTTGTTCTTTTGAGGCAGAGCCTCTCACTGGGACCTGCCAATTCAATTTAGCTAGGCTAGCTGGCCAGCAAACCCCAGGTATCGGCTTGTCTTCATCAGATCCCCCTTGCTGGGATAACAAGTATGTGCCACCAGCCCTGGACTTTGAATCTGAGTTCTGAGGATTGAATTCAGGCCCTCATGCTTTCAAGGCAAGCACTTCACTGACTGACAGCCATCTCTCTCCCCAGCCCTCTTCTTGGCTGTCTTGGTGGCTGCTCTTGGTAGCGGGGTGGAGGGAAGTCATCCTGCACCTAGAGCAGGAGGCTGCAAAAAGATGGAAAAATCTTTGGAGTTGATGAAGTTGAGGTGCCACCTTATTACGCCAGGCTTGCTGGGCTACAGGCTGACTCTGATGATGACCAGACAGAGCAAAGCACAGCTGGTCACCCTTGCCACCTGCCCCCCTTCGAGGAGATCAGAAACGGAGTATTACGTTACATTGTTCAATACTGGTGCTCATCACTACAGCAGTAGTGAGTCTGAGCTGGGTACAAGATGTGGAAAATACTAGAGAAGGCACACTGGCTGCTACTGATCCAGGCTGTTCCCTTATCATTAGAAACAAAGCAGAACAGATGGGTGCAAAATTTTTCTTTATATCAAAATAGACACAACTTGTTTTCAAAACAGGAAATGAAACTGTCAGTGTTATTAAAAACAAGGGCAGTCGGTGCAGGTTTCCAGACCATTGCAAAGGGAAGCAGAGATGAAGTCTCAAGGTAATGTGGTATGCTGGACAGGATCTGCGACACAAAAAGACATTAGTTTAAAACAGAGGCCACTCCTGGCTAAGTCTGATAGCAAACGTGGAATTCTAGCACTTAAGAGATAGAGGCGGCTAGGGGGTGGTAGCACACGCTTTTAATCCCAGCACTGGGGAGGCAGAGGCAAGCAGAACTCTGTGAGTTCGAGGCCACCTTGGTCTACAAAGCAAGTTACAGACAGCCAGAACTACACAGAGAAACCTGTCTGGGGGTGAGGCGTGGGGTGAGGGAAGACCAAGGCAGGAGAATCACCAAGTTTGAAGTCAGTGTAGGTTACCCAGTGAAACCCTAACTCAAATAACAACAATAAGGTAAGACTGTACAAGGGAACTATAGACCAGTTAGCTGTGACAATGTGACAATATTGGCTCCTAAGTTACAATGGCTGTAAGATGGCAACAGCTAAGGGCACTGGGTGGGAATACAAGAGCTCTCGACACTGACTTTGTAATTTTTCTGTAACTGTTAAAACTCCTGCTCTTGGGAGGCAGAGGCAGGCAGAACTCAGAGTTCCAGGCTAGCCTGGTCTACGGTGAAAGTCCAAGAATATCCAGATCTACACAGAAAAACCCTGTCCCCCCTCCCAAAAAACAAACAAGCAAAAACACTGTTACACCATTATTTTAAAAGGCTGGTGAGATGGCTCAGCCAGTAAAAGTGCTTTCTGCCAAGCCTGATGACCTGAGTTTGATGGCCAGGTTCTTTTTATTTTATTTATTTATTTATTTATTTTTTTAATATATATTTTTTTTACAATACCATTCAGTTCTACATATCAGTCATGGGTCCCCTATTCTCCCCCTCCACCCCTCCCTTAGCCCACCCACCCTCCATTCCCACTTCCTCCAGGACAAGTCCTCCCCAAGGACTGCGATCAACCTGGTAGACTCAGTCGATGGCCAGGTTCTATATGGGAGCAGGAGAGAACCAACTCCTACAAGTTGTCACACACACACACACACACACACACACACACAAAGAGAGAGAGAGACATACAGACATACACACACACATGCACGCGTGCGCACGCAGGCACGCACACGCGCGCACACACACAGAGACATACACAGAGAGAGATACAGACATACACACACAGAGAGACATACACACATACACACACACATGCACGTGTACGCACACACACACACAAAGAGAGAGACATACAGACACATACACACATGCACACACACGCAAGAAAATAAATGTAATTAAAAACAAAGCAAGACTTTCTGTTTGCTTGTTCTGTTCTGTTTTGTTTTTTGAGACAGAATTTCTCGTTGTAACAGCTCTGACTGCCCTGGAACTCACTTTGTAGACCAGGCTGGCCTCAAACTCACAGAGAAAACAAGACTTATTTATTTCAAAATTTATTTAAAATTTTTTACCTTAAGAATGCTCATTAGCTAAAAAAAAAAAAAAAAAAAAAAAAAAAAAAAAAAAAAAAAAAAAAAAAAAAAAAAAATGCTCTTAGCTGGGGACTAGCTTGGTGATGATGTTCTTGCATGCACTTAGAAGATCCTTGCTTCAATCCTCAGATATCAGTATGAAAACTGTCTTTTAAAATGCATCCTTGTACCACTGAGCTAAATCCCCAACCCTGAAATTTTCAAAAAATTAATTAAAATGTTGTATTAACATTTGTTTGTTTGTTTGTTGAGACAGGGTCTCACTATATAGTTGTTCAGTTGTCTTGGAACTCATTCTGTAGATCAGGCTGGCCTCACAGAAATGCACCAACCTGCTTCTGGCTCCCAAGTGCTGGGATTAAAGTGTGCTCCACCACATCTGGATATGTTATATTAAAATTTAAAAATGCATGCTTCCATATGTTTGATCCCCAGCACCATCTGAAGCAAACACGAGACAAACCTTTCTCAAAAATTCTTAAACAGGAGCTGGAGAAATGGTTCAGGGCACTGGGTGTCCTTCCGGAGGACTGGGTTCAATTCCAGCACCCACATGGGGGCTCACATGTTCCAGCACCCACATGGTGGCTTACATGTACCTCCGCTTCAGGTCAGACACCCTATTCTGGCCTATGCAGGCAATTCCCATACCCTTAAAAATAATTAAAAATTCTTCAACAATCGAGCATGGTGGTGTCTGCCTTTAATTCCAGCACTCAAGAGGCAGAGGCTGGCAGATTTCCATGAGTTCAAGGCCAGCCTGGTCTTCAGAGGGAGTTCTAGGATGGGCTCCAAAGTCAGAGCTGCACAGAGAAACTCTGTCTTGAAAAACAAAACAAAATATCGTTCTCCAGGTGCTGACAGTCTCCATGAGACGCCATCCCCATTTTCAAGTTCCCAGATTGCCTCTTTAACAGACCCATGATTTGGGGGGTATCCTTGTGGGTGCTTTGTAGTACAGTGCAGGAGAGTGTGCAGAGACCCCATTTTCCTGATCACAAATCTTGTCCGTGGGAAGCTCAGGTGAGCCGCCTCACTGCTTGCCCAAAGGGGTGTGGCCTCACCACAGATAGTTACAATCTAAGTCAACAGCAGAATGATATCTCTTAATCTGGCATAATACCCATGTAGTTCCCTCCCACTAACCCTGGGGTCATTTCCTCCTCTGTGCAAGCATTCCAGCACTCCTAAGTAGGGATCACATGATGCTTTGGGCGGTGCTTTCTTCAGACACAAATGTGGGTCAAGTCTGAATAGTGGTGAAGGAAGAATGTTTGCAAGAGAAAACTTCAATTTCTAATTCCAATTCTATCACAGATTAGTTTTTTCTCAGTCCCTATAACCTTTGATTCCCACAACTGTAAAATAAGGGTGATGATAACGTTTATTTTAGATAAACGCTGGAGGATTATGTGAGATAATTTGTGTAACATGCTAAGAACATACCTGGTACAAAGTAATCATCCAAACCGGTGTCTGATCACACAGCCAGCCCCCCTCATCTCTCAGGGGTTTGGTGCAGTTAGATTGAGGAGACTGGACCAATAAGCATAGGCTGGAGTCTCCTTTTCACCGTGTTGAACTTGCAGGCAGATTACATGAACGGAGGGTCTACCTGCTGCTCCGCAGTTTTCATAGCTTAGCAAGCTGCGGGCTGGCTCTCCATTTTCTGTAATATCTCTGACAGTAGCCCTGTGAACACAGTGGTGAATTCAATTGTTCTCAGGGATACAGTTCAGCCCCAGACACCCTTCTGAGCAGTTGCGGGGGCAGGAAGATCTGAATCTCCCGCATCCTAGCCTCCCCAGCCTAAACCTATCGCCTGTCTCTCCTCTCTTAAGTATAACAAAGGAAAGATCAAGGCACAGAATCTGGTAAATTCTGCCTCCTACACCTGCTGTGAATATCCTTGTGGAGAAATACCACTTCCTGATTAAGGAAATGTAGCAATACTCCATGGTCATCAAGAGCCACTATTCTGAGGAGGCCAGATGGCTCAGTGCGTGTGGGAACCGGATGCAAAGCCTGATAACCTGAGATCAATCTGGGAATCCAGAGAGAGTCGTTCTCTGAACTCCACATGTGTGCTGTGACACATTGTCCCCCCACCACAATAAATGTTTAAAAACAAAACACGACAGTCAGGCGGTGGTGGGCACGCCTTTAATCTCAGCACTCAGAAGGCAGAGACAGGTGGATCTCTGTGAGTTCGAGGCCAGCCTGGTCTACAGAGTGAGTTCCAGGACAACCAGGAGAGACTCTGTCTTGAAAAACAAAAAACAAACAAACAAAAAGGATTCTTATCATATCACCAACAAAACCCTGGTCATTTCACAGTGCCTCTATTGTGTAATTCATGAAGCAAATATGATTTGTGGAATATAGTTCCATGTTGAAATAAGGGATTTCCACACATAATCTTAATTGAATCATCTCAAGTTCATGGCCTTAACACACAGCTCTGCCCAGCCCTGACTGATCCAGCCATGCAAATGTGTCTCCCTCCTGCCGAGATTCACTCTGCTTTTGTTTGTTTTTGCTACTGTGAACTTTGCAAGGATGAGTTCTAAAGGGATGAATAAGAGAACAAACTTGGTAACCTGGAATGGCCATCAGGCATGCCAAAGGTCTAGCTTTGCCCGAGACCTAAGAGCTGTCAATAACGTGGGCCATGACCAGGAACACAGACAGGTTCTATGAGGAGACAAGGACTTTAAAAAGGCTTCAAATTCCTGTCAAGGTTTTTGGATAGAGCTAATGAGAAATTCATGTGCTGCAGAAAAGTGGCACCTGTCACCAAAGCCACAGTCCATCAGTGAAATGAGAGCGAGGACTGGCTAGATCCTGGAGTCAAGAGGAGACAAGGGCCAGGTGGAGACTGTTGGTTAGGAGGCTGTCAAGGTCTCATGCATATCTTTATCTAACAGGACTTTATAGGTGGCAGGGTCATGTTGGGTGAGTCATTACATAAGTGCCTTGCATTCTAGTTCTACATCTTCATTCTAGTGAGAACATGCCCTGCACCAGGCACGTACCTCCAGCGATCTGGGATGTCCAACAGGCCCAAGATATGGGTGATACGGCCTGGACTTCTGGAGTCAGTCTGGTGTGCTAGACATCAGCCCTTTAGCTGAAGAGCTGCGGGAAGAACAAAGGGGTTCACTTAGGAACAACAACCGGGCCGGAGACTGGGGGTCTCAGGGCAGCCATAGCATCGTGTCCTGACTGTATATCAGCCCCAGCAGTACACTGGTCTCCAGTACTGCATTTGGCACACAGTAGGTGCCTGGCACATAATGCTTAGAGGATGAAAGATGCTGCCCTTGAGGCTTTCATGCATACCCAGGAAGCATCTTGCCCTGTGTGTTGGTTAAATGGCGTTGCTCGTGGCTGGCTGCCTGCAGCGGCCATGCCGGCGGAGGAGAGTGCTCATCATCGGAAGAATCACAAGCTGTGGTTACCTTTTAGAGCTTTACTGGGAGGGGCGGGGAGAGGGAGGGGGAGGACAGACGGAAGGAGAGAGTGGAAAGAGAAGGGGGGAGCACAGAGGGCCCACCTGCTTTTTAGGCTGAGACACCATCGCAGGCTGATGACGTAATTAAGGACAGAATCCTTACACTGTGGTAGCTACACATTTTGGCTTGATGTAGCAAAACATGTCCAAGACCAGGTAGAGGTGATGTGGGGGACGGGGGAGTGGGGCGGGGGAGGGGGGGACGGGGGACACAGGGCTCGTGCGAGCCTAGGCTGCAAAGGGATGATGTGTGTGCATGCACAGAGCATAGCTGTCCCACAAGTGCTGGGAGCCGCATGATTCAGGGTAGGGCGTTGGACTTCAGGAAGGGTGGGAGACCAGGGAAAGCACCAATGAACCTCAGGAGGGCCTGGCCACATCCCTGCCTTCCTGTTTCTTCCTTCCCTGGTTTATAGCTTCTGGGCAAAGGCCATGACAGAAACTCCCAGACAAGTAACAGTTTTGTTTGCATCTGCAGTATAAACTGCAAAGATTGATGGAGTTAAAGCCGGCACGGATTTCTAACTGCCTCAAATGAGTAACAACACCTCAGCGATTGTTCAAAGGCAGAGGGAATTCCTCATAGCCCAGCCTGGGCTGCTGCTTTAATCCAGAGATGCTGTCTGCAGGGGACCTGGCTCCTTCCATTTGGACCTTGACTGGCACTGTACCATCCCAGATCATGGCCCTGAAGGGACCTGGGTAAACAAAAGCTCTAGCCACAGGAACCCCTAGAGAGGGTAGGAAGTCACTCCCCTTTTCTCATAGCGTCTGGTGACTGTGATTAGCGCTGAAGTTGCCCTGAGTACCAGGCTGTCAAGAGAGAACAATGTAGCCTGACTGGTCCTCCCTGTGCGTCTGGAGCCAGGCTGTATTGTTTCCCATCCAGCAGCTCTCTATCTATCCATCTCTCGTGGCAGGTTCTCAGCTCAGGGCTAAATAGGACAATGGAGGAAGGAGACCCAGCCCATGCCCTCAGGAAATGCAGATCTCTAAGGCCAGCCCCAGGAGCAGAAGAAGCTTCTTATCATGCCAAGCCTCCTGGGTCACAAGGTCACAGGATATATCAGCACCGCCTAATTCAGTCTGTGACCTCTCAGTCCCCAGCCCCACCCTCCTCCATGCCAGCCACTGTCCCTTCATTCACTGAGAACTCTGGGCCTTCTCTCACACTGACATTTACATCTGCAAGGTCTTTCTTTCTTCCACTCCAGTGGCAACCCCTCTGGGAAGGCTACCTGTAGGCCCTCCCTGCTCTGTTCTCTCTAAGCACCTCTCGTTTATTCCACTCATGGCACAGAAGGGTGCTCTGTGGAAGGGTCCAAGGCACAAAGCCTCCAGTCACATTGACCAGCCAGGCCTGTGAAAGGGCAGTGAAGGATCTCTCCACCATCCACACTCCCTGGAGGCCAGGGCTGTGTCTGACCACTGCTGTTAGAGTCCAGAGCCTGCTACAGGGAAGGTCCTCAGGTGACTGAGTGGCTCTGGGGGAGGAATGGGACTGATAACACCCTGGGGACTGTGTGGTACAGGTGGAGCTCCCGCAGGAGGCTGGGGGAGTTTACACAGGGTGCAGTCGAGGACAGGGTTAGGGCCAAGTGAGGGTGCGGAGACTAGAAGAATAGGGCTGTGCAGGAGACCGAGCAGAAGCGTGTAGAGGTGAGCTGGACGTGGGCAAAGGAGCTCAGGTGCTGTGTCTTGGCATCTCAGGGCCTCTCTGCCTATCTAGGTAACTATAGTTCCCCCAGCCACAAGTCCTTACCCCCTCCCGTCCAACAACACCTAAAAGAAGCCTGTGGATAAGGCACTAGAGGACAAGGCAGGCAGTAAGAACTCTGGCTGAAGCAGGGGTGTTGGTATGCAACCCCAGCTCTCCAGAGGCGGCGGCAGGAGCGTTTTGAATTAAAGGACAACCTGGAACACATAGCTAGAGTCTTGTCTAAAAATTAACACACACACACACACACTCTATTTGCCTGGGAGTCTAGGATCCTTGTCCTCTGTGGAAATCCCAGCTCTAACATCTTTCCCACCTAACGCTGCCAGACACGGGAATACAAACATCCAATGAAGTCTGAGCTACAGATCAACAATGACTAATTCTTTAGCATAAGTAAGCTTGGGGCATGCTTCTAACAAAAGAGATGCATTACTTGTCAAATTCCAGTTTAACAGAGCTTGCTCTATTTTCATTGGTTAAACCTTGCAAACTTTCCTACACCCCCTCACTTCAGAGTCTGTCACTCACTCTTGCCTGGAGCCTCCAGGGAGCCCATCCAAGGTTCTGGGGTTCCTGCAACACGCAAGACTTCAGAGCTGCAAGGAACACTGGGGATCAGTCCCTTCTCCCATCCCATATATGTGGAGGAGGTCGAAGCCCAGAGGGGACAGGCATTGGCAAGGCCTTGAACACCCCTCAACAAACTAGCTGCAACTTGGGCCTCCTAGAGACCAGAACTAGGGGTGTTCCCAGCTTAGGAACTGCCCTAGCTCCCCCAGCCATCACATGGAAGCAAGGTTCACACTCCCGCCCAAGGCTGTTTCCCGGATGTCCTAATACCCCCAGGTGAGTCACCTTCCCCCACCAGGCCAAAGGTGGCACGCAAAGTTGAGAGAGGCCCTGGGGCTTTGCCGAGCTCTGGAAAGGTGCCAAGAGAGGGTGGCACTGGGAGACAACCCTGCAGCCTTGGTGGGTGGGGCTGCTCCTCAGGAGAGCCACCCTCTAAGAGGCCGGAAATCATCCCAAATTCACTTAGCAACACTGGCCCTCAGAGCTCGCTCTCTCTCTTCAAAAGCTCACTGAAATTGCCCACTCCGCCTTGCTTGCTATTTCTTCATTTCACTTCACATTACCCTGTGTGTCTCTGTGTTCTGTCAGTCTCCATTACTCTCAAATTCCCATCATCGTCCCTGGGCCATCAAACAGGCCCTGGCACGGAGGAGGTGCTTAATAAATACTTGTTGAAAGCGGCAGTCTCACTGACGTTCACCCTGCATGGGGCCCGGGCCCGGGTGCTCAGTCCTCCCTCCCTCAGACATGTTCAGTATCCACCTGAAATGGCATGAGATGGAGCAGTGCACTGGGCAGGTTTAGGAAGCCGCCTCTGTGTCCGCTCCAGCCTGGGTCAGGGCTGAGAACTTGTGCAGGCCTGGGCTCCCACCTGCCTGCCCCCATCCCCCCAGACCATACTAAGTACCCAAGGGCAAGATGGGTGTTGATGATTTCCTAATACCCATCTTGTATCGGGTACAACAACAACAAACCAAACCAAACCAAATAAACAAACAAAAAAATAAAAACAAAATCTCAAAAGTTATGAACCTGGAAAGGAGATTAGAGTTAATGAGGGGTTCCGGTAGGAATGGAAGGGGGAGGACACAGGGGGAGAATAATTAGAACGCATTGTTCACATGTGTGAAATTGCCAAAAAATGAAACTGACCAGCCGGGTGGTAGTGGCACATGTCTTTAATCCCAGCCCTGGGGTTGGGGGTTGGGGCAGGTGGATCTCTGAGTTGGAGGCCAGCTTGGTCTACATTGTGAGTTCCAGGACAGCCAGGGTTACACAGAGAAGTCTTGTCTCAGAAAACCAAACAACAACAAAACAAAAAAACCCAATCAATAAAAAAATGGTTAAAAAAAATGAGGAAGAGGAAAGAAATGCAGAGAAGGGAGACCCCTTTGACCCTCCTCAAGGTCCCTCCCCAGATCCCAAACTAACATGTGTTTCTCTTCCCCTTCCTGACCCAACAAAGCACCATGTAGCCCAGGCTGGCCTCAAGTTCACTACATAGCTGAGAACTTGAACTTCTGATCCTCTTGCCTCAATCTCCCACATGGGTTAACCATATATATATATATATATATATATATATATATATATAATATATATATATATTTCTGAATTTCTCTCCTCTTCCTTTTTTAAATTTTTACATTTTTATTGATTAGTGTTGTACTTACTAGCCATTTTGGAACTCACAATGTAGACCAGGCTGGCCTCAAACTCAGAATTACGCCTGCCTCTGCCCCCACCCCCACCCCTGTGCTGGGATTAAAGGTGTATCCAGCTGGTGAGTTTCATTATTTGGCAATTTCACACATGTAAACAATGCGTTCTAATTATTCTCTCCCTGTGTCCTCCCCCTTCCATTCCTATCAGAACCCCTCATTAATTCCAATTTCCTTTCCAGAATCATAACTTTTGAGGTTTTGTTTCTGTTTTCTGTTTATTTGTTTTATTTTGATTTGTTGTTGTTGTTGCTTTGTTTTTGTTTTATTATTAATTTATTTATTGAGGCATGGTTTTATTATGTAGCTTAGGCTGGCCTCAAACTCCTGGGCAATATTTCTTCCTGTGCCTCCTGAATGCTGGGATTATGGGTACATGTTACAGTTCCCAGTTTGGGGGGTGCAGACGATCAAACTCAAGGCTTTTTGGACCTTTGACAAGTTCTGTATTAACTGGGCCATACCCCCAGCCTCATCAACACATATTTCTTGAACCACCTTGCTGGGCTTAGCTGCTGGAGTCAGGAGCAGGGCACTGGGATAGTTGGAACAGGGAGGATTTCACTTGTGAGAACAGAGAGATGGAGCCACACCTGGGAATAGCCACGGAGCCCAAACTCAGAACAGCATTGAACTGCCTCCTTCTAGCCAGGCTGGCCCAGAGCAGAATGCTGAGCCAGGAACTGAAGACTGACTCCGTGCACCTGACACGTGCGTTCTTCTTTTTTTTCTTTTTTGTTGATTTTTTTCAGACAGGGTTTCTCTGTGTAACATTCCTGGCTGTCCTGGAACTCACTTTGCAAACCAGGCTGGCCTTGAACTCACAGAGATGTGCCCGCCTCTGCCTCCCAAGCGCTGGGATAAAGGCGTGCGCCACCACCGCCTGGTGACATGCGTTCCTCTTCTTTGCTCAGCGACCTCTGGGCCAGATGACCTAGTATCTAAGCCTGCCAGTTCAGCTCTCCATGGCTTCTTTCTTCTCCTCTTCCTGCCCAGACCTTGGAGCTGGGCTCTCTTCCCCTACTCTGGGGTAGGGCTCCCTTTTCCAGAGGTCTCAAGCCTCCCCTTCCGCTTTGCTGAGTCTATGGCCCATCCTTCCCTGGGGCCTCAGTTCACTCACGGTCTATCTTGAGAACCAGTTCCACGTCATTGCTTTTTCTCTGGGCCACCAACCAGCTCCCAAATAAAGACATGGAGACTTATTAAATAATTATGAATGCCTTAGCTTAGGCTTGTCCCACTAGCTCTCGTGACTTAATTTAACCTGTTTCTATTCATCTATGTTTCTCCTTTCATTTATTCTGTATGTCCTGCTTTGCTGCTTCCTCCGTGGCTGGCTGACTGGCCCCTGGCACCTCCCCCTCTGTCTCTCCTGAGCCTAGATTCCTCCTCCTACTTACTCTCTGCCCGGAAGTCCTGTCTAGCTATTGGCCGTTTAGCTTTTTATTAGACCAATCAGGTGCCTTAGGCAGGCAAGGTAAACAAATGCAATACACCTTAACATAGTAAACCAATGCAGCACATCTTTAACTAGTTAAGCAAATAAGCTGTAAACCAATGCAGCACATCTTTACCTAGTTAAGGCAGGAAAGGCACAAAGCTACACAGGGAAACCCTGTCTCGAAAAACCAAAAAAAAAAAAAAAAAGCAAGGGATGATGGTACGCACCTGTAATCCCAAGACCCAGGAGGTAGAGACAGAAGGATCAGGTGTTTAGGGTCGTTCTTGGCTACATAGTGAGTTCAAGATCAGTCTGGGCTATAGGAGACACTGTCACAGACAGAATCCTAAGAAAGGGAAAGACTATTCGTCGAGCTGGCATTTGGGGGGCACCCTGACAAGGCCCTTCCTTCCCCTGTCTGTCATTGCCCTCCTACACTGTCATTCACAGGTCACAGGACATAGAGCCCAGCTGGGGAGGCCTGGGTTTTAGTACCAGCTCTGCCATGACTGCCTGTGTGACCCTGGGCTAACCCCTCTACCTCTCTGGCTCTGGGGCTCTGCAGAGGAAGTATTGAGCTGGCAGCTCTCCAGGGATCTTTGTGAACCTCTCTGATCTCGGTGACTTTTAAACACCACGCCATGTGTCTCTTTGCAGAGAGGCTGAGCATGTACCAGGCTGGGAAAAGATGGGTCTTGTCCCATCTGAGGATGACTTCCTAGGCAGTGGTGGGAGAAGATGGACAGAGGACAAGGATTCTGATTTCACCTCTTGAGCCAAAGCTGGGTCTGGCCTTCCCAGTCCTCCGAGACCCCGGCTGACCCCACCACTGAGAGGCTGGGAACTGACCCAGGCTGGGCTGAGACGATGGCCTAGGAGGCCCTAAAATTAGCTCCAAGGCAAAGGGAGCAGGAGCTGGCCCTCGCTGTGGACTCCCACAGCGCCAGGAATGGAGTCCTCCCCCAGCTCAAGTGGAGAGGCCAGCCAAAGCCCCAGCAGGGACCTGTCACCATGCTGGGTGCCAAGAGTCACAAACTCCTATAGACACAGGTCAGAGGAGCTTGCAGGACAAGCAGGACCCGAGCCAGGTCCTTGGGCTCTGAGTTGGCTCCCAGTCGCCAGCCTTTTAGAGCCCTGGAAGGTACCAGGGAGGAGACTTGCTATTTATGTCCTCCTGGGACATGGTTGAGGGGACTGACCTGTCCTCTCAAGGCTGAATTAGATAACCTCGAACCTTACTGCCAACTCCCAAGAGTGTGGGAGGATCCAGGAGTAGATTGGCTTGCCCCGGGAGTAGGTTGGAGACATCAGTGACCAGCCCCAAAGTTAGGGCCTTTCCTCCACCCGGAGGTGGTGACCCTATCTGCTCCCTTCTCTGCCTGAGTGCTCTGCGGGCCTTATGAAAATGCAAATTCTGCTGGGCCTGGAGGTGCATGTTTGCAACCCCAACTGAGGCAGAAGTCCAAGGTCATTCTGGACTTCATAACCCAAGTTTGAGGCCAGCCTGGGCTACGGTGAGACTTACACTCAACCTCCAATAAAAGAACAGTTGAAAGTGTTGGGACTGAATCAAGAAATGAAATACACACAAAAAGAGAGATGGCTCAGTGGTTAAGAGCACTGACTGCTCTTCCAGAGGACCCAGGTTCAACTCCCAGGACCCACATGGCAGCTCACAGCTGTCTGTAACTTCAGTTTTGGAGATCAGACACACTCACATGGACACACATGCAGGCAAAACACCAATGCACATAAAATAAGAATTCGTCATTAAAAAAATCATCTTTAAAAAAAGAAGAAGAGTTAGACAAGGTCGGCTACACAGCTCAGCTGGAGGAGGGCTTGCCTCGCACGCACGAAGCCCTGGCCTTGATCCTCAGCCCTGTGTAAGCTGAGCACGGGCCAGTAGGCCGGTAACCCCAACAGGAGGGAGGAGAATGCAGGAGGACCACAAGTTCAGGGGCATCCTCAGCTACACAGTGAGTTTGATGCCAGCCTGGGCTACTGGGGACCCTGTCTCAAGAAAAGAAGAAAGGGGAGGGGAGGAAACGGAAACAAAGTGAAACCTTTATTGAACACAATGCTCCAGATGAGGTGCCGAGAGTGTTGTACATCTTTCCTTTTTGATTTGGGTTTTGGTTTTGTGGGACAAGATCCCACAATCCTCTTGCCTTGGCCTCCTGAGTGCTGCATTATAGAACATGGGCCACAACGTCCGTCTATAACTTAATATATTATTTGATTCTCTTAACAACTCCAATGAACAGACAAAATGGATACTTAAGTGACTTGCTCCGGATCCCACCACGTAGAAAGGGCTAGAATATCCACTTGAGCCTGTGTCTATCAGGGCGCTCATCCTGTGCCTGTAACCTTGAGAACACAGTGCAGTGAGGAGGCCTTGGGGAATGTAGGAGGAAAGCCGTGATGAGGACTGGGTGGATGAGGTAAGGGTCACGCACAGTGATTCAGAAAAGCAAGCTTTGAGCGTTGGGAAAGGGGAGGATGGCAAGTCTGGGCTTGAGATGTCTCTCTGCTGGCCGGCTCCTACTTCCTCCTCTGTGAAGTGCTACAGAGGAAGAAATGTGAGGACAAGAAATGCTCCCCTCCAGGCCTGCCTGGCACACAGTAGGCGTCCAGGATGTGTGAGCTGACCCTTTCCTTCCCCTAGTAACTTGGACTTGGGGCTGACTTGGACCCTGACTGGCTGCAGCTGGCTCGCTGGGTTCAACTGAGGTATCTGGAGAGGACCCAAGGAGAGATATCACGGTCACAGTCCAGAAAGGTCCCAGGAAGCTGATCCTGTCAGACGCTCAGAACCCGCCCCCACCCCTACCCTTTGGCTCAGACTGAAGAGGCAGCCAGACTAATGGGCCCAGTTTACAACAAAAGCCTTCTGGAAAGTAAACACCCCCGCACCTTCTCCATCTTATCTCACCCCTCACCCCCCACCTCCTTCCTTGTCAAGGCCCTCAGCTTTGTGGGACCCAAAAGCCTCACTGCCCAATAGGCTAATGCCCCTTGGAGACCTAATCTGGCCTAGTCTGGGCCAGATGTCAGGCCTGACCTCTGAAAGTCTCTAGTGACTCATGTGCACTTCCTCCACCTACAGGCATGACTTTGTGTCTGGAGAGGGATGTGTCCCTGAAGCTGTCATCACTTGGTGGCTCTTAAGGCACAGCCGGCAGCTTCACTGGGTGGATCCTCTCTTGTCTTCCATAGATGTGTGCTGCTAGGTAAGGAGCCCCCCGGGGCCTCTGTAAAAGTGGAAAGGGCAGAGTGAACATTAGCTTCTCCTGGGACAGAATGGAGAGCCTCTGTGGATCCTCCATCTAAGCACGTGATGGCCAGTGGAGCCCCAATTCCCTTGCGGAGAGATGGTTCTCACTGGGAGTCTGAATTTCTAGAGGATTCACTAAATCCATCTCCATTTATCATATGAGAAGTCTGGGGCCACGAGAAGGCCATCATCACCAGCCAGGGTCACCCAGAGAAGAGACAGAGCAGTCTCCTACCCAGGTTTCTGAGAGAGCTTTTAGGAGGATGTAAAAGATGGAAAGATGCCTCTGGTGCCACCCTGTGGCAGAAAGGAAGAAATGCAGGGCTGGGTGAAGCTGTGTTGGTCTCCCAGGATGGGGCAATTCCTCCACAGAGGGACCCTCTTGGTTAATAGGGCCCCATTCCCTCTAGTTACACAGCCTCTGTTCCCAGTGTCTCCCCACCACACTAGACTAGGAGCTCCTCAAGGGCAAAGCCAGGCCTGAATCATCACACCACTTGTAAAGGCATTGTGAATGTTTGAGGAAGTGATTTAAGCTGAACTCAATTCAGTATGAATTGGAAGGAAACAGCATGCAATGTGGGCAAAAAATTCTGCCCGAGTGTTTATTGAATCAACGTTTGTAAAAGCGAGAATTGTGTTAGTCATTGTTGAAGTGGGTGATGGGTGCAGCGGTTCCTTATGCCCTTCCTTTCCTTTCTGTCTGAAATGTTTTGAAACAAAGGAACGAACAGAAAACACCCAAGTTCAATGATAAAATCTAAGTGAATGAATGATGCTGCAGCTGTGCAAAGGAGAAATGTTTAGAGACATCAGAAATGCTAGCATGAGGTTTACTGCTGAAATTATCCTTAAAAGTATTTTAATTACATTTATCTATTCATAGATACCTGTTTTACTGATAGGTATCCATATACCATACAATTTGCCCATTTAGAGCATACAATTTACAATTTAAACCAGGTTTGGTGGTACACACCTGTAATCCTCACAGGCAGGAGGCTGAGGAAGGAGGATTGCCACAAGTTTGATGTTAGCCTGTACTACAAAATAACTTTGAGGCCATTCTGTGCTACATGGTGAAATCCTGTCTCAAGAAATGATACCCAGCCAGGTGGTGGTGGTGATTGCCTTTAATCCCAGCACTCAGGAGGCAGAAGCATACAGATCTCTGTGAATTGGAGGCCAGCCTGGTCTACAGAGTGAGTTCCAGGCTGTTACACAGAGGAAACTCTGTCTCAAAAACAAAAACAACAACAACAAAGATACCCAATAACAATAATAGTAATAATGATGATGAAGTACAGGTCAATGATTTTTATTATATCCCCCAATGTTTCCCCACCATCAATTTATAACATTTGCCAAGAAAACTCCATGTCCATCAGTTAAAATCACTCCCCTATTTCTCTCACCATACCCCAAACCCCCAAATCTACTTTCTGTCTGTATGGATTTGCCTATTCTGGATAGTTTGTATAAAAAGAATCAGAATCATGCAATGTACCCCCTTTTGTGTCTAGCTGTGTCTGGATAGTGCGATGTTTTCAGGGTTCATCTAGGTCATAGCGTACACAGATCAGAAATATCAGTGCTCCATCCTTTTCCACGACTAAATAATACTCCACATGTGCTCAGGGAGATAGGATCTTTTGTAGTCTAGGCTAGCCTTGAATTCACTGTGTCGTGGAGGATGGTCCTCTTGGCTCCACCCCCTGTGCTGCAGGCCACAGGAATATGAAGCAGGAATTCAGCTGACCATAACAAGAGCTAGTACCTGGAAGAAGCAGGGCTCTTCCAAAGGAAAAAGCCAAGCCTCAAGGAGTCTTGGTGATATTAGCCTTTTGAATATGTATATTATCCAGTTCCAGCAATGATTTTCTTGTGTGCTATGTGTACTTCTAAGAGCTTCTAACAGTGTATTTTATCTGTGACACTTCTCGCACACATCCAAAGACAAGCAGTAGACAGAATAGCATTCCAGATCACCTGTTGTCTCTTGAATTAAAGCAGCCTTCTAAGGCCTTTTAGATAAACCTTGGTTGTGGTGTTGACTTTGAATCTGTGGACCAGAGATCTAGTTTGGCTGTCGTTGGTTTTCAGGGCTGGCTCCTTGGGTACCAGATGACCTTTGACAGTGCCGAGGCTGACAAGGAGTGACTGTGCACTAGGGTACAATCCCACTGCACAACCACACTGGGTATTATAGCTTCCATTCCTGTAAAGGGCAGCAGCTCAGATTTCATTGAATGGGTTAGGTTCTGCCCCGAAGGCCCGCATGGATGTTGACACTGTCAGCTTAGAGAAGAGCCTCAATGCTGGAGGCCACAAACCTGGACCTCCCTGGCATTGGAAGCTTAATCCAGCTGGGGTTGAAGAGCAAAATGTTTGGCCTTAATATATTCCCATGAGACCAGCTGGCCTGCCCCTGTCCCCAAGAATGTCAAGACAAAGGATGCCACATGACGAGATGGTTCAGTAGGTAAAGGCATGTGCCTCCAAACCGGATGACCTGAGTTTGATCTTCAAGACTCATGGTAGAGAGGATGACTCCCATAAGTTGTCCTCTGACCTCCATACATGTGCTATGGTACAAACACACACACACACACACACACACACACACACACACACACACACACTCAAATAAATAAGTAAATGTAAAAAATAAATAAGGATGAGTCAAAAAAACGAAAGATGCATTTATTTTGTTTGATTTTTTTAAGGGTCTCATGCAACCAGACTGGCCTTGAAGTCACTTTGCAGCCAAGGATGAAGGTAAATTTCGGTCCTGCCTGCCCCCACTTCATGAGTGCTGGGGCTGGAACTCAGGGCCTCACACGTCCTAAGTAGACCTGTACCGATCCCCAGCCTCCAAGAGCTGTATCCTGAGTATGTCTACAGTTGTTTGTTAGCTGGCTTCTAGTTGAATCCGTTACTCAGTTGCTCATGCTTCATTCATGCTGTGACTTACATGTCATGTCAATGTATTTAACTACTAAGTGCATCATCCGCCAACAACAAAACAGACCTTTATAAAACCGAAGGGGGCTGCCATCAGGAACAAGAAAAGACAATTGAAGAAGGAGGAAACATTTGTATATCATGTATCTGAGTGAGTTATATCTAAAATATGTAAAAAACTCTTATAATTCAATAACGGATGGCAAGTTAGTTTTAAATGGCCAAAACATCCGATGAGACATTTTCCAAAGGGCACGGACAAATAGACAAATGGACAATAAACATATGAAAGGATGCTTGATTCTTGCTAACCATCTGGGAAATGCAATTCAAACCACAGTGGAAATCACTCTGTCCCCTTGAGGATGGCCATAATGAAATAGTCACGCAATAGCTAAGGTTAGAAAGGATTTGGAGAAATCGGAATCCTAATAGATTGCTGGTCGATGTGTAAAACTGTATGGTTACTATTATACTTTGAGTAGGGGGAAATCTAGAAGTTCCTCAAACAAGTTAACACAGAGTGACGACTGTAAGCTTGAGCAGTTTCCCTGTTAGGAAGGTCACAAGCCAAGGTCAGCTTGGTTTATTCTACATGCTCAGGAGAAATGAAAAGATAACATCAGGTGAGAGAGCTAGTTCCCCAGTTAGGCATGCTTGTTGCTCTTCTAGAGGGCTTGAGTTGTTTTCAGCACCCAAGTCAGGCAACTCACAGCTGCCTGTAATTCCAGCTGGCGTCCACAGGCACCCACGAACACATGGCATACACTTAAACAGACGTATACACATAAACACAAATAAAATATGTCTTTTAAACGATACTGTCTTGCCAGATGGTGGTGGCCCACGCCTTTAATCCTGACACTCAGGAGGCAGAGGCAGATGGATTTCTGTGAGTTTAAGGCCAGCCTGGTCTACAGAGCAAGTTCCAGGACAGCCAGGACTATTACACAGAGAAACCCTGTCTTGAAAAATATATATATAAATAAACAGATAGATGATATTGTCTCTCCCTCCCCCCCAAAAAAAACAGACCTCCAGTCTTCCTTTTTTAAAGATTTTTTAAATAATTTTGTGTAGTGTGTGTGTGTGTGTGAGAGAGAGAGAGAGAGACAGAGAGAGACAGAGAGAGAGAGACAGAGAGAGAGAGACAGAGAGAGAGAGAGCAGAAGGAATCAGATCCCTTGGAACTGGAGTTACAGGCAGTTGTAAGTTGCCAGATGTGGGTGCTGGGAGCTAAACTCAGATCCCTTGCAAGAGCAGTACGTGCTCATAGCTGCTGACCTATTTCTCCAGCCCCAAGAACACTGATATTTCCAGCAGAATTACTCATAATAGTAAAAAAGTGGACATACCCCAAATATCCATGAACTAATGAACAGCTGAACAAAATGTACAATCAACAGAGTATTATATCCAAACAATAGAATATTATATGTCCTGAAAAAGGAAGGCGGTACTGATTTATGTTACGAAATAGGTAAATCCTGACACTGTAAGAAAGGGTCACTCGGCAGTGGTGGCACATGTCTTTAATCCCAGCATCTGGAGGCAGAGGCAGGAGGATTTCTGAGTTTGAACAGTTCTGGGGCAGCCAGGGCTACACAAAGAAAGTCTGTCTCAAAAAACCAATCAAATAGAGAGAAAGGGGCTCACAACGATACCATTTACATGAAATATCCAGAATAGGCAAATCTGTGGAGCTAGCAAGTAGATTGGTTAGGTATGAGGTGCAGGGAGCAGGGAAGCAGGGCCAGGGGAGTGATTTCTAGCAATGATCTAAAGTTGAATGTAGTGATGAGCGTGTTTGTCTGTGAATATTCTGCAAGCAGTGGTCGCCATGCATGATAGAACACTACTGTTGTCCCAGCTACTAGAAGGCTGAGGCAAGAGCATCCCTGAGCCTAGGGTATTTATTCATTTACTTATTTTCAGACAGGCTCAAGATGACCCTGGACTTCTGATTCACCTCACTTCCCAGATGCTGGGATAGAAGCACTAACAGCTGGGGCTGGAACCCAGGGCCTTATGCACTCTAGGCAAACAGCCTATCGAAAGCAAGACTCTGTCTCAAACAAGTAAACAAGCAAACCAGACCTGTAATCCCAACTAATCGGGAGGTTGAAGCAGTCTGCCTGAGCTACAGAATGAGTTCAAGGCCATGCTGAACAGTTAGCAAGACCCTGTCTTAGAAACAACAACTCAGGTTAGGAGCCCTGCCGGTGAGCGCCTGGCCCTGCTGAGCCGTCTCCAGGCCTCCAGTACTTTCTTAAACATTTTTTTGGGGGGAACAGAAATACAATCAATCCTCAGTGTACATGGGGGACTAGTTCGAGGTACCAATACTGATAGCTGCTCAAGTCTCTTCTATATGCTCTAGTGTGCATATAGCTGTGCATCTTCCCCTGTAGGATGTAAATCATCTCCGGATCACGTGAGATACCTATTGCAATGTAAATCCGATGCAAATAAACTGTATTGTTTAGGGAATAATGGCAAGAGGAAAAAGTCTGCAGATGTACAGAAGCTTCTGCGCTTCGAGCATTTAGATGAGGGGTGGGATGAGTCCATGGAAGCAGAACCAAAAATGCAGATGGATGATTAAATGCCAAAATACCAACAGTGGGGAATTTAAGGTACAGGGTTACAGATTGTTTTCTTTTATCATTTTTCCTGTTTCCATGAATTTTCTTCAGTGAACAGAGGAAATTGAAAGGTGAAAAATGCTAGTGTATGGGGCTGGAGAGATGGTTTTGTGGTTAAGAGCATTTGCTGCTCTTGGAGAGGACCCAGGTTCTCCTGGCCTCTGTGGGCACCTGCAGTCACATGGTGTACATACAGACAAGCAGGTACACATACACACATGAATTAAAAATAGCAATTCTAAACGCCAGTTGGAGAAAAAAGTAAGCAACTGTTTTCATTTTAAAAGAAGGAAGAGGGTCAGGGAGAGCTCTTGGTAGAGTGATTCTTTTTCTTTTTCTTTTTCTTTTTTGATTCTTAACACCACAGATATAAGAGTAAAAATCAAAGCAGCCACGTTTATACTTGCAATCCCCTCTCCATGCTTAAAACAATGTACGTTTGAGTGTCTGTGTGAGTGTGGTGTGTTAACATGTTATACTTGCATGTGTGGTGGGCACGAGTGTATGCATGTGTCTTTGCACTTGCATGGAGGCCAGAGGAGAATGCAGGAGAAAGTCCTTAGTCCCTCAAGACAGGGTCTCTCTCTGGTCAGCAAGTCCCAGAGATCCTCCTGCCTCTGCCTCCCAGAACGCTGGGGTTACAGGCTGTTTGTTTGTTTGTTTGTTTGCTTCTTTTGCCAACTTGACACAAGCTGGAGTTATCTGGGAAGAGGCATCTCTGTTGAGAAAATGCCTCCATCCTGTTGTCTGTCGGAATGAATGACTATGTGGGAGGGTCCAGTTCCTCCACAGTGCGCTCCTGGGCAGATAGGCATTGGTGGTGTAAGAGAGCAGGCTGAGCAAGCCCTGAGCAGGGAGCCAGGAAACGTTTCTTTGTGGTCTCTGTTTAGCCCTGCCTTCAGGTTCCTGCCTTAAGTTTCTGCCCCAACTTCCTTTCATTGATGGACTCTAAGCTGTAAGGAAAAAAGAAACCCTTTCCTCCTCAAGTTGCTTTTAGTCATGGTGTTTCATCACAGCAACAGAAATTTACTTTTTTTTTTTAAACATAGTGATTAGATCTGAATTTAGGTCTTCATGCTGGTACAGTGTTCTCACCCACTGAGTCATCAAGAGGGTCTCATGTAGCTCAGGCTGACCTCAAATTTGCTATAGGGCCCAAGGATAAACTTGACCTCCTTATCCTTCTTCCTCTACTTACCAAAAGCCGTGGTTACCTCCCTGGGCCAACATTTCAGGCTCTCCATGAATTTTGCAGCTCGTTCCTGAACTTAGAATATCACTCGCTCTTGCAGGACAATGTACTGTCACTCTTAAAGGCCCAACTCCAAACCTGTGCCCTTCACCCTGCGGGTCCCCATCAAATTAACCCTGATTCCTCAAGGCCTTCTCATCCGAGTGGTCCCCCACGCTTGCACTTGTGGCCTGCCTGCGTGGGAATCCGGTCTTTATCACCAGCGCCCAGCTCAGTCCCGCCATCCCTGGAGAGCTCAAAATATAGTGGGATCTCCCTCAGGATTCAAGTCCCACAGATTGGGCCCCAGGTGGCGCTGTCCACCCGGGTAAAGATGGAGGAAGCCCAGAACCCAGAGCCTCTGGCATGGGCAGCCAGCAATGAGGCCTCAAATTCCAATCCTGCTTCTCTCCTCACATCACCCAGTGCATTCATGCCTGGTTTATTACCGTGTGTGTGTGTGTGTGTGTGTGTGTGTGTGTGTGTGTGTGTGTGTGTGTGTGTGTCCCCAATAGACGACTTTCAGGAGTTGGTTCTTCCTCTACCCTTTGCATCCTGGGGATTGAACGCAGGTTGTCCGTCTTTGCAGCAAGTACCTGTTACCCACTGAGCGATCCTACCAGCACCAGGTACGTGATTTTACAGTTCAGCGTGTCAAGGCTGGATGCCAGGGGAAGCAGGGAATCCATAGGCTATCCCTACTGTTCTTGGGGGAACCTAACTCTCCCAGAAAAGGTATGAATTACCGTTATTCCTTTCAGATTGCCACCCAAGTCTCTGAGAGGGGATAGCCCCTCTCTCTGATTCAGACCCTTCTTCCTCCTGTTGATGGTGAACTGATAAACATGGCTGTGAAGTACAAAGTTCTGATTCAGGTCCTGGTCCTGGTGTGCTCTTTACCCCAAGCTTTAGGGACCCTGTGTGCCACAAGCAGGCCGGCCCTAGCACTCTGGGCGGGAGAGGCAGGAGGTGTGGCCAGTCAGCATTTTGGCCAAGGGCAGGCTGCCCTGGGAGTTGCCAGAAGGAAAACATTTTCCGGGAGCCGGAAGGGCTGGCAGAGCCGGGGCTCGGGTGGAGAGACCACAATGGACCCTTGTGTGGTGGTTTAGCTTGGACTCGCCCGCATGCCCAGCTTCTGGGCCAGGGTGGACCCTGTTTTCTGATCTGCAGCCAGACTCAGCTCCTAAACAACACACCCTGGGCCCTGACAGGAGCCAGAGCTTCGCTTCAAGTCCAGCGGGTGTGAAGCTCACAGGCTGGGGTCCAGTGGCTCACTCTCCTCTGCCAGTCTTCCTGGAATCCTCCTGGCTAAACCACTTCACGTAAGCTTGGAGAGCCAATCTTCACAACCAGACAGGCGTCCAGTCCTGGGAGGTTTCCTCTTCAAACCACCTAAGGGAGCACAAGACAGACCACAGGTCCAGCCTGTGATGACTTTGATACAAAGATCCCTTGAGTCCATCTGAGAGGCTTGGCTTCTCAACCTGATCTAGCCTCAGTTTCCCCCTCTGCTAAGAGAGTTGGTAATTCTCATTGGAGGGACACAGATGCTGGGAAGGTGTTTTAAATATCTGTCATATCCTCTGCCTCAGGAAAACATCCATCCAAACCAGTCCAGACAGCTTACAGCATCCTTGGGCTTGGAACCTCCTCTGAAGCAGTCAGCAGGAAGCCCTCCTGACTATCCAGTGGACTGCACCCAATGCTCCCTTCTCTGAACCTTGATTTAGGACGAGGGTCCTGCTCTTGTAAGGTTCATGGTCATCTGAGCAGTTGATGATACCAAGGTCCCCAAAGGATCCTTCACATCAGCTATCTTTGTAAAATCCAGAAATCAATCTCTCTCTCTCTCTCTCTCTCTCTCTCTCTCTCTCTCTCTCTCTCTCTCTCTCCAGACAGGGTTTCTCTGTGTGTAGCCCTGGCTGTCTGGAACTCACTCTGTAGACCAGGCAGGCCTCGAACTCACAGAGACCCACCTGCCTCTGCCTCTCTAGTGCTGGAATTGAAGGTGTGCGCCACCACCACCCAGCCAGAAAACTGCTTTAAGCATGAAGAAAGTCTGAGATTGTAGCTCAGTTGATAGAGTGCTTGTCTAGCATACACAAGCTCTTTAACCAGCACTATTTAAATTTGAGTATGATGTCTCAAAAATAAAATATAAACAAACAAACAAAATTTCCTTAAGCAGAATGGGCAATGATGGCACAGGTCTTTAATCCCAGCACTCAGGAGGCAGAGGCAGGCAGATCTCTGTGAGTTCAAGGACAGCCAGGGCTACACAGAGAAACCCTGTCTTGAAAAACAAAAACCAAACAAACAAACAAAATTTCTCCGAGCATAAAAAGAGTTGATACCTGAAGGGATTGTAGATAAACTGATCACAGTCCTGTAAATCGCTAAGGTTTGTTGGGCCTGGAACTCATTACCTAGCCCAGACTGGCTTCAAACTCATGATAATTCTCATGCTTATGCACTGACTCCTGTGATGTCTGAGTCATGAGCCCCCCAGAGACCACCAGGAGTCCGAGTTCATATGCAAAAGCAAAGAGCCTTTATTGCAAGCTCGAGCTTGGGCTTCCTGTCCATTCCGACCCAGCAGTTGGATCAGGGAAACCATCCAGCTCAGTGAAGGCAGGCTTTTTAAGGAGTAAAGGATGGGGTGGGGTAGGGGAATTCTGGATTCAGATGGGGGTTGAACTCCTGATTGGGCAGGAGTGAGGTAACAGAAGTTTTGTCAAACAGTGATTGGTACTGGCGTTGCTGCAAGGAAATTAGCAACTTTTGTACAAGGGATGTAAGCCATCCTTTCATGTTCTAGAGCATCTAGTACTTGTTTGTCTCAATTGTGGCCCCCACAGGGTGCAGTTTGTGGCTTTTCCTGGTTATTGTAAGGGTGAGGCCTAGTCCCAGTTAGTTAGTCTGCAGCCTGTCATGGCTGCACTAATGTTAGGCCTCTTCAACTCCCAAGTGATGGTATTGAAGGTGTGAGCTATCCTCACCCCACACGATTGCTACTGTTTAGGAGAAGGAAATAAAAGAGAAATAGAAGATGCTGCACTTGGATCAAGTTAAAAAAAAAGGGTTGAAATCCGAGAGGACGGAACATAATGAGATGCGCGGATGTAGATTTTGTGTCCGGCTGCATAGCAGAAGCATGAGGTCCAGAATGTAGAAGGTGATTCCCAGGGGCACTCCTTTGACGCTCTGACACATTTCTTAGGAATGTCAGGACTGCAGGCTCAGCCCAGGTGAGCAGACCCAGAGAGGTCATGTAGTCGTTATCCCTCCAGCGTAAATAAAGCTGTTCTAGGGCTATGGGGGAGGCAACTTTGAGCCCCGGCGGGAACGATGGGGATGTCTCCATTTGAGTAAGAATGACAATCTTCTAGAGCTGAGCGGCAAAGATAGCAAGGGCCAACGAGTCCAGCCGGGAAGCATAGGGATGTGATGTCGACCCCTAGTCGATGGAGCCCCTGTGTTAGGACGGGGAGGGTCTAATTTCTCTCTCTCTTTCCTTTTTACCGAGTTTTTGTGTGTGGGAGACGTGCGCGTTTGCCACTGTGCTCACGTAGAGGGCAAAGGACAGCTTTCAGGAGTCAGTTCTCTCCTTCCTCGGGTGGGTCCTGTTGTTAGGTGACACACACCTCACCTTCTGAGCCGTACCAACCCCAGGTCTAATCTCTTAAATAAGTCTTCAGAGTTGGAGTGTCAGCCAAGAGCGCCTCACCTGAAACTACTGGGTGTCAGCGAGCCAGGCACCAGGCTATCAGCTGTTTGTTCTTCCTGGCTTTATTGCTAGGTGAGGATCAATGTACATTGTGGGGGGAGGGGGCACCTACTGTCCATGGGAGGTGGAGCCCTGCTGCTCCAAGGTCACTTCTGTTGATCTTTGTTGGCGTGAGCTGACAGCTGGAGCCTGCTGCTGGAGTTTGCCCCTGGCTCCCTCTCTCCACATATCTTTACATTACCGACTCTGGGGGCCCAGCCCAATACACCTTGAGAAAAGACAAGGGCACAAGTTGGAGAAATGGACAGACGTTGGCTTGAGTCTCTACTTTGCTGTGTGGCCAAGAGCAAGGTGCTTTGCCTCTCGGAACCTCTTTTCTGTGATTGCTAATGTAGGCAAGCACCTTTGCCTTTGAGGCTGTTAGTCAAATGAGAATGTGTCAAAGGCCTGTTGCGTAACAGGGACTCCGGGAAATGGGACTGCTCTGTCCTCTGCCCTGGAGACAATGACACACAGGAGCTGAGGGTCAGGATCTGGTGGATGGGTTTGGTGGCTCCTGGCTGAGACCTCTGGCACCTTTCTCCTATTTGTTGGGTTATTTGCGGTGTTAGGCGGAAGCACCAGATGGTCCCGGTTAGTTTGTCAACATGACACAGCTAGAGTTATCTGAGAAGAGGAACCTCTGGGCAGCTCTGTAGCGAATTTTCTGGATTAATGATTGATGTGGGCAGACCTAGTCCACGGCAGGCAGAGCCACTCCCGAGTAGGTGGGCGTGGGTGGTATAAGGAAGCAGATGGGCATCTGCTTGGTGGCACACGCCTTTAATTCCAACACTCAGGAGGCAGAGGTACAAGGATCTCTGTGAGTTTCAGGACAGCCAGAGCTACATAGAGAGACCTTGTCTCAAAACAAACAAAACAAAAAAACAACAAACAAAAGACTAAAACTACAAAAAGAAGCAGGCAGAACAAGCTGCAGGAAGCTAGCAGTAAACCACATTTCTCCACGGCATCTGCTTCAGTTCCTGCCTCCAGATTCTGTGCATTGAGTTCCTGTCCTCATTTGCTGTCATGATAGACTAGAGGCTATAAGCTGAAATAAGCCTCTCCTCCCCAACCTGATTTTGGTCATTGTGTTTATCACAGCGATGGAAAAAGCAAGCTTAAAAGGGGGTGGGAGTGGTGCGGTAATCCCCTGGTTGGGTTTATCTTGCCTGAGCATGGCAGGGAAATGGTCTAATGGTTTATTTTGGGAGACAGGACCCGTGAGAACCAAAGTTACATTTTAAGTTTTAATTACTATGCCTAAGAGATCTATGAAAAAAAAAAAATGCCCCTGATCTGCAAGCCTCTTGCCCAAGGACAGATAGTTTCTGAAATGCTGGAGGTTATTATTTATGGGAGATAACAAGCCACATACATATTTTTCATTCCCCTAAACAAGTTTGTTTGACCCATCTGCACCAATGTGCGTGATCACATGTGGGTGGGAGGTTCACAGGCTTGGAGGTACGTCAGATGTGTGCTTGGACCTGATGGGAAATACAATGAATTGTGTTTTTTTTTCCTCCTTAAGCTGCTACAAACTTGTTATGTAACTGTCCAGAGCCTATCCACCTGGCCAGTGTATAATTAAAGCTTGCCTCAAATTTGGCTTTAAATTGTGGTAGTGGTCTTATTCTCCGTCAGTGGGAGTAACAGACCCCAGCTTGACACTGAACCCTGCTGTTGATGCACTGAATGACCCAAGACATGCCCTTCTCCCTTCTAGACCTCAGTCTTCCTGTCCATGAAGTTGCGGTGGGCACTGAAGCCCCTTTGGCTCTGATGGTCTAGGCTCCGAGGTCCCCACAGTCTCACATACACAAAAGTAGAGCTCCTGAGTCTGGGCTCCCGGTCTGCTTGCTCCTAGCAACCATCTCTGCTCTCCCACTCTCCCTGTCAGGACTTCTGAACTCCAGCCTCAGCCCCTCCTTCCTTCCTTCTCCAAAACCAAAGAGCTGGTGACACTGCCCCCCAGTCACTCTCTTCTTAGCACCACGTGTCTGAGGTCTCTCCAGAAGCTCCTTCTTGGAAATCTTAAGGTCTCCTCTACTAGGGGCCCATCTTGACTTCTCACTCACTCATAATATATTGGGGACATGCCTATAATCCCAGCATTTGGGCGTGGATCATACACAAGTTCCAGGACAGCCAGAATTGTATAGTGAGATCCTGCTTCACCCTGCCCCCTAAAAAAGACACACCAGAGGAGTTCCCTGAGTAATGGTGAATACTATAGGGCATATAATCTCATCCTCCTGCCTCTGAGGCACCCCTTTTCCAGAAGCTCTGTGGAAACACACAGTGCCAGTTGAACAACAGGCATAGAGAAATTTAGTTTGTTGCTTGTCCTTGGAGAAGTATCTGGAGCACCAAGACATCGTGAGCTCTGGCATATGAAGGGAGAAGAAGTCTCTGCTGGGTGGGTCTGGTCTTGCCCAGTTGGCAAAGAGCAGGTTCACAATGTCACACCCATGTGTACACATCAGAGGTCACCTGGGGGGCAGTGACAGACTAGCAAGCCAGGCCCTTGAGCATCATCCCAAGGCTGTGCCCAGCCGCTGCCTTCCATCAGAGAGAGGGCTGCCCACGTGGGAAACCCGATTTACCCTGCTGGACCTCTGTCAGGGTCAGCCTCATCTAGACTTTAGTCTCTTCCTGAAGACTCAGCCAGACACAGACTCCAAGTTCTCCTGACCGTGTTGGCTGCCTGGCCCACCAGGGAATGAGGAGTCTGTGGAGGTGTGGTTAGGTGGCCCCTTGGGGTAGGGTGCTCTTCTGGTCACCCTCAAGCTGAGTTCATTGCCACAGCAGTCTATATGCTCATCAGCACATAAGTGTCCCCAGGGGGAGGGGTTGAGTCATCCTGAGCCCCAGGGCCCGTTTTAGGACTTGGCACAAAACAGACACTTAAAAGTTCCTTCCATCTCTGCCCTATTTTGGGTCTTCCCAGCGTTGACCCATAAGGGCTATAGCAGGACCTCTTTCCAACAGAAACAAAGAGGCCTAGAGTGGGCAGTCCTTGGCTCCAAGGGTGGAATGCTAATGTTAGCCCAAAGCAGATCCTGAGGGGAGCAGGGACACAGATCTGTGGAGAAAGCTTTGACAGTCCCTGGTTCTTTTGTTTCTGCCCAAAGTCACTCCCTACGTGATTCCGGGGCCCAAAGCATATGGGCGATGCCTGTGGATGGCTAGGTTTCTAGGTATTCAGCTCCAGTGCCGGGCCTCTTCTGGGCTTCCCCTCTTGGGGTGCTTTCCTTGTCTCTGCCTGGGAACTCTCCTGACTCTGAAGGCACTGACCAAGGAACACCAGAGTGACCTTTCCTCAACAAGCTCCCTGTACTACTCCCTGAAGACAGGGTCTCAATCTGTAACCCAGGCTGGCCTTGGACTAACAGGGGGCGAGCCTTCTATCTTAGCTGGGCTTGTAAGTTGGACTATAGCGGTGATTACAGGCAGGTACCACCACATCTGGCCACATGTTTATCAGTCCACCTCGCCCTAGAGTTCCTGGTGTTGTTTCATCTGATGCCCAGGGAAGCTGTTCTAAGGGACAGTGAACACTAGCCTCTGTACCTGTAAAATGGGGACAGACGGGGAGGGGCTACATGAGCAGTGCAGCCACCTCAGGGCACCCACGGCAGGCTGTAAAAAAAGGCTGTGCTGCAGTGGAGTGGCCGGAGCCTCCCTGCTGCAATCCCAGACCCGTGAGCAGCTGAATGATGTTGACGTGAGAAGGGTAAAGGCCACTGTCCTGCACTGGGTGACTGGGTGGATTCCCCTTGAAGTGCACCACAGACACTGAAGACCAGCCACAGCCACACAGGGTCCTGGAGGAGTTAAGACTGCCCACTGCCCCTGCAGTACTCAGTGTCACCCCAACACCTGGGGACAAATGCGTGCTTCTTTACGTATGCAACCCCAGGTGTGTGCTTCTCCACACAGGGAAGGCGCGTCTCACCGCAGGTGCTGGGGAGACGCGGGCTGTTCCGAATCAGCAGTCTCTATTACGTCACCATTTAAAATGTGTGGAAAAGTGGCAAAGATGGGATCTTTATACTCCTTACCCAGCATCGTTAATTGCTCTTTGATTACTGTTGAACGGCTGTCCCCACTAAGACGCTTGCACTGATTCCTAACGACTCTTAACTAAACTCCACACTTCACAGTACTGCCTTCTTTCTGTCCCAGGGCCCAACCCGGGTTCATGTCACACAGTCCTCATTCTGCACCCCCCCTGCCCCCGCCTCCCTCCCCGCAGAAGTTATCTGTGGGAGAATTTGCCAGGTGTGTGCTTCTCCACACAGGAGTATGAAAGAAAACAACAGCAAAATGCCAAGAAGTCAGTTCCTCCTGTCTTTTTCTGAGACAGAGTCAACCTAAGTAGCCCAGTGTAGTCTGGAATTACTGTGTAGACCAGGCTAGCCTCAAGCTTGCAGCAATCCTCCTGCGTCTGCCCTCCAAGTGCCAAGATGACAGGTATGATCTAACACACTCCAATCCAAATACTATTTTTTTTTAAGAAAGTGTTTGTCTCTTGTAGCCCAGAATGGCCTTGACCTCACTATTTATCCAGGGCTAGGATAGAGGTTTGTGCTTCCTGGGCAAGCATGACCCACTGAGCTACCCCATCCCCCAAACTGTCTCCCACCCCACCCCCAGGGTCTCACTATGGAGTCTTAGTTGGCCTAGAGCTGGCTTTGAGCTCACAGAGCTCTGCCTGCTGCTGCAACCCGTGTGCTGGGATTGAAGGCTATGGCCGCCGTGCCCAGCTTTTGTACAGGCCATGGAGTAGAAGGGGTTTTTGTGGCTTCCTTCACTTTCACAGTTTCTCTTCAGGGAACCCCCACAGACAAGTCTTCTCTTCTGAAAGTGCCTAGTCCTGTTTCCCCACCATCTTGATCCTCGCTCAAGCTCCAGGCCCCCGGCTCTGTTTTGGGGACTCTTGACCATCCTCCCTTTCTTCTTGGGTTCTCTTTCTTACAGTAGTGTATTTGACTCTACCCTGCTACTCTGTACTGCCATTTTTGATATAGATAGATAGATAGATAGATAGATAGATAGATAGATAGATAGGTAGATAGGTAGATAGATGATAGATAGAGACAGACAGACAGACAGACAGACAGACAGACAGACAGACAGATAGATAGATAGATAGATAGATAGATAGATAGATAGAGACAGGGTCTCACTCTGCAGCTCATGTTGGCCTGGAACTTGCTATGTAGACCAATCTCAGAGATCTGCCTGCCTCTGCCTCCAGAATGCTGGGATAAAAGACAATATATTACCATGCCCAATGACTTTACTTTTTACTTTATTTTTCATTATGTAAATATGTTTGTGCATATGATTTATGTATGATGTGAGCGTGTTTGATGTATGATGCAAGCGCCATGGTGTGTGTGTGTGTGTGTGTGTGTGTGTGTGTGTGTGTGTGTGTGAATGCATGTGTGTGTGTAAGTCAGAGGGCAACTTTACGGAATCAGTTTTCTCCTCCCACCTTTTACCTGGGTTCCACGGACTGAACTCAGGTTGTGGGAGAAGTACCTTTACCTGCTTAGCCATCTTGACAGTCCCCAGTTCATGGCTATTATTGTGGGAATTATGAAATATCTGAAATCTTAAGTCCCACTCTCCTCCCACAATAGGAGCTTGAGGCTGTCACACCGTGAACAGTGGAAATGGAACCTGGGCCTTGGCCAGAGTGCTGTGCAGTGGCCTTGTGACCCTGGTGCTCTGTTCTGTGAAGAGTGTTGGGAAATATCTCAGTGAGAATTCACTGTCCCATTACAGATGCTGGGCTGATAACCCACTGAGGTAGAGAACAAGTCTGCTGTGCGTGCGTCCGTGTGTGCGTGAGTACGTGTGTGTGTATGTGTGTGTGTGTGTGTGTGTGTGTGTTGTTTCTCCAAAGTCACTCAGTTCTTCTCTACCCTATTCTTTTAAAAGTAAAATTTACGTAACTTCCTCATCCTCAATCCAGTTTACAACTTCACTTTCCTGGTGACTTTGCATGCCTGGATTACATGCCTGGGAGGCTGAGATTGGATAACTGTGAGTTGAGGGGACAGCCCAACCACTTTCGTTTATTACTAATTCAAGGGAGGAAGGGACTGGCAAATTCCCCCACAGATAACTTCCCTCTGGTGGGCAGAGGCCCCTGGCCTCCTCTGCTTCAGTCTGCCCCGGGTGTTGATGTGGTGGTCCCCATAGAGGTGACATGTGTGATTCTTTAGGGCTCTTCTCTTCTCCCTTGACCTCCCCGACCTTGCCAAGGGTTCCTCCGGGTAGTGGCAGTCTGTCCTTTTGTCCCCTAGGGTCCAAGTTTGTGTTACATGGCGTGGCCCAGTGCTTCCTATCCTTCTTGTAGCCCCAAAAGCTTTTCTATGAAGCCGTGTGGAGTATGGAAAGTGGGAAGAATGTTCCTCATTTCCTCCCGGGCCCATCATACCCTGGTCCTGACAAGGTGACAAGTTTGTTCACAGTCACCTCTAGAGACCACCTTCTTTCAGAACTCTCTGACCTTTGAGGACCCTTCGGACACAGCCCTGCCACCCTCAGGGGACACTTTGGACACAGTCCTGCTTCTTCCCGACACTTCTGTCCAGAAGAGCAGAGCAGAGCTGCAGGATTGTGGCTCAGTAAGTGGACCCCTGGGAGAAGCCCTCTCCCCTTCCTGTCCACATCTCCCCTTCTAGTCTCTCTCTGAAGGGGTCTCTTAGATGCTTCTGCTCCCCAACCGCCTCACCTTGGTGTTGATGAGAAAAGGGAATGACGGACCATCTGGAATCTCCTCGGATAAAATGTAGACTCATTGGCATTAAAAGGCCAGTGAGCTGGTGGGATTTTCTGAGGAAATTTGGGGCCTGGATCCTTCTCTTACTTCCTCTGCTCTCAGAGGTAGGTCTCAGCCCATATCTTTGTTTCCCCACACTATTAGTCCCTGTTTGCCTCAGCCATAACATCCCTCCTCTTTTGTGAAGAAAAGAACGGTGCATTGCTGGAGCCATCTCACAGGAGAAGCCGCTGCGTGAAAGCCTTCCTGGTCCAACAGGTTACATTCATGACTCGTTTCTTTAGTTTGTCCTTCAGTGAAAAACAATTTCAATTATTATTATCACTGTGTGTGAGAGGTTGTGGGTGCATATGTAGATTAGACATAAGTGCTCTCCTTTCACTGTGGAGCCTGAAGATCAAGCTCAGGTCATCATCAGCCTCGTGCGGTAAGTGCTTTTACCTGCTGAGCCATATTGCAGGCCATGGTCTGTCATTCTTCTGACCAGCATGTTTGGGGGTCTGGGACATGCTAGCAAGTGTCAATTTTCTTGATAGTTGAAATCTACCCAGGGGAAGAGACTAAAGCCAGGGCTTTGAGTTAGCTGTGGAGAATCTAGCCAGCCTGCTGTTGGTCACTGCTAGCCTTCTGCCTGCTGCGCCGCCCCCCTCCACCCCTCACCCATCCCACCCCCGTATCCTCTGGCTTCTGCATGCTTTGATTCTCTGACTCACCTTTTCTGTCTTAGTTAGGGTTTCTGCTGCTGTGAAGAGACACTATGACACGGCAACTCTATAAAGGAAAACATTTCATTGAGGTGGTAGCTTATAGTCTCAGAGGTTTAGCCCGTGATCATCATGGTGGGGAGCATGGCGGCATGCAGGCAGGCATGGTGCTGAAAAATTCTATAACTTAATCAAAGGAAACAGGAAGTGAACTGAGTCAGTGGAGTGGCTTGAGCATATATGAGACCTCAAAGCCACCCACAGTGACATACTTCCTCTAACAAAGCCACACTCCTAATAGTGCACTTTCTTTGGGGCATTCTCTTTCAAACCACCCCACTTTCTAAGTTATTTTAGCCAATAGAGAAAATCTGGGGAACAGAATCATCCAGTATCCTAATAAGAAACATGAAAATACACAGAAAGGTTTTTTTTTTTTTTTTAATTTTTTTAATGGTTTTTCAAGACAGGATTTCTCTGTGTAGTTTTGGTGCCTGTCCTGGATCTTGCTCTGTGGCTCAAGGCTGGCCTTGAACTCACAGAGATCTGCCTGGCTCTGCTCCTGAGTGGTGGGATTAAGGCGTGTGCCACCACCGCCCAGCTGTATACACAGAAGTTTTATATATGAAGGAACCTTTAAGTGTAGAACCTGGAGCTCATGGTGGCAGACTTGTAGCTACCTCCAGACCTGAACAGCCAAGGAGAGAGAGCAGCTATCGAAATCTGGAATGAGAAAGATTTCTGAGAAGTATTTTGAGGACCAGTGACTTTTACTGGAGGAACAGAACAAGCCCAAGGCAGTGCCCCAGGGAGGGGGGTCTGGGAACAAATAAGCACCCTGACCACACTCTCTGCCCTCTCTTCACTCTCCAGCTGGCCTGCCCGGAGCTGAGGGAGATTCCGAGTCAACCCTCTAGCTTTGCTTACCTCAGTGGCTTGTTTATGTCACCTAGCTCAGAGGTCACATCGATTAGCAGCACATTCCCAGCTAGCTTGGTTCTAGATAAGACTTCTTACATGTGGCTCATGGTGCTAATGTTTGTTCAAGCTGTTTTTCAAAAATGTAAAGATACCTCAAACTGGTGGAATCTTCCCACCCTTCACGTGAGTCTCTGTAAGTGTCTGATGGATGACCTTTTTTGACTTCAGAGGGCCTCAGACCCCACCCTCCGATCACACCAACACTGCCATTTTCTGAAGAGCCCTGAGGTTGGATTACACATGTGCAGGCCACTGATTGCTTCACGTTGTCTTGCCCCCAGGCATCTTTCCACACACCTCAGACCACCCAGCTTCCTTACCCTCTAATTCCTCCAAACCCTAGCCTAAGAAAGGCAGGTTTGAGGTTTGAAGAACCTGTTTCCTCACATTTAGTCACTTCCATTTTGTTGTTGTTGTTGTTTTAAATGTGTGTTTTTGTTGTTTTTAATTACGTGCATGCCTGTGTCTCTGTGTGGGTACATGCATGTGATCATAGGTGCCCAAGGAGACCAGAGATATCAGAACACTCTGGAGCTGGAGTTAAGGTGACTGTGAGCCTCCTGACATGGATGTCAGAACCAAACTCTGGTCCTTTGGAAGAACAGTATGCCCCTCAGTTGCTGAGCTACCTACCTCTCAAGCCCCTGTTATTTGGAGATAGAGTCTCACTGTGTAGCCCTGGCTGCCTGGAACTCATAATCTTCTTGCCTCCCCTCCCTCCCTCTCTCCCTCCCTCCCTCCTCCCTCCCTCCCTCCCTCCCTCCCTCTCTCCTCCCTCCCTCATTCCCTTCTTTCTTTTTTACATTTATTACTTAATTAATATGAGACAGGGTCTCATGTAGACCAGGCTAGCCTTGAGCGGCTAATTCCCTGCCTCCGCCTCTCCAGTGCAGGATTATGGGAATGTGATGCTGAGCCTGACTCCTGGTTCCTCTTTCTGGTTTGCAAAGCCATCCTGTCAAACAGGCCTGATTTAATAACGTTTCCCTGAGCCACCCCCGACCCGAGCCACCCCAACCCGAGCCACCCCGACCCGAGCCACCCCCATCTGAGCCACCCCCGACCTGAGCCACCCCCGACCCGAGGCACCCCCGATCTGAGCCACCGCCGCCGATCTGAAGCAGAGTCTGTAGAAGTCAGCTTCCTGGAACGTAGCAAGATGGGAGGATAGGGGAAGACACCTACCAGTGTGCTTCCGGTTTCCATGGAAGTCTGAGTTTTCTTCAGGAAGGCTTCCCATGGATTGTACCCATGGATACTCACTCTGCTTGGGCCAAATTGTTCATGCTGGAGTCAAGCACATCAATCCTCAGGCTCACAGCTCAAAACTGAGGTCTCTTTAATTTTTTTTTCTTTTTTGGTTTTTCGAGACAGGATTTCTCTGTGTAGTTTTGGTGCCTGTCCTGGATCTCGCTCTGTAGACCAGGCTGGCCTTGAACTCACAGAGATCCGCCTGCCTCTGCCTCCCAAGTGCTGGGATTAAAGGTGTGAGCCACCACCACCAGCATCTTTAATCTTAATACATGGAGAACATATTTTTCCTTTTGATGTCTCTAAGTTTTATGAATCCTGGCCTCTCCTAGTATTGTCATTCTTGTGTGTGTGCGCAAAAACTGTGTGATTGTGAGATGTGTGTTTGTATATGTGAGCGTGAGCATGTATGTGTACTATGGCATGTGTGTAGAAGTCAGAAAACAACCTTGGGTGTCAGCCTCTGCTTCCCACCTTGCTTGAAGGGTCTTGCTTGTTCCCTCTTCTTTTGTTCTATGCTGCGTGTGTGCGGCTAACTGGCTGCATGGGGTAACTGGCTGCTCAGGGGCTAATTGGCTGCATGGGGGCTAACTAGCCAACCTTGTAGGATGCCCGTGTCTCTGCTCCCACCTCTCCTGTAGGAATACTGCGATTACAGAATGTCGCTATAGCATCCAGCTTCACAGGGCTTGGGGATTCAAATTCAGGTCCTCACACTTCCATATCAATTGCCTTATCCACTAAGCCACCCTCCCACCCCAGCACTAGCTACTGCTTGCTATTCAGGGATGGAGGCACCATCTTCGGAATCCACATCTGACTCCCACCACCAGCACCAGAGCCCTAATGTGTACTCAGTGTGATGCTCTAGTCACACCATCCTGCTGGGCTGAGCTCCCACAAACATACATCTGTTCTGGTAGCAACGTGGTCCTGAGCCAGCCCCACAGCAACGGTTGCAACTCCAGGAAATCCTGTCTATGAGGCTGAAACCAAGAGAGGAGGGAGCAGGGACCCAATTCAGCCCAAAGAAACTGCCTCTTCTATTTCACCTCTTCCTGAAAAGACTCCAGTTTCTTAATAAATCACATGTCCTTCAAACTGGACTAAATGGCAGTTGCCAGCTGGGGGACACGTGAGGAAGTTCGCCGGCTCCCTGACACGCATCTCCTGTGTGTCTTTTTCACTGGCTGCTTTTAGCAATTCCCCGTTTCTGCTTATCAGCACCCTGGTTTCCTTTGTGGAAACAGCCCCGCCCCCACTCTCAGTTCAAGGAGTTCCTGTTTAGTGGACTCCGCTCTGTCAGCTCAGCACTGGGAAATAACCCAGTCATGAGACTCAGTCTGGGTGTTTTCCTCAGAACTATCGGAAAGACACACTCTTTCCAGGAAGACTGATGATGTTAAGATGGAACTCTTGGGAGGCATCTTGTGAGCACGTGAGAAGAGAATGGTAACTCAGAAAGAACCAACCCAGAAAAGGCAGACTAGTGAGTGAGGTGGGAGCAGAGTCTTGGTGACTAGATATATGCACATGGATCTAGCCATTCTCTAAGCCAGCTCCTCCTGGGTCTCACACTGATGTAAGGGAACAAGCCTACCCTCCTCCCTTATGCTCTGGTTTTGTTTGATGCACTTAACCCATTAAAGATAAGCTTTAAAGAAAAGATAAGCTTCTGTGATTTGCAGTCAAAGGATCCTAATTAGGGGCTAGGATGTGGCTCAGTTGGTAGAGGGCTTGCTGGCTAGAATTCATAGACGCATGTGTTCAACCCCTAGCACTACATAGAACCAGCATTGGGAAGTAGAGCAGGAGGATTACAAGTCCATGGTCATCCTCAGCTACATAGTGAATCTGAAGGCCAGCCTGGGCTACATGAACCCTGTAACAAACAACAATAACAGAATCCCAATTAGCACACCTTTTGCAAAATCCATTCTTACTCAGACCAGAAGGAGGACCTCACGGTTGCACCTTCTCTAGCTCTAAGGTAATGCTCAAGGCCATCTGTATTTGAAGGCACTTCACAGGGAGAAGAGGAGGGTACATATTTGGTTCTATATTTAGGATCGTGATTGAAAACCAGACTCAGCTGAGAATTGAATTTCCAGTGGGCATGGTGGCTTAAACCTATGACCCCGGCACTTGGAGAGTGGAGGCAGGAGACCAGGCTTCCATCAAAATTCTTGGCAAGATGCCCTTGTGAAAGGATCTAGATTCTATTCCTGACGCTGGGTGTATGGGGGAACTGTTTTCACAAACAAAATTCCCTCAGCTGCCTAGTTATGCCTTCCTTAAAGGCTTGATAGAAGTTGTTATATATGAGCATATTTATTTGATTTTTAAATCATTGAGCATGGCAAGGATGTGAAATGATACTATAAAAATTATTTATGTACCCAAAGGGAAAAAAAAACCTGTCAACTTGAAGCTATCTGTCTTTTAGCTTTATTGAGGATGTAACTGAGAAATAGAAATCATCTATGTCAAGGCATGTGCTCCAGCTTGTTTTCTATCGCTGTGATAAAACACTGACCAAAACAAGTTGTGAGGGGAAGGGTTTATTTCAGCTTGTAGTCTATAATCCATCACGAAGGGAAGTCAGGGCAGGAACCCAAGGCAGGAACCTAGGAAGCAGAGGCCATAGAGGGTGCTGCTTACTGGCTTGCTTCTATGCCTCTCTCAGCTCCTTTTTTATACAACCGACTACCAAGGGTGCACTGCCACAGTGTGCTGGGCCTCCACATCAATCATTCATAAGAAAATGCTCCATAGGCTTGTCTTACAAGACAATTTGATACGGACATTTCCTTAATTGAGATTCCTCCTTTCTAAATGACTCTAGCTTGTGTCAAATTGACAAAATACAAAAACAAAAAACCTAACCAGCGGCAGGTGGTGGTGGTGCACGCCTTTAATCTCAACACTCAAGAGACAGAGCCAGGCGGATCTCTGAGTTCGAGGCCAGCCTGGGCTATACAGTGAGTTCCAGGAAAGGCCCTAAAGCTACACAGAGAAACCCTGTCTTGGAAAAAAAAAAAAAAAAAAAACCCACAAAAAAACTAACCAACCAACAAAGAACAAAACAAACAAAAAAACCCTAGCCGCGAGTGTGGCACACGCCTGAAACCAGCACTCGGGAGGCAGATCTTTGTGAGTTCAAGGCCAGCCTGGTCTACAGAGTGAGATCCAGGAAAGGTGCAAAGCTACACAGAGAAACTCTGTCTCAAAAACAAACAAACAAACAAACAAGCAAACAAACAAAAAGGAAACAAACAAAAAAACCCTAACCAGCAAAGCATACAATGTAGGTTTTTATATATGGTGCGTTGTAAAATATTTACTATAGTCAAGCCAACTGGCTTATCTATCACCTACTTAGTTACTTAAATTCTCTCTAAAACAAACAAAAATTCTTGCTTGCATTGTATTGTCTAGACAATAAACAGATAACTAACTGTGCAAATCATACTCTTCACTTGGAGACGCAATTCTCAAATTCTCTTCTCTTTTAGATTTACTTTTTTTTTTTATGTGTGTGTTTTGCATGTGTGAGTGTGTGTGTACCACGTGTGGGTCCAGTACCCTTGGAGACCAGAAGAGGGTGTAAGGTCCCCAGCAACTGGTGTTACAGAGGATTGGGAGCCGCCACGTAGGTACTGGAACTAAACCCAGGTCCTCTACTGTCCTCTATTGTTCTCTATTGTCCAGGCTGACCTGATAACGTTTTATGTAGGCCAGGCTGATCTTGAACTTGTAGCAATCTTCCTCAGTTTCCTCAGGGCTGGGCTTACAGGCCTGAGCCACCATGCCTAACTCCAGAGTCCTCACTGAATGATTTTTCTGTTTATATTGGCCAGTTTATTCTGTTATATAACTTGTTCCCTCAACCCTACTGATAGAGTGGGCCACCCTCTTCCTTGTCCCAGCCCAGCCCCTGCTTTCACAGGGCCTCTGCTAACTCAGACTCCTCTCTACTCCCTCTCTTTTGAGGTGTTTGTTTTTGTTTTGTTTTGAGACAGTCTGTGTAAACTTGGTTGGTCTCAAACTCACTATGTAGGCCAGCTTGACCTCAAACTTGAAATTCTTCTTCTGCCTTTGCTTCCCGATGCTAGAGTTACAGGCATGCATCATCACTATGCTCAGCTAATGCTTAAGTGTTCCAAATAACCGAATACCTGCATTTAACTTTAAACAATGCCTGATCTTAGGGCTAGTTTGTGAAGTGTTTGCCTTGCATGTATGAAGGCCTGGGTTTGATCCTCAGAACCCATCTGAAAGTGAAAAAGAGAACCAACTCCACAAAGTTGTCCTCTGAGCACTACATAAATGATGTGTATGAGAGAGAAAAAGCAAAGAAAGCTAGTCATGGTGTCCCATGCCTGTAATCCCAGCACTTGAGAAGTAGAGGTGAGAGGATCTGGAGTTCAAAGCCAGCTTTGCTACAGGGTGAGTTCAAAAGCATCTTGTCCCTGGATACCAATTTTTAAAAAAGCAAATGATTGAACAAATGGAAGAAATCAGTTGCTCCAGTAAATGCAAGGAGAAGTGCACGAAGATGAATTCATTCATTGATTAGTTGCATGGAGCTTGGGTGCAAGAAGGAATTAATAGATGGAAATGAACAGGCTGGCTGAGGTTTGATGGATAAGAAGATTCAGACCCTTGTTTCCTGCTCTAGTCTCTTCCCTTGCTCTATTTTCTTTTTTTTCCTGTGTGTAGTCAAGGCTTTGTTTTTCAACCCAACGTTGTTTTCCATTGCCTAGGCTAGCCTGGAACTCCCAACTCAAGCAGCCATCCCTTGCCTCAGCCTCCCAAGAAGATAAGAGTACAGGCATGCACCACCATACTTCAACTTAATAATTTTTTATATGATGGGTATGAAAAACACTTGAGGTTAAAGATTCCTCTTACATAATTGAGATTTTATTTTAGGCAATCTGAATGCCAGGCATGTGCTTACAGTGACTGGGTGACCCAGGACAGATAGGACACCTGAACTGAGCACCTTGGCTTAGGGAGTGGAACCGAGGGACTCAGCTAGCATTGGGTTTGTCTGGCCCAGAGCCCATACCTCAATCTGAGCTGCTCCATTCTGAGCGGGCAGAAAATGCTTTCTTCTTTGAGAGTAAGTAGATGTTGCCTGTTTGGTAAGAAAATCTCCCTCCTCTCCCCAAAGTATTTATCTTCTCAAGCATCTTTCTAAATTGCCTAAGTTCTACCAATAGAATCATGCTTTTTCACACACAGTTGAAAAACTGGTGAGCCGGGGAATTCCAACCTCTTGTTCAGATTGCCTCGCATTTGAAGCAAGCAAATTTCCTGGTATCATGCAATAGAAGTCACAGAAGATATGCCTATGAGGTTCCAAGTAGCTAGATTAATCCGCTATCAGGCTATTGGCTCTGTGAACTAAGAATTACAGTAGAAGACTTTTAAAATACTTTCTTTTCTTTCTTTCTTTCTTTCTTTCTTTCTTTCTTTCTTTTTTTCTTTCTTCTTCTTTCTTTCTTTCTTTCTTTCTTTCTTTTCTTCTTTCTTCTTCTTATTCCTTCCTTCCTTCCTTCTTCCTTCCTCCTTTCTTTCTTTTTTTTTTTTGATTTTTCAAGACAGAGTTTTCTCTGTGTAGCTTTGTCCAGCCTTTCCTGGATTCCACACTGTAGCCCAGACTGGCCTTGAACTCACAGAGATTCGCCTGGCTCTGCCTCCGAGTGCTGGGATTAGGCGTGTGCCACTACTACCCCGGCCTTCCCTTACTTTTCAATCATGTGTCTTTTTGTGTGTCTGTTGTGGATTTCTGCATGTGAGTTCCCATAGATGCCGGAAGAGGGTGTTGGATCCTGCAGAAACAGAGTCCTGGAGCAGGAGTTAGGGGCAGTTGTGACTGGCCTGACAAGGATGCTGGGCTCAAACTCTGGTCCTCTGGAAAAGTAGTGCACACTCTTAAGGGCTGAGCCGTCTCTCTAGCCTCTCCCCGCCTTTAGAGTGAGTTAGATTCAGATTTTTGGCTCTTGCACCAAGGCCAAAAGTCAAGTTGTAATATTTTCAAGACTGTTACAATCTGTGGTCTTCTGAATTACATTCCCAGTTAGTCTCAAATACTCATAATTGTTTTTTTCAGTAATGGGGATCACATTCAGGGCTGTGTATGCAAATGCTCGGCATGTGCCCACCACGGAGCTATACATCCAAGAACTCATTTTCTTTGTTTTTGAGTAGGCTGACAAAAACAAAACCTGCCACACACATCTTTAAAGCCAGCACTTGGGCTGGGTGGTGGTAAAGCATGCCTTAATCCAGAGGCAGAGGAGGCGGATCTCTGTGAGTTCAAGGCCAGCTTGGTCTACAGAGTGAGTTCCAGGACAGCCAGGGCTGTTACATAAAAAACCATGTCTTGAAAAAGAAAAAAAAAAAAGGCTAGCATTGGGAAGCAGAGGCAGAAAGGCAGTTCTCTGTGAGTTCAAAGCCAGCCTGTTCTACATAGCAAGTTCCAGGCCAGCCAAACAAAACAAAGGCTCTGGTAGAGTGTAGTGCCTGAGATGCCAGGAGGCAGGAGGCTAGAGTTAGTGAGCATGAGCTGCATAAAAAGACTCTATCTCAAGAAAACAAAATAATACAAAAAGCTTTTTTTTTTTTTCCAAGACAGGGTTTCTCTGTGTAGTTTTGGTGCCTGTCCTGGATCTCACTCTGTAGACCAGACTGGCCTCGAACTCAGAGATCCACCTGGTTCTGCCTCCTGAGTGCTGGGATTAAAGGCGTGCGCCACCACCGCCGGGGCACAAAAAGTTTAAAAAGGGGGGGGGTTGTATCAAAAGTCAAACAAAACTAGTTATCTGACCTGAGATGTAAGATAGCAGCCCAACTGACCAGCAGGCTGGTAGCAAGTGATGCCTCCTCTGTTTTAATCCTAAACAAAAGAAGCAACTTAAAATAACCAGGATGCTAACTAGCCAGTTCTTTTCTACTTTGTTTCCTCTACCCACTTCAGGAGGAAAGTAATTTTGAAATGATCAGTTTGCTTTGTGTATTTTGTTTCCGCTTTCCTCCAACCTTTCGTCTCTATAAAACTGGCTCCGGGCTGGGGCTGTAGCTCAGGGGCAGTGCACTCGCCTCGCACTCCATTCAGCACTACTGAAAACCCAGACAGACGAGAAAGCTAACCTCTTCTGTGTGACTCCCTGAAACACATGCTGTAGTGTATGGCCTGGCTCTAGAATAAAAAATACAACCAGTTAACCTCTGTAAAAATTCTTGTTTACATTCATTCCTTACTGTGTGTATGTGTGTGGTCCTGTGCAGGACACACGTGAAGTGGTCAGAAGACAACCTGTGGTCGTCAGGTCTCTCCTTCCACCTTCTTGTCAACTTCAGTCGTTAGCCTTGGTGGCAAGTGTCCTTACCCACTGCATCATTTTCCCATTTTACCACTTGATAGCTCCTTACATCAACTCTACATATCAACCGAGGCTCCTTGTCCTGAAGGGAACTGGCTGGGTACTGGCTGAGTAAACCGTGACAGAAGGCATGAACAGGAAATACAAAACTTTTTTTCTTGGTTTTGTTTTGTTTTTGAAGCAGGTCTATGCAGCTCAGTCTAGTCTTGAATTTCTGTATAGTCAAGGATTACTTTGAACTCCTGAACCTTCAGACTTCATCTCCTAAGTACACCAGGCCTGGACTGAGATCTTTTTAAAAATTTGTGTGTGTGTGTGTGGTGTGTGTGTGTGTGTGTGTGTGTGTGTGTGTGTGTATGTGAAAGAGAGAGAGAGAGAGAGAGAGAGAGAGAGAGAGAGAGGAGAGAGAGCAGACAGACAGAGAAACACAGAGAGAGACAGACAGGCAGAGAAATAGAGATGTGTGGTTGTGGATACATAAGAGATGAGGTGAGGGGCTGGAGAGATGGCTAGTAGTTAAGAGCACTGACTGCTCTTCCAGATGGACCTAAGGTTCAATTCCCAGCACCCACATGCAGCTCAACAACTGTCTGTAACTCCAGTTCCACAGGATCTGACACCCTCATATAGACACACATGAAGGCAAAACACCAATGCACACAAAATAAAAATAATAATTATTTTTAAAAAATATTTTTTAAAAAATGCCCCATGGTGGCTCTGTAGAAGTCAGAGAACAATTTTGTGTAGTTGATTCTCTCCTTTAATAGCTGTTCTTAATTACTTTTCTATTGCTGTGACAAAACACAATGACGGGGCAACTTACAAAAGAAAACATTTAATTTGGGACTCATGGTCCAGAGGGTTAGAGGTCTGTGATCATCATATCAGGGAACGTGGCAGGCAGGAAGGCATGGTGCAGGAGCAGTAATTGAGAACTCACACCTTGAGACAATAACTACAAACCAGCAGCAGGAGAGAGAGAGAGAGAGAGAGAGAGAGAGAGAGAGAGAGAGAGAGAGAAGAGAGAGAGAGAGAGAGAGAGCGAGCTAACCTGGAATGGCCTGAGCTTTTCTTCAAAGCTCACCACAGTGACACACCTCCTCCAGCAAGGCCCCACCTCCTAATCCTTCCCAAACAGTTCCACCAACTGGGGACCAAGCAATCAAATATATGGGGCTGGAGAGATGGCTCATCAGTTAAGAGCACTTGTTCTTGCAGAGGACCCAGGTTTGATTCCAGCACCCACATTGCAAAATTACAACCATCTGTAATGGGATCCGATGCCCTCTTCTGGTGTTCAGTTATATTTCAGACAATGTACCCCTATACATAAATACATAAAAAAATCAATCTTAAAGGAAAAAGAACAAATAGATGAGCATTGTCACACCAGCCTCCTCCACTCCAGGGCTCAGAGTAGCGAGTGTTCAGGCGCACATGACCTGCGAAATCTAAGTTCACCATCTTATTAGTATCATTTTAATTTGAGACAAAGTCTCACTGTGTAGCTTGCTGGCATGGAACAAGCTATGCAGGCTAAGCTGGCCTTGAGTCTGTGGAGCTTCTCTTGCCTGGTCCTCCAAGCGAAGGGATCGCCCGCTGCCACAGCCTGCTGCTCATTTAACAGTCTTGAGCTCTAACATTTTTTTTTTTTCCCAAGACCAGGTTTCCTTTGTAGTCCTGGCTGTCCCGGAACTCACTCTGTAGACCCAGGTGGCCTTGAACTCAGATCTGCCTGCTTGTCCACAAGGGCTGGGATCAAAGGCGGGCACCACCCCTCCCACCTGGCTCTGAGTCTTCATCCTATTGCTGAGTCTGGTCACCGCCTCAAGGGCATTCCGACTGGTAAGTTCTCTTTAGGTACCCGGGGACTATTTTTTTTTCCTTTTGTCCTTCTTCCTTTAGATTCTTTAATTCTACTTCACATGTTTTGCCTGCCATATGTGTATGTGTTGCTTCAGCATTCCATTGGGTGGTAGAGAGGCAGGCAGCCCTTGTCAGGTCCTTAGTGCTCTGTTCTGTTCTCCAGGGTCCTGTTTACATTTGAATAATCTCAAGTGACTGCCAAAGCAGAGATGGCCTCCTCCAAGGTGACTTGTTGTATTTAGACAAAGGACGAGAAACTGTCCACCCTGTAGTAGTTGGCTCCTCAAAGTCAGTTCTTCAGAAAGAAGATTCAGTACCATGGAGGGGCTTTACTTGTGGCAGCTTGCTCAGACCTCTGTGTGAGACAGGGAAAGGGGAGAGACACTGAGAGAGTGTCCTTAGACACAAGCACCCCCACATATACAACCTCAGCTCCTAAGACTTACCAAGGCCCTTTGCCTGCAGTGAGCAGGAACTTTGCGGAACATTGCCTTTGATAGAAAGATTTGGGTGCTAGTAAAATATGTTTAAAGATAACAAAACAAACCTCAAACAGACCAGGACATCTGTAATCTCAGGGCTGCTTCAGGCCAGCATGGACTTCAGAAGAATAAGACTCTGTCTCAAACAAAGCAAAAAGGGCTCAGTGAGGTGAAGGTGCCTGACGCCAAGCTTGAGAACCTGAGTTCAAATTCTTTTCTTTCTTTTTAATATATTTTTATTTTATGTGTATGTGTGTCCTTGCATGTATGTTTGTGCACATGTGCATGCAGTGCCTTGGAGGCCAGAAGAGGGTCATATCCCAGGACTGGAATTACAGATAGTTGGAAGCCACTTGCGGGGGCTGGGAGTTTGAACCCAGGTCCTCTGGAGGAGCCACCAGTGCTCTTAACTGCTAGGCTATTTCTCCAGCCTCCTGAGTTCAATTTCTATAGCTGTCATGGTAGAGTGAGAGAACCAGCTTCCTCAAGTCATCCTCTGACCCTACACTCAACCATAGCACTCATACCATTGCACCCCACCCCACGATAAAGATAATAATAACAAAACCCTGAAACGTATTGAGACTAAACACAATGAAAAACTGCTTCCACCCACTAGGATGACTTTTTTCCCCCTCTAGAGTGCAATAACAAATATTGCCAAGAATGTTGAGAATTAGTGCACCATTTGTGGGAAATGGAAACTAGTACAGTCACCCTGCAAAGCAGTTCAATGTCGCCTCAGAAAGCTGAAAATAGTCCACATTGTCGGACAGTTTCATTTCTGGGATAAAACCAAAAGAAGTGGGATTCAAAAGGACATGGACACCATTTGTGCACCATTATTCATAGCTGAAATGTGTAAATAGCTCCACCAGACATCAGTGGATGAGTGGATAAACTAAGTATGTACAGCCGAAGAGCGTGGAGGACTTCCTGAACTTTAACGATGCTTGAGAGGGCTGAGAAGACGGCTCAGCAGGTAAAGGCACCTGCGCAAGTCTGACAATCGGAGTTCAGTCCTTGGAACTCACATGATGGAAGTAGAAATCAACCTCTACAAGTTGTTCTCTGACTCCACACATATGCAGCGCGCGCGCGCGCAGCGCGCCACACACACACACACACACACACACACACACACACACAAAAGGTAAAAGGATTAATGGATTAATTTAGGTTAGTGCTACAACATAGTGACCTTGAAAACATTACAGTAAGTGAAATAAGCTAGGCACGAAGGTAAACAAGTAATGATCCATTTATATGATGCTAATAAAAATTACCGGGGAGCCATTGTTTTAAATTAAATTTCTGTGCTAGGCCCAAAAGACTACTTGAAGATGAAATGGAGTTGCTCATCCTAAATTCAGTCACCAAAGCTGAAACTGAGCTGTTTATGTGACTTTCTGTTTATACACAAATAAGGAACCTGAAGTAACCTGATGTTAACTAATTTCTGCAAGGAAAGGTGACAGTCTCTTCTTGGTTTTGGCTTCTGCCTCTGCTCAGCCTTTTCTAGCTCTAAAACTCCTTTGCTTGGCTCACTGGACCATTTGGGGCACAATGCCTGATTCTAGAGTCAACAAGAATCGCTAGGATTTTGACTTTCAACTAATTAATTAATTAACATATCCCAGGCTGGCCTCAGACCTCTGATCCCCTTGCTTCCACCTCCTGAGTACTGGGTTTCTCGGTATGAGTCACCACACTTTTTCTATGTGGCTTATTTCACCTTATTAGGCTTCAAACGGGGTGTCTCTGTATGTCCTAGGGAAGTGTTCCAGCACTATGCTACATCTTAGTCTTAGTCTTACTTTTTACTTTGAGAAGTCTCACTAAGTTGCCCAAGTTGGCTTTTAACTAACTCTGTAGCCCAGCCAGTTTCTAAACTTGTGATCCTCCTGCCTCCATTTCCAGAGTAGCTAGGATTACTGGTCTGCTCTACCAGGCATTTATTTACTTATTTATGTAGGCAAGGTCTCATACTGTAGCCAGGCTAGTCTAGAATTTTACTATATTGCTTAGACTGGACTTGAATGCAATGCAATCTTCTTGTTTCAGCTCCCTCTTTTTTTTTTTTTTTTTTTTTTTTTTTTTTTTCTTTTGGTTTTTCGAGACAGGGTTTCTCTGTGTAGCCCTGACTGTCCTGGAACTCACTCTGCAGACTAGGCCTGGCCTTGAACTCACAGAGATCAGCCTGCAATCTGCCTCCTGAGTGCTGAGATTAAAGCGTGTGCCACACACTGCCAGGCTTGCCTCGCCTTTTGAGTGCTAGGAATTATAGGCATGTCTTACTTAGGATCTTGAAATTAAGCGGGGATTTTCTCTTCTGACAACAGGGTACTTACAACAGGCAAATCATTAAGATGAAAAGCACAATCAGAAGGTAGCAGGGGCTGGGAAAGGAGACCAGGGTGTTCCTAACTAATAGTTACAGAGTCTCTGTTTGGAGTAATGAGAAAGTCTAGAAATGGATCACTGGCGACAGTTACATAACATTGTCAGTGTACTCAATGGCAATGAGTTCTGTATCTGAAATGTTCAATTTTATGTCTTACACATTTTACCACATGCTTACAAACTACTGAGGCTCTTATCTTTGCAGATATTTGGTAGCTGGATGGGGGTGCGAAAGAAGCCTGTTCTCAGTTCCATCAGCTTCCATGGACAGAGAGGTGGGACATAGGGACTACCCAGTCCCCTGCACACAGGCACAGCCTCTTCCATTTCCCTACTAGAAACTGCCCTGACCAGAGGCTCCCAGGGATTAGAGTCTTCACCTCCCTGTACAGATGAGGAAACTGAGGCCACCTCTGCCCTGGGAGCAGATCATGTTAGACTGGCAGAGTGTCCCCAGGAGGTAATGACAATGAATTCTGTATCTTTAACTGGGTTAGGGTGCAGACAGGTCACTGAAAAGCCAGGATGGTTCCACACACAGATGGAGATGGAATCACCTCCTCCTAGGTTTGGTGGGGACAGTCACCGAACCTAAAGAATTTCCCTGCCTCCATCTCCCATCCTAGTCTTTCCTCCTACCTGATATTGTGACCACTGTTCCAGCCTGTGTCCCCAGGAGACCTTTAGAGAAAAAAAAAAAAAAAAAACCAAGATAGCAGATGGTCAGAACGTAAGGTTCCCAGATTAACTTATCTGGCAGCAACTGTCACACGGAGACAGTGCTTTCTGCAGCTCTGGGGACATGGAGTTGGAGGGATCGGAGGTCTGAAGGCTCCGGGAGGGTAGATACTTCCTCCATCTCCAGTGATCTTCCAGGCCTGAAATCCCCGCCAAGCAATAGGCTTCAAATTTTCCTCCAGAAAAGTAAAGTAAGGGAGATTTACTAGCCTCCACATCCAACAGCAAGTTTCCTCTAGAGCAGTTCAACGAAAAAGCCGAGGGCCAGCGGTAACTCTGAGCAGTGCTGTCACAAAGCTGTGCAGAACAGGGCCGGTTTCAAGGAAGCTTTGTTCAGGCACAGACTCTCAGTCCCAAGAGTATCCTCTCTCCACATTCTGAACTAGCAAGGGCAGTAAGGAGTCCGGGAGAGAGAGCCGGGGGGGCGTGAAAACAGTGCCCGCGGCTCAGTGTGCGGACTAAGGTCATTAAAGCTGTCAGTTGACCAAAGGAGACCTGGAGGGCTTCACAACAGGGTTGAAATCCGGGCCACCTCAGGGTGGGAGTGAAGGCACGGGCTTGTTGGAGATGGTAGTTCTGCACTGCTAAGAATCTCCTGAGCTGTGAGCTCTCGGCGTTAACCAGGATGGGGACAGGGCAGAGTGGCTTTGAGTCCTTTCCAGGGGTGAGGTGGCGCGAATGCCTCATCGGTATCTTCAGAGGCCACCGCAGGGCTCTGACCTCCCAGGAGTTAGGATGTTGAGTTGCACCACCCTTGGAAGTAATCGCGGGACACTGGGCTGGGCTGTACCCACGATGCCCAGCTTGTGGCTTTCTTCCTGCGCTCCTAACCTCCGCAAGCTGCTCCTTTACACCAGCCAACACCTGCCCTCCTGGAGACACCACTTTTCTGCTGGAGTCTCCACGATAGCACCCAGGGCAGCCGGGAACCAAGGAGCAACGGAAAAAACGAACTCAATTACAATTTGGGATCCCGGTACCTTGAACCAGAAAGGGCTGCAGGGTTTGGCTAACCCAACTTTCCATTTTACAGGGAAGGAACTTAGATTCCGACTCCGGCAGAGAGACTCAAAGGCTGTGGAGCAAGTTGGAAAGAGACCTGACGGCAGGGCTTACAGGGAAGAAGCCATCACTTTGGCTAAGTAGGAAGTCTCAAACCTGATAAGTCTCAATGTGAGATCCTGCAAGCAGTCACCTTAAGAGTGGTCCCAGTTTGCTGATAAGCCTAGACATGGGTATTGACAAAGAAGGGCCTTTTTAAAAAAGACACTCTGCACTTAGCCAGAATGTTGTGTTAATTTGTTTAGATTATCATATAGTATAAGTAGCAAATTTAATAAGTTAGGTAGAAAAGTCACAGATACATTGAACAAGGCAGGGAACTTTAGCTAGGGAGACCAGTTTGAGAAACCCTGGGTGAAAGGGCAGACAGAGAAGAGACATGGGGTCAGGCCAGGTCTAAACTGCCGATGTGGTTATGCTATGGAACTGTGTGGGGATGCATTCCTGCCTTTGCCCACCCACACCCCGGTCCTCTCCTTTTGATAGGCCAGGGAGCGTCCTTCTGTACTTTCAATCACATGGGGACCTGCAGGTTCCAGATAGCTCAGAGTCCACCTGGGCTAGATGAACCCTTCACTTGGGGTTTATAAAGCCCCTTGGGACTGTGTTTTTGTTGTAAAGTGATGGAGTAGACTTGCCTGGGGCGTTTGTAGGGCTAGAGTTAGGGGAAGGACATGGGGCAGCATTCTTTACAGGTACCACTGCCAAGTGTCTTGGTAGAATAGAGCTGAAAAGGACCACCTGACGCTTTATTCCACTACCGTGCCCCAGCCCACCCAGACCCTTCTCCTTCTCTTGATGCCTTTTTGAGGCAGGGTCACTCCATGTGCTTGAATTACAGCACGTACCACCACACTTGGGAACCCACTCTGGATGCCATGTTTCGGAAACAGTGTAAGAGAAAAAGGCTTGCGTCTGGAAAGGACTGGTAATCACTCCTCAGTTATAACCCAAGGGTTGCCCAACAGCTGGCACTTGGCATTTTCAGCTCAAGATTATCACCTGATCCTGTAGAAGCCCTGAGTGTTCCCCCAGCTCAAATTCCTTCTCTCCACAAGTGATCTCATTTTCATTTTACGTTACCCGCAAACGATTGGAAGACAACTCCGTTCTTTATATGGCCCTGGGCCCAGTAGCTCATCTGAACAGAGCAAGTACCAAGTAACTGCCTGAGCAAACCAGTGGAGAGCAAGTACACTGGACAGAATGTCCCCAGGGCGTGTCATAGGTCTGCACCTGAATACCCAGAAGGCAGCAGGAGAATACCAGTGCATATCAGGAGGTCGAGCTTGCACACAGCAGGCCTTGGGGAAGGCAGGGCCAGCCGACCTTGGTAAGGACAGTGGCGGGGCTCAGGCCACTTCTTTTGGTTTGCTTTCTGCTGTCCTCCTTGCTTTTCTGGCTCAGCAACGCCCAGGATTCTGGGCATGTCTGGCCTTCTAAAAATACCCAGGCTGCCCAGAGCCTCCCAGATGTCTGAGCGCTGAGTCTGTGATTTCCCTGCCTGTAATGGGACAGTCCAGACAGACATGAGCAGCCTGGGGTGGCTCAAGCCACTTCCTCTGCCTCCCACCCACCAGCCCACCAGGAGCTCGGCCCCACCTCCTTACCCTTGCAAAGCAGAGGAGTCTAGATCCCATAGACTGCTGACTCCAGGCCTTCCTCGGGACACATGAGGGAACTGATGTCCAAAGATCCATCCAAGGCACTGGTGACACTCAGGCCCTCCCAACCCCCTCCCCAGCATCCAGGCCCCACCTGCTGGTGCCTTTCTTCTGTATGGTACCTGGAGACCTGGGCTTTGAGTTCAGTCTGATGGCCCCGTTTATCAGTGGGAAGCTCCTAACAGCAGAGACCAGAGGAACGCTGAGTCTCGGTGCCTGAAAGGTGTCCCATCCAGAGGTTGCACCAGTGAGTGGAGACTGGTAGATAGGGCCCCCTTGGGAGATAGCACTTTTGCATTCTAGTCCAGGGTCAGTTGCCATGACGACATGCCCTCCTCAGTTCCTGCCATCCTGAAACAATGAGCGAGCACTCACTCTCCTGGGAGTTCCTGTTTTCCCATGGTATGGGAGAAGGACACACCCTCCTGGTCGCACTCCACTCTAGGTTCTTAGCTTCTCTTTCCTGTGTGTCTCTGATCACCTCTCTCCACACCCCCAGCCCCAGCCCAGTTCTACAAATGATGCCACTTTTGTCCTCTGGTTCTAGACGTGGGTGAGCAACCCCTCTCCTAATTCACTACATGACCTTGGGAAGGCGCTGGCCTTTTCAAGGTTGCAGTTTCATTACCTCTAAATTGGAGAAATGAGCCAGGCTTGGTACTACACCTCTGTAATCCCAGCCCTGGGGAGTCTGAGGAAGGAGGAATGTGGTGAATTTGAGGTTACCCGGCCTACATAGCAAGTGCCAGGTCAGCCAGTGCTTTAGAGCAAGACCCCATCTCAAAAACAAACCAAAACAAAAAAAAAAAAGGCTGAGTGTGGTGCCTTGCCTTTAATCCCAGCCCTCGGGACAGAGGCAGCCGGATCTCTGAGTTTGGGGCCAGACTGGTTCACATTGTGAGCTCCAGGCCAGCCAGGACTAAACAGTGAGGCTCTTCTCAAAACATAATTAATGATTTAATTTACGGGCGGTGGTGGCGCACGCCTTAAATCCCAGCTGATCTCTGTGAGTTCGAGGCCAGCCTGGTCTACAGAGCAAGACCCAGGACAGGTACCAAAACTACACAGAGAAACCCTGTCTCAATAATTAATTTAAAAAGTGGAGAATTGGTCTGGGTTGTAGCACGGCGGTAGAATACTTGCCAGGCATGCTTGAGAGCTCCTGGGTTTAATTCACAACCCAAAAAACACAGCGAAGCAGAACGAAACACTGTACAGTTACTGTCTCTGTGCATCTGTCCTCTGCAGGTGGGCAGACGAGGGCCAGGGAGCTCCAGGGCCAAGTACAGGCTCTTCAGAGACAAAATGCCTGGGAGAGTTTGTTGACTGACAATGTAAGTTAGTAAAAACTGGGAGAAAGGCAAAAATGACGTAGCCGTGGGGCAGCCTGGAGCAGGAGGGGTTGCAGTAACTGGCAATCTGCGTCACTCCTTGCCCTCCCCGCTTCTCTGCTGGGTGGCTTTAATGGTCCAAGATCCCAGGCACGGGTCTCTGCTTCCCTGAGAAATCTCACTTTCTGCCGCTATAGTACACCCTCTGTAAGGTCTCTTTATTTTTATTTTTTGAGACCAGGTTCTCAGTATGTAGCTCTGGCTATCCTAAAACTCATTATGTAGACCAGGTTGGCCTCGAACTCACAGAAATATGCCTGCCACAGCCTTCTGAGTGCTGGGAGGCGCCATGCCTGGCCCTGTTTTTCATTCTTTTGACAGGATCTTACTCTGTAGTCAAAGCTAGTTTAGAACTCATTATGTAGTGTTATAGAATGTTAGTTTAAGATGTGCTACATTGTGTTACATGCTGTGGAAGATTTGTCTAGCAATGCAAAGATGTGGGTTTTTTTTTTTTTTTTTTTTTTTTTTTTTTTTTGGTTTTTTTTTTTTCTGAGACAGGGTTTCTCTGTGTAACAGCCCTGGCTGTCTTGGAACTCACTCTGTAGGCCAGGCTGGCCTCAGACTCACAGTGATCTGCCTCCCAAAATGCTGGGATTAAAGGTGTAGGCCACCACCACTGGTCACTGTAGGGTTCTTTAATGAATCTCTCTTTCCTCCGATGATGAGTTTCTCAAAGTCAAGACCCTGTTGGATCTCAGAGACTAAATACTGCATGCATCTAGAATATATCCAAAAAAGGTTCTAGAAAAAAGCGGGAGGAGCAGTGTGTGCCTCTCTCTCTCTCTCTCTCTCTCTCTCTCTCTCTGTGTGTGTGTGTGTGTGTGTGTGTGTGTGTGTGTGTGTGTGTGTGTATGTGTATGTGTGTATTTTGACAGGATCTCTAGATGGCCCAGGCTAGCCTCCAATTGGATATGTAGCCAAGGGATAACCTTGAACTTTGATCCCCCTGATCCCACCGTCACAGTACTGAGATTACAGAGTGCACCTCCTCTCTTGGTCTATGCAGTTCTGAGGACTGAACCTAGAGCTTTGTGCATGTTAGGCAAGCATTCTACCAACTGAGTCACATTCCCGGCGGAGATTGCCTGATCTTTAATGCCTCTCCTAGCCTGGGGGGTGATAAGTTAGAGAGAAAAATAAGCCAGAGAAACGGAGAAGCCCGCCCGCCCCTTTCCCCAGTGGCACCTCTCAGGGTCTGTGGATTAGCTGTGTACTGCTGAGAAGGACTGGTCTAAAGTGGTCATTGTGCCTGGACTCTTCTCTCTGCGGAAGAACGCAGACCCTCAGCATGGAAGGCTTCTGGATATCCCGAAGATGTTCCTCAGCCTCAGTGGGAAGTCACTCATGCTACTTTACATTTTCACTTCCATGGTTAAGCCTTCCAACCTGAGCCAATCCCCTTTTAAGCCAGAGCCTCTCCGTCTTTAAAATGAACAGGTTCTATGAGGACTAGAGGGCCCATGCTTTTCTGGGTGTTTCTTCAACAAGACCCTACTCTCCAGAGGCTGAGACAAATAGGCTTCCTGCCACAAGCACGCAAGGTTTTTCTTGTCCTTAGGGAGTCCAGAGAACTGCTGCTGCCTGGCCTGAGCCTCCAGGAGGAACAAGACCATCTGGGAGCTGGCACAGAGGCCCGTAGCCTGTTTTTGCTGTCTAGAGAAGAGGTGGAAAGGAAGCCTGATTCGGAGTGAAACGGAAGTGCCTGAGGTCTAACAGTTGCTCTCTCAGTCTCTGCAGCCAAAAGGGAAGTAAAACTGTCGGGCATCTGCAGCTTTGGCCCTGAAAGTTCATGGGGCAGCAACAGGTGAGGAGGCCTAGTGATGGCTGGTGTCTTGTCTGTTTCCTGGCTAGGTGTTATCTTTGCAAAGTAGGCTGGCTCAAGGATTCAGGAGGAGGGTAAAGGAAAATCTACGGGACAGGTTCACGATGTTGGGCAAATCTCAATGCTTCTCTGACTTCAGTGTTTCTATTTTATTTTTTTTTTTTTTTATAAAAAAAAGGGGGTTTGGCTAAATTCACCCCTGCAATAAGGATGTCTGGAATTGTGGGCAATGGGGATACAAGAGGCAATTGGTTTACAGGAGTCTGGCCTGTAAGCCTATTGGCAAGGGACTCAGCATTAGGAGGGTAGTTAGGGAGACAGGGGATAATGGTATTTTTGGTGTGAGAACCAGGGGAGGGTCCTCTCAGGGCGAGCTCCTGGGATGGTTCAGTGACTTGCCTAAGGTCACATAGCTAACCAGTATCTCAGCTGGGGCCCAGGTGCTGAAAGAAAGAGGAATTCAGAAGAGGCTGCTGCCAAAGAGAAGATGTTCTCTGTGTGTCACCAAGATCCGAATAAGGTTAGACCTGGGCGGGCTAATTCTGAGTTAGGGGAAGAAATGCACCCTCCCAGAAGCAGTGGCTTTGACAAGCCCGGAGGCTCACACCTGTAAACCTAGCACTTAGAAGGTTCAGGCAGAGGGTAGGTTGTGAGCATGAAGCTAGCCTGGGCTCTCTGGTGAGTTCCAGGCTAGAGTGGCCTATAGAATGAGACCTTGTCACAAAGCAAAACAACAAAAACCTTAAACAAAGAATTCTTATTATTTTGTTTTTTGAGATGGTGTTTTACTATACAGCTCTGGTTGGCCTTAAAATCGGAGACCTGCCTGCCTCTACCCTCTGGGTGCTGAGAGCTAAGGGCAGGCAAGAACACCTAGCTATGAGCAAATTATTAATTAATAAGGATGGTGTTGAACTGTCATTTAATGGGGAAATGGAGCTTAGCATGCAGAGAAAAGGGGGAAGGTGTTGAAGGCAAGGGGAACAGCATATTCAGAATTTATTCAAAAGGGGGAAGTTGCTAAGACAGCCTGGTGAGTTGTTGGACAATGTGTGTATATGGTATGATCGGCACAACAAAACGGTGGACTCGGGTGAGGCTGGCTGGGCTGGCTGGTGCCAATCAGTAAGCTTACACTTAGCAGTCACCTTGGTACCCATGAAAAAGCTTACACTGAAGAGTGGGCAACGGAGGGGGCAGAAAGGAGCACTCTAAAGTTTATCCTTGACTGTATCCCTTCTGTAGATGAAGGCATCATCTACCAATTTCAAGCAAGTCCTTTAAGAGATAATCAAAATAAACGGAAAATCCTGGATCTTAGGTGGAAGGGTGTCTGTAGCCATTGAAGGTTGTAGCTATATCTTGTCGGGTACCTTATTCCAAAAGGTATTTGAAATAGGCTACCAAGAAATATTTGAACAGTAGTCTTCAGATATTCAACCAATATTCAAAGAATAGGTGTGGTGATCCCTTATATACCCTTAGGAGGTAGAGGCAAGAGGATTAGGAGTTCAAGGTCATTCTTGGTTACATAATGAGTTTGAAGCCAGCCTGGGCTACATGAGATCCTATTGTTAAAAAAAAAAAAACAAAAAAAAAACAAAACACAGAAACAAAACAAAATGAAGAAAAGAATGATTTGATTGGTTGTATGTAGTTGCTACCAATATAGACAGTTACATGTGTTAATTGCTTTCAAATTAACCAGGATAGATAAAAGAAGGATGATGAGGATTAAGAGTCACTTCTCTGGAATATTTTGAATGGGTTCTTGAATAAAATTTGTGGGTGTCAACAAAAAGCAAAATCCCAAAAACTTTGGGCTTCATTTGGAATATAATGGGGTGCATTTAAGCAGAGGAGCCCAAGGGCGGACGACTTGACCTAGATGGCTAGGAAGGCAGAGGAGAAGAGTATGTGGTTGGGGTCAGGCCGGGGTAACAGCCAAGAGGCTGTGACAAGAGAGCTGAGGGTGTCAGGCCCAGCCCTGTTGAGAAAATGAAACATACAAAGGTGTGGAGGAAATGAGAACTGAAATGTCGGCGCTCCTGTGGCTTTGGTCTGGGCAAGTGTGGTTAGCGAGGGAAGCGAAAGGGGCCGAGTGGCTGGCAACCCAGCTTTGAGGGAGAAAGAATCTTGTGAGGGTGTTGGAGGCCTGTCTCTGGCCAGGGGTCCCATTCCAGCGTGGGGTAGGGTGAGGGGCTATACTTTGAGGACAGCCAGAGGGGCAATGGGCAGCACTAGATCCTGTTTCCTCCTGCCCAGACTTTGCTCTTTCTTCTGATATGAGTGCCCCTTTCCCCGCACCCTAGGGTTTCTGCCAGGCCCCGCCAGGCCCTCAGAAAGCCTGCCTGAAACTCCATTCCTTGGCTTCCTGCTGCTTCTGTTCAGTTGTCTGAGTGCTAGAATGCCCAAGTTCTGCCTCAAGGCACATTTTGTTCTGTGCCTTGCATCACACCAGCAGCTTGCTCTGGCCACAGTGCTCCATCTCTTCTCTGCCCACAAGAGGTTTTTCAAGCGATCGATCAGAATCAGACCCCACGGCTCCCTGGAAATGCTAGCCCTTTGTGTGGTTGTCCTGAAGCAGGAATAATGGAGGGGCTGCTCACTTAGCTTTGCATTCTGGGGAAAGTCTTGAGCAGACTGATGGGAATGGCAGACCCAGGTGGAGGATCTGTGTCAGCCTGCAGGAGACTTCAGTGAAGAAATGACTGTACCAAGGTGTGCACAGGCCAAAAGAATAATCAAGAGGATGGTAAGGCATCACCCAGAGCCTGGCCACTCTGGAAACTCTTACCTCAGGCCTGGAAGGGTTTAGTAATTCTGTTACTGGAACCTACGAAGAGGCAGTGCTGCCTAGTGGGATAGGGACCCGAGAGGGAGCCGTGGGACAACATGTCAACCCCTCTGCTCTCATCCTCAAGCCTCCTCACTGTTCTAACCAACCCCAGTGGAAGCTGGCAAGGAGGCCTGGAGGCACAGCCTACAGGGGTCAGCCTCTTGAGACACAGGATGGGGACTGGGAGCGTTGAGCTGAGAGGTAGCATCTCCAATGTACCCGAAAGACTGTGGCTCAGGTGGCCTTGGCAGTCACTTTTCCCGGGACCAGCACTGACTTAGAGGAGATCTTTTTTCCTGCTGTCCCAGAGAGGAAAGGCATTTAGGAAGCACTGTGGCCCTGATATTAAAGAACCCGAGACTATGGCTGGGGACGCAGTTCAGTGATAGAGCACTTGCCTAACACGCACCAGGCTCTGGTGTGATCCTCAGCGAGGAAAAAAACACAAGAAAACAAAACCCCAAACCAGGGCCTGGCAATAGCCACATGGGTCTCCTGGGTAATTAAGCCAACCTCTACAGAGACTGAGCCCTGAGGGGCAGACTTGTGCCAGAGTGGGCATCGGGATACACTGGAGGGTGGGGTTGTGAGAGCGTGTTTGAGAAGTTCCAGTATCTTGTGTATATAGTTAAGGTCACAAGGCAAAATCAGTAAGAGCCAAAAGTCAGACCAGTCATTCTGAAAAATCGGTTGATCTAAGCTGTTAACTAAGACCCCAAACAAGTACCCAGTATGCAAAGAGGAAAGGCCTGAGTGTTAGTGTGACCCAGCCCTAGGCGTCCTGTGCTTCATTTAAGAAAAAACAAAGTACATTTTTTTCTTTTTTAATTGAAAATTGATTTTTTATACAATACATTCTAATTGAGGTTTACCCTCCCCCAAATCCTTTCATAATTTCTCCATCTAATTTTCCCCATCCAGCCCTTTCTCTCTCTCTCTCATTAGAAAACGAATAGGCACCTAAAAAATAATAACAGATAGAAACTGTGTTTAAAAAAACAACAACAACCAAACTAAATACATCTTGCCCAGCGGTGGTGATGCACACCTTTAACCCCAGCACTCAGGAGGCAGAGGCAGGTAGATCTCTGTGAGTTCCAGGACCCCAAGGCTACCCAAAAAAACCCTGTGTTGTTTGTTTTTGCTTTTTTAGAGGGCCCGCCACCCAGCTCCCAAATAAATCACACACGGAGGCCATTCTTAATTATAAATGAAAGGCCTTAGCTTAGCTTATTTCTTGCCAGCTTTCCTTAACTTTACATTTCCCCCTCTGCCTTTGGCCTCTGGGCTTTTCCCATTCTCTTACTTCTGTAAATCTTACTCTTACTCCATTGTTGGCTGTGTAGCTGGGTGGCTGGCCCCTGGAGTCCTTCTTCTTCTCTAGCTCCTTCTTCTAGATCTCTCCTTCCTTCTCCCAGATTTCTCCTTCTATTTATCCCCTCTGCCTGCCAGCCCCGCCTATTTCTCTCTCCTGCCTCACTATTGGCTGTTCAGTTCTTTATTAGACCATCAGGTGTTTTAGACAGGCACAGTAACACAGCTTCACAGAGTTAAACAAATGCAACATAAACAAAAGTAACACACCTTAAAATAATATTCTACAACAACCCTGTCTCGAAAAAGAAAACAAGCCCCCAAAACCCAGTAAAAAGAAAATAAAAACAAATTAGAATAGGACAAAACAAACAAACAGAAAAAAAAAGGCCAAAGAAAAAGCACATGAGACACATATAAACACAGGGATCCATACATTTTCACACACAGAAATCCCATAAAATCATGATACATAAACAAAAGACCTGTAAGGTTAAAAAAATGCCTAAAGTATTATGAGGGAAAACCCTCCAAAAATACCATTGAGTTCGTTCTGTGTCAGCCATCTACTGCTAGGCATGGGGCTTGCCCTTAAGTGTGGTTTGTATACCCAGGGAGATTCCACTGGAGGAAACGAAATTTTCCTTTGTGGGAGTTATCAGTTGAAGATAGTTTCTGGATTAGGGATGGGAACTGTGCTTATTTCCCCTCTCAGTGCTAGGACTCCATCTAGCTTAGATGTATGCAAACCCTGTGAGTTAAAAAAATTATTTTATGTGTATGGTGTTTTGCCTGTATGTGTGTCTGTGTACCTGTGCTTGCTTGCTGTGTGAGGAGGCCAGAAGAAGGTGTTAGATTCTTTGCAACTGGAGTTACAGATGGTTGTGGGCCACCATATGGGTCCTGGGAATTGAACCCAAGTCTTCTGGAAGTACAGCCAATGCTCTTAATCACTGAGCCAACTCTCCTTGTCCTTCTGACACCCATCCTGTCCTCTCCTTATAGGCCACCCACTCACAAGCCACTTCTGGAAGGGGTTACTATAAAGTCACAGGCCCTGTGTAGCAGACAAGGAGGGAAGGCTACATAGGAACGAAGGACCTGCCTTTGTAGGAGGGCCCCCGGCACACCCTCCTTTTAGCCTGTTTTCTGGGCCTCTGTTTCTATGACCTGGCTGCCCAGGTTTAGTATTCCACTGTTCCACTCCTGGTCATCCTCTGAGTCTTCAGGCCTTCAAAAATCTATCCCTTCAACAGGCCTTCTAGGTAGGTACACTGTCCTTGGTTTTATGGATAAAGACAAACTAGATCTTATTGAGGCCTCTGGGCTTGGGGGGCAGGGAGACACTGATAGCATGGGAGAGGCAGCCAGTACATGTGCCTATAACATAGTGAAATAAACACCATAAAAAAATCATTGCTTGTTCTTTTCTGTTTTGTTTGAGTTGGGTCTCTCTGTGGAGCTCAGAATGGCTTTAAATTCAGGATCATCTTGCTTTGCCATTGTGCTTGGCTTTGAGGGATATTGCTTTTATTTGTTTGCTTTTTAGACAAGGTCTTGCATAAGCTCTGTTTGGCTGTCCTGGAACTCACTATGTAGGTCAGGCTGGGCTTGAACTTACAGTGATCCTTCTGCCTCTTGACTGCTGGAATTATAAGCATGTGTTATCACATTCCCCCAACCCCCACCTTTCACCCCACTCCAGATGGACAGATCTTATGTAACCCAGGCTAGCTTTAAACTCACTGTGTAGCTGAGGACAACTTTGAACTCCTGATTCTCTTCCATCCACCTCCAAGCCCTAGAATTACAGGCATATACTCCCATGCCTAGCTTCGAGGGCACTGCTTTTTACACTGTAGGACAAACAACCAAGAGGGACCTATTAGGAGCTCACTAGTTAGGGCTGTCCCACGGGCCCAGGCCCATCCAGCCTGGGGTTTTGCTTTGGCTGCTCCTCTGCTGGGAGTACCGAGTTCCCAGGCATCAAGGTCCACTTCCAATGCAGCCTTCTGAGTCCCTGCTTTTATACAGAGGCAGCCTTTCCTCACTGAGAACTCACATAGCACTGTGCTTTGGAATTTCTTAGACTCAGACCTTGCCTGTTTGTCTGCTTTGGGAGTTCCTGAACACTATACGTACAATCCCATTCGCTCAATTCAACTTGGTGCCCAGTTCCCATGAGGAGGGGGCTGGGTGAATCCAGCAACTCTACTGGAGCAGTTAACCCTGGGATACAGGAGCAGGGCCATCTGGCAGTCTTGCTTCTTACTAATTCTATGATCTCAGGCAAGTTACTTAACTCCATCCTTAAAACCAAGATAATGGAAGTTGAGAGAATCAGTGGGTGAACACATCAAAGCCTTCAGAGCTGTGTCTGGTGCCCCCTAAGCATCCGGAAAACGTTAGCTATTATTATGACAGCTATTGTTAGGAGCCAGCTGGGTGTGCTTATAAACAACTTATACCCCAGCAAACCGGTGCTGACACACACACACACACACACACACACACACACACACACACACACACACAGTCTCAGAACTGCCACATTTTTATGTGGAAGAGAGTGGGTAACCCATTGGATGTATAACCCATTTTAGAGATGGAAATGACCCCAAGGAAGTCAAGGGCGTCCATCACATCGCAAGAGCTGTTTTCTCTGTGTCAGCCATTGCTTTTCCTCCCACATCAAATTACTGCACAGGATGTAGCCCAGTATAGTAGGTAGGGTGCGTGTCTAGCATGAAGGACATCCTGGGCTCAGTCCTCAGCATGGAAGGAATTGTGTGTGGTGGCACATGCTTGGAATCCCAACTCTTGGGAAGTACAGGTAGAAGTACCAGAATTCAAGGCTATCTTTGGCTGAGTTTGAGTTCGAGGCTAGCCTGGAATACAGGAGACCTTGTTTCAAAGGGGGGAAAAATTACTCCATCCTAAGAGAGGGTTAAACAAGAGTTCCCACATGGTTCTCATCCTCAGCAAATCTGGCAGAGTGCTTGGATTATAAGAAACATTTTGCCAGATTCCAAGTGCAGATGTGATATTTTAGGGGGATACTATCATCCAGTGGCAGATCAGCATAGCAGACTGACTTTTAAACTGGGGACACATTCCAGTGTGCCACTTAAGGACTGGGCCCTTGGGCAAATTACTTATCAATGCCCCATCTATAAAATGGGGCTAATGACAGCACCTACCTACTTCAGAGATGTTGTGAGAATTAAATTAGGTATCTGGGTGAAATGCCTGGAATGTTGTTTGCCACATGGTAGCTATTATAAGGTATGGCTAGTATTAATATGCCCAGTGTACACATGCATCAGACGTAAGGTGTGTGTGTGTGTGTGTGTGTGTGTGTGTGTGTGTGTGTGTGGTCAGATTTGATGCTCCTCACCCCAGGATTGGCTCTGCTTACATCGTGGGCGGCATCTGTCTCATGGGGAGACTGCCACCTGCTCTTTCCCTCTGGAAGAGCTTTCCTGAGCCAGGGAATTCCCTCCCATGGCGACCGACAACCACTCCAGACATTCTGATGCCAGATGCTCTGCCTACAACAGCGCAGTGGGAATTAAACCTTGACTTGGCGGCCCAAGCTGGTCTAGGAAGTCAGGCAGTCTTAGAAACTGGGGCATCTACTTAGAGAGGCTGAAGTGGGAGGGGAGCATGGACGTGGAGGGGCTGCTCTGGCTGAGGGTGGTGCTGCAGACAGGGGAAGGGCGGGTGCCCAGCGAGAACAGGCAGGATGCCAGGGTGTCTGCCAGCCTCTGGGACGATCATTTTGGCTCCCCACCCTCCAGCAGGCAGCAGGGAGCAGGAAAGCTTGTTTTGTTTAGGCATTAACTGGGCAGGCTGTGGGAAAATAGGCAGGCAGGCTTCCTAAGCTGGAAAGGGCCTACTTCCTTCACAAGGCAGGTCATGAAGTTGACAATATTGCCACTTCCCCATCTTGCTGTCCCTATCCCATAATCCCATCTTTCTCCTTTGGTCCCTACCTGACTCTTCAGTAGAGCCTGAGGGCACCCTCTCCATGGAAGGGCCATATACTGGTAGCTGGGCCTTGGAAAAGCATCTTAGTGGAACCCTAGTGTTACAGATAAGGCAGGTGGCTGAGGGAGAAGCAGGGACTTCCCAGGTGCTCACAGTAAGAGAGCCACAGGCCTCAGAATCTGGTTTAGGCTCAATCTTCCCTCGTGGGAATAAAAAATATATAATAAAATTAAAAAAAACTTTTTAAAGATTTATTATTTTTATTTTGAGACATGGTCTCTCTGTAATCTTGGCTGTCCTGGAACTCACTATATAAACAGGCTGGCCTTGAACTCACAGAGATCTGCCTCTATCTCCCAAGTGCAGGGATTACAGAAATGTACTATGAGGGCTAGCCTTATTTTGTTTTGTTTTGAGACAGGGTCTCTCTCTACAGTCCAGGCTGTCCTGGAACTTGCTATGTAGAACAGGCTGGCCTTGAACTCACAGAGATCCTCCTGCCTCTGACTCTGCAGTGCTGAGATTAAAGGCGTGCACTGGCCTTAATTTTTTTTTACACGTTTTATTTTGTGTGAACAGCATGCATGTGGAGGTCAGAGGACAACTTGTGGGAGTTGGTTCTCTTCTTCTACCATTTGGGTCCTGGGGATTGAACTCAGATGGTCAGGCTTGGCACAGGCACCTTTGCCCACCAAGCTAGCTTGCCAGCCTGGCCTCCTCCTCCTCTTCCTTCTCTTCTTTAACCACAGAACTAGAACAACATGGGCCAGCAGAAAGCACTTTGCATAAATGGTGGTCCCATTTAATTCCACCACAACTCTGTTAACATCCATTCTCCCCTTTCGACGGAACAAGGGAAACCATTAGAAAAACCCAGGACGAGGCAGAAGAGGGACCATGCCATCTAACACAAGGGTCTTGCTTGCTCCCTGAACTGTCGTGCTTCCACCCACCTGCCTGCCTGTTCTTCTCCCTGATACCTGGTTTTCAGAGCCGTAATCACAGTGCAGCTCCAGGTGGAAGCTCCCGCTGGCACTTCACACAGACAGTCACTCAGCTTCCTCTGCTGCATCCCAGATCAGCAGTCATTGGCTTGCCTGCCTACTCAGCCCTTTATGTTTCATATACCTGACATTTCATTTAGCCAGCACAGCAGTCTCCCTAAGAGGGAGACAGGAAAAAAAAATCTGTTATCCTCATCCTACAGAAACGGAAACCAAGATGGAAGTGACATGCCTGGAAGCAAGTACCTGGCAAAGATGAGGTTAGAACTTAGGTTTCATGTCTCCTGACGTCAAAATCACGCATCTGCCAGCTCCAACCATAGCCCTGGGATTGACACTCCTGTCCTTATCCCCTAAACTGTAATTCTCATGGGCTAGGGCCCCAAATGACAAGGCCACTTCTTCTACCATTGCCAGCACCTTAAGAATTTGCCTCTGGACTTAGATCTCTGATACCATTTGATAGGACTGGGCCTCTGACTTTCCTGGCCTTGCATGTCCCAATCACTGTTGTGACCTTTGGTCATGCATAGAGATTAGGAGCTCATTGGGACAGAGCCTTGGGCTCACCCCAGAGATCTACTTGTGGCTAAGACCAGAATAAAGACCTTGTTGAGGAACAGTTGCTGGAACCTAAGGCTTGGTTCTGCTACCAGCTCACTGTGTGCTGTAGGGAAAGCCCCTGGCCTGTTCTGGTGGGTGGACTGGGATTCTGTCTTGAGGAGACAGGTATACTCCCCAGGCTGACTGGAGGCAGTGGTGAGGGAGTCCAGTCAAGGAAGAACGAAGAAGGGCAGTGGAAGTAAGGAAAGGTGGCCAGAGGAGTAATGAGGTGAACGAGAGGAGAGTCTTCAAATCCAAGCATCTTCAGTAGCGTCCTCAGTTGGGTTGGTGAGGCCCAGGCAGGGAATGACTAGAGTCTGGAGGTGCTGAAAAGAATTCCTGAGCAGCCTGTGCCAGCTAGGTGGGAAGATAATGACAGAGAAGAAAAGAAATGGAGAGGGCTGTGGAAGTGTGTGTGTGTGTGTGTGTGTGTGTGTGTGTGTGTGTCCGTGTCCCTGTCTGTGTCCCGCAGTGCAGCATGGGCAGGTGGATGAGAGAGGCTTCTAGGTATTATGTTGAATATCAGTGGAATTCGCCTTCCAGTTCCCACTTACATACCTATACCAGGCCAGCTTTTAATCCTGACTCTTACTTTCAGTCACTCTCTGGCAGGTGCTTACTACAATTTTAGAATCAGAGGGAGCCAGAAACCAGGGCTGGCTCTCCTTTATCGGCTCTGTGACCCTGGGTAGTTCATTTCATGTTTGAGCCTCAATCTGTGACAGTGGGGTCCTACGTACTATGAGGGGATGTTGTGAGAGTGGAAACACTGTAAAAAGCATACCCATTTCAATGTCTGAAGCACAACAAATGCTAGCTGTTAATTTCTTTCCAGAGTAAGAATTCCACATATGGTCTCTTTGATGGAAAGGAGCCAGTACCTGAGTGTACAGCCCCAGGGATGGAAACATTCCTCCTCCCTCCAGGAACTGGTCTGCCTGGAAAACCTTCCTGAGATCCACAGAGATGTGTTAGTTGTCTCTGAGGTCACAGAGCATGGTGCTCTGTAGATTTCCCTTCAATAATCTCAAGAGATCTTACTAGCAGCATTGTGCTTCCTTATATTACAGAAGCAAAACCCAAGTCTCCGTACTTGTCGGAAGAGGTCTATTTAAGTCAGGCTTCTGTAGAGCTGCTTTATTCCTGAGATGTGAGTGACCTTTTCAGTTTTGTGCATGACACTTGACTTAAGCAAAGGAGGGTTTATTGTGGCTTAAGGGGCTACAGACCACCATGGAAGTCACGCCAGTGAGAACAGAAGGTGGCTGGTCACATTGTACCTGCAGTCAGGAAACAGATTAAAGCTGTCACTCAGCCTGCTATCTCCTTCCCCCTTTTCACTCACCCTGGGACCCCAGTCCATGGGTATGCTGCTCACATTCAGGGTGGATCTTCCCTCTTTAGTTAAAACTCTCTGCAAACAACCTTAACAGACATGCCTAGAGGTGTGTCTCCTAGGTGATTCCAAATCCAGTGGAGTTGATAATAAAGACTAACTCATCATACTGGGAGAACTCTCCCAATTCCTTTATATAGTCTTCATAGAGGACAATGCCTAGTAGAAGGATTTGGGTTATGATTCCAAACCTATCACTTCAGGGCAAGTCATTAATTTCTTTTGGGTCTTTGGGTTCTTATCTGTAAAAATGAAGAAAATAATAATATGTCATAGGGTTATTGTAAACATTAGTTTGAAGAAACCATTAGAAAGTTTAGGATTTGGCTGGGCCTGGTGGTACACACCTTTACTCCCAGCACTCTAGAGTCAGAGGCAGACAGATCTTTGTGATTTCAAAGCCAGCCTGGTCAATAAAGCTAGTTTCAGGAGGGCTAGGGCTGTTACACAGAGAAACCCTGTGTTGAAAAAAACAAAAAAAAAAACAAAACAAAACAAAAAAAAAAACAAACCAAAAACCAAAAAAACCCCCCCAAAACAAAAACAACCCTCCCAAAAAAACTTTACGATTTGAAAAATGCATGTTGCAAATTAAATATTTAAAAATGATTTATTATTTTAAGTGTATGGATGTTTTGATTGCATGTGTATATGTATCACGTATGTGCCTGGTACCTGCAGAGGTCAGAAGAGGGCATCAGATCCCCTTGGAACAAGAGTCACAGATGGTTGTAAGCACCATGTGGTGTGCAGGGGATTGAACCTTGGTCCTCTGCAAGAGCAACAAGTGCTCTTAACTGCTGAGCCTCCTCTCCAGCCCATTTTTCTTTTCTTTCTGTTACAGTTATTGATTTGAGACAGGGTCTCTGTAGATAAATTGGGCTACCACAAAGTCATGATCTTTCTGCTTTACCTTCCCAAGTGCTGAGATGATATTAATTAGATATTTGATATCATGCATTGTATTCTTTACTGTATGTTATAGATGGGCTCTGATATCCACTGAATGCACAGTAAAGCAGTGTCTAGGCTAGATACTAAATCTTCTAATATCCAGCAACTTTATATCCTCAGTATTCACTTCCAAGGAAGTGACAGAGGATAACCCCTGGGCCAGAGCAGCTGCACCTAGCACTAGAACTTAGCAGACCTTGGTTAGGCACTTGCTGGGTGCAGGACACTGCATCTGGGCAGGTGATGTCACCAGTCCCCTTTAGTCTGGAACTCTGTCTGGATGATTCTGCCTCGATCACTTCTACATCCTACTATTTGGTGTGGGCTTCACATAAAGTAGGGCAGCAGGAAATATTTTATCAGTGAATGAATCAATGAACACTTATTGAACATTGACCATGTGCCAGGTCTGCAGTTGGAGACATTCTAATTAGTACAAGTCTGTAAGGATAGTTTATACCCCCATTTTGCAGTCGAGGAAACAAAAGCCGAAGGAGTACAAGGCTCAGTGGTGAGGCCGAGAAAGGGGCCGTCTCCCTACCTCTAGCAGTTGCCCCACGGTGGTGTCCAGGACTCCGGGTTCCCAGGCACTGTTCCCTTGCCCCAGGCCTTCCCTGATCTGATTGAGGACTCAGGTGGCAAACGGCCTCAAAGAAAGCAGAAATAGAAGAGTAGGTTTTCTAGTTTATGCACAGCTCTAGAGCTGTTACTTCCCCACACAGCATGTGAGTTAACTCAATGTGAAACACCTGGGTCCAAGTCCCACTTTTCCATCTTTTGGCCAGAGGCAGTAAGTTATCTGGCAAGTTCCCCTGGTCTAGGCAGGCCTCATGGACCTTCCTTTTTTGCCTGAACTGTGTTTCTGAGAACAGTTACCCAGGACTGCAAGTTCTGTATTGAGCGTGGGGGGAGATCCAGCTCACATAGCGGCTGTGTGTGGATCTGAGGCTCAAAGCAGGTGCTGAGGAAGGAGGAAGAGGTTTTTCTACTATTCCAAGCAACCCAAGGGAGACTGATGCCCACTCCTCTGGTGGTCTGGATAGTAGAGCAGGAAGGTGCCTGAAGGGGATCCTCCTGAGATTTGAGCACTGTCGTTGTTAGATGAGGCTGAGTTCATCCAACTAGTTCCAAGTGGGTTGACTCAGAAGTCCTGAGTCCCAGACAAGAGCTTCCTTCGAAAGTTCCCCCATGGCTCTTGCTGTCACTCTGTTCTTATTCTTCACCTACTCCTTTCTTTCCTCTGCTGTGCCGGGGATGAACCCAGGACCCACACTGAGCAAAGCCCACTCCCCACCCCGAGTCCTTGCTTGTTTCTTTATAACCCATAGAACCCTCCCTGATTCAAGGAGTCTAGTCATGCCACGTGACCTTGAGACCATCTCCACTTCTCTGAGGACACTAGCCTTCCCATCCGTGATATGGGAGTGCCCGACTTAAGAGCCTTTCCTTCTTTTCCAGTCGACTCCACGTTCTCTGGCTAAATGCTCTGTAATGGAGGGCCATTCACTCCTTTGCCTAGCAATTTTAGGTTCTTTCCACCTGCCCTCCTCCAATGGCACAGGCCTGGCACCTGCGGCCAGTTGTAAAGGGACTCATTCATGCTCAATTTCTCAGTGCACACACAAAAAAAATGCTGACGAGGGAGGGTATCCGAGGGGAAGCAAAACCGGAATTCTCCTCGCTACCCTCTCCTCCCTGCAAATCATCCCACTGCGAGCGCAGCCCCCCTACTCCTGAGAAATCCCATACAAACGGTGCAGTCGCACACGCCGGGCTGGAGGCGGGGGCGGCCTGTGCGCGTGCGTCGGCGCCGAACCCTCTCCCGCCCACGTGCGCGCTCCCGGGGTGGGGGGAGGCGCGCGCCCCAGCGGGCTGGCGGGAAGGCGCGCGGGAAGCCCCCAGCTGCCTTCCCCGTGTGGGGGGAGGGAGCCTGGGCAGCGTCTGGAACGTTCCACTCGCAGAGAGAACCGGGGGGGGGAATCTCCCGAGCCCCGCTCCCGTTTCCATCCTTCCCCTCCGCCGATCCATCCATGAAGTCTCCCCCCCTCCCCGCTGCTCACGCCGAGATCCGGAGCCCCGTGGCGCGGCCTCGCTCCCCCTGAAGCAGGCGGTGGCCAGAAGCGCTTCCCGCTGCCGCCGGAACGGGGCGCTGCGGCGCGCGCCGGGGCCGGAAATTCCCGCGGCCTGAGTGGTTGGCGGAGCCCAAGCGGGGAGCGCAGCCCGCCTTCCTCCTTCCCGGGCCGGGCGGGGGCGTCGGGCACGGCGAGGGCCTGGCTGCCCGGAGCGGGTGGGTGGGTGGGTGGGGGCCGCCGCGTCAGCCAGCTGCAGCCGAGCCGCGGCAGGCGGCCAGCGCGGACCACGGCGGCCGGCGAGCCGCGAGCCCCGCAGCGCCCCCGCTCGCGGCCCCCGCCCCCCTGGCCGTCCCCGCCTCCTTCCCTCACACACCCCCCGGGCCGCCCGGGCCCCAGGCCTTCCCGGCGCTCCTCCTCCTTCTCTCCACACTCTGCTGCGACCCGGGTGCTGCCGCCGCCGCCGCCGTCCGCCGTCCGCCAGCCTCGCTGTCTCCGGGGCAAGTTCTCCTCCTCCTCAGGTTCTCTCCTTTCACACACGCGCGCGCGCGCGCGCCCTGACTCGCTGGGCCGCCCCCTTTTCTCCAGCCCTCCTCACCCTCCCAGTCCTTTAAACGCCGCCGTCGGGGGTGGGCGGAGGATTGATGTCCCTTCAGCATCATGCAGCCGCCGCCGAGGAAGGTAAGGGCGCCGCTGGCGGGGGGCTTTGGAGATTTTGGGGTGGTGGTGGTGCGTACAAAGAACGCGGCTGGGGAGACCGCTGCGCCCCCTCCCCCTTCCCGCAAGGGGCCGTGACCGCTCTCGCCTCTTGGCTTGTCACTGAGTTGCCGCCTGCTCCAGGCAGGGGGTCGCGTGTGAGGTGTCTTTCCGACCGAGGGGCGGCCGGTGCTTGTCCACTGCACTGGGGAGGACATCCCCTCCCCCCCTAGACATTCGCTGGAGTTTTTCGGGCATGCATATGTGTGTCTAGCTGCATGGCAGTGCTGCCCAGTGCAAAGTGCATTCTCGGGGCTGCACGGAGGGGAGGCGGGGGAAGCCCCTGTAGATTTGCAGAGCCTTGTACGTGTAGGATCCTTTGGTCAAGTGCCAGGTTCGAGCCCTCCAGTTGCTTGTCGACACCCCACCCATTGGCACATTTGTGCGGCGGCGAGCGGGGGGGTGTGTTGTTTCAAGTCTAGCCCCAAGATTTGGCCTGTTTTTCCCACGGGGCTGCGGAAAAGAAGTTGGTACGGTCACCGCCCTCCCACCCCAAGGGAAAGCAAATTAAGGATTGACGGGTCCTGCCCCCCCCCCCCGCCCCGCCTCCGGCTAAGGGGCCAGGGAAACGGTGGAGCTTCCAGTCTGAAAGCCAGAACCTGGCGATGCGTGGCTTGAGCACTACGGTTGGGGTTCGCATGGCCTGGGTGGCAGTGACGGGTGCTCTGGGGCTTGCCAGCAGCTTCCCCGCTGCGCCGCCCTTCTCTACCTTTCCCGGCGGCTAAGGCTGTGTCCTTGTCTTTTGAAATCTTTCAGATGGATACTAGATATCTACTCTGAGCAGTGGGTTGAGACAGTTATATCCTCCTCTCGTGGGCAAACATTGGCCACATGAGTAACTCCTCGTCTCTGTTTCCTTTCCTTTCCCTTTCTTAATCTGCGTTTCTCCAGTTAACTCATTCCCCCACCCCTTTCCCCCTGCACGTGTACCCCACCTCTTCATGTATCTTTGCTCTGGTGGCCAAGATTCCACCATAATCGCAAACCAATTGCAACCCCCGGGGTCCGGCATGGCCGGGGAGGCTCCGGCCAGCTGGCTTTGGCGGTTCTCGCTGTTTGAAGTGGGGCTGCCACCTGGCCTGGCTTACTGGGTTAGTTTAAAAGCCCTGCATATGCTGGAAGGTCACTTTTGCGTTCTCCTTTGTGAGAAGGAGATTGTGATTTGATGCGCTGTCAGAGTGGAGGGCATCATTCTGAGACGGTGTGCCTCCTTGCAACCATTATGGAATATTTTATGTAGTTTATTCATGCACATTATTTCATGATTGTGTAAATTTCAGTCGCTAGGTGTTAGATACTGTATGATTTCTTTCATCTGTGCTCACTGCTCCTGATGGTTAATATTTGTATCTTTGGCAAGAAAGAAGGCAAAATGACAGTTTACACTCTTTTAAACTGTAATTTTTATATTTTTGAATTTTTATTCAGTACCTGTTTTAGATTCTTTGGCTAACTTTTTTCATTAATCATAGTTAATTAATAAAACTAGGTGGCAAATAATGAATTTTTTAGTCTTTAGGGAGAGGAAAACTGGAAGTATACGTACTAACAAATACTGTTTTCTTAAGTTGCAGTAAAAGCCTTCATAAATGCATGCTATGTTTTAGGTGAAAGTTACACAAGAACTGAAGAACATTCAAGGTGAGCAGATGACAAAACTTCAAGCCAAACACCAGGCGGAGTGTGACTTACTTGAAGATATGAGGTAAGATCACAGTAGAGCGTTGGAGAACCTCGGTATCTGCCGCTCAGGACCTTTGAGTCGCCAAGCCCCAGGATCTGATGATGGAATTTCCTTTTGGATTTCCTGCTTTCAGGCTGCAGAATTTTGACTCAGCTAGAGGTCAGAACTGGAACTAACACAGTGCGAACTTTCCCTCAGTGTACACATGCTATTGAAAAATAAGGGCCTTAAGAGTCTATCAGTTTGTCTGAAACTCAGGTGAAATTCTTGCATCTTTTCACCAAGTTGTGAGTTATTTATTGGCTTAAACAATTCTATACAGACTTTTAAGCTGATACTTACGGTTAATGGTTAATACCTGGGATGAGCAGTTACCCCAGATAATTTAACTGTTTGTTAAAACATGGAAAGCAAGTATAACTTTGTTTAAATGCACAATTCAGTGAGAACTAATTGTCATGTTTTATTAAAGATACCTGTATTCATAATCAAGGAAACTCTGAATTTAATAGGTAAGATATTGCACTAACATTGTGAGAATGAGTGTTAGAGCTGAGCATAGTAAGGTGGACATGGGGGCACAGAGCTGCAATCTCAGTAATTCCAGCTCTCTGGAGGCTGAGGACGGAGGAGCACAAGTTCAGGGCCAGCCTGGACTTCAAAGGGAAACTCTTTTTCAAAAAAGGGGGAAAAAAAAGAAGATATTGTAAAAATGAGCAGAAAGTAGGAATTATTTTATTAAAGGAATTGCCACTTTTTAAAATTTTATTTTTTGAGACAGGATTTCTTTGTATAGCTTTAGATCCTTTCCTGGAACTCACTCTGTAGCCCAGGCTGGCCTCAAACTCACAGAGATCTGCCTGTCTCTGCCTCCTGAGTGCTGGATTAAAGGTGTGTGCCACCACCGCTCGGCTTAAATTTTTTTTTATTTTTATGGGACAGGGTCTCTCTCTTGTAGTCCTGGCTGTTCTGGAACTCACTGTGTAGACCAGGTTGGGTGGAACCCACAGAGATTCTCCTGCCTCTGCTTCCCAGTGCTGGGATTAAAGTCATTCACCACTTGGCTAGAGAGATGGCTCAGCAGTTAAGAGCACTGCCTTTCTTCCAGAGGACCTGAGTTCAATTTCCAATGCCTACATGGCAGCTCATAATTGTCTGTAACTTTTGTTCCAAGGGATCCGACATGCTCACACAGATATATACATGCAGACAAAACACCAGTGTACATAAAATAAATAAGTCATAAAAAAAAAAGTGCACCACCATGCCTGACCTGCCACCTGTAGTACAAGCTGACAGTTAAACAGATATTTTTATAAAGGATAAAAGATGATTTGCATATTCAAATAGAGCAGCTCCAATTCTTACTCTTATAATACAATTATCAAATTAGAATTAAAGTCGTAAATCATCAGTTGGCTATTTTCCCCATAGTATCCTGACATCATGTTCATGAAAAACATTACCATATATTGTTAAGATAAAATTATATATGTTTTGGATAGCTGAGCTATTTATGGCTGCAGGACTGGCGGGTGAGAGATTTGTCCTGACCGTGGGCCAGGCAGGACTGGAGAAAACTCCAGCTACAGCTCAAAGATTTTTAAGAGATTTTACTCATGCTTCCTTTAGATACTTTTTATGAGCATTTCTTCTATACAACTGTCTTTTTAGGATTTCCAAGGCATATAAATGTTTTCATTCATTTTGAATATACCAGCGTTGCTTTTCTGACTGGAAAGAGCTCTATTTCAATTATGAATTTGTTTCTCTTTTAAAATAATTGTTTAGGATTGTGTGTGTGTGTGTGTGTGTGTGTGTGTGTGTGTGTGTGTGTGTATTCCATGTGTATTTAGGTACATGTGGAGACCAGAAAAGGGTGTTGAATCTCCTGGCGCTAGAGTTGCAGGCAGATGTAAGCCACCTGCTGTGGGTGCTGGGAACTGACTCAGGTCTTCTAGAAGATCAGGAAGTGCACTTAACCACTGAGGCATCTCTCCAGCTTCTTGTTTGTCTTTTTTTTTTTTTTTTGAAGGATGGAACATCCTGAATTCTTTTTTTTTTAATTTTTTTTATTTTACAACACCATTCAGTTCAACATAATAGCCACAGATTCCCCTGTTTCTCCCCCTCTCGCCCCTCCCCCTCCCCCATTGTTTGTCTTTTTATGTCTTTCTCTTTTGTTTTCTTCTTATGGTCTCATGGTGGGGGCATTTGCTTTTTTTTTTTTTTAAGCTTTATTTATTATGTATATAGTGTTCTGCTGGTATGTATGCCTGCAGATCACAAGAGGGCACCATTATAGATGGTTCTGAGCCACCATGTGGATGCTGGGAATTGAACTTAAGATCTCTCTCTGCAAGAGCAGCCAGTTGAACCTTTGAGCCATCTCTCCAGCACCCAGGGTATTTGTTTTAAGTTGTACTGGTCATTGAACCCCAAGGCCTGGTATACATTAAGCATGTGCTGTATCACTAGGATACATTCATAGCTTCCACAAGTAAGGTTTTCGATTAAAAGATTTCTCTGCATAATACTAAAACTTGATATTGTTAAAAATTCAGTTTTAGACATCTGTTAAGCCTACTAAGATATTTCATATACATCTCTAGATAAAAGAAGTAATCAATTTTTAGAAAGATCTCAGGAAGGAAAAGTTAGTGTGTAAGTAGAGATCTTTTGTGTGGCGTATCATGAAGTCTCATTGATGGTCTCATCTGAGAACCTCTTGATTTCACGGTTCTTTTTTTGTTGGTACCATAGTGCAAGAGCTTAAGGTCAAGAGTCTGGACATTGTAGTTACTCAGTCTTGGATTTCTGTCCAAAATCTTTTCTTTTGAGACAGGGTTTCTCTGTGTAGCTTTGCGCCTTTCCTGGACTCACTCTGTAGCCCAGGCTGGCCTCGAACTCAGATCTGCCTGCCTCTGCCTCCGAATGCTTGGGATTAAAGGTGTGCGCCACCACCGCCCGGCATGCCCAAACTCTTTTACTTATTATCCATACTGACTTTTGAAAATTGACTTAATCTTTCTAAACGTCAGTTTTCTCATTTGTAGAATGGGGCAATATTATCGTTCATTCTTATAGCTTATGCAGATCAAATGACAGTATATACAAATGCAACATAATTAATCTAGGTTGATATAGGTTGTTGCTCCTGCTTTGCTACTGTTTGAATTTTTTCTAATTCATCCGCTCTCCTTTGTATTATTATAGCAGTATTCTAATTGTCACAGCACTATCTTCATGTTTTCCTTTCTTCAATCTCTCTTTAGTAGTCTGTCTTCCACAGTGTGATTAGTTCCTCTTTCTGTGGCCGTCTAGATAAAGGCCCAATACCTTGTTATAGTATAATGGCTGCAGACCTTTTTTGGCTTGATTATTATCATTTTATGCATTGTTTTTCTTTGGCCACTCAGGACATCTAATTATCTGTATACTCTGTAGTTGTGGTTTTCTTCTTCCTCCTCTTTTTCTTTTTGTCATTTTCATGTAGGTTTTTGCTTTGGACCCTGGACTGGTCAGGAATTTACCCTGTAGGTCAGATTGACCTTGAATTTGTGACCAATCAATCCATCTGTCTGCTTCCTGAGGTCTGGGATTATAGATTTCTCTGTGTAGCCTTGGCTGTCCTGGAACTTGTTCTATAGACCAGGCTAACCTCAAAGTCTCAGAGATCTGACTGCCTCTGCCTCCTGATTAAATGTATGCACCCACCACCACCACCAGGCTGACCATAGTAACTCTTAAAAAGAAAGCATTTAAGTGGGGCTTGCTTACAGTTTTAGAGGTTTAGTCCATTGTCATCCTGGTGGGGATCGTGGTGGCATGCAGGCAGACATTGTACTGGAGAAGCAGTATGAGTACTACATTTGGATCTACAGGCAGTTAGGGAGAGAGAGACACACACAGAGAGCCTGGCTTGATCCTTTGAAACCTCAAAGCTTACCCCCAGTGATGCACTTCCTTCAGCAAGGCCACACCTACTAATCCCTCCCAAATAGTGCCACTCTGTGATGACTAAGCATTCAAATATGTGAGCCTGTGGGGGCAGTTTTTATTCAAACCATCACAGTGTGCTTGTGTGTTCCTGTGCAGGTGAGAGGTTGATGTTTTTCTTCAGTTGTTTGCCATCTTGTTTATTTTGTGTGTAGGTATGTGGTGTGAGTGTGTGTGTGTGTATGTGTGTGTGTGTGTGTGTGTATGTCCCTGTGTATGAAGGCCAGAAGTTGTTGTCAGGTGTCTTTCTCAGTCATTTCCATTTCAATTACTGAGAGATAGGTTCTGTTCCTGAACCCCAAGATTACTGACTGGGCTAGTCTAAATAATCCATCTCTGGGATTACAAACAAACTGCCAGGCCTTGTTGGCTTTTTAATGTGGGTGCTGGGAAACCTGAACTCTAGTCCTTATGACTGACAAGCACTTTATCCACTGAGCCGTCTCCTTAGCCCTTTTCCATCTTACGTTTGATACAGGGTCTCTCACTGAACCTGGAGCTCATTGCTATAGCTTGACAGGCAGGCTGGCCAGCACACCCTAGGGATCTTCTTGCCCTCACTTTTTAGGCAAACACACCACATTCTGCTTTCACATGTGTGCTGGAGATCTGAACTCAGATCCTCATCTTTCACGGCCTCATTACTATTTTTGACATAAAGTATATCTTTATTATATGTAAAATGTATCTGGGCATGGTAGTTTATGCATGTAATCCTGGCACTTGGGAGACTGGGATAGGAGAATTGCCATGAGTTTGAGGCTACCCTGGGTTACAAAGCAAGTTTCAGACCAATTTATACTACCGAGTGAGACCCTGTCTCAAAAAATCAAAACCAACTAAATAAATAAAAATTTAAAAGCAAGAGTCTGGTAGTATACCAGGCATTAGCGGAATATTTTAAAGGAGTCAATGCACTCTTTTTTTCATTCCCATATAATTGTAAGTAGCATATACCATTACTTGCTAAAACATGCTTTTAGGCCTCTCAGTCTTAGCGTCTGCGCTGGTTCAAAGATGCTTTTGGTTTGACTCATTTTGTGAAATAAAGTGATCATGCCATGTGTCACCAGATATTGTTACACAATTAAACTTCTACTTACACAGAACAAAAGTGCTGAAGATTTTTTGTAGTTTCATGTAATAGGAAAAGCTCTATATTTCCTCTGTGGAAATATGATACCTTATTGAATGTGATAGTTGTGTCTATGAGTATCCTTAAGAATAAATTTTAAGCTGGGCATGGTGGTGTATTCCTTTAATCCCAGCACTTAGAGGAAGAAAGCAGACAGGTCTCTTGAGAGTATGAGGCCAGTCTGGTCTACATAGTGAGTTACAGGATAGTCAGGGCTATGTAGACAAACCCTGTCTCAAAAAACAATTAAGCTCTGCTTGGCGGTTTACACCTTTAATCCTAGCATTTAGGAGGCAGAAAGCAGGTGGATCTTTGTGAGTTTCAAGGCCAGTCTGGTCTATACAGTGAGTTCTAGGATAGCCAGGGCAGTTACAGAGAAACCCTGTCTTGAAAAAACCAAAACCAAACAACCAAACCAAACCAAACAAACACAAACAAGAATACATTTTGGTGCTGGAGAGATGGCTCAGAGGTTAAGAGCACTGACTGTTCTTCCAGAGGTCCTGAGTTCAATTCCCAGCAACCACATGATGGCTCACAACCATCTGTAATGAGATCTACTGCCCTTCTGGCCTGCAGTCATACATGCAGGCAGAACATTGTATATATAATAAATAAATAAATCTTAAAAAAAAAAAAAAGACTACATTTTAAGACAGGCATGCTGTATTGTTACCATGCCTGTAATCCTATTATTTGGGAAAGCAGAGGCAGGAGTATCTCTGTGAATTTGAGGCTGTCTTGGTCTACAGAGTAGTCCCAGGTCACCTAGGGTTACATAGTGATAACACTGTCTCAAATAAAACCAATAGTGAAACACTCAAGAAAACAAACAGGCATTTTTAAGAGCTAGATATGGTAGCACATATCTTTAATCTAAGCACTTGGGAGACTGAGGCAGGATTGCAGAAGTTTGAAGTCATTCTGGGCTACATAGTGATGTAAACTTGTAACAAAACCAAAAGCTTGTAAACCCCAAACAAACAAATCCACCTGGAGGCTGCCTGGGCTATACTGCTACAAACTCAAAAAAGCAAAACCAGGGCAGGAAAGATGGCTCAGTAAGAACACTTGCTGAATGGACCTGTGTTCCGTTCTCAGCACCAGCGTAGTGGATTATAACCTTTGATAACTGCAATTCCAGTGGATCTGACACCCTCTCTGGCCATTGTGGGCACTGCATACATGTAATGCCCACACATTCAGGCAAAACATTCATATATATATATATAAAATGAAAACAAATAAATCTTTAAAAACAAAACCAAACAGTGCATTTTACAGAAATGTTTAATTTCCACAGGAAGAGCTAAGATGTGATTGTTTTTATGTTGTTCATAAACTCACTAAAGCCTATAAAATACTTCAGATAAACAAGACAAGTTGTTCATCTGAGAAAAACAAAACAAGGACTGGATAGTTGGCTCAGCTGTTGAGAGTACTTGTCAGTCTTGCAGAGGACCCAGTTTTGGCCAGCACCCACACAGTGGCTTACAACCATCTGGGACTCTAGTACCAGGGGATCCAGTGTACTCTTCTGACCTCCATGGGTACTGCATGCATGTGGTAAACATACATACATGCAGGTAAAACACTCATACACACAAAACAAATAAATCTTAAAAACACAAAACCCCACTTTACTATAGGTTGTCAGTTGGCTCAGCAGGTCGAGTCACTTGCTGCTAAGCTTGTTAGCAGGAGTTTGATCCCTGGGAAAGAACTACTGCAAGTTGTCCTCTGACCATCACATGCCTGCCATGGAACTTGCAGGTGAGAGTAGATTGGTAGATTGGCTTGTAAGTTCACTTAGCATAAACAGGTAGCCATTTAGAAATGATAGGAGTTAAGATGTGTCTTATGAGCTGGGCATGGTGGCACATGCCTTTAATCCAGCACTCAGGAATCTGAAGCTGGTAGGTCTCTGTGAGTATGAGGCCAGTTTGGTTTACACAGGGAGCTCTAGGCCAGCCAGCCAAAGTTACAGACTTTGTCTCAGAAACTAAAATAAAAAAAAAAAAAAAAATCTGCCTTGGGTAGAATTATGATGTAGAGGATGTTTTAAACCAGGTCCACCTAGGAGAGATGACTCAGTGGTTAAGAGCACTGATAGAAGACGCAGGTTCTATTCCCTGCACCCACACTGAGGCTCACAACCATTTGTAACTCCTCTTCTGGGGAAATCTGTGGCCCTCTTAAGACCTCTCCAGGTCCAGCATGCATGTGCTACACCGGCTTAAATACAGGCAAAACACTCAAACACAAAATATATTTACTTAAGTTTAAATATTTTAAATCTAAACCCTTTAGAAAGTGTAAGTTTATGTGTGGCTTTTTAATATGCCATGTTAAATGTATTGTGATGTGATAAACACATTAGTAGATGTATCTCCATTATGCATCTGCAGGTTTTGAATACCTGTGAATTTGTTTGGAGGTGAGTAGTATGGAAACTTTAAGTTAATTTGATTTTCTTTTAATTCTGACTTCAGCTGTCATGATAATCTTTTTTTTTCAGAGTGTCTCCCTATTTCCCTAAGCTAATACAGAAGTAGCTCTGTATTAGCAGCAGGTGACTTTTGGTACATTGAAAGATCTCAAAGCAGTCACTTTAAGTAGTAGAATATAGTATTATTCCCGCTTAAACACCAGTTTAGGCTTCTGGTTCTCTTTCCCTCCAATGTGAGTTGAGTCTGCATAACAGTTTTTGGATTTTGGAGCATTTCAGTTTATTCAGTTTATTTATATTATAAAACCTCCCAAGTGGAAAAATTTTAAATTGTTTTTGAGATAGGCTCCTACACTATAGCCCAGGCTGGTCTTGAACTCCTGGTAGTCCTCCTGATTTTCCTCCAATTGCTGGGATTCTAGGTATGTTTTTATCATGCCTGACTTCTTTTTCTTTCTAATATGAAGGAATGATGAATAGTAACAATGCTTTTCTTTGTTTTGTTTTTTTGAATGGGTCTTTTTTGTTTTGTTTTGTTTTGGTTTTTCGAGACAGGGTTTCTCTGTAGTTTTGGTGCCTGTCCTGGATCTCACTCTATAGACCAGGCTGGCCTCCAACTCACAAATCCACCTGGCTCTGCCTCCCAAGTGCTGGGATTGAAGGCGTGCGCCGCCGCCGTGCGCCGCCGCCGCCGCCGCCGCCGCCGCCACCACCTGGCCCTTGAATGGGTCTTATTGAGCCTTTGAAATAGCTCAGTGGGTCCTTCTGCGAGCCTAATGACTTGAGTTCCATCCCTGACACTTAGATGTTAGAAGGAAAGACGAACTGTCCCAAGTCCAGGCTGGCTGGGGCCTCCTTTTGTAGCTGAAGATGATGACCTTGACCTGATCATTCTCCCTCTGCCTCCTTAGTGCTGACTTCTAGCCTGCACACCATGCCTCATTTGTACAGATGACGTTTTTATGATGTTAAAAGAAGCTAAAGAGCAAACCTAAGATTCACTGAGATGCGAACAGGAGAATTTTATGCCAGATGTGCCGGTTCCCACCACACTCCCTTTTTTTTTCTGGAATCTGAGGGGAGGTCAATTAGGACAGTCCTTTCCTTTGCTCTCCTCCCTTCTCATTTCTTTAGGGGTGGGTTTTTGAAAGTCACATGTTAGGAGTGAAGTATGAAAAGGAAAGGGAACTCATTTGTTGTTAATCAAGGACATTCCATTCTTTGCGGGGATTTCATACTGATGCATTTCCTGTTGAAATTTACTGTCAACAGTGTTCAAGCATACTTGACTTTTTGTTGTTGTTTTAAGACAACATAGATCTTCCTACATAGCCCTGGCTAGCCTCGTACTTGCTACATGTATCAGGCCAGGCCAGGTTCGCAGTGATTCTCTCACTTTTACCTCTTGAATGCTAGGATTACAGACATTTGCCACCTTTCACAGCCTGTTTTTTTTTTTTTTTTCTGAGACAATGTTTCTCTGTGTAAACCGCGCCCCCCCCCCCCAATCCTGGAACTTGTTGTGTATGTTACATAGTCCAGGCTGGCCTTGAACTCAGAGCTCTGCCTGCCTTTGCCTCCAAGTGCTGGGATTAAAGGTGGCCGCCACCACTACCATGTGCCTATACATACTTGTTTTACTTTTTTTTCCTTAAAGGAATAAAGGCTCTTGCCACCATGTCTAACCACCTGAGTTCGATCCCAGGGACTGACATGGTAGAAGGAGGAAAAAGTGTGCTATGACTTTTTTTTAATTTGTAAAAATTTTACTTTAAGTACATTGGTGTTTTACCTGCATATATGTCTGTGAGGGAGTCCAATCCCCTGGAACAGGGGTTACAGACAGTTGTGAGCTGCCAAAGCACTGCCTTATGGGTGCTGGGATTTGAACCCCAGTCCTCTGGAAGAACAGCCAGTGCTCTTAACCACTGAGTTATCTCTCCAGCCCCCCACCTTTAAAATTTATTTATTTTTGCTTATGTGCATTAGTGTTTTGCCTGCATGCATGTTTATGTGAGAGTGTTAGATCTTGGAGTTACAGACAGTTGTTAGTTGCCATGTGAGTGCTGGGCATTGAATTTGGGTCCTTTGGAAGAGTAGTCAGTGTGTCTCCCCCCCCCCCACCCCACAGGGTTTCTCTGTGTAGCTTTTGGCGCTTTGTCCTGGATCTTGCTCTGTAGCCCAGGCTGGCCTTGAACTCACAGAGATCTGCCTGCCTCTGCCTCCTGAGTGCTGGGATTAAAGGTGGGCGCCACCACTGCCCGGCCTTTTTTTTTTTTTTTTTTTTTTTTGAGCCGAGGATCAAACCCAGGGCCTTGTGCTTGCTAGGCAAGTGCTCTACCACGGAGCTAAATCCCCGCAGTCAGTTCTCTTAACTGCTGAGCTATCTCTCTAGCCCCCCTGTTTTACTTTTTAAAGTTTATTATTTACTTATTTTCTTCTCTGCTCTCCAAGGCCTTAGACCAAGTAAGTTTCTAAATACTAGAGCTTGTGTTCTTTCCTTTTTAGTATGGTTTATCCATGTGATGTTAAATTAGAGTGTAGCTTAAGTTTTCCTGCCTGGCCCACGGTCAGGACAAATCCTTGTCACCCGCCAGTCCCCACAGTTGCTCAAGACCCGTACCCAAGTAAACAATTTATTGTTACCTTAACTCCAGTAGTAAGTATTGACATCACAGACCCATCCCACAGCATAGAGTATGCAGTTAGAGTATATAGTTAAAAACTATTTTTCTGCTGTGGAATGTCATTCTGTATGCTGTGAATGTGTGTTGCTCTGATTGGTTGATAAATAAAATGCTGATTGGCCAGTAGCCAGGCAGGAAGTATAGGTGGGATAAACAGACAAGGAGAATTCTGGAAGAGGAAGGCTGAGTCAGGACACACCAGCCAGATGCAGGAAACAAGATGACAAGGAAGAACTGAGAAAAGATGCCAAGCCACATGGCTAAACATAGATAGAATTATGAGTTAATTAAAGTGTAAGAGCTAGTCAGTAATAAGCCTGAGCTAATGGCCGAGCATTTATAATTAATATAAGTCTCTGTGTGTTTACTTGGGGGATGCAAGTGGGAGAGATTTGTCCTGACCGCCAGCAGGAAAACTTCTGACTACATTTTTCTAGTAAATGTTCTTAGGAGGTCATCATATGATATGGAGAAGAATTTTTGAATCATACTAGTTTATTTTATAGATGAAAGTGAAAACAGGAGATTAAATAGGTCATATTGTTGGGAATTTTTAATTTATAGACTACTGCACTCTTATTTACATTTATCTTTTTAAAACCTTTTATTTTATTCTTATTTTTTTTTTTTTTGTTTTTTGTTTTTTGAGACAGGGTTTCTCTGTGTAGTTTTGTGCCTTTCCTTGGAACTCTGTAGCCCAGGCTGGCCTCAAACTTACAGAGTTTCTGCTGTAATCCCCCTGTTCTGCTGGGATTAAAGGCTTGGCCACCACTGCCTGGCTAATCTTTTATTTTTTTATAGCCCATTTTTAAATTGTATTGTTCAGTATTTTGATTGGCCAGTGCCTAGGCAGGAAGTATAGGCAGGACTAACAGAGGAGTTCTTTATATACTTGGGAGATCAGTCCTCTGTCAGATGTGGGGTGGTGAAGATCTTTTCCCATTCTGTAGGCTTTCTTTTTGTCTTATTGACCGTGTCTTTTGCCCTACAAAAGCTTCTCAGTTTCAACAGGTCCCATTTATTAATTGTTGCTCTCAGTGTCTGTGCTACTGGTGTTATATTTAGGAAGTGATCTCCTGTGCCCATGCATTCAAGAGTACTTCCTACTTTCTCTTCTATTAAGTTCAGTGTAACTGGATTTATGTTGAGGTCTTGGATCAACTTAGACTTGAGTTTTGTGCATGGTGATAGATATGGATCTTATTGTAATCTTTTACATGTTGATATCCAGTTATGTCAGCACCATTTTGTTGAAGATACTTTCTTTTGTCCATTGTATAGTTTGGCTTCTTGTCAAAAATCAGGTGTTCATATGTGTGCCGATTAATGTCAGGGTCTTCAATTTGATTCCATTGGTCCGTATGTCTAAAACCTTTTATTTTTTTTTAAGGTTTATTAATTTTATAATTCTTATGTGTATTTTTGCCAACACATATGTCTGTGTACCACATGAGTGCCTAGTGCCTGCAAAGATCAGAAGAGGGCTTTAGCTCCTCTGGGACTAGAGTTACACACAGTTCCTAGTCATTACGAGCTGGGATGGAATGGGGGTCCTTTGAAAGAGCAACAAAACTCTGAAGAGCCATCTCTCCCAGTCCTGCAGTATCTTTTTTATCTGTGTCTCTCAATTTTAATCTAAGAAATCATCATGGGTCCTGTCAAGTATTTTTCCTGTCAGTTATGCATATTAACCCATTTTCCTTCTTATTTTTTTCACTAATTGAGCTGTTCTCCCCTGCCTGCTCCAGAGATTGAATATACTAGGCAAGTGCACTACTGTGGGGCAACAAACCCCAGTGAGGTAATTCTTGTGTGTGGTACACTTTGTGGATGGCTAAAGTAATGCAAAATAAGGACTTTGAAGGTAGAACAGAGATCGCAGCTTACGTGTGCCACTTAACTGACTAGGTAATCTTGGACAAGTTACAAAGCTTTTCTCAGTCTTGTGTTGTATATATGTGAGGAAAAATCAGTGTTTACCTTTTTGCTGTAAATTAAATAAGATCTGAAATGCCAAGCAGGTATTCAGTTTTGGTAGCTCCTCGTATAGTTGGAAATTGAAGTTTGGGAAGAAAAGTATTAAGGTGACAGAAGAAGTGTATTTTATCAATTATAAACACTTTCTCTGACATTTTTTTTAAGAAAGATTTAATTTATTATGTATACAGTGTTACCTGCATGTATGCGGGCAGACCAGAAGAGTACATCAGATCTAACTACAGATGGTTGTGAGCCACCATGTGGTGCTGGGAATTGAACTCAGGACCTCTGGAAGAGCAGCCATACTCTAACCACTGAGCCACCTCTCCAGCCCCATCTGTTACATTTTCCTAAGCTGCATCTTTGTTGTGATGAAGTTGGCTGTGCTTTAGTTGTCATTGTCTGTTAGTGCACATAGTGGTGGAAATAGGCATCTACAAGCTTGGGTGAAAATCCCAGATCATGGTTGGAATAGAAGTGTTGCATCCAATGGGCTTTGATGGCTCATAATATAACACTGTGGCAAAACAGGTTCATTGACTGATTTAAGAAAGTCATTTAGAACTGGTTATGATGGCTTGTATCTTTAGTCTCAGTACTCAGGAGGCTGAGGCTAGAGGATCCCTGTGAGTTTGAGTCTCCAGAATCCAAAGAGCTAGATGAGGTGGTGTGCACTTGTAATCTTAGCACCATGTAGTCAGACATAGGTAAGTCAGTGCGGCTCCCTGGCCAGCCAGCCTAGTCAAATTGTCAAGCCCCAGGCCAGTGAGAGACCCTGTCCCAAAAGATAAAGTGGAAAACTACTGAAGAATGACACCAGAGGTTGTCCTAGCCTTCACCTGCATGTGTGCTCATGTGCATGCCTGCCCCCATGTTAACACATACATATATGCAATTAAGAAGTGACCTAATCAGAATATAGTATACATCTGTGTATGAAACTGCCAAAGAATAAATTTAATAAAAAAAAAGTGATTCAGGAGAGTTCAACTGAGAATGTGAGTAATATACCAATTTGTTTCTTTTGTTATACATGTAAGAATTTATTTACATCATAAAAATATGACTATAAGTTTAAAAAGAACTCTCTCTCTCTCTCTCTCTCTCTCTCTCTCTCTCTCTCTCTCTTTTTTTTTTTTTTTTGTTTTTCGAGATAGGGTTTCTCTGTGTAGCTTTTGGAGCCTGTCTTGGAACTCACTCTGTAGACCAGGCTGACTTGAACTCACAGAGATGCCTCTGCCTCCCAGAGTGCTAGGATTAAAGGCGTGTGCCACTACTGCCTGGCCTAAAGAACTCTCTTAATAAGTATAAATATAAGCCCCAAGTGATTAAGGTGATCAAGTGTTACATAAATTTTACCAGCAATTTTTTCTTTAGTGTGGTTTATTTATTTATGCATAATGAGTGCTGTATTGGAGGTATGTCTGATGACAGAACGGGCATCAGATCGCATTATAGATGGGTGTGTGAGCCACTATGTGACTTCTGGGAATTGAACGCAGATATCTTAAACCACTAAGCAATCTCTCCAGCCCTGCAAAATTTTTTTCTTAATGAGAAATAAAATAACATGTCATGAAATCATTGGTGTTTAGATATCCTGCAAATTAGTAGTAGAGTATCAGCTTCTGGAATCAAATGCTTGTTCATTCACCACTCAGTATTGCTTCTCATTCAGATCTCTTTCAGACTAAAATGAAAAAAATTAAGTAATTCCTGAGAGGAAAATTTTCTTTTTTTAATATGTGGACTGTAAGGAAAAGATCAAATAGAAGAGAGGAAAAATGATTTAATTTTAAATTAACATAGTTAACTATATGTATTAGGGTTCTGTAGGGGGACAGAACTTATAGAATGAATCTATATCTATCTATCATCTATACTATCTATCTAGAGAGAAAGGGATTTATTAGAATGACTATTTGGCTGTTGGTTCAGCTAGTCTGACAATGACTGTTTACCATTGGAAGGTGCAAGAATCTCAGTGGTTGTTCAGTCCATGAGACTGGATATCTCAGCTGGCTCTAAGGCCAGGCCAGTAAAGGAATAGATTTGCCAGAAAAGAGAGAGAACATGAGCTAGCAAAGAGTGAAGAGTTTCCCCCTCTCTCTCATGTCCTTTTTTTAAAGATTTATTTATGTGCTCTGTCTGCATGTATGCCTGCAGGCCAGAAGAGGGTACCAACCTCTCATTACAGATGGTTGTGAGGCACTGTGTGGGTGCTGGGAATTGATTCAGGACCTCTGGAGAATAGCCAGTGATCTTAACTGCTGAGCCATCTCTCCAGCCCCTTCTCATGTTCTTTATATAGGCTGTCACCAGGAAGTATGGTGCAGATTAAAGGTAGATCTTTCCACCTCAAGCTATTTGTATAAAATAGGGTTTCTACTTTAAATGATTTAATTAAAAAAAAAAAGGCCTCATAGGTGTACCTAGCTGTTTGGGTTTTATTTAATTCCAGATGTTGTAAAGTTGACAACTAAGAATGGCCATCACACTAAATAAATTTAAATACATGCTTTCAAATTATGGTCAGTCATGTAGGGAGGAGTCTAAGAAGAAAATATAACTAGCAGAAGAGGATATGCAGTTTGAAAGGGCTATTTAATAAAGCTTTTTTTGGGTCACTGACTACTGCTTATTTGACAAAGAGCCAAGGTTTTAATAATGCCTCTTCCTATTGCTATTTAATGGCTTATTAACTTAGAAGACATTACTCATAGATCTTTATCTGTTTCTAAAATTTAAAGATTCAGTTCTTTAGATTTTGGATGGGGTCATCATGCAGCTTAATAATGTAGACTTGAATGAAGATTTCTCTCCCAAGCCAAAGGAAATAAACTAAGAGCTAGTAAATTTGTTCATCACTAGGATTAAGCATAGATGTGTGTTGAGTAATTTTGGGAGCACTGTTCCGTGACTTGATCCTTTAGCCACACACAAATGAGGATGAAGGTGATCTCTGTTGGTGGGGCAGAGTGAGAGACTGTACCAAGCACTGTGTAGTTGCTTACCATTGTGCTACCAGCCCTACTACCTAGTCTTCTTTTAAATAGGACTTTGACACAAGTCACTTAACTGAGTCTCATATTTCTTGTCTATAGTAATTATAATACTTTACAGGTTATTTTGATAATTAAAGTAATACATGTAAAATATCTCTTGTACAGTGTATGTAATATAATATATTCTTTACAAATCTATGTGAGTTGTAGTTGTTTGATTAAGCAATTGGTACATCAGTTGAAATTACGGTCTGTGACTATTCTCTAAAGAGTTAATTTGTGGATTGAGAACTGTAATGGACCCAAAGATAAACTGATCCAGTGATACCAAAACCTCTTTAACTAGAATCAGTGTTCTGGGTACTGTAATTATTATTATTGTTATTATTATTATTTTGGGAGACAGGGTTTCTCTGTGTAGCCCTGGCTGTTCTCTCTGTAGACCAGGCTGGCCTTGAACTTAGAGTGCGCCTGCCGCTGCCTCCAAGTGCTAGGACCAAAGGCATGCACTACCACACCCAACTCTCCTGTTACAATTTAATAATATGAAGTAGGAGGAAAGACAATTTCTTTTTTTCCTTTTTTTTGTTTTTCGAGACAGGGTTTCTCTGTGTAGCTTTGTGCCTTTCCTGGAACGTAAACCCAGGCTGGCCTCGAACTCACAGAGATCCGCCTGCCTCTGCCTCCCAAGTGCTGGGACTAAAGAAAGGCGTGCGCCACCACCGCGCCGGTGACAATTTCTTCTATGCAGTTGATGCATTTGTTGTTGTCTCCCTGAACTCCTCATCCCAGGTTTTCCTTCTTTCCTTCCACATGAAAAGTTTTAACTAAAATATTCCAGTAGACTTTGCATGGTATCTTATTGGCCAATTTTTTTTTTTCTTTTTTGAGCTGAGGATCGAACCCACGGCCTTTTGCTTGGCAGGCAAGCGCTCTACCACTGAGCTAAATCCCCGACCCCTCATTGGCCAAATTTGTTTCACGTGTCCATTCTTGTCTTTCTGCATGGTGGCTGAGAATGTGACCAACTTAGATTGGGTCTTTGCCAAGAGATACGGTAATGATGACAGTGACAGGGCTTTCATCACATAACTGTTTTGCCCAGTTTGCTGCTGGGCAAAATGGGTCACAGGGATTCATTTCCAATTTACTGTTACTGATTCCTGTAGAAGTGTTAATGTATTGGAGTAGAATACCAGGGACATTGTTGGAATTCCAGTTGTCTCAAGCAGGTTGTGAATCATGGATTCATGTAAACTGTATCTACTCCCAACTCCCTTTGAATTCAGTATCTTAAGTTAAGAGAAGGGTTTTATATTTGCCCTACATAATGGCCAATAAGCCATTTGGCTCCTAGGGATCCTTTTTTTAGGAATATAGGAGTGGTTAAAATTTTTGCCACTTCTAGAACATTGACAGTTCACGGAAATGTCGATCTAAGAGCCCCGTAGGCAAGTTTATTTTATTCACTTCCTTTTACTTCTAAGTGAGAGGTTAGTGAAGTGGCTGTACAGAAGTCAGGAAAGACAAATACGAGCTAGAACTGACCCGTCTGGATCATTTCCCCTTCGCTAAGGATTGACAGTTCAGTCTTGAAGGATACAGTGTGAAGGAGTGTTTTAGCTGAGGAGGCCTGTGATGGCAGGTTGGTGTTTTCCTTTATAAGTCCTTGAAATACCCATCTGAACCTGCAGTTGTCATTCTGTGCCCTTTCGTCAGTCTCAGGACGACATGAGCAGCTGCTCCTTTTCAGTGACGATATCGCCGAGTACAGAACTTTTTATTCTGTGGACTAATCGCTGATACCTTATTTTGCTTCAGTATGTTGTTTGGGCATGCTTTATTTTAATGTTCCATTTGATCTCCTTTTTGGCATTTATGTATGAATCTAGTCACCCAGGTGTTTTTTGTTTTGTGAGCTTTGAAATAAAATAACCCCAATTCAAAAGAAAATGTTATTTTTGGTATCATGAAATAAGTATTACTGTATCTGTGGTTCCAAGGAAACAGTTGGAGTATGTCCTCTGGATTATATTTTAGTGATATTTGTTTTTCTTCTCTGATGGCTAGAAGGTGGGACAATCAGCAGAGACTCTGTTGTATACCCTTTTTTCTGTTTTTGAATTTTGAACTGGGTGAATATTACCTATCCAAAATTAAAACTGAGTGACTAGTATAAAATTGGTAAATGTTTACTGTATGTCTATTAAACATAATATTCCTTAAATATTCATAGCAGTTATTGCTGAAATGTAACCTTTGGCATCTAATTTAGTGAAGTTATTTTCTTTCTTTCTAGTGAAAGTTCCTTCCTTCCTAAGTTCAACTGGCCTTGAACTTGTGGCAGTCCTGAGCCTACCTCCCAAGTGTGGGGGTTTCAAGTGTGTGTTGCCACGCTGGGCTAATAGTTACTAAAAATTTAAATTATGTTTACCTATTTATTTTTCCCATTTTTTTGTGTATGGTGTGCATGTGTATGTATGCACTTTTTTGCATGTATATGAGTGCATGTGTATTTGAGGATGAGGATGTGTGAACATGTACATGTGTGAGCATGCATGTGGAGGCCCAGTGTTAATGACGGGAACCATCCTTGATTGTTCTTCTACTTAATTCTTTGAGGCAGAGTCTCTCAGTCAAACCCAGAGCTGGCTTATGTGGCTTGTCTTGCAAGCCAGTGTACGCTAGGCATCTCTTATCTCTGCCTTCTGGGTCTAGAATTCCTCTTGTGTTTACATGGTTTTCTGGAGATCCAAACTCTGATCCTTACACTCACTCAGCAAACACTTTAACTGCTGAACCATCTTCCAAGCCCTACATTTATTTATTTTTATTTATTTATTTGTCGTGCGTACATGTGTGTACATATGTGTTCATGAACAAATGATGATAGTATGCATATAGAAGTCAGACGACAATTCAAGGGAGTCAGTTCTCCCCTCAACCATTTGAAACTGGGGATCCCAACTCTGGCTGTCAGACATGACTGCAAATGCCCTTACCATTGAGCTGTCTCGCTGGCCCCAAACTAATTTTTGATGGAAAGTAAATCAGAGCCATTTGTGTTGGTACAAGTCTGTAGTCGTAGTACTCAGGCTGAGACATAATTGTTTACTTGATGCTAGCCTTAGCTATTGTAAAATCTTGTATCAAAAGAAAAAAAAAGAATGTATTATGGTTTCCTCTGGAGGATAGGTGGGACTTGACTAGGTAGTGCCATGAGGAAGCTGTCTGGAATTACCATCCTGTATCTTGACTGGTGTTTAGGTACATAGTTAAACACTGGTACCAGACATCTTGACTGGTGTATGATTGTCAAAGGTACAATAATTTATACACAATATTGGTATTCTTAGTTGTATGTAGTTTTCCATAATAGGCTAAGAAAACATTGGACTGCATGCTGAAAGATTTAGGAGCAAGTGTTTTAGTGTATATTGTTACAGTTTGCACCAGTAAAATGGATGGCTAGAGAGATATGTGTGATAAAAAGCAGGTATTATGAAGTGTTGTGGCAGAACTTAGGTAATAGCTATATGGGTGTGAACTGCAAAATTATTTTGTTTTATGTTTGAAAAATTTCACAGTTAACTCTTGAGACTTTCTTTTGATCTCCCTGCTTGTGTTTGGGAACTAAAGCGAAGCAAAACTACCTGTAAAAACATTAAACTTGTACTGAAAACTACTAAATTATACAACAACAAATGTTGCATGTAACAAAGGTATAGCTCACTTGTACAACATATGCCTAATATGTTTGAGGCCCTGAATTTATATCCTCATGTATATGCTTTCCCTTCTACCCTCCCCATATCCATGTATTTTATGGTTCTTATTGTTTGAGACAGGGTCTCATGCTTTATAGCCTAGGCAGCCTTGAATTCACTGCAGCCCATGCTGGCCTCAAACGCAGTATTTTCTACTATTTCTGCTCTCGAGTACTGGGATTGCAAGTGTGCACCACTATACCCAGCTTAATGAATTTGTCAGGAAAGAGAAAAACCTTAAAAATTTGTGGGCTTTAGTGTTCATCTCTACAAATTAGAAAAACAACAATAACATAATGTGTGTTTTTAAAAAGTTACAAGAGCTGGTATGGTAGTAGTCTGTGGATGTCTTTCTGTACACTGGGAATATGTTGCTCTGATTGGTGATGAAATAAAGCTACATTGGCCTATGGCAGGGCAGAAAAAAGGTTAGGCGATACATTCAGACTGAAGGCGAGGCCAAGAAAGGCAGAGGGGAGACGTTAGCCGCTGCCAAGGAGCACCATGCCAACAGACTGGTAATGCCATGGCCACATGCAAAACATAGATTTATAGAAATGGGTTAATTAAGGATGAAAGAGCTAGCTAGCAAGAAGCCTGATATAGGCATACAATTTGTAAATAATATTAAGCCTCTGAATGATTATTTATACACGGGCGGGGGACCATGGGACTGAGGTGGAGAATCTTCCAGCTACAGGTAGCACATGTCTACAGGTTTCAGCATGTAGGAGGCCAAGGCAGGAAGGTTGAAACTGTAATATGTAGGGAGACTGTATTTCAAAAGACCAAAAACTCAGCTTATCAAATGAAGTAATAGGAAAGAATAATCATCATAAGTCAGGTATAGTGTTGAAAACTATCAAAAGTCTGTTGACACATGTTTATGTATTGATGGTGTTTTAGAAGACCTCTCATTAAAGCCATAACAAGACACCTGTATGTAGCTAGAGTTTTCCTGCCTGGCCCACAGTCAGGACAAATCTTTGCACCCGCCAGTCCCACAGCCGCTCAGACCAACCAAGTAAACACAGAGACTTATATTGCTTACAAACTGTATGGCCGTGGCAGGCTTCTTGCTAACTGTTCTTATATCTTAAATTAATCCATTTCCATAAATCTATACCTTGCCACGTGGCTGGTGCTTACCAGAGTCTTTACATGCTGCTGGTCATGGCGGCGGCTGCAGTGTCTCCCTCCTCAGCCTTCTGCTTCCCAGAATTCTCCTCTCTCCTTGTCCCACCTACTTCCTGCCTGGCCACTGGCCAACCAGTGTTTTATTTATTGACTAATCAGAGCAATTTGACATATAGACTGTCCCACAGCACCTGTAACGTCATGTGGTGGTTTGATTTATGTTATGGCTTGGTAAGGTTGTAGTAAGTAAATAAGTTATTTAATCAGATACTAATCTCCATGTTGCTCTGAAGGAACTTTGTGGATGTGGTTGACATTTACAGTCAGTTTACTTAAGGTAAAGAAATTACCCTCAGTGAAGTTAGTATGCTTTACTAGTCATTTAAAAGGCTGTACTAAGAGCAAAACTGAAAGTTTCTACAAGGAATTCTCCTTCAAGGCTATAGCACTAATTGCCACCTGAGTTTCTAGTCTGCCCCCTGCTCTACAAATTTCAGACTTGTCAGCACCCCAGTTATATGGACCATATTCTCAAAAAATCTATCTATCTCTATTTTACCTCTTACCTATATATCTTTTTCTCTTGTTCATTCTATTTCTCCTGAGGAATGTTGACTGATTTACTCCTCAATATCAGAAGACAGCTTAAATGACTGAGAGTACAGGATTAGGAAAAAAAATGTCAAATTTCCTACCATTTAAAAACAGTAAGGGCTGGGCAGTGGTGACACACCTTTAATCCCAGCACTCAGAAGACAGAGGCAGGTGGATCTCTCACAGTTTGAGGCCAGCCTGGTCTAGGGCAAGTGTAACACGGATTCTAAATGTCTTATAAAAAACCCCGAAGCCTGATATTGGGGTGAAAGCTGAAAATTGAAGAAGGAGAGCAAGTCACAGCCACCACCTCTTACCTCACCAACTCCTCAGCCTGAAAGAGCTCCAGCCAAAAGGGCTTCAGCCGAAAAAGCTTTAGTTCCTGTCTCCTCACACCTTATACACCTTTCTCTGCCCTGCCATATTACTTCCTGGGATTAAAGGCACGTGTGTGCTTCCAAGCAAAGGCATGAGATCTCAAATGCTGGGATTAAAGATTTGTGCCACCACTGTCTGGCTCTGTTTCTCTCTTAGACTGAGTCAGTCTCTGTAGTTGGAAGTTTTTCTGGTCCTACGGATGCTGCTGCAGAGGCTGCGGGCAGGAGCTACAGGGAATATGTGGTCTTTTGTCACGTGGGCACCACTTATTACCATCAATCCACACGAGTCTATTAATGGTAACAGAATTTATTAAGATATAAATTGAGGAAATCACTCACGAATACAGAAGGGAGTAGACAGCTGAAGCTGTCCTCTGTTCTGACTGGGAGGGAATCCACCTCGCAGGCAGGAGCAGGGAGAAGGGGCATGTGACCCTTCTCCACCTCCTTATAATGGTCAGGAACAACGGTAGGAAGCACCACCTCCTTTGGCTGTATAGCCCAAGGTCATGGGTGGAGCAAATACCACTACAAATTTCATGTAGGGTGGCTTTGAACTCACAGAGATCCAGATGGATCTCTGCTCATGAATGCTAGGATTAAAGGTGTATGCCACCACTGTCTGGCCTCTATGTTTAATCTAGTGACTTGTTCTGTCCTCTGATCTTCAGCAGAGTTTATTAGGGTACATAATGTATCACCACAGGCGAGTTTAGGACAGGCTCCAAAGCTACACAGAGAAGCCCTGTCTCAAACAAAACAAAACAAAGCAAAGCAAAACAAAACAAAACAAAACCAGTAAGGATCTTAAGCTTGGAGGTGAATGACTATAATCTAGTGTCAAGCCAATTTGGCTACACAGTCAGGCCCTGTTTGAAAGCAAACAAACAAGCACACACCAGTTAGGACCTGAGAATAGATACAATATGTGAAAACTGATGATTTGGGCAAGGCTGCTAATTATAATAAGTGAACATTGCTTGTATACACTAGAAACCACCATTTATACAAGTAGAAATGATTCCACGATCAAAGAGCAATAGTAAACAAGCTGACTCATAAGGATACTCAAGATTAAATCTTAAGTGCTTGCCAAAAATTTATGGAAAGAATTAAAAAAATAACTTCCGAGGGGTTGAAGAGATGGCCCAGAGGTTAAGAGCACTGGCTGCTCTTCCAGAGGTCCGAGTTCAATTCCAGCAACCACATGGTAGCTCACAATTATCTGTAATAAGATCTAATGCCTTCTGGTGTGCAAGCATAAATCCAGGCAGAACACTGTATACATAATAAATTGAATAAATCTTAAAAAAAAAACTTCTGAAGCTGTAAAGAAGACTTGAACTAATGTAGAAATACATACTAACCTATAGATAAAGATTCATTTAAACATCAGTTTTCTAGCCTGTAATCTAGTGCATTCAAATACAGTTCTCAAAAAGATTTCCCCTCATCAAATTTGTGAAACAGATTCTCACTTTAAAATAGTGAAATCTGAGAACAGTCAAGACAATTCTGAATTATCAGGTGGTATTTGGGAGAATTAATTATCAAATAAAACCTAAAGTGCTGTTCTGACAGGAGATTATTACTGTTTTTACAGGATGGGCTCTGTGGCTCAGTCTCTTGCTAGACTGCTTCAATAAATGTGTTCTCTTCGCTTGCTTATTTATTTTATTTTTTGCCTTTCTTAGACATGGCTTTGCTATGTATCACTGGCTGGCCTGGCACCTTCTGTATACAGCAGGCTGACCTTGAATTTGCAGCATCCTCCTGCCTCAGCTCCCAAATGCAGGGAGTACAGTCATGCACCACCATGTTTGGCTTTATTCTGTTTAATATGAAATATATATTTTTTCTATTTAGAATTTTACCACTGAGTACTCTAGCTCTCATGTTTTAAATTAATGATTTGTTTTGGAGACAGGTTGAGGCTGGCCTTGAACTTCCTTTGAAGCAAGACTGGCCTTATACTCCTGTTCCTCATGCCTCCACCTCTGCAGTGAGGGATTATAGGCAAGTGCCACTGTGCCTGACTATACTGGTTTTGCTCCCCCATTTTTTCTTGTTTAGTAGAAGCAGAGTAAAGTGATATTACTTGTGTGCTATTTAATTGCAGCAGGTGTAAAGTGTACATGTGTTCTTCACTAATGCCAAGCATTGGCCAAGTGAGCTGGGCTGGAATTACACAGATAGCCACTAGCTTCTATATTTCAGCTGCATTTAAGATGAGTTTTGTGCATGGTTGGAAGTGTGACTGTCAGTTCTTGGCAGCTGCTGAGAGGTTTTGCATTTTTACTTGTAATTTGCAGTAGTAGTATTTACTAGGACTTCAGGTATCTTGTTTTAGACATTGTAAAAGGAAGTTATATGGGTGCTTTAAAAAGTTAAAAGACTAGTCAGTTGAGGTGGGGCATATCTTTGATCCTGCAGGATGCAGAGGCAGGAAGAGCTCTGTGAGTTCAAGGCTATATAGTGACCTCCAGGACAGCCAGGAAGACATAGAACCTGCCTCAAAACAAAATATAAAACATACAAACAAAAAGGCATGACAAACCTTTTCTTCATAGCTTGGGGGACAGCTAGAAGACTAGCATGTCAAATTAATACGGCTTTTTATAATTAGATCTAGATTTAATGAATGTCCAAAATAAATTTGTACAAATATAAATGAAAAGGGGGTAGAAAGATGACTCAGTGGTTAAGAGTGCTTTGTTGCAGTAAAGATGCATGGACTAAAGAGTATACTGTGTGACTCACTGTGTCACACTACAGTTTCCATGATGAGACTGTTCTTTCTTTTTTCCTTTTCTCTTAAATCTTATTTTATTTTTTGGGGGGGTGGTTTGCAAGGGCAGAGGGCAGATACAAAGGGATGGGAAGATGAATGGGATCAAGATGCATGATATAAAACCCACAAAAATGAACGAAAAGTTAAAAAAGTGCTTGTTGCTCTTCCAGAGGACCTGAATTATGTTCCTAGTATCCATGTTGGGCAGCTTACTTCAGATGCATGGGTTGTAGTGTTCTTTTCTGGCCTTTGGGTACCTGTACTTACATGGCACACACAGAGGAACATAAGTATCAATAAAAATGGGTCTTAAAAAACAGTATGAAGGATGCTGGTAATCCCTTTCTTTTCCTTTTTAATTTTTTGACACCTTAAAAAAAAGAAGTACATTTTCCTTCACTTGGCAGGAACAGTATCTGTAAGTTTTATATACATTAATTTCAATTTAATTGAAAATTTCTGTGTCAGCATAAAGCTTAATGCTTGTGGATATAAAAACATTGTATGATAGAGATAGGTACTAGGCATGGTAGTACACACCTTGAATACCAGCATACAAGAAGGAGAGGCAGGTGGATCTCTGTGAGTTTGAGGCCAGCCTGGTCTACGTAGCAAATTCTCTGGACATCCCGGGGAGAGAGGGCAGGGAGAAGAGTGGGGAGGCAGGAATGCAGGTATTTTTAGTGTATGTAGTTGTAAGATGAATAGGTGTTTTGGGAGTATAGAAAACGATACTTGGTCTAGAATCTGGTTTCAGTTAGTGATTTCTGTAAGAGATGATGCCTAAATATCTCATAAAAATAGAAGCTGGTTAAGTTTTCAGAAATGAGAAAGCCTAGCTTTTGTGTGTGTATGTATAATGTTTGTGTGTGTAGGTGGTTGCATGTGGTGTGTGAGTCTTCAATGAGTGATGTCTTCCCCAGTGCTTTTCATGTTACTTTTGAGACAGTGTTTTTCATTGAACTTGGAGCTTACTGATTCAGCTAGACTAGCTGGTTAGCCAGACCCAGTGATCCTCTTGTCTCCATCTCCCAGCACTTGGATTTTTACCTGAATACTGGGAATCTGAGTTCAGTTCCTCATGTTGTGTGGCAAGCTGAGCCATCTCCCTACTCCCAACACATTAAAAAAAGGGTAGTGTTTTGGGGTTTTCCAGTAGTAGGGACTTAAGAACGATAGTTCTTACTGCTTTTTTCTGGTTTTTTTTTTGTGACATTATTGAAGATTTTGTTTATATACAGTAAAATTCATCTCCCCACCTTTTGTTTTTGAGATGATGTCTTACTATGTACTATGTTCAAGGCCTGGCTAGCCTTGAACTTGATAGGTAGATCATGTTGGCCTTGCACTCAGAGTGCCGCTGCCTCCCAAGTGCTGGGAATAAAGGCATGTGTTTTAATTAACTAATTAATTGATCAATTTTCTAGTGCTGGGAATTGGACCCAGGGGCTTGGATTTGCTAGGTACCTGCCCTACCACTGGGCTTATATCCAGTTTGTTTGATGTACTTCTTGGTTTCTTAGTTGAGAAAATACCTCCATCAGATTGCTGTGGGAAAATCTCTGGGGCATTTTCTTCATTAGTGATTCATGTGGGAGGGCTGGGTTCACTGTGGACAGTGCCACTTCTAAGCAGGTGGTCCTGGGTTATATAAGAAAGCAGGCTCAGCAGAATGGGAGGAGCAAACTAGTAATCAGTGTTGGATTACAAGTGTGTACCACTACCAAGGCAGTGAGCATGTTTTTCTTCTGGTCCTCCTGCTCTTCTTTATTTAAAATGTTTTTATTTATGGTCCTCCTGTTTTAGTTGAGTTGAATTGAATACGGTGGTTTTTCTCCATAGCATTTATTGGGATTTTAGATATTGGTTGCCCAGAGTGGCTACTGTTGTCCAGTTTTATAGTACTTTTCTTTAAGAGCAGGGTAGCATGTATGAGTTTGAAAAGAAAATTATTTCAGTGGGCATGCATGCATATCTATAATCCTAGCTCTTTGGAAGCTGAGTTAGAAAGGTTTCGATTTCAAGGCACACGTGGACTACATAGTAGGTTCCAGGACACACATATACACAGACAGACAGACAGACAGACAGACAGACACACACACCCCTGGACTACAAGCTTCCAGGACACACACACAACACAGTAGGTTCCAGGTCTCTCTCTTCTCTCTCTCTCTCTCTTCTCTCTCTCTCTCTCTCTCTCTCTCTTACACACACACACACACACACACACACACACACACACCACACACACACACACACACACACACGGCAGGCCGTACTTTGTCCTCAGCCAGGCTGAAAGGCAAGTCTGCTTGCAGTACAGACCTGTGCTGCTGCACCAGCAGTCAGTCCACTCGATGCCAGCATGGCTTGTTTGTAGAATTCCTAATTCATTTCTGGCTCCACTTCTTCAAAATACGCAGGAAATGCTCTGCCAGCTCATAGGCCCAGTTTTTCTTGTGGCAAATGCTGGTTTTAAGTTTTATGATTCAAGAACTGCTGTGAAGAAATGTAGTCCTTCCTTTGCTTGAGACTTGAGGCCTCCTGTCTTCTTCCCTTTCCCCTTGTTATCCAGATGTCTGTCCTTTTGGCACATTTTCTGCTTACAGGTTGTATATCTTCTGGTTTTGTGGTAGATCAGAATAACATCTTTTCTTTTTTAAAGACAGAATCTCACCATGTAGCCCAGGTTGGCTGTAAACTTGAAGTACTTCTGCCTCTGCCTCCTGAGAGCTGGGATGATAGGTATTAAACCACATGCCTTGCTTTACGTTTGTTATTTTTTGTTGTTGTTTTTATTTTCTATTGCTTTTGAGTGGTTTCTGAGAAGGAAAGAATTTGGACTTCTTTTCCTGGCATTTAAGACTATAGCAGTTTAAAATATACATTTTTTCTTAGCATTTTCTATATTCAACTAGTCAAAATGTTGAAACTAGATAAACCATAATGTAAATGTGGAATATATTTTTACTTATTTAATAAATAAATTTATAGTATTTGCCAAGTCCTTGTGGAGAAGCTGTTTGTTCCAAGTACTTTAAAAACATGTACTAATTACTTTTTATAATTCTATGAGGTAAGCTCTCTCTTTCACACTAGTACACATTTGTGCTGTCTTCCCACACCATGGAGTCTCTTTATATAACTTAGACTGACCTGGAAATCACTTTGTTGTGCAGGTTAGCTTTAAACTCAAGATATTTCTATAGCTTCCTCAGTGCTAGGATTGTAGATATGATTGTAGACAGAAAGATTCTGGCTTTATTGTCTTCTCATTTTATTGGTAAGGAACTGAAGTATAGTCAGGAAACTAAGGGAATCTAGTTCTTTAGAAACAAGAGTCGTTCCTATTTGTCACTGTATGACTGTAGCATTTGTGGGCCTTCTGTTAGTGAATCCTTTCAAAGCAGGGTTCATGTCTCAGTCTTTATGCTGGCATACCTTATTTTATTGTGCTTCAGAGTACTGTGGATTGTTTTTGTTGTTGTTTTATTTGTTTTTTAAAAATTGAAACTTTAAGAATGGATGTGGTAGTGCATGTCTATAGTCCAGATACTTAGGGAAAGTCTGAGCCTACTTTGGGAAAGCCTTAGCAATATAGTAAGAATTCATCCCACAAAATAAAATGAGATACACTGAAGTAAAATAAATAAATAGTAAATTAAATTTAGTTAAAGGTTTGTGATCACCTGCTTTAAATAAATCACTTGGTACCATTTTTCCAGAGGCTTGTTACTTTGTGTCTTACTTTTTTTAGTTTGTTTTGTTTTTTCGAGACAGGGTTTCTTTGTGTAACAGCTCTGGCTATCCTGGAACTCTCTTGCCTAGGAACTCACAGAGTTCCTCTCACTCCTGAGTGCTTGGATTAAAGGCATGTGCCACCACTGCCTGGCTCAAAGTCACATTCTGATAATTCTTGAAATATTGACAACTTGAAATATTGACAACTTTTCCATTATTATTTATATATTGCTCTGTAGTCATTGATCCTTCATGTTATTAGTATATTTGTTTTGAGGTATCATACACTGTACCGACATCAAAAGGAGAATTTAGTAACTGTTACATGTGTTCTGACTGATCAGCTGATGCCAGACTTTCTCATTCTCTGCCTTCTTATTCCTCAACTGTATTGAAATCAGCCAGTTGAAAGGGAGGATTGCATGTGTTTCACTTCAGGACAAAAGCTAAGAATGATTAAGGTTAGTGGGGAAGGCATCTTGAAAGATAGGCCTTTGTGCCAAATAGTTAACCAAGTTGTGACTACAAAGGAAAAGTTGGTAAAGGAAGTTTAAAATTGCTACTCCAGGGACACAAATGATAGGAGAAAGGGAAAGCACAGAAGCCTTTTTGCTGCTATGGAGAAAGTTTCCGTTGTTTGCTTAGATCAAATCAACCTCTGCATTGCTTTGTCCGAAGCCTTACCCAGAGCACACTCTGCTCCCTTCAAGTATATGAACACTGGGAGAGGTGAAAAAGCTACAGAAGGAACATTTGAAGCCAGCTAGTTAGTTCATGATGTTTAAGAAAAAAAGCCATCTTTATGTTAGTAGAAGAAAGTGTCCAAGGAAGCAGCAAGTCCTTGTGGAGAAGCTACAGTGTGTTATTCAGAAGGTAGAGAGATAAGACCACTGAAGAGGTCGGCACCCTGAATGAGGGGTTTTTGAGGCAAACGAAAAGCCTTATATTGGAGGAAGCCTAAATCTAGTTCCTCCATAGCTAAAGAGGTCAGGCTGACTTGTTTAGGGGCCATTGCAGATGGTGACTTCAAGTTGAAATGAATAATCATTTATCATCTAAAAGTCCTGGGGCCTTTAAGGATTACATTATATCTGTTCTGCTTTTTGTAGAGAGCTGTAAGTGGAGCAACAAAAAGCATTTGAGGTTTTTGTTTGTGTTTGGTTTTTATGAGACAGGGTTTCTCTGTGTAGTTTTGGTTAATGTCCTGGATCTTGCTCTGTAGAGCAGGCTGGCCTCGAACTCACAGAGATCCGCCTGGTTCTGCCTCCTGAGTGCTGGGATTAAAGGCATGCACCACCACTGTTCGGCCTCATTTGAGTTTTTTATACTTACTGTTGGGACTTATTGTTAAAAAAAAAAAAAGGATTTCTTTGACAGTATTACTGCTTAGACCCATGTATGGTGGTGCATATCTGTATTTATAGCACTGAACAGGTAGAGGCAGGAAGAGGGGGAGTGTGAGGTCATTCTGGGCTACTTGACAAGACCTCATCTAAACAAACAGAAAAAAAAAAAACCCCAAAAACCTGTTGTCTCTATCCAAAATGCACATATACATGCATACAGATGGATGAATAAGTAAGTAGGTAGGATTGCTCTGCTTGTTCACAGCATTCCTGGTCATCAAGAACTCTGAGGGTTTAAATGATGCTAACATAGTATTCACTCGGCAACTTATGCATTAGAAAGTAATTTTTATTTCCAGGGCTTCTGATTTAAGAAATTCTTTTTGTAAGGCCATATCTGC